>NC_138777.1:210049950-210659950 GCF_965119305.1 Pelophylax lessonae | reverse complement strand
GGCATAATTTTAAGGTCACCCATGCTCAGCCTCTTTTGGTCCCCATGGATCCCCCTTTAGAGCAGGCCACAGTCCCCCATAGATACCTCTTTAAAACAGGCCAGGCCAGGGTCCCCCATAGATCCCCCTTTAGAGCAGGCCAGGGTCCCCCATAGATCCCCCTTTAGAGCAGGCCAGGCCAGGGTCCCCCATAGATCCCCCTTTAGAGCGGGCCAGGGTCCCCCATAGATCCCCCTTTAGAGCAGGCCAGGCCAGGGTCCCCCATAGATCCCCCTTTAGAGCGGGCCAGGGTCCCCCATAGATCCCCCTTTAGAGCGGGCCAGGGTCCCCCATAGATCCCCCTTTAGAGCAGGCCAGGGTCCCCCATAGATCCCCTTTAGAGCAGGCCAGGCCAGGGTCCCCCATAGATCCCCCTTTAGAGCGGGTCAGGGTCCCCCATAGATCCCCCTTTAGAGCAGGCCAGGCCAGGGTCCCCCATAGATCCCCCTTTAAAGCGGGCCAGGGTCCCCCATAGATCCCCCTTTAGAGCAGGCCAGGGTCCCCCATAGATCCCCCTTTAGGGCAGGCCAGGCCAGGGTCCCCCATAGATCCCCCTTTAAAGCGGGTCAGGGTCCCCCATAGATCCCCCTTTAGAGCAGGCTAGGGTCCCCCATAGATCCCCCTTTCGAGCAGGCCAGGGTCCCTTTAGATCCCTCTTTACTCTTACCTTTTCACCTATATTCCCCGTGCTACCAGGTTTTCCTGCACCACCAGGTACTCCAGGCTCTCCCTACAAAGAATATATATATATATATATACACACACTTAGCCAATATGACCCTCTTTAGAGCAGGCCAGGATCCCCAGAGATCCCCTTTAGAGCAGGCCAGGATCCCATAGATCCCCTTCAGATCCCCCTTTAAAGTAAGCCAGGTCAGGGTCCCCCATAGATCCCCTTTAAAGCAGGGTCCACCATAGATCCCCTTTTAGAGCAAGGTATCCATAGATTCCCCTTTTAGAGCAGGCCAGGAAATTTCCCTTGCTCATGTTGATGTACTGTTGGTGTGTGAGAGATAGCATCATAATGGGTAAATTACATCTAAGACACAGGTGTCAAACACAAGGCCCGCGGGTCGAATGCGGCCCCCCAGGCCATTCCATGTGGCCCTCGCACCTCTCCTGCAGCTCCAGCAACCCCCCCCCCTGTCTCTGCCCCCACCTTGTTTCAGTAGTCGGCAGCAGAGGGGACAGAACTCCTTTGCCAGACCCGGCACTTCTCTGTGCAGCTGCAGAAAGGCTCATCTTTGCCCTCCCCCCCCCCCTCTCAGCAGTCCGCAGCAGAGAGGAGGGCAGAACTCCTCCTACAGATCCTGCACCTCTCTGTGTAGCCGCAACACCACCTTGTCTTTGCCTACCCTGGTCTCAGCATTCAGCAGACTCTGGAAGCTGACTCCAGCCTTCCTCCGGCCCTCCTCCAGACCCTGTACTTTCTTCTTCCCAGATTCACCAGCATCTTCTTCCTGGCAGCAGCACCACGTAAGGGGGTGCATTGTGATATAAGGAAGGGTGGGTGACTCTTGGCTTCTGATGGTCAGGGGGGGGGGGCTCTTGACATCTCATGTAAGGGGGCGTAGTGTGCTCTGGACATCTAATCTTACAGATATAACCGGCCCTTTGAGGACAACCGTAATGCTAATGCGGCCTGCGATGTAATTGAGTTTAACACCCCTGATCTAAGACAATCTGTACAAAATGAGTAAAGAAACCATACTGCTGTGTTTGAGCTGCCCTTCTACCAACTGGGGAAAAACAATGGTGGCGGGGAGGAGGGGTCAGGGATAGCATCAAGATTGTGATGAGGTCATCAGTCTGCTGCAATCAAGAGGAAGCATTTCCTCAGTCTCCCCTCCCCCAGTGTTTAGACTGCAACATTGTAACTTTGTAGCAAGTCACAAGGTGAGAGGCTGCAGCAGGGGCTGATCTGGAACCGACTAGTAATCCAATGTTTCTCTTCTCCCTCAGTTTTTCTCTATCCCTCAGCTAATGAGACCCCATAGCTGATAGAGAGAGAAAAGGGAGGGTCGAACAAGGATGATATGCAGTCTCCCCTCCCCTATTGCCATTGACTTTACCTAGGCTGAGATGATGTGATCAGTCTGATGCAGCAAGGAAGAAGCATTTCCTCAGTCTCCCCTCCCCCAGTGTTCAAACTGCAACACTGAAACTGGGTAGCAACTCACAAGGTAAGAGGCTGAGGCAGGGGGCTGCTCTGTGTCAGACAATTGTGAGCACACCTGGATTTTCATGATTGTGTCACCTCTGGGTCGGCATATCAGTCCAGGAAGTATTAGTGCGATGACAGACATAGTTGTGTCCGAATGCGATGCAAATTCAGCCATACAATCTATATGGCTGATTTCGCATTGCACAGACATTGCATGTGATTTTCAGAGTAGTGCACTCGGAATCACATGCGATGTCTGTGCAGTGCGAATTCAGCTGTACAGATAGTATGGCTGAATTCGTATTGCATTCGGACACAGCAACTCGCACAGGACCCTCTTTTGGGTCCGCATCAGAATCGGATCGCATGGGTGCTCACACCCATGCAATCCGATTAATGTCTGAACGGACAGTTCGCACTGCGATATGCAAACTGCTCTGGGGGTGTCGTTATCTTTACATTGACTCCCCCAGCTATTCGCATATGGCAGTGTGAACTGCTTGCGATTTGAATGCAATGCGGGAACCCGCAGTGGATTCGCAGGGTTTCCGCATCGGATATATGTGAACCGGCACTAAATGAAGCCTAAATATGGGTGGCACCTTCCTTCTTGGGAAAACAAAAGCAGATGAAGGCATTGTCAGGAGTACTGTGATCTCTGTGAGAGGTAATGAATACCTGGAAGAGTTACAATGACACATACATGAACCCTACTGTAGCAGTCAATACCGACGAAACGCGTATAGGGGCGGAGCCTGTTCGTCTATTTCAAACTGTGGTCATGGTAGCCATTTAATGTCTGTAAAGCCCGCACAGCTGCTTGTGCCTATTTTGTGAATATACATTGCTTTTAAAAAACTGCATGGTGATTTCTGAATGACAGAGAACACTAGATCTCTTCCTTTCTGCCTTATATATGGATTGTTTTTCTTGAGAGGGATCTGAAGGATTTAAACCAGAGATCTACACCTGATTGGATACATCCCAGAGGCGTAACTAGAACCTTCAGGCCCCCGGTGCAAGAAACCATGAAGGGCCTCCCCCCCCAGACCCCTGGCCGGGGCCCTTCCCTTCAAGCCTGGGGCTCTTCCCACTGATCCTGGGGTCCTTTACTCTCATTGCGGGGCCCTTTATTACAGTCCCACAGCGGGACCCTTTCACAAGTTCTTCAGTGGGCCCCCTTCCTGCCATTTGGGGCCTCCCCATGGTGGTGGAATGCCAGGGCCTGGTCGCAAGTGTGACCTTTGCGATCCTGGAAGTTCACCCACTGGTGTCAGTAGTTTTTATTTTTTGGAATTTTAATTGTATTATTTTTTATCATTTTATTTTTTTTGCAATGTCACTGACTATGACTCTGTCCATTCAGAAAAGGAAGGAGCTGGTAAATTACATATTTACCGACCCCTTCCTGTTTTTTTATTGTGACACATCCCCTGCAGCAGCCGGCAGGAGAGGGGAGGGAGCACAGTGGGGGGGGGAGGGGGAACCAGGGGAGCACACAGGGGCCCAGAGACAGCAGAGCACAAGTGAACTGGATAGGAGGAGTGGCGGGGGCAGCATACAGAGGAACCAATCTCCTCCATTTTCCTCTTGCAGCTACAGGAGGAAAAAGGAGGACAGTGATTTCTCTACATGCTGCCCCCGCTATCCAGGTGTACAGGGGAGCCGCACAGGCCTCCTGGAGCATGGGGCCCGGTTGCAATTGCAACCCCTGCAACCCCTGTAGTTACACCCCTGATGCATCCCCTCATGGAGAACTGCTTTTTCTGACCTGCTGGTTAAACAGGTGTCAGATAGTAAGGGGAGAGGCTCATCCATAGGGGTGGTGGAGAAGCACTTTGCACTTTATGGATTTTTGCACTGAACTATCGCCCACTGAGATTTTATGGACTATTTATTGCACATTATTGTAATATTTTTCATGGTATTTATTAATAATATTTTTATTGCTACCACCATCCACTTTTTTTCACATTATTGATTAATATCATTGCTAGCACTTTTTTGCACTTTATGGACTATTTCTTCACATCATTTTTTAATATTTGATGCAATTATCGTTGAATTATTAGCACTTTTTGCCGTTTTTTTTTCTGGCGCAGCACTATTTGATATTTATTCACAGTGACATATGCATGTATGGATTTTTTTATTGCTAGCACCTTTCACTTTTTTGCACTTTATGGACTATTTCTTTACATTATTGATTAATATTATTATTTCTAGCACTTTGCACTTTTTTGCACTTAATGGACTATTTCTTCACATAATTTATTAATATTTGGTGCGATTATTGTTGAATTATTAGCACTTTTTGCAGTTTTTTTCTAGGGCAGCACTATTTGATATTTATTCACAATGACACATGCATGCATGGATTTAACATAAACATGTATCTGATGCTAGGTCAGCCTCAAGAGCATGCCATGATCGCAGCCTGCATCAAACGTTCTCCCATGGCCAGTTGCGGCGCCCTCGCTTGGCCGATTTTATGTCATCTTGCCTGATTTTATATATTTGCGATCAGAGCATTCTGCCAGCTGCCGCTCTGCCCATACCGCCAGCTGCCATTCCACCCCCCCGCGTGATTCTCTTGCCCTTTAAGAGCTCTCCCACCTGTTGTAAGCGGCGACGCATTACCTCGCTCTCGCAATGGCGGGCTGGCATAGCCTATTGGCCCCTGCGCTCCTCTCTTCCCGTAATGAAGGCATTAGCGGCATCCCGTCCCCCCCTTCCTTCGCCTCTCTAATGAATCAAGTAGCAATTTTCCATTTTTAATGAAAGCTCAGCGGCGAGGCGGAGACGAGCGGCCATATCGCTTACCGGCACTTCAACAGGCAGAGCGGGTCATGGGGAGCAAGGATCCTCATTCTAATATTGCTAATTGGCTGGAGCAACGCTTTGTATAGGAGTCATTTCTACACACAGACGGGAGACATGCTCCAGCACTATACAACATATAAAGAGGAATAAACAAATATCTATAAATTGTATTCTGTCACCAAGTCTAAACTCCGGGCACAAAAACTTTAAAGTGATTTAAAGCTTCTATTTTTTTAATAACAAACCTGATATACTTACCTGCTCTGTGCAATAGTTTTGCCCAGAGCGCCCCAAAACCTCCTCTTCTTCAGGTCCCTCGACAACGCTTTCCTTTCCCCCTCCTCTTGGTGGAACCTTTTAGGAAGCTGTTTCCTTCGGGGGACTTACCTGCCGACTCCCTCCTGTCTTCTCTAATCCTCCTCTTCTTCCACAATCCCCAATTCATCTGCTGGTTTAGTGTGTATTGCTAAAGAGTTTTTTTTTTTTTTTCCTTGGGAGAGTGCATGTGATTAGCACAGAGCCAATCAGCACTGTCCAGACAGAGGGTCAGGGGTCCTGCAACCTCATAGGACAGTCAGGGGAGTATGAAAACTCCTCCTACAAGCTTTAACCAGACACTGATAGAAGTCACAAGACTGCTATATACTGCCGATGAGAAAAGGTATTTAGAAGTTCATATTTACTAAAATGATTGCATTTCCATGTTCTGTGTACTGTGGGAGGCCAGATATAGTGACTGCAGGCTCCTGGGTTTAGTAACACTTTAATGTGCACAGCCTGAAGATTAAGGTCTATAGTTGGTTGTCTATAGTCTACGCCTCAAACATTTCCCCCCATGTAATGGGGGATTCTGATGGGGGGGGGGGGGTCTAATGGGGGCTTTGATGTAAGGGGAACCCTGGTGAGGACTGTAATGTAAAGGGGGACTCTGATGGAGACCCTGATGTAATAGGGAGGGACTCTGATCAGGGCTGTGATCGAAAGGGGCCTCTAATGGGAGCTGTAATATAAGGGGGAACCCTTTTATGGACAGTGATGTAAAAGAGGACTATGATGGGGACCCTGATATAAAGGGGTACACTGATAGGAAATCTGATAAAAGGGGAACATTGGGGGGGAACTTGAAATAAGGGAACCTGATGTAATAGGGTGGGACTCCGATGGGGTCTGTGATCTACAGGCAAACTCCAATGGGAACTCTGATATAAGAGGAAGCCTTATAGGGACAGTGATGTGAAAGGGGACTCTGATGGGGACCCTGATGTAATAAGGCAAGACTCTGATGGGAATCCTGGGGTACAATGGTAGGGACTCTGATGAAAGGGGAACATCGATGGGGACCCTGATGTAAGGGGGGGGGGTACTCTGATGGGACCTTGATGTAAGGGGGGCTCTGATGGGGAACCTGATGTAATAAGGTGGGACTCTGATGGGGACTGTGATCTACAGGGGAACTCTAAAGGTAACTCTGATAAAGGAGGAAGCCTTATGGGGACTGTGATCTAATGGGGGACTCTAATGGGAACTGTAATTTAAGAGGGAACCCTTATGGGAGAGTGATGTAAAGGGTACCCTGATATAAGGGGGTACATTGATAAGGACTCTAATAACAGGGGAACATTGATGGGGACCTTGACGTAAGGAGGGACCATGATCTACAGGGGAACTCTAATGTGAACTCTGATATAAGAGGAAGCCTTATGGGTACTGTGATCCAACGGGGGGACTCTAATGGGAACTCTAATATAAAGGGAACCCTTATGGGGACAGTGATGTGAAGGGGAACTCGGATGGGATACCCTGATGTAATAGGGCAGGATTCTGATGGGAATTCTGATGTAAAGGGTTATAATGGTAGGGACTCTGATGTAAGGGGGGACCCTGATGGGGAACCTGATGTAAGGGGGGGCCCTGATGGGGACTCTGATGTAATAAGGTGGGACTCTGATGGGAATCCTTAAATAAAGGGTTACAATAGTAGGGACTCTGATGAAAGGGAAATATTGATGGGGACCCTGATATAAGGGGGGACTCTGATGGGGAACCTGATGTACTAAGGTGGGGCTCTGATGGGGACTGTGATCTGCGAGAGAACTCTAAGGAAAACTCTGATATAAGAGGAAGCCTTTTAGGGACTGTGATCAAATGGGGGACTCCAATGAGAATTGTAATATAAGGGGTAACCCTTATGGGGACAGTGATGTAAAGGGGGACCCTGATTTAAGGGGGTACATTGATAGGGACTCTAATAAAAGGGGAACATTGATGGGGACCTTGACGTAAGGGGGGACTCTGATCTACACGGGAACTCTAATGGGAACTCTGATATAAGAGGAAGCCTTATAGGAACTGTGATCCAACGGGGCACTCCAATGGGAACTCTAATATAATAGGAACCCTTGCAGGGACAGTGATGTGAAGGGGGACTCTCATGAGGACCCTGATGTTATAAGGCAGGACTCATAAGTTGAACCCTTATGGGGACAGAGATGTAAAGGGGGACTCTGATGGAAACCCTGATGTAAGGGGGGACTTCCTTTTCTAACTGCAGTAGATAAAACTGCTGGGATATGATTGGACAATACAGGCAGCACAGACGCTTATGATCACAGGATAGTCAGGTGCCAACATCACTTCTGCGACGATTAGCAGCGGCAGCAAAGCACCTGTTTTGTTAATTAAATCATTCCTCGTCTGTGTGCAGATAAACAGAATTATCCAACCAGAATACCAGTATGTGGAGGGTGAAGAAGGAGACAATCAAATATATGGGTGACAGTTCAGTTACATTTTAGGCATTACATACAAGAATAAAAGGGAAAATAATGAATTTTTAATGGGCTTCTCCAATCCCCCTTCATCAGGGCTGGGAGAGGACTGAACCAAGGACGGGTATTCTGGGGGGGACTTTGTGTTTGCTCATGTTCTAGCAGTCTTCATCAAGGTCAAGAAGCGGCCATACATGGGTGTGATCATCCAAATCCCTCTACGTGAGTTAAGCATTTGGAGGGCACAACAGAAACAAAGCCCTTTGCACATTCAGGACAAGGTCTAAACCAAGTTGAAATCTTCTGCCTTGCCTGGTTCCTCCTCATCAACATGCTAGTGAAATTTTTGAATAAAACGTTTCTATTTTTAATTACATACCTTATTTTAGACTCAGTGACATCATCACTGGGTATCTCAATGTAAAGGGGGCAGATCGTTGCTGTTAACCCTAATGGAAGTGCTGACTGCCACTTTAAAAAACTGCTGGCAAGCTTCAGCAGGCTTTCAAGAAGTGCTGAAGCCTGCTAGCAGCTTGTTTAAAGTGGCAATCAGCACTCCAATTAGGATATGGGTTCACCATTTACAAACTGGAGCTGAATGGTACTTTAAGGCCAGTTTCACACAGGATTCAGCTTGTATAAGAGCAGTTTGAACATCAAGCTTTGGCAAAGCATTTGCAGAGCTTTCAACAAGCTTTATTGAAGCCTTTAAAGAACCAATCAACTCCAGTCCTAATGGGAGCATTGATTGCCACTGTAAAACAAGCTCCTAGTAGGCTTCAGAATTTCTTGAAGCTCATTGAAAATCTACTTAAGCCTGCTAGCAAGCTTGTTTAAAGTGGCAATTATTGCTCCCATTAGGATCTGTGTTCAACATATGCAGACTGGAATTGAATGGTACTTTTAAAAGCTTTAAATCGTAACTCCACTTTTGTTGAGAAAAAAACATTTCCCTCTGGGTGATCTCTGTACATTACAAGGATTAAAACAAATGTTGTTGCAGATTCCTACCTTTTGTTATTCTGAAGAAATCATTATTTGTTTCTCTGTGCTGAGTGGGTCTAATGGGAGTGGTTTCATAATTATCAATCAGCTGTAGCAGGTGCAGAGCTCCAATGATGAAATCTGCTGGGCCTGCATCCCTTTAGACGTGTTCTTATTGGGAGTATCTCACAAAAAATGAAATTTTTGTTGCAGGGGATGCCAGGAATCTGACTTGTATCTTAGTGCAGACTTCTGGGGAAATCAGTGAGCCAATCACACAAGCAGGAAATGATGTTTCTGGGGGTGTGGTCAGTATACATTCTGTGTACAGAACAGCTCCAGGCGGCCATATTGCATTTTTAGAAAATTACAACAGCTGTAAATAAAAAAGGAAAGGTCATTTTTAATAACATTCAATTACAATATGATTTGTGTCGCAACTTTATACACTATATTGTTTTTTCTTTATTTGCTGATTTTTTTTCCCTACGAAAGTGGAGTTACCCTTTAACAAAGCTTGCTGAAAGCTCTGTAAATGCTTTGTTAATGCTTGCTGTTCACACCACTCTGATATAAGCTGAAGCAGGCCTAAGGCCCCTTTCACACAGGCGGACCGTTCAGATCCGCCTGTTCGTTTTTTTGGCGGATCTGAACAGTCCCCCCATGCATTCCTATGAGGCATCGGATGGCAGCGGAAACATGTCCGCTGACATCCGACCCAATCCGATCCGTCAAATCTGGACGGATGGAAACCCTATTTTCCATCCGTCCAGTGGATCGGATCGGATGAGAATGGACCGACGGTCCGTTCCCATCTGATTTCCCCCATAGAGATGCATGGGGAACTGACAGCTGTGTCTCTGCACACACCGCGGAGACACAGCTGTCCTTCTGCTGCTCAGCGGGGGAACGGCGGATCGATCTCCGCTGAGAAAAATGGACTCCGTCCGGTGGACGGAGTGTGTCAAAGGGGCCTTAAGGAGATAGCAGGTGGAGGACAGGTGAGCAGGTGCTGCCATCACCCCAGTCGCTCTCCGTAGACTCTACTCATAGACATGAAATAGACAGTAATAAGAACACGACAGGGGGTCCAAACCTCCCCTGCATTTTATGTCTCTCTGGCAGCAAACAGCCCCTTAAAATAACTGTCGGCCTTTCAAATTTTTTTTTTTAAATTTATGAACTTTTTTTTTCGTTCAGTAAATTTAAAAAAAACGACTTCTGCTTCTTGTGATGTTTTGTGAGATAAGAAAAATGGGAAAGGAGAGCAGCTGTGACACGCTGGAAGTGGCGGCTCCCTCCCGTATTCCAGGATTTGCTTAGATTGTGACCGCACAGAGCTGCGGCCTGATAAGAGCCCCCTGGACAGGAGAGATAAGTAACCTCAGCTAAAGGAAACGCGGTGCGAGCTCCTATTAATCGGCCCCCGTGAGGAGCAGCGCTCGTCCCCCATGGCCTGTCCTGGAGAGGGGAGCAGGAAGAGTGACAAAGGAGCGCAATGAATCGCCGGGGCTACCGCCAACAAAGAACATGTCCTCTGTACGAGGAGATAAGAAGATGGCCCTTAGCCGGAGACAAGGACCGGGGCCCACTCAGCCGGTGCCACATGCTGATGGGGCAAATGTGGAGGCATCTATTGCCGCAACGCTTCGTCTCCGCAGTTAGTGGAAACCGCAGGCAGCTGGTTATCTGTCTGACAGCCCGGGCGACCACAAACATCTCTGCATAGGGAGATATCGGAGAGTCAACAGCGACTTCCCGCCGCAGCCAGCAATCGCTGGAGAAACAGCTGGCGGTGCCCAGGGTTATGGGGGGAAGGAAAGGCGTGCGGCCCTCTGTGATCTGCGGCTTGAGAAAATTTAGAGAAGATGCGATCAGTGGAAGGGTAGATGTAAAGTTGCTTCTAAATAAAATGCCAACTAAAGGCAGCGATTGTATTTTTAATTATGGCAGCACAGTGGCCTAGTGGTTAGCACATCTGCCTTGCAGCACTGGGAACCTCAGTTAAAACCCTAATCAGGTGATATCTGCATGGAGTTTGCATGCTCTCCCTGTGCTTGGGTTTCCCTCTGCACTCCAAAGGCATGCTGGTGGGTCCATTGGCTCCTGTCTACAGTCAATTAGCTCTAGTATGTGTAATAAATATATGAGAGGAAGGATAAGCTCCTTGGGCACATGGATATATGCATGTACAGTATAAGTCACAATAACCCTAATGGACGTTTCACATCATCAAATTAATTCTGACTTCATTAAGGACACAGAATTGTATCTTCACCCCCCAAGGATCCCAGTAATGATGAAGGGAGAAGTTTCCTCATTGCGTCTCCCCTCCCAAAAGGAACGACATTTCCCATGATTCCTCTTGTCACGCCCAAGGGAAGTGCTTTGGGATTGGCCTAGATCAGGGATCTCCAAACTTTTCAGTAAAAGGGCCACATCCTATATTTTACAAATATAATTTTTTTTTTCCTAATTATTTTATTATTATTGTTATTTTTTTTTTTTTTACACTGTCCTTTTACATTTTTTTTTTTTTATCACTTTTATTGCTGTCACAAGGAATGTAAACATCTCTTGTGAAAGTAATAGGCAGTGACAGGTAATCATTATGGAGAGATCTGGGGTCTAAAAGACCCCAAATCCCTCCTTTGCACTTAAGAGCCTTCAAAATGCAAAGTTTGGCTGTTTTGAATACCATCTTTTTTCTTTTTTTTTTAAATATGGTGCCTTAAATGCTCTAGTAATACAAGAAAAGTGGCCGCACACCAAACCATGGCTTCACGATGAAAGGCTTTATTGAAAAATGAATCCAAGGTACAGCAAATAGATGGTAGACGCGTTTCACACGATCCACAGCGTGCTTTTCAATAAAGCCTTTCACTGTGAAGCCATCGTTTGGTGTGCGGCCACTTTTCTTGTATTCCTGTTTGCGGTGGCGATCCGGGGTCCTGCACCCATGGTTGGCTGTGGAGTTCTAATTGCCTGAGCGGTGTGCATCGTCCCTTAAATGCTCTGGTAACCAGAAGTGATGTCATGACATCACTTCCGGGTTTCTTCATCGGAGACCCAAACAGAGCCGAATCTGGTGGGACGGGAGAGCCTGGGCGAGCCGTAGAAGGCAGCGGGGGGGGGGGGAGCGGCATCCCCTCCCGCTCCTTGTAATAACAGCCGAGCGGCTGATTAGCAGCATCAGTTGTTATCACAAGTAAGCGGAACGTTGGCTCTAAAAAAAATATCTAGCTGCAGGCATCGCCCTGGTAAAACCCCTTGAACCCGAGACCGCATGTTTGCATTCTGTTGACGGGAAGTGGTTAAAGTAGTACTATAGGCACAACTTTTTATTATTTTGGATATAGTAAGGGAGGGTCATACCCCCTGTCAGGTTATTTTTTTGCCATCTGTGCCCCATTTCCCTTTACTAACTGTCCTATAGCCACAACAGGAAGTGAGAGAAAATTCCTCACAAATGAGGGAATCCTGGTGTGTCACCAGAACTAGTGTCCCCATTGAAAGATTTTCTCTCTATTCCTAATCTGTTGACAACCCAATATTTGGGATTTTATCTATGGTGATAATAGTGAACAGGACAAATAGAGAGGTAGAATTTCTCTAACAGAGACAATAAAAACTGACAGGGGGTCTAATCCCTCTCCACTCTATCCAAAAACTAAAATAAAGGTTTTCCTTTAGTTATACTATAACTAGGAAGTAGAAACATCCCTGGTCATCGATTCAGAAATAAAGGAGTTCCAGTGACCTGATGTGCTGCTGTCAGCATAACAAATGGAGAAATAATCAATAACTCAATTTTATGATAAAACGAAGGGCTTGAAGCGAATCTATCATCAGATACATTTTTTATGTACATAACAAGTCATTGTAATTCTTCCAGGTATTTATTATTTATTATACCTCTGACAGAGATCACAGGACTCCCCCTGACAATGCCTTTATCTGCTTTTCCCTCCAGAAGGATGGAGCCATCTTTGTTAAGGCATCATCCAGGGTCACCATCTAGTCCATAGAGACAGAAAGGGGCTGAAAAGGCTGAAAGACATCAGCAGCACTGAGATACAACAGGATAAAAAAGTGATAACAGTATTTGTTAGAAACAATTGTTTATTATGCACAGATGAAACTAAAATGTCATCCTGGCAGAGTTTACGTCTATTTTAAAGCACATTTCCTTTCTTTTAGCCCAGAGTTCTTCTTCAGCCCAGAGTTTTCCTTTAGTCCCAGGGTTCCTTATTTAGGCCAGTGTTCTTTTTTTAGCCCAGGGTCCTTATGCAGCCCAGGGTTCCTATTTAGCCTGGAGTTCCTCTTTAGCCTGAGGTTTCTATGTTGCCTGAGGTTTCTATTCAGCCTGGGGTCCCTCTTTAGCCTGGGGTTCCAATTTTGCCTGGAGTTCCTGTTTAACCAAGACTTCCTCTTTAGCCCAGACTTCCTCTCTAGGCCCAGAGCTTCTCTTTAGCCCAGACTTCCTCTTCAGCCCAGAGCTTTTCTTTAGCCCAGACTTCCTCTTTAGCCTAGACTTCCTCTCTAGCCCAGAGCTTCTCTTTAGTCCAGAGTTCCTCTATAGCCCAGAGCTTCTCTTTAGCCCAGACTTCTTCTCTAGCCCAGAGCTTCTCTAGCCCAGACTTCCTCTTTAGCCCAGAGATTCTTTTTAGCCCAGAGATTCTCTTTTGCTTGGATTTCTTCTTTATCTCAGAGTTCTTCTTTATCTCAGAGTTATTCTTTATCCCAGAATTCTTCTTTATCCCAGAGTTATTCTTTATCCCAGAATTCTTCTTTATCCCAGAGTTATTCTTTATCCCAGAATTCTTCTTTATCCCAGAGTTCCCTCTTTAGCCTAAGATTACGCTTTAGCCCAGAGTTCCACGTTATCTTGAAGCTTTTCTTTATCCTTGAATCCCTCTTTATCCCAGAGTTCCTCTTTATCCCAGAGTTCCTCTTTATCCCGGAGTTCCTCTTTATCCTGGAGTTCCTCTTTATCCTGGAGTTCCTCTTTAGCCCAGAGTTCCTCTTTAGCCAATAGCTTCTCTTTATAACGGAGTTCTGCTTTAGCCCAGACTTCCTCTTTAGCCCAGATCTTTTTAGCCCAGAGCTTCTCTTTAGCTTAGATTTCTTCTTTAGCTCAGACTTCCTCTTTATCCCATAGCTCCTCTTTATCCCAAATCAAAGTTCAGCTTTAGCCCAACGTTTTTCTTTATCCCAGAGTTCCTCCTTATTCTGGAATTCCATTTTAGCCTCGACTTCCTCTTTATCCCAGAGTTCCGCTTTATCCCAGAGTTCCGCTTTATCCCAGAGTTCTGCTTTATCCCAGAGTTCCGCTTTAGCCCAAAGTTTTTCATTATCCCAGAGTTCCTCCTTATTCTGGAGTTCCATTTTAACCTTGAGTTCCTCCTTATCCTGGAGTTCTTTAGCCTGGAGTTCCTCTTAAGCCCAGAGTTCAATTTAAGTCCAGAGTTCTTCTTTATCCCAGAGTTCCTCTTCATCCCAGAGTTCCTCTTCATCCCAGAGTTCTGCTTTAACCCAAAGTTTTTCTTTATCCCAGAGTTCCTCTTTATTTTGGAGTTCCATTTTAGCCTGGGGTTCCTCCTTAGCCCAGAGTTCCTCTTTATTTTGGAGTTCCATTTTAGCCTGGGGTTCCTCCTTAGCCCAGAGTTCCTCTTTATCCCAGAGTTCCTCTTAATCCTGGAGTTCCTCTTTATCCCAGAGTTCTACTTTAGCAGGGAGTTCCACTTTAGCCAGAAGTTCCTCTTTAGCCCAGAGTTCCCCTTTAGGAGTCTTTTATTGGAATAGTAAACAGAAGACGTTCCCTCGGATTGTTGCACGCCGTCATGTTTTACAGGCTGACACCATTCGCAGGAAGGTGTCATATGTTGGAAGGGTCTCATCTTCCTCGTAAACACAACAATAACACCTTTCAACGGCTGAACGGCGAGATGTTCCACGTCTCAGTAAAACGACGGCGAGGTGCGATGGCCCGTCGACCTTCAGCAGGCAGCCGGGTCGCAGTTAATCCCACATAAAAACTAATGAGGCCGGCCGTCCTTTACAGCCGAGATGTGTAATTGTGTCAGCTGGCGGTTCAGGCTGCTGGCTCACGCCGCCTATTTGGGAAAGCCACGGACCACTAAAGATGAGATTTCATTTGTCCCGGAGTCACCGCCGCTACCGTGTCATTAGCCCGCTAGCTGCGCCGAGTGGAACCATTCCGATGCGAGGGGGCAAGTTCTGCCGCAGTATTAAAGTTTATGAGCTGTGAAGACAGGCGGCAACAGGGGTCATCCGCTGCGATCTTCCAAACGACTGCGCTGCTATAACCATCATCGCACTGTGAACCCGGACTGAGGGATCAGGAAAATTCTTACTATTCTGAGCAAATAGTCGCCAAAATATTTGTAAAGTAATACTATTATTATTGTGACTCCCATCCCGGCTATATGTATGTCTTCCCAGCTCAACTGAATCTCACAAATTTCCATAAATACATCCCTTCATAATATACAGAGACAGCATCATTGTTCAGAAAACTCCACCTGTTATCATTAAAAAAATGTCCTTAAGTGATAACTCTAGTGACTTTGTCTAGGCCAGGGATGATGTCATCAGTCTCCCCTCCCCCTAGTGATCAGTCTGCTGCAGGCAGGAGGAAGCACTTCCTCAGTCTCCCCTTCCCCTAGTGATCAGTCTGCTGCAGGCAGGAGGAAGCACTTCCTCAGTCTCCCCTCCCCCTAGTGATCAGCCTGCTGCAGGCAGGAGGAAGCACTTACTTGGTCTCCCCTCCCTCTAAGGATCAGTCTGCTGCAGGCAGGAGGAAGCACTTCCTCAGTCTCCCCTCCCCCTAGTGATCAGTCTGCTGCAGGCAGGAGGAAGCACTTCCTCGGTCTCCCCTCCCCCTTGTGATCAGTCTGCTGCAGGCAGGAGGAAGCACTTCCTCGGTTTCCCCTCCCCCTAGTGATCAGCCTGCTGCAGGCAGGAGGAAGCACTTCCTCGGTTTCCCCTCCCCCTAGTGATCAGCCTGCTGCAGGCAGGAGGAAGCACTTCCTCGGTCTCCCCTCCCCATAGTGATCAGTCTTCTGCAGGCAGGAGGAAGCACTTCCTCGGTCTCTCCTCCCCCTAGTGATCAGCCTGCTGCAGGCAGGAGGAAGCACTTCCTCGGTCTCCCCTCCCCTTAGTGATCAGTCTGCTGCAGGCAGGAGGAAGCACTTCCTCGGTTTCCCCTCCCCCTAGTGATCAGCCTGCTGCAGGCAGGAGGAAGCACTTCCTCGGTCTCTCCTCCCCCTAGTGATCAGCCTGCTGCAGGCAGGAGGAAGCACTTCCTCGGTCTCCCCTCCCCTTAGTGATCAGTCTGCTGCAGGCAGGAGGAAGCACTTCCTCGGTCTCCCCTCCCCCTAGTATTCAGTCTGCTGCAGGCAGGAGGAAGCACTTCCTCAGTCTCTCCTCCCCTAGTGATCAGTCTGTACACTGTAACTTTCTAGCAAATCACAAGGTCTGAAGCTGCAGCAGGGGCTGCTCTGTGTCAGACATTTGTGAACACAGCCAAGAACTGCACATACACCAGGATTTGCATGATTGTGTCGTCCCTAAGCCGGCATCTCTGTCCAGGAAGTAGATGGCGACCCTGGGGTGATGACTCGACAATGATGGTGCCGTCCTTCTGAAGAGAAAAGCAGATGAACTGCACCTCTATATATTGCAGTGATGCATTGTATACTATATGGTCAAACTTCTGTGCACACCTGAGCATCACACCTATATAACCTTGTCAAACATACCATTCCAAAATCATAGCCCTCCCCCCATGGTAATTAATATGGAGTTTTCCCTCTCGCTCCTTGGGAATTTTCTTTGGTTTTGTTTGACATGTGTCGTGCAAAGGCCAGTTATAGATGAGGGCAGTGGCCGCCATTTCTTTGTACTTTTGGAATACTGGTGAGGGGTAGCACTGGACACCTTTTCTGCCATTGTGCTTTATACTGGGTGTCCAGTGCGCCCTTGTGCCTTTAAGGAGGAGTGGGCTCCCTTCAGGCTTGTTGGTAAGTTGAGTTGGGAATTTTCTTTGGTTTTGTTTGACACAAATCGCCCTTCCATGTGCTCCTTGCTGCAAAGGCCAGTAATAGGTAGGGGCAGTGGCCATTTATTTGTCTCCTCCCCCATGGCCAATAATATGGAGTTGCCCCCCACCCCTCATGGCCAATAATGTGAAGTTACCTTCTCCCCTCAAGGCCATTGGAGTTACTTCCTCCCCCCATTGACATTATTATGGAGTTGCCTCCTACCCCCATGGAAATTAATATGGCGTTGCCTCCTCCCCCAATGACCATTAATATTGAGTTACCTCTACTTCCCATGGACATTGATATGGATTTACCTCCCTCCCCATGGACATTAATATGGAATTACCTCCCTCCCCATGGACATTAATATGGAAATACCTCCCTCCCCATGGACATTAATATGGAGTTGCCCCCCCCCCCCCATGAACATTAATATGAAGTTGCCCCCCCCCTTTCTCCCCATGGCCTTTAATATATAACATCTTCCACTCTTCTGGGAGGTTCCAAACGATTTTGGAGGGTGTCTGTGGGGATTTGTGCCCATTTGTGAGGTTAGGTTCTGATGTTAGATGAGAAGATCTGGATCACCCTCGGCATTCCAATTCATCCTAAAGGTGTTCAGTAGGGTTGAGTTCAGGGCTCTGTGCCGGACAGTTGAGTTCCTCCAAAGCAAACTGGTCACACCATGCCTTTATGGAGCTGGCTTTGTACACAGGGGAACAGAAATGGGTCTTCACCAAACTGTTAACACAAGGTCGGAAGAGGATAATTGTCTACAATATTATGAGGAGCTCCACTGTTGTGTGCTGGGAGCACACTGACAAGCTGTCACCAACATCTCCTAATCACCATTTCCAATCATGAACCGGTGGGACAGTGGTCACATGACCAGGAACTCCACCTCCCAGCAGGGCTGCTGTTATAAATTGCGGGGCCCCATACAGACTACCTGGCAGGGCACCCCCCCCCCCCCCAAGAAAATATTAAAGATATATTTAGCTAAAATTACAACAAAATCACTAGCAGACACAAATATAACATAACTCGCATAATTCCTGCTAAATCTAAAAAAAAAAATCAATGTTAAATAAAAAAGATGAGATGAGAAAAAAATACAGGCTGGGCAGTTGGAGCTCAGTCAGTGATCAGAGAGAGAGAAACAAAGTTACAATTTACAAATAAACTCCTGAGCAGAGATAACATTGGAGCCAGTGCTGGGAGGGGGGCCAACACAAGTGAGAAGGATAAGTGAGGGACGACTGTCTCTTTCTCAACAGATAAAAGCTGATAGCAGGGAGAGGGACAGATCAGATTCAGGTGCTGGAGGAAGATTTCTGTATTTGTTGTCCATCACTAATCCCCCTTTCTGTGTGGGCCCCCCTGTGTGCTCGGGTCCCCTACAAGAGGGTTGGTGGTCCCCCCCTATCAGCGGCCCTGCCTCCCAGTATTAGGACCCACCTAAAAGGGTCTTCCCCAAACTGTTATAACAAGGGTGGAAGAGCACATTTGTCTACAATGTGTTTGTATGATGGAGTATTAACAGGACCCTTCACTAGAGGCACTACCTAACCATAGCATGCAGGAACCTTATCCTCACAATGTTTCCTTGGTTCTAATGTCCTGAAGTTGAGACATCAGTAGAGGTGGAGTTAGGACTTTCTATAGCTGAGAAAGAAATGCAGACTCAGAAATGGAAGTCTTACTTGTCCTGGGAAAACCGAATTATAATATGGAGGAGGTTGATGCCAAAAGGAAGTGCCAAATCTAAGGAATAGTAAATAATTTAATTCCCAGCATGATGGAATGGTATAAGGTGTACAGTGTGTCTTTCCTGTTTATTCACCTGCAGGCGAGAACACACGTGAGCCCCTGGAAGACATGCCACGTGTGACACTGAGCCCGGCCAGGAGGAAATCTGAGGGACACGTCACACAAAGATCCAGACCCATAAGTGGTTCATACCCAGAAGGGAGAGGATTTGGCCTTCACACTGACCCCTGCAAACAGACCACTCCTCTGTTCGGGCCTTTGTGGTCCAGAAACACATCAAAGACGAGATGGTATGAGTAAAAGAAGTGCGAGAGAATGAGATCCATTATTATTGGTTTGGAAATTCCTCATCCTGCAGGCCAGACTCACACAATGGTGAGCTACATACATAGCGGCTTGATGATGCACATTAATAATTCTAACACATCATTACAGAAGAGTCCATGCAGGAGATAGGAAACAGGAATGTTCCAGTGCTACTAGGTGGTAGCAAACATGGAGATGAGGGAGTAAAGTATAGTAAATCAGGGTAGGTGGAGGGAAGAGGGGAGAGTATAGTAAATCAAGAGTTGTAGAAGCAGAATATAGTAAATTATAAACTAGTGGGAGTAAAGTGTAGTAGAAGAGAAGAAGCGTTAGGAAGGACAGAGTAGGAGATAAAGAACTGAGGGGGGGATGGAGGTTAGCGTAGTAAATCAGAAGTTGGGGATTAAGGTGTAGCAGATCAGTATTAGGTGAAAGCAGATATAATAGACAAGGACTAGAGAAAGCATCCATGACAGAGAGAAGGGGGTTGTAAACAATGATAACTAGAGACAGTATTGTGCAGGAGCTGAGGACTAGGGGAATCAAATGAGGATTATCTACTGAAATGTATAATAGATGAAGAAGACTAAGGCCAGTGACATATAGTAGATAGGGACTAGGAAGAGAAATGTAGTGAAGGAGGATACAGGAGGAAAGAGAGCAGTAAATGAAAAGTGGGGGTAGATAAATGCAATGTGTATGGATCGAGGCAGTAGAATGTGGTACATGAGAAAAGGGGGTAGTAAGGTGTAGTGACTGAGGACAGGGGGTAGCAGAGTGCGCCAGGTGAAGGCTAGAAGCCACAAAGTGCAGTAGAGGAAACCATGGGTTAGTAAATGCAAAGAATGGGGGAAAATGGCAGAAAAGGGTATTAAATGACTGATAGTAGAGTGCAGTGGATGAGAAGTAGGGGCAATGGAATGTAATTGATAAGAACAGGGGTAGTAGAGTATAATAGTAGAGGATTAGATGCTGTAGAGTGTAATGCATAAGAACTAAGGGTAGCAAAGTGCAGTAAATGAGGACAGTAATAGTAAAGTGCAGTGGAAGGAGATTGTGGATAGCACAGTGCAGGAGACGAGAACAGGAAATATTAGAGTGCAGAAGATGAAGAATAGGGAATAGTAGAGTGCAGTGGATAAGGACAGGAGGTAATAGAGTGAAGAAGACGAGGACAGGGGGTAGTAGAGTGAAGAAGACGAGGACAGGAGTTAGTAGAGTGAAGAAGACGAGGACAGGAGGTAGTAGAGTGAAGAAGACAAGGACAGGAGGTAGTAGAGTGAAGAAGACGAGGACAGGAGGTAGTAGAGTGAAGAAGACAAGGACAGGGGGTAGTAGAGTGAAGAAGACGTGGACAGGAGTTAGTGGAGTGAAGAAGACGAGGACAGGAGGTAGTAGAGTGAAGAAGACGAGGACAGGAGGTAGTAGAGTGAAGAAGACGAGGACAGGAGGTAGTAGAGTGAAGAAGACAAGGACAGGGGGTAGTAGAGTGAAGAAGACAAGGACAGGGGGTAGTAGAGTGAAGAAGACATGGACAGGAGTTAGTAGAGTGAAGAAGACGAGGACAGGAGGTAGTAGAGTGAAGAAGACAAGGACAGGAGGTAGTAGAGTGAAGAAGACGAAGACAGGAGGTAGTAGAGTGAAGAAGGCAAGGACAGGGGGTAGTAGAGTGAAGAAGACGTGGACAGGAGTTAGTAGAGTGAAGAAGACGAGGACAGGAGGTAGTAGAGTGAAAAAGACGAAGACAGGAGGTAGTAGAGTGAAGAAGACGTGGACAGGAGGTAGTAGAGTGAAGAAGACGAGGACGGGGTAGTTGAGTGAAGTAGACGAGGACAGGAGGTAGCAGAGTGCAGTAGATGGGGATAGGGGGTAGTTGAGTGAAGTAAACAAGGACAGGGGGTAGTAGAGTGAAGAAGATGAGGACAGGAGGTAGTAGAGTGAAGAAGATGAGGACAGGAGGTAGCAGAGTGCAGTAGATGGGGATAGGGGGTAGTTGAGTGAACTAGACAAGGACAGGGGGTAGTAGAGTGAAGAAGATGAGGACAGGAGGTAGTAGAGTGAAGAAGATGAGGACAGGGGGTAGCAGAGTGCAGTAGATGGGGATAGGGGGTAGTTGAGTGCAGTAGACTAGGACAGGGGGTAGAAGTGAGCAGTAGATGAGAACAGGGGATAGTAGAGTGCAGCTGATGAACACTAGAGATAATAGAGAGCAGTGGATGAGTGCAGGGGATAGCACAGTGCAGTAGATGAACACTAGAGTAAAGTGCAGTTAATGAGGGCAGTGGTATTAAATTGCAATGATTAAGGATTATGGATATTAAAGTGCAGTAGATGAGGACAGAGAGTAGTAGAGTGCAGCAGATGAGGACAGGGGGTAGTAGAGTGCTGTATATGAGGGCAGTGGGTAGTATAGTTCAGTAGAAAAGGATGGGGGAGGGGGGTAGTAGAGTGCAGTAGAAGAGGACAGGGGGTAGTAAAGTGCAATAGATGAAGACTCTGGATAGTAAAGGGCAGTAGATGAGGACAGGGGATAGTCAGGGCCGTCTTTAACATAGGGGAAAAGGGGCAGCTGCCCCGGGCCCAATTATTGTTGTGGGGCCCCTTGAGACTGCACTGCCTGCAAATATTTAATAAGTTGATTTGGGAGGGCCAGAGAAAATGTTTGCCCAGGGTCCAATAAATATTAAAGCTGGCCCTGGGGATAGTAGAGGGCGATAGATGTAGACTAGGGATATTAGAGTGCAGTAGAAGAGGACAGAGGATAGTAGAGTGTAAAAGATAAAGACTAAGGATACAAGAATGCATTAGATGAGGACAAGGGGTAGTAGAGTGCAATAGACGAAGACTAAGTATAATGGGTGCAGTAGATGAGGACAAGGGATAGTAGAGTGTAATAAATAAAGACTACGGATAGTGGAGTGCAGAAGATGAGGATAGGGGTAGAAGAGTGCAATAGATGAAGACTAAGGATAGTAGAGGGCAGTAGATGAGGACAAAGGGTAATAGAGTACAAGAGTAGAAGACTAAAGATAGTAAAGTGCAGTAGAAGAGGACAAGGTATAGTACAGTGCAATATATTAAGACTTAGGATAGTACAGTGCAGAAGATGAGGACAAGGGGTAGTAGAGTGCAATAGATGAGGACTATGGATATTAGAGTGCAGTAGAATAGGACAAGGGATAGTACAGTGCAATAGATTAAGACTTAGGATAGTACAGTGCAGAAGATGAGCACAAGGGGTAGTAGAGTGCAATAGATGAGGACTACGGATATTAGAGTGCAGTAGAATAGGGCAAGGGATAGCAGAGTGCAATAGATTAAAACTATGGATAGTAGAGCGCAGTGGATGAGCACAGAAGGTAGTAGAGTGTACTAGATGAAGACTGCTGGAATTAAAGTTAAGTAGATGAGGACTGGGTAATTGGAGTGCAGTCGAAGAGGACAGAGATCAGTAAAGTGCAGCAATAATGCTGTAGGGGCAGTAGAATCTGGTGGAGGGGACGGCAGTTGACCAGATGTACATGGTGGGATTGGTGGGAATGGTGGGATGTAAATGGTGGGATTGGTGGGAATGGTGGGATGTAAATGGTGGGATTGGTGGGATGTAAATGTGGGATTGGTGGGATTTAAATGGTGGGAATGGTGGGATGTAAATGGTGGGAATGGTGGGATGTAAATGGTGGGATTGGTGGGAATTGTAGGATGTAAATGGTGGGAATGGTGGGATGTAAATGGTGGGATTGGTGGGATGTAAATGGTGGGAATGGTGGGATGTAAATGGTGGGATTGGTGGGAATTGTAGGATGTAAATGGTGGGATTGGTGGGAATTGTAGGATGTAAATGGTGGGATTGGTGGGATGTAAATGGTGGGATTGGTGGGATGTAAATGGTGGGATTGGTGGGAATGGTAGGATGTAAATGGTGGGATTGGTGGGATGTAAATGGTGGGATTGGTGGGAATGGTGGGATGTAAATGGTGGGATTGGTGGGAATGGTGGGATGTAAATGGTGGGATTGGTGGGAATGGTGGGATGTAAATGGTGGGATTGGTGGGAATGGTAGGATGTAAATGGTGGGATTGGTGGGTATGGTGGGATGTAAATGGTGGGATTGGTGGGATGTAAATGGTGGGATTGGTGGGATGTAAATGGTAGGATGTAAATGGTGGGAATGGTGGGATGTAAATGTGGGATTGGTGGGAATGGTGGGATGTAAATGTGGGATTGGTGGGATGTAAATGTGGGATTGGTGGGATTTAAATGGTGGGAATGGTGGGATGTAAATGGTGGGAATGGTGGGATGTAAATGGTGGGATTGGTGGGAATTGTAGGCTGTAAATGGTGGGATTGGTGGGAATGGTGGGATGTAAATGGTGGGATTGGTGGGATGTAAATGGTGGGAATGGTGGGATGTAAATGGTGGGATTGGTGGGAATTGTAGGATGTAAATGGTGGAATTGGTGGGAATTGTAGGATGTAAATGGTGGGATTGGTGGGATTGGTGGGATGTAAATGGTGGGATTGGTGGGATGTAAATGGTGGGATTGGTGGGAATGGTAGGATGTAAATGGTGGGATTGGTGGGAATGGTGGGATGTAAATGGTGGGATTGGTGGGAATGGTGGGATGTAAATGGTGGGATTGGTGGGAATGGTGGGATGTAAATGGTGGGATTGGTGGGAATGGTGGGATGTAAATGGTGGGATTGGTGGGAATGGTAGGATGTAAATGGTGGGATTGGTGGGTATGGTGGGATGTAAATGGTGGGATTGGTGGGATGTAAATGGTGGGATTGGTGGGATGTAAATGGTGGGATTGGTGGGATGTAAATGGTAGGATGTAAATGGTGGGAATGGTGGGATGTAAATGTGGGATTGGTGGGAATGGTGGGATGTAAATGGTGGGATTGGTGGGAATGGTAGGATGTAAATGGTGGGATTGGTGGGTATGGTGGGATGTAAATGGTGGGATTGGTGGGATGTAAATGGTGGGATTGGTGGGATGTAAATGGTGGGATTGGTGGGATGTAAATGGTAGGATGTAAATGGTGGGAATGGTGGGATGTAAATGTGGGATTGGTGGGAATGGTGGGATGTAAATGTGGGATTGGTGGGATGTAAATGGTGGCAATGGTGGGATGTAAATGGTGGGATTGGTGGTAATGGTAGGATGTAAATGGTGGGATTGGTGGGATGTACAGTAAATGGTAGGATTTGGAAGGGGGTTAAAGGAGTTGTAAAGTCTCAAGGTTTTTCACCTTAATGCATTCTATGCATTAGGGTGAAAAACCTTCTTGGTTGCAGCTCACCCCAAGACTCCCTGTTTTTCTTACCTAAACCCGAACGTTCCAGCAACGAGCACGAGCCCGAGCCCAGCAGCTCCAGCCACTGTCTCTGGTCCTCATTGGATAGATTGATAGCAGCAGAAGCCATTGGCTCCCACTGTTGTCAATCAAATCCAGTGACATGAGAGCGAGGGGGTGGGGCCGAATCCCGCTGTCTTTGTCAATGGACACAGCCGCAGGACTCAGGAGCACGCCCGCACGGGTGGCCCCCCATGGAAAGCATCTCTCTATGGTGGCACCGGATGAAGAGGAGGAGCCAAAAGCAGCGCCTGGGCACCCCAGAAGAGGCGGGTCAGGGCTGCTCTGCAAGCAGGTAAGTATAACATGTTTGTTATTTTAAAAAAAACGAACCTTTACAATCACTTTAATTGTGGAAATATTGGCCTTTAATGTGAGGATGATATGGAATCAGGTAACTCTGAATTTGAAAACTTAAAATTAATACAATACAAAAAAGGAGAATTTTAACTAAAAAGAGTAATGTTTTTTTTCACCCATGGTGAATCTTGGGGCTCAACAAAAAGGATGAATACCCAGCAGTCAGTGGACCCGGGTGTGAGAGAGAGGATGGCGGACAGGACAGGTAAAGTGGGAACAGAACAAACGCCGGCTGATCAGCGCCGTGCGCGCCCCCACCCCAGCTGGCTGGCCGCACACAGAGGACTAATAAATTTCTAGGCCGGACTAGTCACATATCAGTGCTGCTCGAACACGGAAGCCCTACCTTCCCCAACCCCGCCAAATGCCTGCTAAATTGAATCAATCCATCTTGGAAATGGGTCTTGTCAGCCCGTGTCAAGGCGAGGGGAGGGGGTCGGCAGTGAGCGCTCAGGAAAGTGGGGAGCGGAGCGCCAAGCTGAGGGTTGTTGGTGGTGGTGGTGGTGGGGGGAGGCGGCAATCACAGCGCCATCGGTGCAACGCAGGCGAATGCCAGCTTTGTACAACCAGAGGGGGAAAGTGAACATTGTGCTTTATTCATGTTAATGACTATTTAATGAGGAGCTCAGTCTGTGTGTGGGTGACAGGCGAGGAGGAGGGGGCGCGGTGGAAGAGAATACGAGAGAGAGAGAGAGAAGAGAGGACGGGCAGCCTCATTCACAGATGAAACGGAAGCGCTGTCACTGCGTGATTTCTTATACCGCTAGAGAGACGCACAATCCTTCCACTTGCCGGCAGCTGTGTCAGGGAACAGATTATCACAGCCGGGGAGCAAGAGGTGGCCTTGTGCCGCGGCCCCGAGATTAACCCCTTTAGAGAGCAGAAATAAACCCTTGTTCCATCTCCCCTTCGGAATTGGATGATTTTATTAAAGGGAACCTGTTGGGAAGAAAAAAAAGAAACGACGGCTGTGACCTTTTTTTTTTTTTTTCTTCAGGTGCCGCCATTCTTGCCTGACTAGTGAGATGCTAACGAGGGAACGGGGATGTAGTCAGTGAAGTCAGGACACCTGATCGGATTTAGTTTCACATGGGCAGTTTTTGCTATTCAGCACTGTGCTACTTTAACTGGCAATTGCGCGGTCATGCAACATTGTATCCAAATAAAATTTATATCATTTTTTTCAAACAAATAGGGCTTTCTTATGGTGTCATTGAGAAACAAGTCTCAGTCTTCTCTGATTAACCACTTCTGGACTGGAAGGATTTGCCCATTTAATGACCAGGTCATATTTTGCAATTCGGCACTGCATTACTTTAACCACTTGCCGACTGCTCACAGTATATTTACTACGGCAGTCAGCCCCTCACAGGCAGAGCGACGTAGTACTACGTCGCTAGCCTGTGAGGCTCTGGGCAGCGAGCGCGCGCTGCCGGAGGCGCTCCCGCGCGGTCACGGACCCCCCCCGCGCGTGTGACCGGCGGACCCGATGTCCGCCGGTCACTCGCGATCGTCAATGGAGAGGGAGAAAGGCAGGCGGCTGATGTAAACAAGCCGCCTGTCATTCTCCCCTGTGTAGGAATAGTGATTATACGGTTCTACTATGTAGGACCGTTGATCACTGTTCCTACACCTCAAGCCACAGCCAATCACAGTTAGAATCACGCCCGTAGGGACACACATAACCCCTCCCTCTCAAATAAAGTTAACCCCTTCACTGCCAGTGTAATTTTACAGTAACAGTGCATATGTATAGCACTGATTACTGTAGAAATATCACTGGTAACCCCCAAAGTGTCAAAAATGTCAGTCAAGGGTCCGATCTGTCTGCCGCAATACCGCAAAAAAAAAATCGCAGATCGTCGCCATTACGCGTTAAAAAAAAACCAACAAAAATCTTTCCCTTTGTTAGTAAACGCGATAACTTTTGCGTAAACCAATCAAAATACGCTTTTTGTGATTTTTTTTACCAAACAAATGTAGCATAAAACAAATTGGCCGAAAATGTTAAAAAATTTTGATTTTTACATTTTTTTTGGGGAATTTCATATAAAAAAATGTGAAAAATATTGTTATAGTTGCAAAATTGTCGCTCTTTTTTTGTTTATAGCGTATGATCAAAAAATCAAACAGGTGATCAAATACCACCAAAAGAGAGCTCTGTTTGTGGGAAAAAAAGGACGTCAAATTAATTTAGGTTCAGCGTCGCACAACCGCGCAATTGTCCCTTAAAGTCATGCAGTGCCGAATCGCAAAATAGGCCCTGGTCAGGAAGGGGGTAAAATCTTCCGGGGCTTAAGTGGTTAACTGGTAATTGCGCGGTCATGCAACATTGTACCCAAATTAAATTTATATCATTTTTTTCACACAAATAGAGCTTTCTCTGGTGGGATTTGATCACCTGTGCGATTTTTATTTTTTGAGCTATAAACAAAAAAAGAGCGACAACTTTGAAAAAAAACCAAAAACAATATATTTTACGTTCTGTTATAGAACATTCCCAATAAAAAAAAAAAAAAAAAAATCACATTTTTTCATCATTAAAGGCTGGCCATACATGTTAAATTTTCTTGGACAATTTTCTGTTATCACCACTGCATTTTTTTTTTATTATATAAACTAAAAAAGACTAAAAATGATGGGGGAAAAAAAAAAACAATATTTTCTACTTTCTGTTATAAATTATATGCTGGTTCACACATATGCGATGTCAGACATCGCATGTGATTCCGGGTGCACTGCCCTGCAAATTCCATGCGATGTCTGTGCATTGCGAATTCAGCCATACAGATTGTATACAGATTGTATGGCTGAATTTGCATCGCATTCGGACCAAAGTCGCACAGGACCCTTTTTTCGCTCCACACCAGAATCGGATCGCATGGGTGTTCACACCTATGCACCCTGATTCCTGTCCGAACTAACAGTTCGCACTGCGATATGAGTTATGCGAACTGATTTGGGGTGTCGTTACCTTTGTATTGACACCCCCAGCGATTCGCATATGGCAGTGCGAGCTGCCTGTGAGTCGAGGCATGCCCAGAAGCACCACCCAAAATGAATACCTCCTGCTTGGAACAAGCCTTAAATCTCAGCCTCCCCGTTCCACTTTGTAGAAGTGACTTTGAGGCTGTCCTTCTGAGCGTTTTCCGGGATTTGCATGCACGGAGCCGGGCTAAATCCTGCGCTCGCCATCGATCGGGGGAGAGGCGCTTACTTACAGCCTGTGATTTCATATCAATAATCTGCGGGGAGAATTGATGGCCTGTAATGCGGCCGTGCAATAAATCGCGGCCCGCAGGAGCTCCTAAAGTGCTTGTCGCCGTGACATATTTGGTTGGTTTGGGTGTCTGGAGAGGGAATCAATCACGGCGATCGCTCCTCGCACCGCGCCCAGAACTCCATTTTAATTTGCCAGTCCGAGGGTTTTCGCGGAGACGCATTCATCTATATTTGTGTCAGTTCCGATTGCCTTTGTCCTCTAACGCCGCCCAATAAATCTGAGGCAATATCTCTATTCAGCAACCCTGCCGGAATCAGGTTACAAATTAAAGTCCCCCGCTCTGGCGGGTTCAAGGAAAAACGTCAGTGACAGGAAAGAGTCTGCGATCGTTCTATATTCCACTCTTGTGTATGGGGGGGGGGGTTAATGGCTGGGCAATAATAGCGATATGGGCGCCATTTCCAACAATTGTGATTTCTGACAAAAAAGTGTCACTGCACCCAGCATGCTGGAAAACCTTTGCAGTCTTAGTCTTCTCTGATTAAGGATCACCATACACGGTACAATCTCTGTACAATCAACCTTAGATCTAGAAATACTAAGTGATATACATGCCTCCCTAAACTATTCAATACATTTGTATCCAATCAGTCAGGCCCTTGCACTACATACTTATTGCTAAATCTAAAGGAGATAGTACAATCAGATTGTAACCTGTATGGTTAGCTTACTAAAGCGGAGTTCCGGCCTCAAATACATTTTTTAACTAAAAATACCCCCTATAATACTTGTATATATATATATTATATTTTATTGTATTTTATTTAAAATCTTACTTTTAAAAACACTGTCTGAGCGCGGCCATCTTGGATGTGGGCATCTGAAGCCGCAGTGTAATCTGCTGTGTCCTTCTTCCTGATTCCAGTTCATTCTGGCTACCCAGAATGCACCTGGCAATCTCGCGCATGCACTGCAGTATGCGTTTGGCATAGAGGAGAGGAGCGGCCGGCCGCCCACGTCACTGCCCATTGCCTCCTGGGAGTGATGACAAACAGCTCCCAGGACGCAATGCAGTCGGCGGCTGCAGAGGGGGGAGAAGGAGGAAGTACAATCAAAAATGCCCTAAAAATAAGGTAAGGGACCCCCCGAAAAAAATTAAAACTGCCCAATTGTTCATGAGCATAGCGAGCGCTCCAGGAATCAGTAAAGTTGGAAAATAAGCCGGAACTCCACTTTAAAGTGGTTGTAAACCTCAAGCATGAAATATGAACAAAGCGTTCTAATGTGCAATTGTCTCAATCCAGATCAGGGTGGATAAAAATGGATGATTTTAAATAAAATAATTTTTAAAAATTAGATTTTTTAAAATTTTAATTGGATTTTTTTTTTTTAAATCAAATTAATTTTAATAAAATGCTTTTGGAGTAAAAATCTATCTACAGATAGTTTTCTATTCAGGATACATTCATGATTGAGTCCCTTGAGTCCCTGGGGATCTGCTGAACAGGGGTACCAATGAGCTGGGGATCTACTGAACAAGGGTACTAATGAGCTGAGGATCTGCTGAACAGGGGTACCAATGAGCTGGGGATCTACTGAACAAGGGTACTAATGAGCTGAGGATCTGCTGAACAGGGGTACCAATGAGCTGGGGGATCTGCTGAACAGGGGTACCAATGACCTGGGGATCTACTGAACAGGGGTACTAATGAGCTGGGGATCTGCTGAATGGGGGTACCAATGAGCTGGGGATCTGCTGAACAGGGGTACCAATGAGCTGGGGATCTGCTGAACAGGGGTACCAATGAGATGGGGATCTGCTGAACAGGGGTACCAATGAGCTGGGGATCTGCTGAACAGGGGTACTAATAAGCTGGGGATCTGCTGAACAGGGGTACAAATGAGCTGGGGATCTGCTGAACAGGGGTACCAATGAGCTGGGGATCTGCTGAACAGGGGTACCAATGAGCTCGGGATCTGCTGAACAGGGGTACCAATAAGCTGGGGATCTGCTGAACAGGGGTACAAATGAGCTGGGGATCTGCTGAACAGGGGTACCAATGAGCTGGGGTTCTACTGGGCCCCGTTAAAACAAATACAAAATCTACGCACAGACAGGGCATTTGCCAAACTTTATTTAGGTATCAAAAAAGCATTATCGAAGCATCAAAAAAGCATGTTGAAGCGGTATGCATTCATATGTGTTGCAATGGAAGCAAGTGTATACAAGCCCTTAGTCTGAGGAGCCAGCAGGAGGCGGGGCAGTGGCACATCACTTTACAAATCTTTAGACAGATACAATTTCTAACTGTCGCACTGGGTTGCGCTGTATGTTAGACTGTTAGAAGTATTGCAACTACACCATCGGAATCGATGCAGAACTCCTGCCGCAGATGTACAGCCGGGGGCACAATTGTGTTCCCCGTCCCGCGCTGCGTAAAACTAACACAATGGCGTCATAAAATTGGCCGACAGTTCCTCTTTAAGCAATGCGGGCAGAATGGGAAGGCAGCACTGATTCTGCAGAAATAGCGGAGAGTCAGCACTTAGCACGCAGGGAATGCCAATCAGAGCGGGAACAGCTTGTCTTGGAAATAGAGAACGATGGTGGGGAGGGGAGACGGGTTCACACGCAGGCCGGCGTATGCCAAGTCAGCAGTCATCGCGCCGGTGGCCAGATCTCTCACCGTTGGCCCTCTCTGCCTTGTTTGTCAGACAAATTAAAGAAATGAATCACACCGTCGCCTCATTAAAACTTTCCGTATTCCCAAGCTGACCTGTTTACCGGCGCATTATTTTTTTTACCTGCAGCCGATGGGCAGAGCACTATGGGAAAAACGGGAGAAATTCACCACTCGACAATCAGCAAGAAGAACTATGAGATCACCAGGAAGATGGGGCAGCTGAGTGTTCGTGTGCAGTTTATGGCCCCTTATACGTGCACTGGGCGCAGAGGTGAATCGTTATCAATAATCTTGATTGATGTCCATGGACAGATGTGATGAGCTGGTGTTTCTCAGCGAATTGCACATCATTATCTCAGAGGATTCCACCCTCCATTATGATTGGAAGGAGGTATGGGGCACCAGATCCCTGCTCCAACTATCTGTTCCAGTCAATGATTGGATCTGGTGGACATTAAGGTTAATGTAGTAAATTGTGAGCAAGTGACATGGGATTGCCCCCCCAGGTCTCAGAGTCTAAGGGCCAGTTGCTGTTCTGCCAGTGACCCCTCAAAGAGGATCAGCTGCATGCTGACCCCACTGTCAAGGCCTATAGGTACTCCTTACCCTAATGTGTAGAGGCTAACCCACAGGTGAGCACAAGAGTGTTCTAGTGGCAGCAGTGCAAACAAGAACTGAGCTACGGAGAGAGACTAAGGATTGCGGAGCCCACCAGTGCAACCTGAGACACACAAATTGCAATCAAACCAGGCAGCAAGATAGCCGACCCCAGCGCCTGAGTCTACTGGATGAACAGTGGATCATACCAGGTAGCAAGATGGCGTACGCCATGATCAGTGCATACTGGATGAACAGCAAACTAGACCAGGCAGTGGCGAGATGCCAGACCCCAGCACCAGAGTCTACTGGATGAATGGTGGATCAGACCAGGCAGCAAGATGGGGTTCTCAGCAGTAGAGTCTGCTGTATAAACAGTGGATCATAACAGGCAGCAAGATGGCGGACCTTAGCACCAGAGTCTACTGAATGTACAGCAGATCAGACCAGGCAGCAAGATGGCAGACCTTAGTGCCAGAGTCTACTGGATGAACAGTGGATCAAACCAGGCAGCAAGATGGTGGATCACAGCACCAGAGCACACTGGCTGAACAGCAAACTGGACCAGGTAGTGAGATGGCAGACCCCAGCAACAGAATCTACTGGATGAATGGTGGATCAGACCAGGAAGCAAGATCGTGGACCTCAGCACCAGAGCATACAGAAAGGAACAGTGGATCAAACCAGGCGGCAAGATGGTGGACCCCAGCACCAAAGCATACTGGATGAACAGCAAACTGGACCTGGGAGTAAGATGGTGTACCCCAGCAACAGAGTCTACTGGATGAATGGTGGATCAGACCAGGAAGCAAGATGGCGGACCTCAGCACCAGAGCATACAGAAAGGAACAGTGGATCATACCAGGCAGCAAGATGGCGGACCTCAGCACCAGAGCATACAGAACGGAACAGTGGATCATACCAGGTGGCAAGATGGTGGTCCCCGGCACCAAAGCATACTGGATGAACAGCAAACTTGACCTGGGAGTAAGATGGTGTACCTCAGCAACAGAGTCTACTGGATGAATGGTGCATCAGACCAGGAAGAAAGATGGTGGACCTCAGCACTAGAGCATACAGAAAGGAACAGTGGATCATATCAGGCAGCAAAATGGCGGACCTAAGCGCCACAAAATACTGAACCAACATGAAACAGATCAGGCAGCAAGATGGTGGACATCTGCACCAGAGCATATTGGTCAAACAGTGGACCAGACCAGGCAGCAAAATGGTCAACCCCAGAACTAGAGTCTACTGAATGAAAAGTGGATCAGACCAGGAAGCGAGATGGCAAACCCTAGTGCCAAGCTTACTGGATGAAAAGCGGACTGGACCAGGCAGAGAGGCTTTGGACCTCACTGGAACAGACTTGAACATGGCCGAAACCAATCAGAACCAGAATACAGAGCAGAAATCAGGGCAGGCAGCAAACAAGTGATTCCAGAAGGAAGCCAAGGTCGGTACATGGAAGTCAGACCAAAGAACACACATGCAGGAAACAAGCATTGCTCAGACACTAGACATACGGAGGCCAATCCTTATAATAGGTGCACTCATTTTAGGAGGATAATACCTATGTCGTCATTGACCACAAGGCCTCAAGAGAAACCCAGAAGGAGCCTGCCGATGCAGGAACGAGGAAGGTAAGTGATACTAGTGTATGGAGAATCGGTCCCCAAGGAGTAATGGCCAAGGGCCACACATGTCCTAGCCTGGTCAGGAAAGCATGAAGTTAATAAAGATCATTTTATTGAGCCAACGTGTTTTTGGAGTTCAGAATCAACCTTTATCAGGGCTACAAAATACAACATAGTAGATAGGTGTATATATTGTAAGTAGTTCTTTCATGTACTGGGTCTGTAGAAAAAGAATACACAGTAAGTCATACCTGTGCTGACCCAGTACATGTATACTTGTTGTGGTCACTGGTTCAAAGTGCTTCTGACCTCAAGTTTCAAGGGAAAGTTTTATGGTCTAAATAGCCTCTTCAGAAAAACTCATCCATCTTTCACCAGAAACCACATGACCAAAGTTTCAGCACCTAGTCTGCATTTGTGTTCAACTGAAATAGTAACAACTGGATACAAATGTTGTTGATTTACTAATGGCAAATAGACTGTGCACTTTGCAAGGTGCAGTTCCACTCTGCAAGAGCAGTTGCTCCAGAGCTTAGTAAAATGAGCAGAAGCTTTGTTGGTTTCAATCATCCAATCATGTGCAAGCAAAGATTGCTGTTTTTTTTTTTTTTCATTTTCCTTGCACATGATTGGGTATTCTTTGTAAAGTGAAGCTTTACCTCATTTGCTAAGCTCTGGAGCAACTGCACTTTGCAAAGCGCACCGTCTATTTCCCTTTGTTCCCGGTTCACATATGTACGATGACAGACATCGCATGTGATTCGGAGCGCACTGCTCTGCAAATCACATGCGATGTCTGTGCGATGCAAATTCAGCCATACAGATTGTGTGGCTGAATTCGCATTGCATTCAGGCACAACACGCACAGGACCCTTTTTTGAGTCCGCACCAGAATCGGATCGCATGGGTGTTCACACCTATGCGATCCGATTCATGTCCGAATTGACTGCGATATGCGAACTGATCTGGGGGTGTCGTTAACTTTGTATTGACACCCCCAGCAATTCGCATATGGCAATGTGAACGCGATGCAGAAACCCGTAGTGGATTTGCAGGGTTCCCGCATTGCATATATGTGAATCGGCACTTAGTAAATCAACCCCGAAGTTACAATGTTGCAGTCTGATCACTAAGTGCCCCCTGATGATGTCAATCATGACGAAACATGTTGGGAGGAGCTTAACCACATGACACTGGCATGCTACTGGAGTTCGGCCATGTTTTTGGATAGAAACAAACTCACACCACTTTTTACCAATACGTTTGTTGCTTTGGAATTCATGTGAGTACCTTGTGTGCAGGCTTTTTGATTTTTTAATAAAACCTATAAAAGATATCTGCGCAATGATTGCTTTATTGTTCCTTTACATTCATATCGTGGACTATTTTGTTCGTTTGGATTACATGATTGGATCCTAATGCCCAAGCGATCGATGTATGCTCTGCCTGACTGAACCTTATTGTCCAAGCGATTGAAATTAGATTTATCTGATTGCAGTTTAACCTGGGCCATCTGGTAAGAGGCTGCATGTTTTTTGCTCTCCTGGTGGTGGACACACCGATGTTTGACCTTCACAACATTTATCTCATCTCACTGGGGGATTATTTGGAATCTACACTTTCTGAGCACTGCTATTTATTTGACTAAAGCCCCGTACACACGTACCGATGGTCGGCTTACAAATGTTCCTCTTTTCTCCCCGGGATGTCGGTGTCTGCTGAAAAGTGCAAAGACAGCACAAGGACAGCACAAGAATTTTGTCCGCCGACTGCAGAAGTGATGTCATGTAATGGTTAACTTTCCCTGTGTTTTCTATTTTCTGAGCATGCCCAGTCTTGCAAATCTGCGGTCTGTCGGCCGAATTGTGTACTGACAGGCGAACAATCGTCCGTTCTGGTGTCGGCATACAAATATTTTCATGTTTGCACGAAAGACTTTTGTCCGCGGATTGTGCGCAGACATCTGTCGGAGGCACCATACTAACACGCGTACAATCGGCAGATCCTTCGTCCACCGACGTTTGTATGCCGACGATCGGTACGTGTGTACGGGCCTTTAGTGAGAGGAGACTGAGGAAATGCTTCCTCCTGCTTGCAGCAGACTGATGACATCATCTCCGCCTAGGCAAAGTCACTGGACTGAAGATCGAGGACAGCTTTTTATTGATGAAAGGTGGAGCTTCTCTGATAAATGATATTGTGAGATGTCGGGAATGTTTTCCTTTGGGGTTGATAAAATGATAAATAGCCATATTGTAGGGAAGTGGCTCTAATAAAAGAATGGGGACTGCAAACAGTCGTATCAGCAGGGAGCATCGATAGTTTCAAAAACTATTAGATGGGCACCTTAACCACTTTACCACCGGAGGATTTTGCTGTCTTACATCCAGGCCACTTTTTGCGATTCGGCACTGTGCTACTTTAACTGACAATTGCGCGGTCGTTCGACGCTGTACCCAAACGAAATTTACGTCCTTTTTTCCCACAAACAGAGCTTTCTTTTGGTGGTATTTGATCACCTGTGCGATTTTTACTTTTTGCGCTATAAACAAAAAAAGAGCGTAAATTTTGAAAAAATAACAATATTTTTCAAGTTTGCGGCGGACAGATCGGACCCTTGACTGACATTTTTGACACTTTTGGGGGTACCAGTGACATTACTACAGTAATCAGTGCTATAAATATGCACTGTTACTGTAAAAAATGACACTGGCAGGGAAGGGGTTAATTTTATTGGAGGGGGAGGGGTTAATGTATGCCTGGTGCTTACTGACATGTGTGGGGGGAGGTGACTGAGTGACACAGGCACAGATCACATGTTCAGCTATGCTGAACCCTGCAATCTGACCCGGCCTGTCACTTAGGAGATCCGCCCGCTTGTGTTTACACAAGCAAGCGGATCTCCACACTCGATTCCCCGACGATCGGGGAAGAGCAGCGGCAATCGCCGCCGCTCCTCCCCCGGCCCGACTCCTGCTGTGACTGAACACAGCGGGAGCGAGCCTCCGGCGGCGCGCGCGCGCCGCCAACAAGGGGAGGAGTCCAGCGATGTAGTACTACGTCACTGGACGATAACGAGCCACATTGCCGCAGTAGCAGCAATGTGAGCAGACGGAAAGTGGTTAAAGACCACAACATACAGGGGTATACAATGTACAACATACAGGGGTATACAATGTACAACATACAGGGGTATACAATGTACAACATACAGGGGTATACAATGTACAACATACAGGGGTATACAATGTACAACATACAGGGGTATACAATGTACGGTTAACAGCAAACACACACACACATCATAGGTTGAACTGGATGGACGGATGTCTTTTTTCAACCTCACGAACTATGTAATATGTAACTATGTGACTGCAGCATGTCCGTCATAGCGGTCCTCGCCATTGTCCGTGAGGTTCCCGCACCTCCTTTAAAGACCCTCAAAGGATGGATCCCTTTTGAGTCGGACTCGGTAAAACCTTTGTAGCACGCCCCACTTGGAGCCTTACGGGAAAATAATGATAATTATCCTTTCACAATGCGGCGGGAGGCATACGAACATCTACCAGGAGCGCCGGGAAGTTATTGTTCATTGTTTTCATTCTGTGAAGTCAAAATGCTTTGAAGAGTCGGAGTGGGGAGCGGGGGGGAGGGGAGGGGGGGGTATTTTATTACGAACAAGGAGGGCGACAAACGCGGCTTAGGTACAACTCTGCACCTTGCTGTGACATTTCAGAGGAGCTGCTGGAAACAGAGAGAGCGCTTTTTTCCCTCTCCGGATAAAAATACATCGCGGCATAAGGCGCAGGCACTCGTAATTTGGGTCACTGGTGTCTTTAATTAATTTAGATTGAACACTTTGGAGCGCTGGGTGGTAATTAAGCATGGGGATGTATCAGGCTCCATGTAACACATCATCCCCCCTCCTCTCCCTCCTGCCTTGGCTGTGCGAACTATAATTTTACGGATGCACTTCAATTCCGCCTTCCTTCATCAAGCTACTGGAGGAGGTGGGGGTGGGGGGGTCCTCTTTATCGTATTATTGCAGAATATTATTCTCCACTGTGCAGTACACTCACTGACCCTCCAGCTGCAGAAAATGTGAACAGCTGGGCTGCGATAGTGATGGATAATTGGAGGGGACTGTAGGGACCACAATTGCCCGTCCCCCCCCCCCCCAGCCACATCCTCCCCCCACTTATATCTGCATATATAAAACCTATACCATTACACAGGGCACAGCAATGGCAGATATTTATTATATAGAAGAGGAGAACCTTTCCAGCCTACGGTTCTTTAGGATCTACAAGTCCCAGAAGGCATTCCAGCTGGTGTCTTACCATAGAGAGGGGTTACTGAATAGCACCGCAGCCTTGCATTGCAGGTGTCCTGGGGTCACTTTTTTAGCAAGGCATTATTATACAAATACAGTATCTCACAAAAGTGAGTACACCCCTCACATTTTTTGTAAATATTTTATTATTTATTATTATTACATTAGATTGTAAGCTCCTCTGGTGCAGAGACTGATATGACTGGTTTGGTGTTCTCTGTACAGCACTGCGGTATATGTCAGAGCTATATACAGTATCTCACAAAAGTGAGTACACCCCTCACATTTTTGTAAATATTTTATTATTATTACATTAGAGTGTAAGCTCCTCTGGTGCAGAGACTGATATGACTGGTTTGGTGTTCTCTGTACAGCACTGCAGTCTATGTCAGAGCTATATACAGTATCTCACAAAAGTGAGTACACCCCTCACATTTTTGTAAATATTTTATTATGTATTATTATTACATTAGAGTGTAAGCTCCTCTGGTGCAGAGACTGATATGACTGGTTTGGTGTTCTCTGTACAGCACTGCGGTATATGTCAGAGCTATATACAGTATCTCACAAAAGTGAGTACACCCCTCACATTTTTGTAAATATTTTATTATTTATTATTATTACATTAGAGTGTAAGCTCCTCTGGTGCAGAGACTGATATGACTGGTTTGGTGTTCTCTGTACAGCACTGTGGTATATGTCAGAGCTATATACAGTTTCTCACAAAAGTGAGTACACCCCTCACGTTTTTGTAAATATTTTATTATTTATTTATTATTATTACATTAGAGTGTAAGCTCCTCTGGTGCAGAGATTGATATGACTGGTTTGGTGTTCTCTGTACAGCACTGTGGTATATGTCAGAGCTATATACAGTATCTCACAAAAGTGAGTACACCCCTCACATTTTTGTAAATATTTTATTCTATCTTTTCATGTGGCAACACTGAAGAAATTACACTTTGCTACAATGTAAAGTAGTGAGTGTACAGCTTGTATAACAGTGTACATTTGCTGTCCCCTCAAAATAGCTCAGCACACAGCCATTAATCACCCCTAAGTGAAAGATGTTCAAATTAAATAACTAAACAAATTAATTAAAATAAATGTTTAATAATAATAATGGTGTGTGACTAAGGGGGACTTTAGCGTGTAAGCTCCTCTGGTGCAGAGACTGATGTGACTGGCTCAGTGTTCTCTGTACAGCACTGCGGTATATGTCAGAGCTATATAAATGTATAATAGTGTGTGACTGTGGAGGGGACATTAGAGTGTAAGCTCCTCTGGTGCAGAGACTGATGTGACTGATTCAGTGCTCTCTGTACAGCACTGCAGTATATGTCAGAGCTATACGAGGTCTCTTACACACGATACTCCTGTTTGAGCATCTCCTTTTTCAGCCATAAATTTCAGGCGTATTTGTCTTATTGAAATGCGTGCATTTTTCATGCATTTGCGCGCATATGCGGTCACACATATTCACGCAAATTTGCGTCTTTTTCGCGCAAATGTATTCGCACGTTTTTGTAAAATATGCAAATTTGCATTTCTCAGATCAACAGTATGTTCGTGTGCGTTCATTTGTTCAAAATCGCACGTATTTGCACGTATTAGGTGTAAATTACTGTCCAAAAATGCAGATTTTTCTATTTTGTTCTTACTGAAGAATGCACGGCGCTCATTTACGCGCCTGTGTGCATAGGCACATTACAATGAATGGGCTGTATTTTAGCTCAGGAAAAAAAAAAAAAGCTTTACTGAGCTTTTTTAAGCTGCAGTGTGCAAGAGGCCTAAATGTATTATAATAGTGTAACTGTGGTGGGGACATTAGAGTGTAAGCTCCTCTGGTGCAGAGACTGATGTGATTGGCTCAGTGTTCTCTGCACAGCACCGTGGTATATGTCAGAGCTATATAAATGTATAATAATAACATTAATAATGGTGTGTGACTGTGGGGGGACATTAGAGTGTAAGTTCTTCTGGTGCAGAAACTGATGTGACTGGCTCAGTGTTCTCTGTACAGCACTGCGGTATATGTCAGAGCTATATAAATGTATAATAATAACATTAATAATGGTGTGTGACTGTGGGGGGACATTAGAGTGTAAGTTCTTCTGGTGCAGAGACTGATGTGACTGGCTCAGTGTTCTCTGTACAGTAGTGTGGTATATGTCAGAGCTACACAAATGTGTAATAATAATAAAAATTATAGTGAGGGCCTGTGGGGGGACATTAGAGTGTAAGCTCTTCTGGTGCAGAGACTGATGTGACTGATTCAGTGTTCTCTGTACACTACAGCAGTGCAGTATATACGTCACAGCTATATAAATGTATTATAATAGTGTGTGACTGTGGGGGGACATTAGAGTGTAAGCTCCTCTGGTGCAGGGAATGATGTGACTGGCTCAGTGTTCTCTGTATAGTAGTGTGGTATATGTCAGAGCTATACAAATAAGTAATAATAATAATAATGGAAATGATAGTGAGGGCCTGTGGGGGGACATTAGAGTGTAAGCTCCTCTGGAACAGAGACTGGTGGGCTGTAGAGGTAATCTACATCAATCAATCAGAATGATTTGACTGAAGCTAGTCCAGTGTTAGGGACCTGGACTGGTCGCTGTGGATAGTGCACCATGCACATATCGGTCTTTTATTGAGTATACCCTAATGACCTCGCTATTGTAGGCCCATGTGCAGAGGATGAAAGGAAGCTAATATAAAACAGTTTCAGGTATTCATACTAGCTGTATAAAAATAACATTCAATATTTTTTCTTCAGTTGAATAGCGAGGCCTTGCTCTAAGAACAGAATGCCGGCCGTCACAGGTGACCCCCTGCCATTGCATTGTGAGAATCCGCTCTAAGCCGACGAGTGGCATCTGCCAAGGAGTTCAAATGGAAGGCAGAAGCTCCATTGCCAGTCAATGTTCGGAGTCAGCAGACCCTGTAGGTAGCAGCGCAGCCCTGGTGCGTTCTCAGATCTCGCACGCTGCATCATTAATCACCGTTACGTGACTCTCACAGTCTTTCGCACATCAGGGACCCCTGAAGAAGCAGCTCTTACCGCCGACGAACGCTCTTAACCTCTTCACTCCCGCATGCGGTAATGACTGAACACCTGCGAAGTGTGAGCAAAGCTGAAATCCGCCAGTTCATATCCCAGCAGGGGTGTTCGCCTCTCTCCGTATGCGCTAGGGGGGTGGCAGGAAAACTTGTATAACCGACAATTCTTTGTATGGCTCCCTGAGAAGGTGCCGGGGTTTATAGTTTATTGAAGGATGAACTCTGGGAGCCGCCAGCTATATCTAGATCCTGTCCACAAAATAAGTTAAAAAAAAAATAGAAAAATTACCACGTTTTAAAAATCTAACTGTATGTTTATTGATTAGAATTTTTTCTCCTGTGTGTATCCGCTTACCTCCGTGTACTAGGTGAGATAGTCTCAGACCTATTTTCTGCTCTGCTGCATGAGCCATGGTTTCTTCAATGAGAAGTAAAAGTGATAAAAGTATTAAAGTGGACCTGTCAGTAACTTTAAGTCTCCATAAATTAAGTCCTAATAACATTATACAGCAATAGGATCATTTTTTTTTAAAAGCCCTGCCTTTTATCGTTAAAAAAGCCATCCCTGAGCTCCAGTCAGGGACTTAGCCTAGGCTGAGATGATGTCATCAGTCTGCTGCAGACAAGAGGAAGTATTTTCTCAGTCTCCCCTCCTCTAGTGGTCAGACTGCAAAACTGGAACCTTGTAGCTAGGTGAGATGCTGCAGCAGGGGCTGGTCTTTGTCAGACATTTGTGAACACAAAAACTGCATTTACATGATTGTATTATCTCTGAGCCGGTGTCCTGTTAGAATACCGCTACCAATCAGAAAATTTAACGGAAGTGACGTTCTGAGCAAAAAATTCTTACTGCGCATGCACCATGCGTTCCACCATGGCCGCTATGTGTTCCAATAGGTTTCCTAATCTGCCAGAACACAAAAGGCAGCAGGAGACATCTTCTTACACCCAGGCAAGTCTTCAATTTCACACTTATTTTAGCAGTAAACTCACCTTATGCAGAAGGTGGCGACAGCCATCTTGGTACACCCGTACTGATCAACGCCAAGCTGGTTATATAGTGAAATAGACTATTTCATTTGGCTGCGGTGAAGTAGTCTATTTTAGTAAATAAGGTGAGTTAACTGCTAAAATAAGTATGGAACTGAAGACTTGCCTGGGTGTAAGAAGATGTCCGCTGCGGCCTTCCTGTTCTGTCACATTAGGAAACCTATTGAAAAGCATAGTGGCCATGTATGCATCATACATACTAGGGGGGGTAGAACTGGGGGAATCCATAGCGGAGAAGGATCTGGGTGTTCTGGTAGATCATAAGCTTAATAATAGCATGCAATGCCAAGCTGCGGTTTCCGAATCAAGCAAAGTCCTTTCTTGTATTAACAGAGGCATGGACTCCAGAGAGAGAGAGAGAGAGAGAGAGAGATAATTGTGCCCCTGTACAAATCATTAGTAAGACCTCATCTGGAATATGCAGTTCAGTTTTGGGCACCAGTTCTCGAAAAAGGATATCAGGGAACTGGAGAAAGTGCAGAGAAGGGCAACCAAACTGATAAGAGGCATGGAGGAGCTCAGCTATGAGGAAAGATTGGAGGAACTGAATTTATGCTCTCTTGAGAAGAGGAGATTAAGGGGGGAATGTGATCACCATGTATAAATACATAAGGGGTCCATATAGTGAACTTGGTGTTGAATAATTCAATTTAGGGTCATCACAGAGGACAAGGAGGCACTCTTTACATCTGGAGGAAAACAGATTTCATCTCCAAATACTGAAAGTTTTCTTCACAGTAAGAGCTGTGAAAATGTGGAATAGACTCCCTCCAGAGGTGGTTCTGGCCAGCTCACTGAATTGCTTTAAAAAAGGCCTGGAATCTTTCCTGGGTGTACATAATATAACTGGGTACTAACATTTATAGGTAAAATTGATCCAGGGAATATCCGATTGCCTCTCGGGGGATCAGGAAGGAACTTTATTTCCCTGCTGGAGTAAATTGGATCATGCTTTGCTGGGGTTTTTCGCCTTCCTCTGGATCAACTGCGGGTATAGGACTGTGTATATGGGATTGTATGGTTGGGTTTTCTTTACCATTTTTTGTTTTTTTTATTGGTTGATCCAGATGGTCTTGTGTCTTTTTTCAACCTAACTATGCTGGAACGCATAGTGCATGCGCAATAAGCAATTTTGTTTGCAATGTCACTTCCGTTGCATTTCTTGATGGGTAGCCGTATTCTGATAGAACACCGGCATCTCAGTCCATGAAGTAGATGGTGACCCTGGGTGATGCCTGAACAAAAGTGGTGCTGTCCTTCAGGAAAGAATAAAGACATTGTCAGGGGGGAGTACTGTGACCTCTATGAGAGGTAATAAATACCTGGGAGTGTTACACTGACACGTTATGCATGCACATGGCCGCATATTTGCATCATCAGTCAAAGCTGCAGACTGGAAGTGCTGCACAGCCAATAAAATTTTCCAGCGCTGGCAAATATTTAAAGCAAACCCCTATTAGTTATTTTGCTTCTCTGTCTTTTTTTCTGTTTTTTATGCACATGTCGCCAGCTTGCCTGTGCCGATATTATATATTCAGCAGATCTATAACTGTGCGGGCAGAAGCTGATGACGTTCGATGCGTTAAAAAAAAATTTATTCCCACTAATTACGAGCGAGACGGCTTCTGGCTATCCGGGGAGGACACTTAATTGATTGAATCTTATTGAAAACAAATTATCAGCGCTGAATTTGTGCAGATCGTTTCCCCGGGGAAGGATGTGAGACTTTCTCCACAATGAGCACCATTTCCTAACAGGCGGAGGGCGGTGAGAGGCGGGCCGCACAAAATCCCCCCGCAGATCCCCAACAAAATAAATCGGATTTTCAGGTTGTGATGATGAGAGCGGTAAATGTGATGCAGAATAATGACGGCGGGAACTAAACGAGAGAGGGAATAAGAGAGAAATATAAGGAGTGGAAGATGTGCACTGCGGACTGCCTATGCTTCTTCCCTTATATTAGTATGTGTGCGTGTTTGTGGCCTCCTGGCATATCAGATAAGATCTTAACAACTACCAAATTCATGAGAACGGGCGGTGGGTATCACGAACAAGGGTCCAATAAGAAAGGAAAGTCCTGGTGATTGCAGAACCTGATGGTGGAGAGGCAGCAGAGGGTAGTGACAGTGAAGTGTGGCAGGACAGACAAATGCAGGGAGCACTGTAGGCTGTGCAGAGATACCGGAATCACGGAGGCAACAAGAGGTGCCCTTGGAGACATGGGACACTTAATTATGCCACTTTTCCACTGCAAGTACCGGCTCGGCTCTACTCGGCCCTGCTTGGCCCGGTTTGCTTTTCCACTGCTGGTACCGCATGGTACTGTGTTGGAACGGTTCGGTACGGTATGGTTTGCTTTTCCACTAAAGTAGTACTAAAGTTAAGTGGGTGGGATAACAACGGGGTAGGTTGGATTCTCTGACCAATCAGTGGCTAGTAGTGACTGCATGCAAAGGATTGTGGGATATGGTACTGGGTATGGTACCTCTTGGAACCACAATCGAGGTGGTACTGTTTTTGAGGGCCGTACCTTTCAGGTTCCATGCAGTGGAAAAGCGCCGCCGTACCGAACCGTTCCTACACCATACCATGCGGTACCAGCAGTGGAAAAGCACAAAAGTGAGCCAAACCGTTCGGTTCCATGCAGTGGAAAAGCGCCATTAATGGCACACTAGAAGACTGAGGGCACACAGGGACTCATTTGGAGACTCAGAGTGCACAGAGAATATTTGGAAACACTGGATGAACATGGGTGCGCTTGGAGACACAGGGATGTACTAGGAGACTCAGGTGCACTTGGAAATATGGGGTGCACAGAGGTTCACTTGGAGACACAAGAGTGAACCGTGTGCACTTGGAGACATGTAGTGCACAGGGGCCTACTTGAAGACACAAGGATGTACTAGGAGACTTGGGTGCACTTAAAAACATGGAATGCACAGGGGCACACTTGCGCACACGGGGGTGCACAGTAGAGTTGCCACCTCATCCCTTTAAACCAGGACACATATAATCTACACAGGTTCTGAGGCTAATATAATGCACATAAGGCACTACGTGAGTTTAATTACCACCTTAATCAGTCAGAGAACCTCTGTAATTAATGTGTGTCCTAGTTTAAAGGGATGAAATGGCAACCCTAGTGCACAGGGGCACACTTGGAAACACTTGCCACCTCATCCCTTTAAAACCAAACACATAATAATTACACAGGTTCTGAGGCTAATTTATTGCAGGTAAGGCACGAAGTGAATTTAATTACCACCGTAATCAGCCACAGAACTTGTGTAATAAATATGTGTTCTGTTTTAAAGGGATGAGGTGGCAACCCTAGTGGCAACCCTAGGGTACACAGGGGCATACTTGGAGACACGGGATCACCTGGAGACACAGGGGTGCACAGGGGCACACTTGGAGACACAGGGGTGCACATGGGCACACTTAGAGTCACAGGGAAACACTTGGAGACACAGGGTTGTACTAGGAGACTTGGGTGCACTTGCAAACGTGGGGTTCACAAGAAAGCACTTGAAGACCTGGGGGTGCAGAGCGGCGCACTTGGAGACACAGGGGTACAGAAGGGAGCACTTGGAGACACAAGGGTGCAGCTGCAGACATTAGCACACAGGACCACACTTGAGGAAACAGGGGGGTACTTGGAAACATGGGGTGCACAGGGACGCACCTGGAAACATGGGGAGCAGGACTCATAAAGACACTGGAGCATGGGGAAAGGCTAGGGTGCTTGGCAGGGAGCACACAGGAGCCACTAGAAATCAGACTGACACTTTAGGGGGGGTCATTGAAAGTATATCATATTTATGTGTTTTTCGTATTGCCACGGCCAGAAATGCTAGGGGGATTGGTTTGTGGTGCTTAGATACAGTAGGTTTTTAAAGTACTTGTAAAGGCACAATGTTTTTTATATTCATGCATTCTATGCATAAAGTTACAACCTTCTGTGTGCAGCAGTCCCCCTAATACTTACTTGAGCCCCCTCTTGATCCAGTGATGTGCACAAGAGCCTTGTCTCTATGGGGACTCACACTCCTGATTGGCTTTTGGCTCCCACTGCTGTCAATCACAGCCAGTGAGCCAATCAGGAGACTAAGGGGACAGGGCCGAGCCACGGCTCCATGTGTGAATAGACACAAAGAGCCGTGGTTGAGGAACACACCTGCCTGGGTGCCCCCTGAGCAAGCTGGAGGAGGGTGGAGCCAGGAGTGCCCGCGAGGGACCAGAGAAGAGGAGGATCCAGGCTGCTCTGTGCAAAATCAACTGCACAGAGGAGGTAAGTATGATATGTTTGTTATTTTAAAAAACAAAAAAGGCTTTAATATCGCTTTAAGCAAGTGCCTTCAGGTAAGCCGTCTCCCAACTGGACCAACCTGGAAGCGTCGGGGACCGTGCGCTGAAATGAAGACCCAACTCTGGATGCCAGAAGAGGTGAGTGCTACATCAGGACTGCAAGTATGCACACGCCCAGCGACAATAAAATTAATAAAACAAACTGCAATAAAAATGGTTCTTAGTTCAGAAATTGTTGGTTTTGAATACTGGTGTGAACAGTAAATCACTCCAAAATGGAAAACAATCCTTAAAATATGTAAAAGGTGGCCTTCGACCATACTACTGGCCTAAGCTTGAAGGTCCTTTTAACTCCAGAATGGCTCCAGCAAGGCCCCTATAAATGTCATTGGTCAGTAAAAATTTCTTCAAACTCTAAAAATGGCTTCAACCAGACCATGAGCAATGCTACAGTATTTCGAACATCTGCTGAATATGAACTCTTCAACATGACCCTCCATGAGGTATAAAATACTCTGCTCCTGACTTTTGACTTTTCTGATCACCACCAGGATATCACACCTCCGACATGACCCTCCACATAAGACAGAAAATACTCTGCTCCTGACCTCTCTGATCATCACCAGGATATCACACCTCCAACATGAACCTCCGTAAGATAGAAAATACTCTGCTCCTGACCTCTCTGATCACCACCAGGATATCACACCTCCAACATGACCCTCCACATAAGACAGAAAATACTCTGCTCCTGACCTCTCTGATCACCACCAGGATATCACACCTCCAACATGAACCTCCGTAAGATAGAAAATACTCTGCTCCTGACCTCTCTGATCACCACCAGGATATCACACCTCCAACATGACCCTCCACATAAGACAGAAAATACTCTGCTCCTGACCTCTCTGATCATCACCGGGATATCACACCTCCAACATGACCCTCTGTAAGATAGAAAATACTCTGCTCCTGACCTCTCTGATCATCACCAGGATATCACACCCCCAACAGGATCCTCCATAAGATAGAAAATACTCCGCTCCTGACCTCTCTGATCATCACCGGGATATCACACCTCCAACATGATCCTCCATAAGACAGAAAATACTCTGCTTCTGACCTCTCTGATCATCACCGGGATATCACACCTCCATAAGATATAAAATACTCTGCTCCTGACCCCTGACCTTTCTGATCACCACCAGGATATCACACCTCCAACAAGACCCTCCAGAAGATAGAAAATACTCAGTTCCTGACCTCTCTGATCACCACTGGCATATCACACCTCCAACATGACCCTCCATAAGATAGAAAACATTCTGCTCCTGACCTCTCTGATCACCACCAGGATATCACACCTCCAACATGACCCTCCAGAAGATAGAAAATACTCCGTTCCTGACCTCTCTGATCACCACTGGCATATCACACCTCCAACATGACCCTCCATAAGATAGAAAACACTCTGCTTCTGACCTCTCTGATCATCACCGGGATATCACACCTCCATAAGATATAAAATACTCTGCTCCTGACCCCTGACCTTTCTGATCACCACCAGGATATCACACCTCCAACATGACCCTACATAAGATAGAAAATACTCTGCTCCTGACCTCTCTGACCATCACCGGGATATCACACCTCCGACATGACCCTCCATAAGATAGAAAATACTCTGCTCCTGACCTCTCTGACCATCACCGGGATATCACACCTCCGACATGATCCTCCATAAGATAGAAAATACTCTGCTCCTGACCTCTAACCTTTCTGATCACCATCAGGATATCACACCTCCAACATGACCATACTCTGCTCCTGACCTTCTCTCTTTAAAAATATACATAGACTGATATGCTTTTAATAAGTGTTTTCACTACACCAGCGCGCAGTATTCTGTAAGCAATACTGTGACATATTTTCTAGACAGAATCTTGGAGAAATCAGTCACGTCCCAGTTCTATAAGACGAGCGGTGAAACATTTTAGCGTGGCAGGATGTAACGGAGCGTATCTGTCTTTCCGTGATCTGGAACCTTCCAGTCTGCTGCTCGGGCCCCACCGCCGGCTAACGACGCTGACCTCACTCTGTGAACCCGGCCGGTGTTAATTTATCCAAACATGCAGAGGCTAATCGGCTGCACGGCACCAAGGCTCAATGCTAATTGATTTACACCGGCTAGCAATTGATATAAATCTGATTACGGGCTTTATTTTTTTCTTTCTAACTGTACTTAAGTGAAGAATCTGAAGGAAATGACTGAAATCAATTGCTGTTTGGCAGATATTAAAAAAGAATAGTCATCTGGGTTCCAAGAGAAAGGGTGATGTCAACATCAAACGGAGTTGGGACACAGGCTTAAGGGAAACGCCACATTAGTACTTTAATTACAGTGCCTTGAGAAAGTATTCGGCCCCCTTGAAATTTGCGACCTTTTGGCACATTTCAGGCTTCAAACATAAAGATATAAAACTGTAATTTTTTGTGAAGAATCAACAAGTGGGACACAATCATAAAGTGGAACGAAATTTATTGGATATTTCAAACTTTGTTAACAAATAAAAAACTGAAAAATTGGGCTTGCAAAATTATTCAGCCCCCTTAAGTTAATACTTTGTAGCGCCACCTTTTGCTGCGATTACAGCTGTAAGTCGCTTGGGGTATGTCTCTATCAGTTTTGCACATCGAGAGACTGAAATTTTTGCCCATGTGGAAGAAAGCCATTTCTTAAAGAAATCCATAAAAAGTGTCGTTGAAAGTTTGCCACAAGCCACCTGGGAGACACACCAAACATGTGGAAGAAGGTGCTCTGGTCAGATGAAACCAAAATCGTACTTTTTGGCAACAATGCAAAACGTTATGTTTGCCGTAAAAGCAACACAGCTCATCACCCTGAACACACCATCCCCACTGTCAAACATGGTGGTGGCAGCATCATGGTTTGGGCCTGCTTTTCTTCAGCAGGGACAGGGAAGATGGTTAAAATTGATGGGAAGATGGATGGAGCCAAATACAGGACCATTCTGGAAGAAAACCTGATGGAGTCTGCAAAAGACCTGAGACTGGGACGGAGATTTGTCTTCCAACAAGACAATGATCCAAAACATAAAGCAAAATCTACAATGGAATGGTTCACACATAAACATATCCAGGTGTTAGAATGGCCAAATCAAAGTCCAGACCTGAATCCAATCGAGAATCTGTGGAAAGAACTGAAAACTGCTGTTCACAAACGCTTTCCATCAAACCTCACTGAGCTCGAGCTGTTTTGCAAGGAGGAATGGGCAAAAATTTCAGTCTCTCGATGTGCAAAACTGATAGAGACATACCCCAAGTGATTTACAGCAGTAATCACAGCAAAAGGTGGCGCTACAAAGTATTAACTTAAGGGGGCTGAATAATTTTGCACGCCCAATTTTTCAGTTCGTCTATTTGTTAAAAAAGTTTGAAATATCCAATAAATTTCGTTCCACTTCATGATTGTGTCCCACTTGTTAATTCTTCACAAAAAATGACAGTTTTATATCTTTATGTTTGAAGCATGAAATGTGGCAAAAGGTCGCAAAGTTCAAGGGGGCCGAATACTTTCACAAGGCACTGTACTTGGCCACTGAATCACTTTCACCCTGTTCTTCTTCAGAAATGCAACAGTAGCCTTAGATGTGTGCTTTGGATCATTGTCATGTTGGAAAAGTGCATGATGACCAAAGGCATGGAGTGATGGTAGCATCAGTTTATCTGTGAATTCACGATACCAGCAATGAAATGCAGCTCCCTGACAACAGCAGCACTCATACAGACCCACAGAAGGACACTGCCACCACCATGTTTCACTGTAGGCACCATGCATTTTTCTATGTACTCCTCACGCCATACAATTTTGAAGCCAACAGTTCCAAAAACATTTATCTTGGTCTCATCACTCCAGTGTACAGTCCCATTAGTCTTCTTTTTCAGCATGGGCCCTGGCAAATTCTAGGTGGGCTTTTTTGTGCATAGGCTTTAGGAGAGGCTTTCTTCATGGGTGACACCCATGCATGCCATTCCTTTCCAGTGTACGCTGTAGTGTGTCACGGGAAACAATCACCCCAATTTGGCTTTCTACTTATTTAGCTAACGGCAGTGAACTTGCATGGTGATTTTCTTCAACCCTTTCCATCAGAAGACGCTTCTGTCGAGGTGTTAACTTCTGTGGATGGCCTGCATGTCTCTGTGAGATGGTTGCAGTTCCATCTTTCAACAGAAGAAAAAGGATAGCGCTCTAGCGTGCATGAATAAAAGTAAATTGCCCCAAAAAGAGTTCACATGTATAGCACATCCAAAGTAGATTAAAACAAATTACATACTTTCCAGCCGAACCTTGAAGCCTCTGTATCTCCTTTACATGCTGTAGAGATCCCTGATGGAAATCATGGGACACAAGTACCTCTAAATCCCAAATGAAAGGAGAAGGGGGCACTCTCTGATGGAAAAAGCCAGTCCCCAATGTCGGAGGCTCGCTCTGTCCAGTATGCGGCCGCTCTCTGAGACCGGGGCCAGTGTGTTCGACTCCCGCTGTGTCCGCCGTGAACACCGGAAGTCGCACTCGGATGACGTCACCAAAAGGGGGCCGGAAGTCAGCCGCGGAGACGAACAGGAAGCCAGGCAGGACGGGGAAAGTGGTACACTTGCTTCTATGGAGCCTCCCGTTGCCACAACTACATGTTTCGCTACCCTGTAGCTTTGTCAAGTCCATCTTTGTTAAATTTTAGTATCACTTTTGCTACAGTATTCTGACAGATAAGTAAAGCTTTGCTGATCTTCTTGTTAGCCTTCACCTTTCATGTGTAAAGACATTCATTTCTTTCTCAGGCTTTGTGACATCTCTCTTCAATGTGGTGCCATTGCTGACAGCATCAAAAGGGAAGGGCTTTTCTTTAGCTGGCCATACGCTATACAATTTTCTAATTCAATTTCCTTTAGCTTTACCTTCAATTATGTAGTGCAATGTCCTGCTTGATTGCATACAAATTGAAAGTGTTTAGGTTTGGCCTCATATTATGTGGTTTTGGTAACTCTAAGGCCTCATGCACACAGGGTGTTTTTACAGCTGCTTTTAGGAGCGTCAGGCGTTTTTTTTTTTTGCAGCTTAAAAACGCCCCTCAATGTTAGTCTATGGCCTCATGCACACACAGGCTTTTAGGAGCTGTAAGTGGCATAAGGCGTTTTTAAGCTGTGAAAAAAACCCAGGGCAAGTTTGTTCTGGAGCAGCAGCGTTAAGCTGTAAAAACACCTGACGCTGCTAAAGGCTGCATACAGCGTTAGGCCACATCAGATGTTTTTAAGCTGTAGTAGTTGGATTTGAGGTTGGAAAATAGAAGAGGGCGGAGAAAGGCTGCTAAAGTACTGCTGTAGTTCCCGCTGGCTTCTACTGTTGGTGGGTACTGCTGGCTGGTACTGCTGGTGAGTACTGCTGTGGGGTACTGCTGGCTGGTACTGCGGCGGGTACTGCTAGCTAGCGGGTACTACTGGCGGGTACTGCTGTGGGTACCTGGCACCTAGGGTTTGTCAAGCCCTGCATTATTTACAGTGTGATTTAAAGAGGTTGTAAACTCTCTTAAATTTTTATTTTTTTTACAAGCTGAAAGAGAAACCCATAATGAGCTAGTATGCATACTTACCTTAGAATGAGCCCCCGCCGTGCCGTCCGCTCACCTCTATGACGGGCGACATTTCCAGTTGCCCGTCTTCCGGGATCGCGGCATCCGGCCATCTGATTGGCCAGAGCCGCGGTGACGTCACTCCCGCGCACGCGTGCGGGAGACGACAGTCACGGCACGGGGCTCTGAAGGAACGGCGCGAGCGGCCGTTCCTTCAGAGCGCATGCGCCAGTGACGTCACTGGCTGCATGTAAGGTAAATATCTCCTAAACCGTACATGTTTAGGAGATATTTACAGTACCTATAGGTAAGCCTTATCATAGACTTACCTATAGGTACAAGTGTCAGAGGAGGGTTTACTTCCTCTTTAAGCCCATTCATTTGGCATGGGTTCAAATTGCACCGCAAAAGTATCAGTTTCAGATATTGGAGCATTTGCACGAGTACTCATGAAAATGCTCAGTATTGGCACTGATCCTGGTATAGGTGCAACCCTAGACACAGCAGTGCCAATCCGCAGGGCATAGCGACCACATGTCACAGAATTAGGAAGCAAATGTGTGGGGATCTTCACAAATTACGTTTACAAACTTCAAGATGGTTCAGATTAATAGGAATAGGCTAGAAATAATTGAAATACAGCCTGAAGATGAATATAGGATTTAACATATTGACCACTTTAAGGGAATGCTCCAGTCAAATATAAAATGTAGTATGGCATCCATTTTCTGCACCTGGCTGCTCCAATCGCTGTCTCCCTGAGGCTGCCCATATCTTTGAAGTGACCATAGATGGGCGGCCATGTCAATGGTAATGATTTTTTAGTATTGCAGTACAGGAATGCGTTGTAAAATGCATGACCTGCTGTGCACTGTGCCATAATTATCACTAGAAGGACAAAGTGCGCTATATGTCTACATCCACAGAAGGTTTACAATGCAAACAAAACAAAATATGGCGCAAAGAGTGGGTTAAGGGACACGCAGTAATCAGTAAAATTGATGACAAGGAAATTAGCATAAATCCTGGACTGGTGAAATCACATATAAATAGTAAAAGTTCATATAGTCCATGAGGTGTAATGTCACACGCTAGTGGCAGCGCCCTTGAGAGTGAAGCAATTCTCTGGAAGGCAGCAAGGTGCGCCAAACTAAGTGTAGCAGATAAAATCAAGAAGGACACAGTTGTGAGCCAATTGGCTACTCACATGACGTAAGAATAAAAAAGGCAGGAGTATAAAAGGGAGTCCGTAGTCACTCGGGGGGGGGGGTCCCGGGGTCTATAACTGCATAGCAGGCCATGTAAAACAGAGCAGATGGACAAGCCGGCCGGGAGACCCTGCTGTACAGTATGGAAACCAGCATGGAACGCACTCGGAGCCGGGCCGGAGTGACGTTGGGACGTGTCAGATAACACGTTTCAAAGCTTCTGCTTTTTCCTCAGATTGCGTCATCTGACTCGTCCCAATGTCACTTCCGGCATGGCTCCGAGTGCGTTCAGGAAATTTATTACAACAATGATTAAGATAACACAAGCAGAAAATACTGCACAGCACAAAAGATGTCTATTGCAGTTCATATTAGATGAAAAAAAGTTCAAGAGACTCCACGTGCGAACTTGACGCGTTTCGAACACTCTTCTTCAGGAGTACATGTGAGAAAAATCAAAAGGTGTGCAGCCCCAAAACGCTTGATTGTAACCCCTTGCTGACCATCCTATAGCAGTTTTACTGCTTTAGGGCGGCAGCTGTGTGTCGGATCATGTATATATATATATATATATATATATATATATATATGATTGCAGGCTCCTATCTGCAGGGGGCGCACGCCACCGGTGGGCCGCTTTTGTTATATTAATTCACGTGTATTTATATATATATATTTCTATATGATATATATATATATATATATATATATATATATATATATATATATATATATATGTGTGTGTGTGTGTGTGTGATTCCACGCTTCTATCTGCAGGGGGCACACGCCACCGGAGGGCCGATCCTGATGTGATAATATAAGTCGCTGATCGCCACTATTACTAGGATATAAACATAAATAAATAAATAAAATTCCATAAACATATCCTATAGTTTGTAGACGATATAACGTTCGTGTAAACCAATTAATATACGCTTATTGGGATTTCTTTTTACCAAAAACGTAACAGAATACATATTGGCCTAAATTGAAAAAGAAATTAGATTTTTTTTTTTTTATTGGATTTGTTTTATCGCAGAAAGTAAAAAAATATTGTATTTTTTATTTTTTTCGGTCTTTTTTTTGTTTATAGCACAAAAAATAAAAAACGCAGATGTGGAAAAAATGACAAATTTTATTTGGGTACAGTGTCGCACAACCGCGCAATTGTCAGTTAAACGCAGTGCCGGAAAGCAAAAAATGGACTGGTCATGAAGGGGTGGTAAATCTTTCAGAGGGCAAGTGGTTAAAGTGGAGCTCCAGTCACCATAATCTATTTTTATTCTAAAAGCAGCCCCATGATTGGCACAGGTTATACATTACTACCAGGCTGCAAATGTAACTATGTGTGTTTTTTTTTTAATCTGTAGAAAATGACCTGATCTCGGAAGCAGGCGGGGGCAATCGCAGTTCTGGGCATCTGAAGCCCGCTTGTGTCTATTTCCGGGATTAGGGGCAGCTGGCTACCCAGCATGCACCTCCCAATCTGAGTGATGACACTGCGCGGCGCATTTTTCCGATTACAGGTCGCCATAGCGATGGCGGCGGCAGCGGAAGTTATGGCAACCTGTCAATCGAAAGAGAATCAGGCGATTCCCTTGGACTTCTAGGATTGATGACGTCAATATCCCAGGAGTCCAAGGGAATTGCGGTGCCACGGAGTTGCAATGTCATTCCAACGCACTTTGCAAACGCAGCCCATGTGCGTTGGAGCGCACCACAATACAAAAATGAGTGTGGTGTGTTGCAAAGATAAGTACGCGTTTCATGCCTTGTACCCGTTTCGTGCATTTGTTGCTCCTATTAAAATGAATAAGATGAAGTATCTCAGTGCAGGTTAACGCCTGTCTGGTAACGCACCCAAACGCAATATGTAAGCAGAACCGGAGGCAATGCTTGCCCACTAGCAGGACCTGTCCCAATCTTCCTGGCTCAACTACTGGATGCTGTTATTGCATTGCAGCTTCGTTCCTCAGTAACAAGAGGCTGCAGTGCTGCAGAGAGGCATTCTGAAAAGCCAGCGGAATCCAGATGCATTTCGTTATGTGAACGGAGATTGAAGTGCGCAGTGTCTTCTGGAGAGAATGCTCAGTTTCCTGTTTGATTTCTGCTTGTTGCCTACCGTTACGTGTGTGACTGTGGGGGGACATTAGAGTGTAAGCTCCTCTGATGCAGAGACTGACGTGACTGGTTCAGTGATCTCTGCACAGCACTGCAGTATATGTCAGACTTATATCAATGTATAATAATAGTGCGTGACTGTGGGGGGACATTAGAGTGTAAGCTCCTCTGGTGCAGAGACTGATGTGACTGGTTCAGTGATCTCTGTACAGCACTGTTGTATATATATCAGAGCTATATCAATGTATATTAATAGTGTGTGACTGGAGAAGACATTCGAGTGTAAGTTCCTCTGGTGCAGAGACTGATGAGACCGGCTCAGTGTTCTCTGTACAGCACTGTGGTATATGTCAGAGCTATATCAATGAATAATAATAGTGTGTGACTGTGGGGAGACATTAGAGTGTAAGCTCCTTTGGTGCAGAGACTGATGTGACTGGCTCAGTGTTCTCTGTACAGCACTGCGGTATATGTCAGAGCTATATCAATGTATAATAGTGTGTGACTCTGGGGGACATTAGAGTGTAAGCTCATCTGGTGCAGAGACTGACGTGACTGGCTAAGTAATCTCTGTACAACATTGCAGTATATGTCACTACATAAAAGGACAATAATATAAGATGGGAGAGCCCTGTACCATCGCACATATCACACAGTTGGCAAGACGTCTTTGCCCGTCCTCGGGAGAGTAGGATGCAATTATGAGAACAATTACTGAAAAAGTGAGGCAGAGCTGCTCGCCCGTAGATGGGAAGAGTGACAACACTCGGCAGATTTATAAGTATCGTATGGAACTCTCTCAAGTGTTGATGATTCCGGTCGGCTTGTTAAACTCGCTCCACTTGTCCTTGAAGTGTATCTAAACCCAAGAACAAAAATGACATGTATTGCAGCTCACTAGTAATTAGATGTGGTGCTGCATTAAATATCTTTTTTTCAAGTGTTGTTTATGTTTATTTCATGATCCTTCCAGTAACACACTTCCTGTCCAGGGGTGACAACGCTCACGCAAAGTTCTGAAATATCCTGCAGCTTACCATTCCTTCAATGTGGTGGCTGCATCTCTTTTTTTTTTTTGCTGATTTGCCCTTTATTTTCACCTGGTTATCCTGCCAGTAACACACTTCCTGTCCTAGGGTGACAACGCTCACTCACTGTATTGTGTCTATGGAGGAGAACGTGTCACCTGAGAGCAAGGCATGTGTTAGGACTACAGTACACTTCTCCTTCACCATTACATAGGGGGAATTTGTTCTGTAGTCCACAGAAGTAGCTCGGAACAATGTCCCTGGTAAAAAGTCAGCATAGTGAGAGAGCCCGAGAAGTCATCAGCTCACAGGATGTATGGCAGGATCAACAGTTTTTTCTTTTTGCTGTTATCAAACATTCAGTATATAACAAAATGCTTTTAATGGTGCATTTAACAGACCAAATAAGACTAAATACGAGAAGTTCATTGTTGGGGTTTACATATACTTGAATGCAATCTGCAGGCAATGCAGGAAAGGGAATGGTGCCAAACTGCGTTCGGAAAGATTATTTGACCATTTTCCTCTTAAAGTGGTTCTAAAGCAGGGGTCCCCAAACATTTTAAATAAAGGGCCAGTTTATTGTCCTCCAGACTTTAGGGGGCCGGACTGTGGCCACTGGGAGTAGAATAGGTCCTAACGTCAGTGGGAAAAAATAATTCCACTTTGCTTGTTTCAGTGAGACTAATTGTGCCCCATCGTTGGTGTCACTGGGAGGAATTGTGCCCCATCATTGATGCCATTGGGCCCCATTGTTGGTGTCATTAGGAGAAATTGTGCCCTATCCTTGGTGTCACTGGGAGGAATTGTGCCCCATCATTGATGCCTTTGGTCCCCATTGTTGGTGTCATTAGGAGAAATTGTGCCCTATTGTTGGTGTCACTGGGAGGAATTGTGCCCCATCACTGATGCCATTGGGCCCCATTGTTGGTGTCATTAGGAGAAATTGTGCCCTATCGTTGGTGTCACTGGGAGAAATTGTGCCCCATCATTGATGCCATTGGGCTCCATTGTTGGTGTCATTAGGAGAAATTGTGCCCTATTGTTGGTGTCACTGGGAGGAATTGTGTCCCATCATTGATGCCTTTGGGCCCCATTGTCGTTGTCATTAGGAGAAATTGTGCCCCATCATTGGTGTCACCGGGAGGAATTGTGCCCTATCATTGATGCCATTGTTGATGTCATTAGGAGAAATTGTGCCCTATTGTTGGTGTTACTGGGAGGAATTGTGTCCCATCATTGATGCCTTTGGTCCCCATTGTTGGTGTCATTAGGAGAAATTGTGCCCTATCCTTGGTGTCACTGGGAGGAATTGTGCCCCATCATTAATGCCAGTGGGCCCCATTGTTGGTGTCATAAGGAGAAATTGTGCCCCATCGTTGGTGTCACTGGGAGGAATTGTGCCCCATCATTGATGCCTTTGGTCCCCATTGTTGGTGTCATTAGGAGAAATTGTGCCCTATTGTTGGTGTCACTGGGAGGAATTGTGCCCCATCACTGATGCCATTGGGCCCCATTGTTGGTGTCATTAGGAGAAATTGTGCCCTATCGTTGGTGTCACTGGGAGAAATTGTGCCCCATCATTGATGCCATTGGGCTCCATTGTTGGTGTCATTAGGAGAAATTGTGCCCCATCGTTGGTGTCACTGGGAGGAATTGTGCCCCATCATTGATGCCTTTGGTCCCCATTGTTGGTGTCATTAGGAGAAATTGTGCCCTATTGTTGGTGTCACTGGGAGGAATTGTGCCCCATCACTGATGCCATTGGGCCCCATTGTTGGTGTCATTAGGAGAAATTGTGCCCTATCGTTGGTGTCACTGGGAGAAATTGTGCCCCATCATTGATGCCATTGGGCTCCATTGTTGGTGTCATTAGGAGAAATTGTGCCCTATTGTTGGTGTCACTGGGAGGAATTGTGTCCCATCATTGATGCCTTTGGGCCCCATTGTCGTTGTCATTAGGAGAAATTGTGCCCCATCATTGGTGTCACCGGGAGGAATTGTGCCCCATCATTGATGCCATTGTTGATGTCATTAGGAGAAATTGTGCCCTATTGTTGGTGTTACTGGGAGGAATTGTGTCCCATCATTGATGCCTTTGGGCCCCATTGTTGGTGTCATTAGGAGAAATTGTGCCCTATTGTTGGTGTCACTGAAAGGAATTGTGCCCCATCATTGATGCCTTTGGGCCCCATTGTTGGTGTCATTAGGAGAAATTGTGCCCTTTCATTGGTGTCACTTGGAGGAATTGTGCCCCAACCTTAAATGCCATTGAGCGCCATTGTTGTTGTCATTAGAAGAAATTGTGCCCCATCATTGGTGTAATTGAGAGGAATTGTGTCCCATTGTTGGTATCAGTGGATACAGTGCCCCAAGGGCCAGATAAAAGTAAACCCCTCTGTCTCCTGATAGGCTCACTGTCTGTGATTGACAGCAGCGGGAGCCAATGGCTCCCACGGCTGCCAATAGACAATCAGGAGTGCCAGACCCCAGAGAGGCAAGGCTCTCATGGACACCCCTGGATTAAGAGGGGGCTCAGGTAAGTATTGGGGGGGGGGGGGCTGAGGGGATGTTGCACACAGAAGGTTTTTTACCTTCATGCATCGAATGCATAAAGGTAAAAAAACATTGTGCCTTTACAGCCACTTTAATATATTCTCTGCATTAAAGGTAAAAAAACTTTAGGGTGTAGACCCCCCCGCCTCCGTCCCCCTTCCCAATGCTTACCTTATCCTGATCTCGGCCCAGCACTGTGCATGAGAGCAGTGGTGTTGCTTTCTCTCTCTGGACTGCTGTTAATCAAATCCAGTGATAAAAGGGTGGGGCTGAGCTGTACTATGTGTGTCTATACACACACACAGTACAGCTCGGGATCGAGCCTGCACAAGTACCCCCAACATGGTGCTTGCTTGGAGGGTACTTGAAGGGGGGGAGGAGCCAGGAGCACCAGCGGGGGACCCGAGAAGAGGAAGGTTGGGGGCTGCTCTGTGCAGAACCATTACACAGAGCAGGTAATTATAACATGTTCATTATTTGAGAAACATTTTAGAAAAATCAAAATCAAACTTTTATTATCACTTTAAATGAACGACCCTGATTTTCTGCAGAACTTTCGAAAAATGCAATGTTAGCTCTGAGTATTCTGTGGTCTGCCAAATACTGATGAACTGCAAGTCCCAGTTTGCCCTGGCAGCGAGAACAACCCGAGCAAAGTGACCCATGATACCGAATAAGTTGCCCCTGTTAGAAGAGAACATTATGGGAAGAAGACCACAGCAGTACACAAGAAGATTTAGGGGTTAAATCTGAAGATTTTTTACCTTAATGAATTCTCTGTGTGCAAGGACCCCTCCCCCCCCCTGTACCTACATGAGCCCAATCTTAATTCAGCACTGTGTATGAGATCAGCAGCTCTGTCCCCCTCCCCATAGGCTCAGAGACAGCAGCGGGAGCCACTGACTCCTGCTGCTGTCAATCACAGCCATTGAGCAGAGAACGGGGGGCGGGGCTGAGTTGTGCTTTGTGTGTCAGTAGACACACAGAGCGCGGCTAAGGATTGAACCAGCATGAGTGCCCCCACAACAAACCAGGGGACCCCAGAAATGGAGGGTCGGGGGCTGCTCAGTGCAAAACCATTGCACAGAGCAGGTAAGTATACCAGATTTTTTTTCTTTTAAATAGTTTGAAACTTTACAATTACTTGAAGGTTTATACAGGGAGGTGACATCATGAAACTCCCATATGGGTACTCTGTACAGACACTTTGCCACCTTGGCACAGGCTTTCCCACTATGTCCTAAGACTAACCTGTGAATGTGTATCATCGCCCGTTATCATAATGCAATGAATTATATTACATGCACACGTGTCCCTGTTTAGAATGGCGAACACGCTTTCAGTGTGAAAAAATAATAAAACGAGAGAGAGAGAGAGAAGTCAGCAGCAGCTGACGGGGGCCGAGACATATGGGGTAACAGCCGACGTGAGAAACGAAAAGTAAAGGAGCGGCTGGCAGCAGATTAACTCCGCGCTGTATCGGCTTAGAATCTGCCAACTGTCACTGCCAACACCTCCGCATTCACACCGAGACCCTCGCCGCTTCCTCCGCCCTCCCCTTGCCATGAGAGGGACTCACTGCGCTCAGTACTTAGGAACCGTGCCGGCCTAGTTTCACAAGAGGGCCTTGAACCTGTGCCTGCATCTCAGCGCTGCTGATCTCCTGCAGCCTTTGGCTGCTTTTTCCTGTCTATGTGGCTGCATGACAGGGCAAGCTTTTCTGATGGCGAAAACAGTGGACCATGCCTCTGTAACGTATGGTAAAACGGCCATAGGAAGTCCGTGTGATAGGATGACAACGCAGGAGAACAATTGGGTAACAGGGACAGAGAGTTGTCACCCTATAACAGGAAGAGCCTGAACAAGAACCTGCATGGCTGGATCAGCAAGGATTATTTTAATGAAAGCTGCAGATTTAAAAATATTGCAAATTAATTTGAAACGGCATAAACAGAATTAGATGAGATTTTTGGTGATTAGATTTCTGTGTGTTGTAATTAAGAAGGGTCTACAAGTGACGTCAGACGTAATAAAAAAAAATATATATATATATATATATATATATATATATATTTTTTTTTTTTATTTTTTTTCACCAATTTGACAAATTTTCATAAATCTGAAAGAAAGCAGAATGTTTTCTTCCCGCTAGCTGTGGTATGCTGCTGAAAAACACACATCCAATTATACTGCCAGCTGCATATCTGCGGCCCAGCGATCCTTCTTCAAACCTGCAAAGCAAAAAATGTCTCTGCTATTCTTCACTAAAGAAAGTTTCAACCTCAAAATCTCCAAAGTGCATCAATCCGACCCTGCCTAACATATGGTGGAGATGTCATAATTCAGAGGGCAAAGTGACTCATATCTGGGTCACATGTCCCCTTTTGAAAGGATTTTGGGAATCAATCTATACTGAATATATCCTCTAAAGTAACAGCCACACACATACAGTCAGATCCCCAAATACTTTTGTCCTCCATAATACCGGGATCCATCAAAATGGTTAAAAAATACGTGTTCCGTCATTTCCTGACAGTGGCCAAGGCCATCAAACCCCTTAGCAATGATGATCTTCTGAGATCCCAAAATTTTGGAATGGATTGGGGAGCTAGATACTATAGAGGAGAGGGGAAGGGAAGGAGAAGAGAACGAGAGGGGAGGGAAGGGGAAGGCGAAAAGGAGGAAGAGAGGAGAGAGGAGAGATGGAGGAGAGGAGAGATAGAGGATAGGAGAGATGGAGGAGAGGAGAGATGGAGGAGAGGAGAGATGGAGGAGAGGAGATGGAGGAGAGAAGATGGAGGAGAGAAGGAGAGGAGAGATGGAGGAGAGAAGAAGAGAGGTGAGGAGAGATGGAGGAGAGAAGAAGAGAAGAGAGGTGAGGAGAGATGGAGGAGAGAAGAAGAGAAGAGAGGTGAGGAGAGATGGAGGAGAGAAGAAGAGAAGAGAGGTGAGGAGAGATGGAGGAGAGAAGAAGAGAGGTGAGGAGAAATGGAGGAGAGAAGAAGAGAAGAGAGGTGAGGAGAGATGGAGGAGAGAAGAAGAGAAGAGAGGTGAGGAGAGATGGAGGAGAGAAGAAGAGAAGAGAGGGGAGGAGAGATGGAGGAGAGAAGAAGAGAAGAGAGGTGAGGAGAGATGGAGGAGAGAAGAAGAGAAGAGAGGTGAGGAGAGATGGAGGAGAGAAGAAGAGAAGAGAGGTGAGGAGAGATGGAGGAGAGAAGAAGAGAAGAGAGGTGAGGAGAGATGGAAGAGTGAAGAAGAGAAGAGAGGTGAGGAGAGATGGAGGAGAGAAGAAGAGAAGAGAGGTGAGGAGAGATGGAGGAGAGAAGAAGAGAAGAGAGGTGAGGAGAGATGGAAGAGTGAAGAAGAGAAGAGAGGTGAGGAGAGATGGAGGAGAGAAGAAGAGAAGAGAGGTGAGGAGAGATGGAGGAGAGAAGAGGAGAAGAGAAGAGAAAAAAAAGAAGAGATGGAGGAGAGAAAAAGAGAAGAGAGGTGAGGACAGATGGAGGAGAGAAAAGGAGAGGAGGAGAGAAGAGAAGGAGAATGAGAAGAGAGGAGAAGAAAAGAGAAGTTTATTTTCTTCTTCTTAAAGCGTAACTCCACTTTTGTTGAGAAAAAAACATCCCTCTCTGGATGATCTCTGTACATTGCAAGGATTATAACAAACTTTGTTGCAGATTCCTTCCTTTTCTCATTCTTAAGAAATCAGCGCTTGTTCCTCTGTGCTGAGTGGGTCTAATGGGAGTGGTTTCATAATTATCAATCAGCTGTAGCAGCTGCAGGGCTCTAATAAGGAAATGCTGGGCTTGCATCCCTTTAGACGTGTTCCTATTGGGAGTATCTCACCAAAAATGACATTTTTGTTGCAGGGGATGCCAGAAATCTGACTTGTATCTTAGTGCAGACTTCTGGGAAAATCAGTGAGCCAATCAGACAAGCAGGAAAGGATGTTTCTGGGGGTGTGGTCAATATACATTCTGTGTACAGAACAGCTCCAGGCGGCCATATTGCATTTTCTGAAAATTACAGCAGCTGCAGATTGAAAATGAAAGGTCATTTTTAATAAAGAATCTTTCTTTCATTCAAACCTCACCGCCATGGGAAAGACCAAAGAGCTGGCAAAGGAGGTCAGGGAAAGATTGCAGAGCTATACAAGGCTGGAATGGGCTACAAGACCATCAACATGAAGCTTGATGAGAAGGAGACAAATGTTGCAGCGATTATTTACAAATTAAAGAACTACAAAATAACCATCAATCGCCCTCGGTCTGGAGCTCCATGCAAGATTTTGCCTCCTGACGGGAGAAATCAGATTGTATGGCTGAATTCGCATCGCATTCGGCACAAAGTCGTGCAGGACCCTTTTCTGGTCTGCACCAGAATCGGATTGCATATGCGATCCGATTCCTGTCCGAAATGACAGTTCGCACTGCGATATGCGAACTAATGTGGTGGGTGTCATTATCTTTGTATTGACACTCCCAGCAGTGTGAACTGCCAGCGAGTCGTGTGCGATGCGGGAACCCGCAGTGGATTCGCAGGGTCCCCGCATCACACCAATGTGAACCGGCACTTAGACATACTTTATGTTAGGATCAATGACAGTAGGGAGGTTGCCGCGGGGGCCACATCAAGATTTTGCTCTGGGGCCCCATGATCTGTAGCTGCTCCTCAGCCCCCACTACTCTGTGGGGGCCCTTAGAACTCAAAAGAGGCGACGCTGTCAGCCTCCAGTGCGTGTATGAGAGAGAGCCGCGCTGGCAGCAGATCAAAGCGCATTACACTGAGTGCCGTCGCATGCTGCTTGTTCTTCAATTATTCAGGCAATAATTGCACCTTTATTTAATGCCTGCTCTTGCACGAAGCACGTTTCACAGATCGGCTCGCCTCAGCGCGCAGACACCGCCATTAATTAGCAAGGCGCGTTTGTTAGTGTGATATCAGGTGCGCCCGACACGGGGCACACGGCGTCCTTTGTTGTCACCTTTTCGGGTGCTGACGTCGGGGTGGTGGTGGGCGCAGTACGAGGAAGAGGGAAAAAGCTGTTAGGTGTTAGCACTGAGCTGACATAATGTACTGCAGACCCTCCACACTGGAGGTGTTAATTGATCTCATTACACTGCAAGGTTTCTGCAGAACGCTTTCACAGTCCTTTAAAAGCACCTCTCACGGTCATCAGAGATTCAAGGCAGCTTAACTACTTCAGTGCTGGAGAAGAGAGGCTGCATACAGTCACCGACGGTGTCCCTGGCAACATATGATGGCGATTATAATCCACCTACAGACAACAAATGGTGGTCAGTTGTGCATGTGTGACTATTCCATGGAAGTTGCACATTTGGCCAACCTAGGGCATATGTATGTGTGTATATATATATATATATATATATATATATATATATATATATATATATATATACTAGATTGTCAAAAGTATTGGGACGTCTGCCTTTACACGCACATGAACTTTAATGGCATTCCAGTCTCAGTCTGTAGAGTTCAATACTGAGTTGGCCCACCCTTTGCAGCTATAACAGCTTCAACTCTTCTGGGAAGGCTGTCCACAAGGTTTAGGAGTGTGTCTATGGGAATGTTTGACCATTCTTCCAGAAATACATTTGTGAGGTCAGGTGCTGATGTTGGAAGAGAAGAAGACCTGGCTCGCAATCTCCGCTCTAATTCATCCCAAAGGTGTTCTATTGGGTTGAGGTCAGGACTCTGTGCAGGCCAGTTGAGTTCCTCCACCCCAAACACGCTCATACATGCCCTACTGACACACATCTCTGCCCCACTTACACTGTCCACTGCTCTACTGATGCCATCCACTGCCCTACTGACACCGTCCACTGCTCTACTGACACCATCTCCACTGCCCTACTGACACCGTCTCCACTGCTCTACTGACACCGTCTCCACTGTTCTACTGACACCGTCTCCACTGCTCTACTGACACCGTCTCCACTGCCCTACTGACACCGTCTCCACTGCCCTACTGACACCGTCTCCACTGCTCAACTGACACCGTCTCCACTGTTTTACTGACACCGTCTATTGCCCTACTGACACCATCTCCACTGCCCTACTGACACCGTCCCCTGCCCTACTGACACCGTCCACTGCCCTACTGACACCGTCTCCACTGCTCTACTGACACCGTCCACTGCCCTACTGACCTACTGACACCGTCCACTGCCCTACTGACACCATCCACTGCCCTACTGACACCGTCTCCACTGCTCTACTGACACCGTCCACTGCCCTACTGACACTGTCTCCACTGCTCTACTGACACCGTCCACTGCCCTACTGACACTGTCTCCACTGCTCTACTGACACCATCTCCACTGCCCTACTGACACCGTCCACTGCCCTACTGACACTGTCTCCACTGCTCTATTGACACCGTCTCCACTGCTCTACTGACACTGTCTCCTCTGCTCTACTGACACCGTTTACTGCCCTACTGACACCGTCTCCACTGCTCTACTGACACCGTCCACTACCCTACTGACACCGTCCACTGCCCTACTGACACTGTCTCCACTGCTCTATTGACACCGTCTCCACTGCTCTACTGACACTGTCTCCTCTGCTCTACTGACACCGTTTACTGCCCTACTGACACCGTCTCCACTGCTCTACTGACACCGTCCACTACCCTACTGACACCGTCCACTACCCTACTGACACCGTCCACTGCCCTACTGACACCGTCTCCATTGCTCTACTGACACCGTCTCCACTGCTCTACTGACACCGTCCACTGCCCTACTGACCTACTGACACCGTCCACTGCCCTACTGACACCATCTCCATTGCTCTACTGACACCGTCTCCACTGCTCTACTGACACCGTCTCCACTGCTCTACTGACACCGTCCACTGCCCTACTGACCTACTGACACTGTCCACTGCCCTACTGACACCGTCTCCATTGCTCTACTGACACCGTCTCCACTGCTCTACTGACACAGTCTCCACTGCTCTACTGACACAGTCTCCACTGCTCTACTGACACCATCAGTATGACACCATGGGGGGGGGGGGCGAGCGTGCGCCGCCGGAGGCGTACTCCTGCCCCAACTGGGCAGCGGGGATGCCGATGCACAGGGCCGGTGGCTGCGATTGCTGTTGGCCACCCAAGATCACTCCCTGCTGAGAGAGGACGGTCTGCTGTTGTAAACAAAGCTGACTGTTCTTCTCTCTGCAATGATAACAGAGCGCCTGTGATCCTTCTATATAGGATCACATGTCTCTATGGTCGTTTGACAAGCCCCTCCCCCCACAGTTAGTATACACTCCCCTAGGCTTACATTTAACCCTTTGATCACCCACTAGGTTAACTCCTTCCCTGCCAGTGTCATTATTACAGTAACAGTACATATTTTTAGCACTGATTTCTGTAGTAATGTCACTGGTACCCCCAAAAGTGTAAAAAATGTCAGTTAGGGATCCGATCTGTCCGCCGCAATGTTGCAGTCTCGCTAAAAATCGCAGATCGCCGCCATTACTAGTAAATAAATAAATAAATAAAAATGACATAAATCTTTCCCGTAGTTAGTAGACGCGATAACTTTTGTGCAAACCAATCAAAATATGCTTATTGCGATTTTTTTTAACCAAAAACATGTAACAGAATACAAATTGGCCTAAAAGGATGAAAACATTTACATTTTTTTTTTTTTTGCGGGGGGGGGGGGGGGGGGGTTGAGGGAATGTTATATAGCAGAATGTGATTTTTTTTTTTTCAGAATTGTCCATCGTTTTTTGTTTATAGCACAAAAATAAAAAAATTAAAACCGCACGTGATCAAATACCACCAAAATAAATTTATATTCGTGGGGAAAAAAAGGACATAAATTCAATTTTAATTCGGTACAGTGTCGCACGACCACGCAATTTTACGGTAAAGTAACTCAGTGCCGAATTGCAAAAAAAATGGCCTGGAAATTAAGGGGGCAAACCCTTCCGGTCCAGAACTGGTTAAATAATACACAGCCATGGAAGCTAGAGCCCCGCTCAGAATCACTGTGAAAGGCCTGCTGAATCTGTCCATGGCTAATAATATAAAGCTCCAACGAAGGTAAGCTGCCCATTGCTCTTTGTCTTATTAAAAAACAGCCACGTTTGTCTCCTCTGACAGATCGCGTCTTCCTGTTAGGAAACATTTAACTCTGTGGAAGCGTTGAGGTGTTGTGATACGACACGCTGGGGAAAAGAAGCATCAGCACCGCGCCAATTAATCTCTGTATTTATTTTCCGCCTGTAATTACCAGAGGGGGGCCCGGCTACCCACATCAACTGCGCGCTGAAAAACGAGGCCAAGCAGGGCAATCATCTCCACCGCCGCTCCTCTCCAGGCCAATGAACGGAAAAGACCTCCGCTTCGGAGTACACGACCGCAAAGGCACCATAATTACCGTCTTTAATTCATAATCAGCGCGGCTTGTTCAGCCGCCTGGTAGAGAAATGGCTGTCAGATATCGGGCCGGCCTCTGAATGTGCCGCATACATATAATGAAGGAGCTTGGCCAGGAAGGACCGACTGAAGAAACGCTAAAGAAGAGCCCAAACCTCAGAATTATTCTCCGCTAGTGTCGCAGTGGCGTCTGGATTGGCGTCGGGATTCTGCGCTGGCGGTGGATGGAAGTGCCAAGCTATAACTTCATAGTCCAAATGCCCATTCATCCCAATGTAAGATCAGATGCCAGAGCCAAAGTGTTTCGGGGGGTCAAAGATCACCCCCTTCATCAGGGCCACAGAAGAATGACAAAAGAATTTTCAAATCAAATCCAATATATGGGGGAGATTTACTATAACTGGAGAGTGCAAAATCTGGAGCAGCTCTGCAAAGAAACCAATCAGTTTCCATGTTTTATTGCCAAAGCTTAATTAAACAAGATGAAAATAGAAGCTGATTGGCTATAATGCACAGCTGCATCAGATTCTGAGTGCTCAGGGCGGCTGATAGGGGGGACCACCAGTCCTCCTGTAGGGGGCCCGGGCACACAGGGGGGCCCGAACAGCAGAGGAAATCAGTTCGGTTGGACAGACGGGCAATTACAGGATGCCCTGTGCGGCTCTCTGCAGCAGCTGAAAACCAATTTCTCTCCCACAAGACACAGGGCCTCCTGCGGAAGCGGAAGCTGCTGGCTTCGCTGTCCCGAAAAAAAAAGAAAAAAAAATTGTAAAAAAAAATAAATTAAAAAAATGTAAAATAAAATAATAATTTTAAAACAAAAAACATTTAAACATTTTTTTAATAATAAAATGTTTTTTGAAAAAAAGTAAAAAACAATTTAAAAAGGGCTAATTCACACAACTTCTTTGTTATCTTTGTGTCCTCTAAGAATTTTAGTATATTTTTAGTGAAAACGTAGTTTGATATATTCGAGGGGGGCCCTGCCAGGCTGTCCAGGGCCCCCTGATTTCTATCACCAGCTCCGTGAGTGCTCCAGGTTTAGTAAATCTACTCCCATAGTTTCACATTGAAAAATGATTAAAAAATGGTCAGAATATAAAATCACTGCTATCAGTAACTCCACACTATTCAAAATTCAAAGTCAAAAGTCTTGATTTGAATTAATTAAAAAAAACTAAAAAAAAGTAGTAAACCTCCTGAAAATGACCACTGAGATATGTAATGATAATACGATGATCTAAAAAATCAAAATCAAATGATATTTATATAATAAAAATAAAATATAATAAATAATAATAATGTAAATACATATTTAAATACATGCATGATTATTATTATTATTATTATTATAAAGGTAGTTCTTCTTTTTCCCCCTCAGTTCCTGTTTTTTAATTTAAAGCTTTTTAATTATTATTAGTATTATTATTAATATTTGTGTTATTTTTTTATTTTTTTTTTGTGTATTTATTATTATCATCATTAAGATGATAATAATAATAATCAATATAATAAAAACAACATACAATACAAATAATACAAATAAAAAAAACAAATACACTTTAAATGATAAAACAGGAACAGAAGAAAAGGACAAAAAAATGTACCATGCTTATTGGGCTTGACAACAGGGCGTAGATTGCTTTGAAACACTTAGCCACTCCCACTCATGCCGATGTCCAGGTGTCACCGGCCAAAAGCCTCCGTCCCAGCTTGCATTCCAGCATGGATCTGGTCCTGCCATTTACATCTAGAACTATCCCAGTGCAGTTCTGCATACACCGGCCATCTTCCTGCTGAATTCTGCAATCCCTGGCCAGTCCCTGGCCGGACTCTGCATGGATGATATGATTGATATGCCTACCTCTTGCAGTGAGTGCATAAACAGTATGATTTTTAAGTTTTACTTTTACCAATAAAGGGCAACACTTAGGTGGTGGCGCCCTCTCTCTTTTATTTATTATTTGTTTACTAGGTCATACTCAAGACTTGGGAAGTGAGGAGCTGCAGCCATTATATATTGCCTTTTTTGTAGTCACCCCCTGGACTTTTCATGTTCTATTCCCTCACCATTCCTTTTCCATACTATCAATCGTGTCCAGTTTAGAGCCATAGAGCCCCCCCCCCCCCCAACAATGCCTTCATCTGCTTTTCTCTCCAGAAGGAGAGCGCCATATTTGTTTAGACATCATCCAAGGTAACCATCTACTTGTGGGACTGAGATACCGGCTCAGAGATGATACAATCATGTAAATCCTGGTGCCTGTACAGTTCCAGGCTGTGTTCACATATGTCTGATACAGATCAGCCCCTGCTGTGTCCTCTCATATTGTGACTGGTACAAATTTACAAGACTGCAGTCTGATCAGTGGGGGAGGGGAGACTGAGGAAATTCCTCTTCCTGCCTGCAGCAGACTGATGACATCATCACATCTTTGGCAAAGTCACTAACTGGAGCTCAAGGATGACTTTTTAATTGTAAAAGGCGGGGCTTATCTGAACAATGATCCTGTTGCTGTATATTCTGATGTCAGGAATTAATTCATGGAGACTTCTAAAGTTACTGACGGGTCCATTTTAAAGAGAACGGCAGGGCTGCAAGATGTGTGCATTGCTTAGCTCTGTGCGGTGAGGATTATGGTGCATTTATCTGAGATCTGCAATGTTTTCAGCTTTGATCAGATTTGGGAGGGAGGGGGGATACGGGCTCTTGGTTAAAATTTCAGTTCCATTTAAATCATTTCCTCCACGTACAGGCAGAGCGCAGAGCCAGGAGGATGTGCAATGTGCAGCAATCCATCACAGCTAACACTGTAACAAACAATAATTAGCAGAGAAAGACTTCAGTTGCATATATCATCCCGTATACTGGAGAATCATTGTATAATGTGAAGACTGGGAGGAAGAATCATTGTACAGTACTTTACCAATATGGTACTCGGGGGGGGGGGGGTCAATCATTTCATGGGGGTTTGACATTTGCCAACTATACAAACATTGGAACAGAACTTCTGCTGAATCTAAAGATCCATCTGTGCAGGTCCAGCTGTATAGAGTGAGCCGTATAGGGCGAGCAGTACAGCATCAGACCATTTTGGACCAGCCATATAGGATGAGCAGTATAGGACCAGCCATATAGGACCTGCTACATAGAGCCAGCCGTCTAAAGCGCGCTGTATAGGACCAGCAGTATTTGATCAGCCATAAAGTGCCAGCTGTAAAGGCTGCACTGATGGGCACTGATAGGCGATGCCAATGAGGCTGCGCTGATGAGCACTGATAGGTGGCACTGATGGGCACTAATGAGGTGACACTGACAGGCGGCACTGATGGGCACTGACAGGTGGCACTGATGGGCACTGATTGGGCTGCACTGGTTAGCCTGCAATAACAAGTGTCACTAATGGGCACTGATAGGTGGTACCAATGAGCACTGATAGGTGGCACTGATAAGCACTGATGAGGTGGTACTGATAGACGCACTCCCAATCAAGCCAAGCTGTCAACCTGGGAAGATGATGTCGGAGGTGGACAGGCAGTGAGAGCAAGCCGCGCTCATCACAGAATTGTCCACCAGAGGGCGCTGGTTTGTACATAGGAGCGTGTATCCCACTTCAGCAAGCCGTAAAGCAGCGGCTTCAATTATCGGCCAGCCCGACGCTAGTCCGCGCACACCCGCGAGTGGGCCACATGGGAGGATCCCGACCACTGCTGCGGTGTAACCCAGGCACCAGGACGCAATTCCAGTCGCCATTGCAACCTGGTGCCTGGGTTTTGTCGAGCCCTGATTTAAAAAAAATGTACAACATAAATGCTCTTTGTGTGCAACAAATCCTTTGTAATCCTAGATATCACATTGTAAAAAAAGCAGTGACATCATCACTGTGCTGTACATAGCCTGTGCAGAGAGCAGAGCTGTGTGAGGGACCCACAGGCTCCACCCACTACAGACTGCCTGCAGGAAACTGCAGGGGGGGGGGGGAGAGACAAGACCAGTCACCCTGCACAAGCCGAGAGCAGCAGTGAGCGGTCCTTATTACAGGAAGCTCCTGCACAGAGGTAACTTTTCACACTGGATTACTGCACAGATCTGGAATACACATACTAAATGGATTTATTATCCCAATGTTCATATTTAATGTAACTTAAAGGAGCTGTAAAGTCTCAGCGTTGTTCACCTTGAGCATTAAGGTGAAAAACCTTCTTGGTTGCAGCCCCCCCGTTATTCTTACCTGAACCCGAACGTTCAAGCAACGAGCACGAGCCCTGCAGCTCCAGCTGCTGTCTTGGGTCTTCATTAGATAGATTAATAGCAGCAGAAGCCATTGGCTCCCGCTGCTGTCAATCAAATCCAGTGACATGAGAGCATAGGGCGGGGCCAAGTCCCGCTGCCTGTGTCAATGAACACAGCAGCGCAACTCATGAGCTTGCCCACATGGGTGTCCCCATGGAAAGCGGCTCTCTGTGGTGCCACCTGATAAAGAGGAGGGGCCAGAAACGGGGCCGGGGCACCCCAGAAGAGGAGGATCAGGGCTGCTCTGCGCAAAACCCTTACACAGAACAGGTAAGTATAACATGTTATTAAAAAAAAAAAAAAACACGAATCACTTTAAGCTGGCCATTCACTATACAACCTCTCTACAATGTCTATTCAATCAGACAGACCCCCCTTATACTACTTAGTTGATGGGTCGGAATCAGGGAAGGCAAAATCTAAACAGATTCAATTTGAGATTTATTATCATGATCAGTCCTGGATCTCCTGGATCGGTACTGTCTCTGAGTGTCGGTAATTACAGCGCCGGTTTCTCTGGATGAGGCAACAAGTGATGTCACCTTCTCTATCACAGTAATTAGCTGGGTGCTAAAACATTCTTCAGCATAATTAGCAGGCGAAGGTGTCACACACCACACCTAGTCACTGCCGGTGGCGCTAACAAAGGCTGGCTCCATGCAAACAACAATTTCATTCTGTGAAACCCGAGTAAAACGTTATTTGTACGACATCACAGGGCTCCTTAGAAACAATCATCTGATAAATTAATTTAAAGCAGATGTAAACCAAATCACTAAAATCTCATATTGTCTTTAACAAGGAGGTCCCCAATCCCCAGGCCGCAGACTGGTGCCTGGCCTGCTGGGGACCAAGCCGCGTTGGTGGGGGGTGTGCGGCGGTTGAAAGAGCCAGCACAACCTACATCGCCACCCTCCAACCACTAGAGGGTGCCTGCTCCTCTTCTCCCAGCACCACCTTCCTCCTGAAGAATTCAATCACAATGCCTGCAGCCGCCGAACAGTTCCTGACTGCCGCACCAACAGCGCTCAGTCCCCGCCTTGTCTCTGCCAAAGCTGGACAGATGTGAGACTTCCATCGAGTTCACATGGAATTATCCTTTATTCAGGAGGCGACAGGCTGCACAAACATCCCGCTGTGGAGGGGTTGTTTTCCGTGAGGATAGTTGGGCACCGCTGCTTTAACATGTTATATCTTTTCATAGGTCGGTACTAAAATGTATAAATCTAAACCCCCCGCCCCAAAGCACCCCCCTCATGTTGAGGACATGTGGTCTGGTATGGGTCAGGAGGGGCAGCTCGCTGGTCCACTCCCTTTTCTGACCTGCCAGGCTGCATGCTCGGATAAGGGTCTGGCATGTATTTAGGGGGGGCCCACACTGTTTTGTTTATTTTTTTATTTTGGCGTGGGGTTCCTGTAAAATCCATACTAGTCCCAAAGGGCCTGGTATGCATTGGGGGGAGGGCCCGCTCTGTTTTTTTTTTTCATAATTTTGAATTGCCGGCATTAAAATGTATAAATCTGAGGCTTTCATTAAAATAGTCCCCAGTGAGGTCATGAAATGTCTTGTTCATGCACTTCCTGCTATAGAGTGACAACGTTCTGTTTTTGTCTCCCAATTGTTCCCCTGTGTTGTCACCCTGTCACATGGGTGTCTCAATGAAACTACCATTCCAACCCACATTACACAGGCACGGTCCACTGTTGTCCCCATCAGGAAACCCGCCCTGAGAAATGTCATGCAGTCATCAATAGAAAGCACGTAGAAACAAAGTGGCTCATTGGCGGAACTACCAGGGTCAAAAAGGTCGCACTTGCGACTGGGCCCAGGTGTTCTGCCATTATGAAGGGGGCCCCCCGAGATGGCAGGAAGGGGGGGGCTACTGAAAAGCATGTGAAGGGGTCCTGCTGCGGAACGTAAGCCTTGGTTCACACTGCTGCGACCCCAAAGTCCTGCATCTTGATTGCCACTTTTGTGATTTAACATTGTAGTCTATGGCATTCAAATTGCTGGTATCTGATAAGCCCCCCACCTGCAGTCCCCCACAACCACAGCCAAGGGTTTTAAGGAAGAGGCCATAGTCCCCATCAACATGGGGACAAGGTGCTTTGGGGTGGGGGGGCAGAGCCCTCCCCCTGCCCCAAAGCCCCCCCTCCACGTTGAGGGCATGTGGTTTAAATTGGGTCAGGAGAGGGAGGGGCCGCTCGCTCCTCCCCTTCCTTAACTGACCTGCCAGGCTGCGTGCTTGGATAAGGGTCTGGTATGGGTTTTGAGGGGGACCCTACACTGTTTTTTTATTTTGGCATGGGGTTTCCTTTAAAATCCAAACCAGACTCCAAGGAACTGGTATGCATTGGGGGGAGGGTGGGGGCATGCATTTTGTTTTTCTCCCAATTATGAATTGCCGGCATGTTTTCTTTACAGGAGTCAGCTGTTGTTAGGGACGCGGTGGCTGGCTTCCCGTCCTGCTTCTTAGCAACCAGGTCAATGCGATAAATTACTGCATGAAAATATGCGGTAAAATTGCAAAAACAGAATCGCGGGACGCCTGTCCGTCCCGCTAACCTGTTTGCGCAATTTTATCGCAATTTGTCAGGGAACAATCTTGGGCAAATTCACACTGCGATTTGAGTGCCATTAAAAATAACGGGAATCGCAAGGGTGTCCCGCGGTTTGCGGCGATTCAAAATCACTGTGTTTCCACCTGCGATCCAGAACGCCATAGTGTGAACAGAGCCTAAGGCTACACTTACCTCTGCCATTTGTCAGCAGATTATAAAAAACTTTGTACATGATGTACTGCCAGGTTCCAGCACCTCTTTGCAGCACAGGAGGGAGGTTGCACAGCACACAATCATGTGATCGGAAACGCACATTATAGATGCAGCAGCGATGGTTACATTCGTATTACGTCTCACTAATAGATGTGGTTGTGGTGAGACGTCCCTTTATATAACCCAGTACCAGAGCTCTGTCACCCGTGACACAGAAAACTTTCCACTGAGGTTTATAACCTGATACCGGAAGAGTAATTAATACCGGCGCTCATTACCTGTGCTTACAGGGAGCTACCAGAGACTATCATTACCAGTATGACTCATCACATCTCCCACGGATCTTCACTAAATTCAAATCTGACCTCCGACCTTCTATTCAGTCTTGCACAGTTGTAGCGGCTCCTCTCCTGGACTGAAATGGCTTCCTCTGATTTCACTGCACACTGTGAGCTTCTCACAATGTGCATTAGAAGCTGCAGCAAGTCAGTTTCAGCCCGCCTTCTATGCTGGCTGGAGGACATCCAGCTTTATCTAGCTCTTTCCCCCACAGTCTGTCCCAGGCCCGCCCCTTTCATTCATTGGATTGCATTTCTCCCAATCATGGATGGTCAACATCAAAATGTGGGCGTTACCTAGGGTGGTCGGCTTAGGAACGCCCACTCCTACAGACTGACAGCAGTCCATCAAGGCATTTTGATATTTGCATTACTTCTCCCAAGAGAAAGCCCACTGCTTACATCAGGGCTGAGGGCTCTGGAGAGGAGTACTGAGGTAGGGTGCTGGGATTCATCAATATGTACATACCTGTAATACAAATGATAAGGTACTATATCTCCCACTGACTCTAATGATGGGGCACTATTCCTCCCATTGACACCAAGATGGGGCACTATTCCTCCCATTGACACCAAGATGAGGTACTATTCATCCCACTGAAACCAATGGTGGGGCACTATTCCTCCCACTGATACCAATGATGAGGAACTATTCCTCCCATTGACACCAATGGTGGGGCACTATTCCTCCCACTGACACCAATGATGAAGCACTATTCCTCCCACTGACACCAATGGTGGGGCACTATTCCTCCAAATGACACCAATGATGAGGCACTATTCCTTACACTGACACCAATGATGGGGCACTATTCCTCCCACTGACACCAATGATGGGGCACTATTCCCCCCACTGACACCATTGATGGGGCACTAGTCCTCCCACTGACACCAATGATGAGGCAGTATTCCTCCCACTGACACCAATGATGGGGCACTATTCCTCCCACTGACACCAATGATGGGGCACTATTCCTTACACTGACACCAATGATGGGGCACAATTCCTCCCACTGACACCAATGATGGGGCACTATTCCTCCCACTGACACCAATGATGGGGCACTATTCCTCCCACTGACACCAATGATGGGGCACTATTCTTCCTGCTAACACCAATGAAGGAGCACTATTCCTCCCACTGACACCAATGAGGGGGCACTATTTCACCCACTGACACCAATAATGGGGCACTATTTCACCCACTGACACCAATAATGGGGCAATATTCCTCCCACTGACACCAATGACTGACTCCCCCCTCCCCCCCAATCCATACCAGGCACTTCTGCTGTGACGTCGCTCATCCCTTCCCTTTCCTGACCTGCCGGGCTGAATGCTTGGATAAGGGTCTGGTATGGATTTTGGGGGAAGACATTTTTTTTTTTTTGGAATGGGTTCCTCTCCAAATCCATCACCAAATGCCACATAATTTTTTCCTGATTTTATAAGCCCGCAATCTTTTTTTTTACATTTAGGTGTCAGCGGGAAACCCTGATGACAGCTGATTACTCATCTGTTGTTAAGGATGTGGCGGCTGGCTTCCTGACCAGCTCCTTAGCAACCAGCTATACACAGTGTGTTAAACTGAAAAAAAAAAAAAGCAAAACGCATTAAAAAATGCATCAAAAACGCAACACTTGCATTTCTGGTGCAGCTCCATTGAAGTCAAACACGCAAAACGCAATCAGACAGCTGAATGTAAAAAAAATAATTACCAGCCATATAATCAATCGGGGGAAAAAACAAAGTGGGGTTCACCCCCCAAAATCTATACCAAGCCCTTCTGTGATGTCGCTCGTCCCCTCCCTGTCCTGACCTGCATGCTTGGATAAGGGTCTGGTAAGGATTTTAGGGGGGAACCCATGCCATTTAAAAAAAAAAAAAAAACATTTTGGAGTGGGGTATCTGGTATGGATTTGAGGGGGGGGGGGGGTTTCTCCTGATCTTTTTTTGTCATTCAGCTGTCAGCGGGGAATGCTGCTGACAGCTGATGACTCATCGTATGTTAAGGACGCGGCGGCTGGCCCCTCCTTAGCCACCAGCTATACACAGTGTGTTTAAAGAGGAAAAAAAGGCAAAATGCATGAATACTGCATGCAAAAACACGGGTTTATAAGCGCAAAATGCGCCTGAAAACCGCATAGATGTGAAACTAGACTTTCTGACCTTTACAGCCATGGACATCCAGAAAACATGTATCTTTGTTGATCACAAGGATCAGTATAACATCATAGCGCGCCCCATGTAGATGGAGGACCAGAGGGGACAGAGGAGAGCTGTCAAAGACGGATAAGGGAAGGAGAGAGAGAGCTCCAGGGAGGGAGAGGGACCAGGAGAGCCGCCAGAAAGGGGTCAGTCCATTCAAGCGGAAATATTATTGCAGGGGGAGATTTATTGGCGGCACACCACATTAGCGCTGGCACAGTGGGGCACTAGGTTTGTGCCCTGCCTGAGCTCGCAGATAAATTAAAGACATCTGGAGTGGGAGAATGGAAAGGGGAGATTATTAATACTGAAATTTAGAAGCCAAGGTCTGAGCCACGAGAATCCATCACAGCCGGCAGTTACTGTTCAATAAATTAGGCGAGATAAGGATTGAAGGATTGTGCATTAAAGGAGGCGTGAGCTCCCGGCCCCTTAACCCTTTCATCTGCCGATCCCGCAAGGCTCCACCGGCGTTTCATTTACACCGTCACCTTTCTGGGTGTAACACCATTATAACTGTGTTCAGGGAAATCTATACATATATTATAATAATTTATACATTATATCAATGAGCATCCTTCATTTTTGCAACACTGTTTCAAGGCTTGTCTTTTTCAATCGTGATAAATCTTAAGCTTTTTTGAAATATTCCCCGGTGATTCTACCTTTGTAGGCCTATGTTCAGGCACTTCCTGTTCCTGGGTGACAACGCTTTGTCTCTGTCTCCCAGCTGTGCCCCTGTGTTGTCACCCTGCCACGGGGGCTTCTAATAGAGATGACAAGTGACCATTCGGGGGCTTCTGATAGAGATGACAAGTGACCATTCGGGGGCTTCTGATAGAGATGACAAGTGACCATTCGGGGGCTTCTGATAGAGATGACAAGTGACCATTCGGGGGCTTCTGATAGAGATGACAAGTGACCGTTCGGGGGCTTCTGATAGAGATGACAAGTGACCATTCGGGGCTTCTGATAGAGATGACAAGTGACCATTCGGGGGCTTCTGATAGAGATGACAAGTGACCGTTCGGGGGCTTCTGATAGAGATGACAAGTGACCATTTCAATACAAATTAATGAATAACTGAAAGGGAATTATTTTATTTTTTTTAGTTTTGGGTAGGGCATGGAAGAAACAGCTGTCAGTTTTTTTTTTTTTTACGGTCTGTTCCCCCATTAGGGAGATTCACCCTCTCTATTTGTCCTGTTTACTGTTATCGAAAAAATGTAAGAAGATCCCAAATTTTGTGATGTCACCAGAACAGGAACGGGGGGGATTCATTAACTTGGGAGGGATTTCCTCTTACTTCCGGTTTTGGGACAGAAAGTGAAGGAATATTTCCCCAAAGGAAAAGTAGTTATAATCTTCCCTTACTCTATTCAAAATGAAAAAAAAAAAGTTTTGCCTTTATTTCTATATTTTTTTTTTTTTTGCTTTACTGCACTGCATTACTTTAACTGACAATTGCATTGTGCGACACTGTACCCAAATAACATTTTTGTCCTTTTTTTCCCCCTTTTTTTCCTTTTTTTGTCTTTTTCTATTTCCACAAATAGAGATTAATTTTGGTGGTATTTGATCACCTCTGCAGTTTATATATTTTTGCGCTATAAACAAAAATCAACAATTTAAAAAGAAAAAAATATTATTTATGACTTTCTGCTATAAAATATATCCAATAAAAAAATGGAAAAAAATCAAATTTCTTCATAAATTTAGGCCAATATGTGTTCTGGTACATATTTTTGGTAAAATAAAATCTCAATAAGAGTATATTGATTGATTCTATTGGATATTAACTATTGGAAAAAAAAATTTCTACTAGTAATGGCAGCGACTTATAGTGGGATTGTGATATTGCGTCAGACAATCTGATACTGACACTTTTTGGGATCAGTGACACTAATACAGTGGTCGGTTCTAAAAATATGAACTGTCATTGTACTGACACTGGCTAGGAAAGGGTTAACATCAGTGGTAATCAATGGGTTAACTGTGTGCCTAGCCAGTGTTTTTCTATACTGTGGGTAAAGTGGAAGGATTCCCCTAAAGATTTGGGACTTTGTAGGCACTAATAAGATCTTGTTGTATTATTATAAAAACATCTTTTTATTAAATATCAAAAGTATAAAAGCATATATATATATATATATATATATATATATATATATATATATATATACACAACAGGCCCCCTAAAGGGCAAATTACATTAAATGTATAGAGCTTGGAACATAAATACAAGTTGAGAACAACTACGTGGATTGACGTGAAAGTTACCCAACGCGTTTCAAAGCTTGTGTAGCTTCTTCCTCAGGGGTGTAACATATGTCAATCCTCAATAAAATACAAACACAGAAATCTGAAAACTGCATACAGACTGCCCACAATTGATGCTGAGCCTTCATGATTGAAAGCACTGAAATTCAATGAATGAAGGGGTCGGGCCAGGGACAGTCATGCTGGGGAGGAAAGCGCTAGATGATGCTGGGTGGCCTCTGGCCAGGAAATGAGGCAGGCTCTGTCTGACTTGCTGCAGCTTCTAATGCACATTGTGAGAAGCTCACAGTGTGCAGTGAAATCAGAGTAAGCCATTTCAGTGCAGGAGAGGAGAGGCTGGAGGTCAGATTTAGAACTATATAGTTGTCAGTAAGTCCCCGGTCACACCTGTGCAACTTGTCATGCGATTTGATTTCAATTTGCATGACAGTGACAAGTCGCACCCTATTGTCTGCAATGGAATCGATCAAATCGGTGCATCTCCATCGGAGTCGCACTGATTTTGAAAGTAGTTCCTGCACTACTTTTTGCATGTTCAGGTGTGATTTGCATAGAGATCTGTGCATGAAGTCGCACAGATGTGTTCTAAGTCGCACTTGAAGTCTCACTGTCAATTGAAGTCGCACGATTTCATAGATTCAGTGTGACTGAAGATCTTTGTACAATTGGATTGTATGGTGTGTGGCCGGCTTTGGAGCAATCAGTCGTTCGCTGTGTTCCCGGTCCCTTTAATGCCCGCCTGGAGACACCAGACATGGGAAGATCCGGAGACGGCCTCTCCCTCCCCCCCGACAGGCAGTAAGCCGATTATCTGCCCATGACAGTGAGGGATCTGGCAATGAAATCACGGGCAGATCGTGCTGCAAGCGCCCCCCTTCCCCCCGCCCAGACAGCGAGTGTAATGTGCGCTGCGTGCCCTCAGCAGACTCCTCCGCCCTCCAATCTCCAACCACCAATATGCCAATTAAAGGAAATTTGGCAGACTTTCCAGATCCTAATTAAAAGGTTTATGACCGTCCCGGAAGAGGAGGGGGAAGGGGACATGGGAAAGGCTCGCCGAGGAGGGATGATGTCGGGAGAGAAATGCGAGCGTCAGACGCCGTTCACACGTGCGTGCTTTCTAGGGGCGCATCGTCTTTGTCTCCAGCATTGATGGCAACTTTGCCAGGTTGGCCAGGACAGTCCCAAGTACTGGCCCTGTACTGCCGATGTCACATCCAGGTGATGTCCTCCGATCACAGCAATAACCCTGAGCCTGGGTTCACACTGCCCGCCACTTCAATCTGAAGTCGAAACCCAGTGCGACTTCGGCACAATTTGCATGCGACTTCTTTAACAGAAGTCAATGTAAGTCGGACCAAAAGTAATGCAGGAACCTTTTTTAAGTCTGAGCAACTCAAGTCGCACCAATTAGAACGGTTCCCTTACACATAATGGAGTCCGACTGGGGTCTGAATTCTGATGCCACAAGTGCTCCAAATTCGGAGTAATGGTTGCATCAGTGTGAACCGGGCCTAATTCAGATACTGCACAGGCATTAATTGAGGCAATCAGGGCCACGAGTGGGTGGCCCCTGCAGGAGGGGTCTGTCCAGGACCTACCTATAAGGTGAGCATTGTGGGCGGTCCCTGCATACTTAGAGGCGGGGTCTGTCCAGGACTCACCCATAAGGTGAGCTGTCCCTGCATACTTAGAGGCGGGGTCTGTCCAGAAACTATCCATAAGGTGTGCATGGTGAGCAGTCCCTGAATACTTAGAAGCGGGGTCTGTCCAGAAATTACCCATAGGTTGTGCATGGTGGGTGGTCCCTGAATACTTAGAGGCGGGGCCTGTCCAGGACTCACCCATAAGGTGAGCTGTCCCTGCATACTTAGAGGCGGGGTATGTCCAGAAACTATCCATAAGGTGTGCATGGTGGGCGGTCCCTGAATACTTAGAGGCGGGGTCTGTCAAGAACCTACCCATAAGGTGTGCATGGCGGGCGGTCCCTGAATAATTAGAGGCGGGGTCTGTCCAGAAACTACCCATAAGGTGTGCATGGCGGGCGGTCCCTGAATAATTAGAGGCGGGGTCTGTCCAGAAACTACCCATAAGGTGTTCATGGTGGGCGGTCCCATATACTTAGAGGCGGGGTCTGTCCAGGACTCACCCATAAGGTGAACTGTCCCTGCATACTTAGAGGCGGGGTTTTTCCAGAACCTACCCATAAGGTGTGCATGGTGAGCAGTCCCTGAATACTTAGAGGCGGAGTCTGTCCAGGACCTTCCCATAAAGTGTGCATGGTGGGCGGTCCCTGAATACTTAGAGGCGGGGTCTGTCAAGAACCTACCCATAAGGTGTGCATGGTGGGCGGTCCCTGAATACTTAGAGGCGGGGTCTGTCCAGAAACTACCCATAAGGTGTGCATGGTGGGCGGTCCCTGAATACTTAGAGGCTGGGTCTGTCCAGGACCTACCCATAAGGTGTGCATGGTGGGCGGTCCCTGAATACTTAGAGGCTGGGTCTGTCCAGAAACTACCCATAAGGTGTGCATGGTGGGCGGTCCCTGAATACTTAGAGGCGGGTCTGTCAAGAACCTACCCATAAGGTGTGCATGGTGGGCGGTCCCTGAATAATTAGAGGCGGGTCTGTCAAGAACCTACCCATAAGGTTTGCATGGTGGGCGGTCCCTGAATACTTAGAGGCTGGGTTTGTCCAGAAACTACCCATAAGGTGTGCATGGTGGGCGGTCCCTGAATACTTAGAGGCGGGTCTGTCAAGAACCTACCCATAAGGTGTGCATGGTGGGCGGTCCCTGAATACTTAGAGGCGGGTCTGTCAAGAACCTACCCATAAGGTGTGCATGGTGGGCGGTCCCTGAATAATTAGAGGCGGGGTCTGTCCAGAAACTACCCATAAGGTGTGCATGGTGGGCGGTCCCTGAATACTTAGAGGCTGGATCTGTCCAGGACTCACCCATAAGGTGTGCATGGTGGGCGGTCCCTGAATACTTAAGGCAGGGGTGTCAAACTCAATTTCATCATGGGCCTCATCAGCATTATGGTTGCCCTCAAAGGGCCAGTTCTGTAGGATTAGATGTCCAGAGCACACTATGCCCCCTTACATGAGAGGTCAAGAGCCCCCCCTCCCCACCATCAGAAGCCAAGAGTCACCCACCCTTCCTTACATCACAATGCACCCCCTTACCTTGTGCTGCTGACAGGAAGAAGATGCCGGTGAGTCTAGGAAGAAGAAAGTTCAGGGTCTGGAGGAGGACCAGAGGAGGGCTGGAGTCAGCTTCCAGTCTGCTGAATGCTGAGACCAGGGGAGGCAGAGACAAGGTGGCGTTGCGGCTACACAGAGAGGAGTAGGATCTGTAGGAGGAGTTCTGCCCTCCTCTCTGCTGCGGACTGCTGAGAGGGGGGGGGTGGGCAAAGATGATACTTTCTGCAGCTGCACAGAGAAGTGCTGGGTCTGGCAAAGGAGTTCTGTCCTCTCTGCTGCCGACTACTGAGACAAGGTGGGGGTGCTGCAGCTGCAGGAGAGGTGCGAGGGCCACATGGAATGGCCTGGGGGGCCGCATTCGGCCTGCGGGCCTTGTGTTTGACACCTGTGACTTAAGGGAATACTTAATACTGAATACCTTAATTTAAAGGGGCGCTCTCCATTGATCACCAACATTTAAAAGGGGGCTCACCACCAACCATCACCACAAGGGGGCACCAGCTCCCGACCATTAAAATCTGCAGTCTGTTCTGTGCCATAATCCTGACTCCTGCACTGTATACACCTTGGGTTAAACTAAACAACTTTGGGGGTGTTTGGACATTTTGGGGCAAAGAGGAACGATAAGCAGTCAGAACACCCTTTTTTTCCCCCCTAAATTTTGGTCTTTATATAGTCAAATTTAAAAACTCCACTGGTACCTAATACCGCTAAAAGAAAGCTCTGCCTTTCTCTATGACATTCATTTGGGTACAGTGACAGAGAAATTGTCAGTCAAACTATTACAGCAGTGAACATTGGCCTGGCAATGAAGGGGTGTATTCAGATTGCTTCTGAAATTTAAAAAAAAAAAGGCAAAAAAGAAAAGAAATCCCGAGTAGGGGTCTGCACATGTGGGGGAGGGGCACATACACATCACTAATGTACAGATAAATATATACACGTCATACATGCTGATAACATGACACATTGTACACTGACTGCCTTAATGTAGTCATACACCCACAAGGGTCCTGGCAGTCACTGACCATGCCTAGGCTTTAAGTCACACGATCTTAAGAACCATTTATTTTTTAATTCACAGCAAGGAATGGACTACAGAGCACCTCCCCCTATGTTATGATACGAGGGGAAGAGGAGGTGTTCTGTAGTTCTTAAACACTTCCTGTTCTAGGGTGACAATGCTTCCCCTCCATAGATACAGTACAGTGAGTGAGCGTTGTCACCCAAAACAGGAAGTGTGCAAGGACTACAGAACACCTCCCTTCTATGCTTAGGAGACAAAAAGAGGGAGATGTGTTCTGTAGTCCTTACATACCTCCTGTTCTAGGGTGACAACGCTCACTCCCTGTGCTGTACCTATAGTGGAGAAGCATTGTCGCCCTACAACTGGAAGTGTGCAAGGACTACAGAACCTAGGGTAACAATGCTTCTCCCTCATAGATGCAGTACAGTGAGTGAACATTGTCACCCTAGAATAGGAAGTGTGTGAGGACTACAGAACACCTCCCCCCTCAGTGTCTCTATAACATAGAGGATGGTGTTTTGTAGAACGTACACACTTCCTGTCCTAGGATGACAACGCTCATTGTACTGTGTCTATGGAGGGGGAAACATTGTCACCCTAGGACAAGAAGTATGTAAGGACTACAGAGTTCCTCCCCTCTCCTTGTCTCCAAAACATAAGGGGAGGTGTTCTGTAGTCCCCACACACTTCCTGTTCTAGGGTGACAATTCTTCAATCCTCCATAGATACAGTACAGTGAGTGAACATTGTTATCCTAAAACAGGGGGTATGTGAGGACTACAGAACACCTCCCTTTATGTTGTGGATGCAAAGAGATATTTGGAAATGCTAAGCGGGGTTAGGGCATGACAACACTTCTTAATAGATCAAAGTACAGTTAGCAAGCGTGGTCATCCTAGAGCAGGAAGTGTGTTTGCGCTACAAAACACCACCCTCTATGTTATAGAGACAAGGAGAGGGGTAGGTGTTCTGTAGTCCTTACACACTTCCTGTCCTAGGGTGACAATGTTTCCTCTTCAGGCACAGTACAATGAGCATTGTCACCCTAGGACAGGAAGTGTGTACATGCTACAAAACACCACCCTCTATGTTATAGAGACAAGGAGAGGGGGATGTGTTCTGTAGTCCTTACACACTTCCTGTCCTAGGATGACAATGTTTCCTCTTCAGACACAGTACAATGAGCGTTGTCACCCTAGGACAGGAAGTGTGTATGTGCTTCAAAACACCACCCTCTATGTTATAGAGACAAGGAGATGGGGAGGTGTTCTGTAGTCCTTACACACTTCCTGTCCTAGGGTGACAATGTTTCCCCTTTAGACACAGTACAATGAGCGTTGTCACCCTAGGACAGGAAGCGTGTACGTGCTACAAAACACCACCCTCTATGTTATAGAGACAAGGAGATGGGGGAGGTGTTCTGTAGTCCTTACACACTTCCTGTCCTAGGGTGACAATGTTTCTCCTCCATAGACACAGTACAATGAGCGTTGTCACCCTAGGACAGGAAGTGTGTTACTGGCAGGATCACCAAGGAAACCCTTCAGTGTATACCCCTCATCCTTACCAATAGTCGGAGAACTTTCCTTTATTTGAATAACTTTCTGTAATTTTGTATTTATATTTCTCTGCAAAGCCAGAGTTTTGTGTTTGCAAAAATATCATTGGACGTCCCCTGTGGTTCCTCTTCTGAGGCTGCCGAGAGCTGCACCGCGCAGAGACGGCACCACGCGGTACGAATGGGCCACATATCACAGAGAGTTAACCGCCCGCGGCCCGCTGAGCCTTTCCAGATATCTCCTGTGAAATCTATTCCGAGGATCTCCGCCGAGACCCACAACGCCGAGCTCCTCGCCGATTCCGGAGGAGAGAACGCCGCCTGGATCGGGGACCTCGTTACAGATTAGCCGGCCCTCCCATTAGGAATCCATTGTGAGCGTTCTGTTATCGCGGATAAAAGAGCGCCAGGGATGAGGCTCCACGCTGCTCCGCGCTGATAACACCGCCATTATGTTCGCCCGCCACTCGCACAACATCAATGTCGGGTATCAATAGCCGGGAGACTGGCATTGTACGCCCGCTGTCATTAGCCAACGCTGATTAAAGGAGACTCGCGCCCTTATTGTAAATGCCTCCCCAACCCTCCCGCCCTGCATAAAAATGACAGTTTACAGGACAGATATACGGGGGTGCGTTATCCTGAAACTGTCACCGTGAGGAAAGGTCAACGGCAAAGGAGGAACACCGCCATACTGCGTAAAAAGTGGACCTGTCACCAGATATATAATTTCATTCACAGGATGAACACCGCCGCACTGCTTAAAGTGGACCTGTCGCCGGATATATCATTTCACTCACAGGATGAACACCGCCATACTGCTTAAAGTGGACCTGTCACCAGATATATCATTTCATTCATAGGAGGAACACCGCCACACTGCTTAAAGTGGACCTGTCACCAGATATATCATTTCACTCACAGGATGAACACCGACACATTGCTTAAAGTGGACCTGTCAACGGATAGATCATTTCATTCACAGGAGGAACACCGACACACTGCTTAAAGTGAACCTGTCACCAGATATATCATTTCACTTACAGGATGAACACCGACACACTGCTTAAAGTGGACCTGTCACCAGATATATCATTTCATTCACAGGAGGAACACCGACACACTGCTTAAAGTGGACCTGTCACCAGATATATAATTTCATTCAATGGAGGAACACCATCACACTGCTTAAAGTGGACCTGTCACCAGATATATCATTTCATTCATAGGAGGAACAACGGCACACTGCTTAAAGTGGACCTGTCACCAGATATATCATTTCAATCACAGGAGGAACACCGGCACACTGCTTAAAGTGGACCTGTCACCAGATATATCATTTCAATCACAGGAGGAACACCGGCACACTGCTTAAAGTGGACCTGTCACCAGATATATCATTTCACTCACAGGAGGAACACCGCCACTCTGCTTAAAGTTACATAGTTACATAGTAGTTGAGGTTGAATAAAGACAATAGTCCATCCAGTTCAACCTGTGTAGGTGTGTGTGGCTGTAATCATCTCACATAGCCCTGAATGTTCTGATCCTTGAGATGTACGTCCAATAGTCTTTTGAAAGCCACCATACTTACCGCAGAAACCACCACTTGTGGTAGAGAATTCCACAATCTTGTAGCCCTAACAGTAAAGAACCCCCCACGTTGCCTGAGGTTAAAACGCTTCTCCTCTAATCGCATTGTATGCCCCCGAGTCCTCATGCAATCCCTTCGACTGAACAGCTATTTTTCCAAGCTGAGATCCCCATTGAGATATTTAAAAATTGCTATCATGTCCCCCCTGTCACCAGTTATATAATTTCACTCACAGGAGGAACACCGACACACTGCTTAAAGTGAACCTGTCACCAGATATATCATTTCACTCACAGGATGAACACCGCCGCACTGCTTAAAGTGGACCTGTCACCAGATATATCATTTCATTCACAGAAGGAACACCGACACACTGCTTAAAGTGAACCTGTCACCAGATATATCATTTCATTCAATGGAGAAACACCGACACACTGCTTAAAGTGAACCTGTCACCAGATATATCATTTCACTCACAGGATGAACACCGCCGCACTGCTTAAAGTGGACCTGTCACCAGATATATCATTTCATTCACAGGAGGAACACCGCCACACTGCTTAAAGTGGACCTGTCACCAGATATATCATTTCATTCATAGGAGGAACACCGGCACACTGTTTAAAGTGGACCTGTCACCAGATATATAATTTCACTCACAGGAGGAACACCGACACACTGCTTAAAGGGGACCTGTCATCAGATATATAATTTCATTCATAGGAAGAACACCGCCATACTGCTTAAAGTGGACCTGTCATCAGATATATCATTTCATTCATGGGAGGAACACCATCACACTAAAACTTAAAGTGGTATTAACCTCCCTGGCGGTAATCCTGAGTGTACCAAAAGCGGTAACCCCGAGCCACACTCGAAAACTTACTGCGCATGCGCCATGCATTCCAACATGTCCGCTATGCGTTCCAATAGCTTTCCTAATGTGACAAACACGAAGCAGCAGCAGACCTGTTCTTACAACCAAGCAACTCTTGAATTTCAGACTGATTTTTGCAGTCACCTTATATAACGAAATAGACTATTTCACTGTATAATCAGCTTGCCACTGATTAGTGCAGGGTGTACCAAGATGGCCGTCACCACCTTCTACCTGCAGGTTTCTCGCTATATTTACAATTTAAGAATAATAATAGAAATGTAAGCCCCCGTTCACATTTGGTCGCTCCGACTTCGGCGCGAGTTGCACGGACTTCATAACATGAATGTCAATGCAAGTCGCCTCCAGGTCGCCCTGAAATAAAACAGGACCCTTTTTCTAAGTCGGAACGACTTGTGTCACTCCTATTAGAACGGCTCCTGTACCGCACAATGGGAGCGTGACGGACCGCGACATGTCAGGCTGACCAAGTCGCCTGACAAGCCGGATCATTGTGAATGGACACTAATACTGTTATTCAGTTGGTGAAGTTTACTGGTAAAATAAATGTAAAATTCAAGACTTGCATGGGTGTAAGAAGATGTCCGCCGCTGCTTCTTGTTCTGTCACATTAGGAAAGCTATTGGAACGCATAGCGGCCATGTAGGAATGCATGGCGCATGTGCAGTACATTTTTCTTTCCGAGTGTCACTTCCGGTTGCAGAATCTGATAGGTAGCGGTATTCTACGCTGGCATCCATCTTCCGGGTTCCCTTCCCTGCAAGCGCCGTGACGCAGGAGGGCAGAACCGGGGCGGAAAAAAAAAAGTACACAAAACACGACATGATACATTGCAATCTGTTAGGATTACATTACTGTATCGAACCATTTCACCTCAGTTTTGTCCCTAGTGCTTTGTTCAGTGCCCTGCCTGCACTTTTACTGTTTTATTTCTTTTATTTTTATTAATAATATTTTATTAATAATTTATTCATTTATTAATCGTTTTTATTCATTTTTACTGTTTTATTCCTAAGAATTACAGGCCTATAATATAAAACAACTGATTTCCATGCAAAACAATGTACCGCTTTGACATTCAAAAATACTGACATAATTAGACTGCCAGGGAGGTTTAGCGCCGGTTCACATACACGCGACGCTACTTCCCGGGGCGACCTCCGAGATCGCGGTGCGAGCAGCGCGCCGCGACCTCGGAGCGGCCGCCACGGACTTCATAACATTGAAGTCTATGGCGGTCGCCTCCTGGTTGCCCCAAAGAAGCTCCGGACCCTTTTTCTAGGTCGGAGCGACTTGTGTCGCTCCTATTAGAACGGGTCCGCAGCTTCCCTATTGTGAATCGCCTCACAGGTCGCCCTAGTGTGAACCGGGGCTTAAGCTTGGCTTTTTTTTTTTTGTTTTTATACCAAACATGTTATACTTACCTGCTTTATGCTTTGTTATACCTACTCTTCTTTTCGGGTCGCTCCTGGCTCCTCCCCCTTGAGCAGTGCCCCCTCCCCAGATAAAGCCGCTTTTCCTGTGAGCACCGCTGTGTACTCACTCCCGAGCCACTGCTCTATGCATCTATAAGACACATAGAGGTGTAGTGCGGCTCGACCAATGAAGAGGGAGAGTGTCGGGACAGTGCCGGGACAGCCCAGGCTATCATGAACATCGCAGGATTGGAAGGAGCTCAGGTAAGGATGGGGGGGGGGCTGGACACAGAAGGTTTTTTACCTTCATGAATAGAACACATGAAGGTAAAAAACATTCAGCCTTTAGAACCAGAAGTGGACCTGTCATACTCCTGAAAATGTCGTCATCTGCTTTTCTCTCCAGAAGAATGGCGCCATCTTTGCTTAGACATCACCTCCTACTTCCTGGGCTGAGATGTCAGATCAGAGGTGACACAAATGTCTAAGCCTGCACAGTCCTTCGCTTTCAAAAATGTCCAATATATAATAAAAAAATATATATAATATTTGGGGGATCTAAGTAATTGTCTAGCACAAAAAAAAAACTGATTTTAACTTGAAAAGAACAAGTGTCAGAAATAGGTCCGGTCCTTAAAGCGGAGTTCCAGCCTCAAAAGGAAATTTTGACATCCGCTTGTTCTAAGTAACCTGAAAAAGAATAATCACAATTTTTTTTTTTTTGCTTTACTTACCTTATTATAGAAGAAAATATACTCACCTTCCTTCCTCTTCCTCCCTCTGCGGCCGCGTCCCGCGCCATCACTTCCTGCTTGCATTGACTCCTGGGAGCTGAACGTCATCGCTCCCAGGAGTCAATGCGCCTGCACCGGCCCAGCTCGTCACTTCCGGTGCAGGCGCGTCATTCCCTGCTAAACAGCTTCTGGGCATGCCCAGAAGCTGTGGAGGGATGACGCGCCCACACTGGAAGTGACTAGCGAGGCCGATGCAGGGCATTCTGGGACCGAAGAGGACGCAGAAGAGGATGCGCTGGCTTCAGCTGCCCACACCTGAGATGGCAGCTCTGGAGAAGAAATTTTCAAGGTGAGTATTTCTTCTAAAAGGTAAGTGAAACAAGGGACAGTTCAGAGGCTATCATTGCTGAAATGCACTAGCCCTGACTGTCCCGGGGGATTTTTATCGAAAAAAAAATTTTTGAGGCCGGAACTTAAGTGGACAATAAAAAAAAAAAATTATAAAAAAATCAGGAGATATCTATTACCATTTATGACCAAAAGAAACCCAAGTTGTCCTGAAAAAAACGAGGTATATTCCACCTGGATACACAAAGTAGTTGTGATGATATGTACAGGTTTACTAACACTGGTCAAAGTTTAAAAATTGGGATTGGCATTAAGATTTGTTTCACCCTTCGGCGCGAAGGGGGTAAGATTTGGGGAAAGGTCAGGGTGTTGGATTTTCGATTTTCAGGGGAAGATTTGGTGATCGGTTGCTAGTGTGAGCCGCATTAGCTAGCTTCTTCTGGAGCCCAGGGCCATCTTACCGAATGGGCACGCTGGGCAGTTGCCCGGGGGTCCCACTTGCCCGGGGGGGCCCCACCTGCCCAGCCCCAGCCAAGCATTAGTCCCGATTCCCATGTGCATCCCGCCGCCAAACTTAGCAAGTGGCAAGCTCCTGTCGGCCCTGCGCTGCTGTCAGGCCACTTGGGCCATGGAGGGCCCACAACTGCAGGATGGCCTGTCCTCCTCCACGGGAACAGGTACACACAGGACAGTCAAGTCTGACTCCCGCCCGTGTGTGTTCACCGGACCCAACCGCCGAACTCGGAAGCTGTCATTAGCCTGGCACTGCTGTACCAATAAATATCGCCATATCGATAATTTGCATTTTTATTCTCATGGGTGATTGTGTAGGCAGGGCCCCAGTGCACTGCATTGCCCGGGACCATTTAATGCTCTTAAGATGCCACTGCCGGAGCCCATTCACGCCGGTGTTCTACTCGGTGACAGATTCCCTGGGAGTGACATTTGGAAAGGCCGGATAATCCCCAGCCACCAGCTCCGGCTCTTACAACATCGCTATGTGAAGAGTGTGGAAAAATGAAGCTGCGGCTCAGCGTGCGGCAAATCCCCGGAGGACAGAACAAGTGCAGCCTGGGAAGTCCCAGAAGCCTTTGCCCCCCCTCCTCCTCCTCCTCAGGCAGGAGGAGCTCAGTACTGGGATGCTGAGTGACAAATAATAGGCCTGCGAGTGGCAGATGGCAGGCAGTTGCTGGGTGCCCTGGCTTATCAGCTGTGTGAGAGGAGCAGATTGCAGGCTACTTATCTCTCTCCTCTCCTGGAATACTAAAGGCTGCCAATGCATTCCCTTCCAGCGCTGCCACACAAGGACGGAAGACCAGCAGCTCCCTGGACTACTAATCACTGGAGGAGGAGGAGGGGGGGGGGGGTAATCAGCACCTCTAGCCTGCCGCACAGAGCGAGAACTTCACACGATGCCCCTTCCCTTTCCTGCACTTACCCCCCCTGTTATCACCATACATACCCTGCATCCACACGCTGCAATCCATAAGACTTCATGGCTGATCTTCTTTTTTCCTAATCAGTTCACTTGATGATTGCAGAGTCTGTGCTGGTGTAATGGCTCCATTCCGCTGGATCACACCGAATGAGGAAAAGACTGACAGGGAAATGAAAGGTGTTCCGCAAAGATTGTCTTTGATACTAGGATGTAATGTGGGATGAGGGTGACAACTGGTAAAAAAAAAAATGTAACTTATTTATTTATTCATAACCAATGACAATGCTATGCAGGGGCATCGCTAGACCGTGCACCAAGAGTTCCTGTTCCAGGTGTTCTACTAAATGCCCTGTGTCTCCTACTGAATGCCCCCCATCCTCTACTTAATGCCCTGTGTCTTCTACTGAATGCCCCGTGTCTCCTGCTGAATGCCCCGTGTCCTCTATTAAATTCCCCGTGTCCACTACTGAATGCCCCGTGTCTACTACTGAATGCCCCGTGTCCACTACTGAATGCCCCGTGTCCACTACTGAATGCCCCGTGTCTCCTACTAAATGCCTTGTGTCTCCTACTGAATGCTCCATGTCTCCAACTGAATGCCCCGTGTCTTCTACTGAATGCCCCGTGTCCACCACTGAATGCCCCGTGTATTCTACTTAATGTCCCGTGTCCTCTACTGAATGCCCCCTTTCCTCTACTAAATGCCCCCTGTCTCCGACTGAATGCTCCATGTCTCCTACTGAATGCCCCGTGTCCTCTATTAAATTCCCCGTGTCCACTACTGAATGCCCCGTGTCTACTACTGAATGCCCCGTGTCCACTACTGAATGCCCCGTGTCCACTACTGAATGCCCCGTGTCTACTACTAAATGCCTTGTGTCTCCTACTGAATGCTCCATGTCTCCAACTGAATGCCCCGTGTCTTCTACTGAATGCCCCGTGTCCACCACTGAATGCCCCGTGTATTCTACTTAATGTCCCGTGTCCTCTACTGAATGCCCCCTTTCCTCTACTGAATGCCCCCTGTCTCCGACTGAATGCTCCATGTCTCCTACTGAATGCCCCGTGTCCTCTATTAAATTCCCCGTGTCCACTACTGAATGCCCCGTGTCTACTACTGAATGCCCCGTGTCTACTACTGAATGCCCCGTGTCCACTACTGAATGCCCCGTGTCTACTACTGAATGCCCCGTGTCCTCTATTAAATTCCCTGTGTCCTCTACTGAATGCCCCGTGTTTCTACTGAATGCCCCGTGTCCTCTACTGAATGCCCCGTGTCCTCTACTGAATGCCCCGTGTCCTCCACTGAATGTCCCGTGTCCTCTAATGAATTCCCTGTGTCCTCTAATGAATTCCCCGTGTCCTCTACTGAATGCCCCGTGTTTCTACTGAATGCCCCGTGTCCTCTACCGAAGGCCCCGTGTCTCCTACTGAATGCCCCGTGTCTTCTATTGAATGCCCCGTGTCCTCTACTGAATTCCCCGTGTCCTCTACTGAATGCCCCGTGTCCTCTACTGAATGCCCCGTGTCCTCTACTGAATGCCCCGTGTCTCCTACTGAATACCCACTAAATGCCACATTTCTTCTACTGAATTTTCCGTGTCTCCCATTAAATGCCCTCTGTCCCCTACTCAATGCCCCATGTCTTCGTCTTCTACTGAATGCCCCGTTTCTTCGTCCTCTACTGAATGCCCGGTGTCTTGTGCCCAATGCCCAGGTCTTCTCTCAAAAATCCTGGATCTTCTCCTGAGTGGCCGGTGTCTTATCCTGAGTGTCCCGTACCTCTTCCTAAGTGTCCTGTGTCTCCTCCTGAGTGCCCTGTGTCTTCTCCTTGGGGTTCCAGGTCTTGCACTGTTTCTTGAATTGAGGACTGTGCTGTGCAGCAGAGCTGTATATATCTCTGGACTGGATGGACTTTAAAGTCTCCAGATGCCTGCTTGATGCTAAAGCAGCATGAGGCACCGAGTGCCCCATGCCTCCTCCTCATCATTCATCCATGAAAGGATAGACTGCATTCTTGTAAACAAACACATAAAGTGGCTTCTGTCATAGGGAGGACAGGTGGCATGGAGTATCACACACAGCTTGAGCTCTCCCCCCAGAGACCGGCCCTGGTGGCCCCCATGGGGGGGGGCCCTCTGCACACACACACCTCTGTCCTGCTGCTTTCAAGGCCGATGAATAAACCGGCAGCTGACCCCCTGCCACATAACAGCCTTTCAAGATTTCCAGGGGGCAAAGGTCGTATGGCAGAAGTCAAGCTCCTATCCACAAGGAGGTCAAAGTTGGGGCCCCCTGGGGCTTTGTGGCCCTTTTAGGTCTTTGTCTACAGGTAGCATTAATTGAGTTTGGAAGCTGCAGGGGCTGGAGAGTCATTGTTATTCCTTGTAAAGCGGAGGCCATCATGGCAGCATTAGTGATTTTAATTATTGATCATTAGATCCTTGTTCTCCGAGAAGCCACCAAATCCAATAGGAAAAGCCGACTGGAAGCCGACTTGTCTCAACTGTGAAGAATCAAATCAATTATGTCATAAACTCCGGGGGGGGGGGGGGGCTGATCCCTAATGGGTGTTTCCCGGGCGTCGCCTCCGCGCCATCATTATAAATATTTCAGCAAATCGTTCGCTCCTTTTCTGCCTTATACAGATATTTTAAAGGACCACTCCACTCTAAACGGACATTCCACATGCATTCACTGCATTACTATACAGGTTACAATCTGTCAAATGTTACACATATAGTATAACTTTGTTAAGACAAGGAACAGCATTTTCTAAGTCTCCCCTCCCCCAGTGATCAGATTGGACATTGTAACTTTGTCACATGTCACAAGAGGCTGCAACAGGGGCTGATCTGTGTCAGACATTTGTGAACACAGCCAAGGACCGCACTGGGTCTCTGTATGCTTAGTACATGATGATGTCATAGAAGGCACATTGGGATATGTGACACTTGGCCAGTATTTCCATCATTTCTAAGGTACAAATATCACAAGAAGGGCATCGCCTGTTATTCTCATGCCTCTGTGTATAGAGGGAAATGTCGGGGGGGGGGGGGGGGGGACAGATCCGCCCTCTAAGTGTACAGAGATGATATTTATCACACAGGAAGAGGTGAGGGGGGGGGGGGGGTCAGTGCTGCGCTTTATGGCAGGAGACCCTCCGACCTGCACCAATCTGAAGGGAAATAGAAGAGATTGGGTGACTCCTCCCAGGGGGGAGAGAAGAACAACACACATTCCTGGGATTCCAGGGGTCAGACGTGTGCACAACCACCCTCTGCATGTCACCCCCCCAACATATTTCACCCCCCCAACACATATCACCCCCCCAACACATATCACACCCCCAACACATGTCACCCCCCCCTCCCCCAGCACTGTAGTATATGTCAGAGCTATATAAATCTATAATAATATGTAAGTGTGTAATGTCACCCCTCTCCCTCCACAAATCACCCCCCCTCCACATATTACCCCCCCTTCCACATATTACCCCCCTTCCACATATCTCCCCTTCCACATGTCACCTCCCCTTCCACATATCTCCCCCTCCACATATTATCCCCCCCTTCCACATATCTCCCACTCCACATATTATCCCCCCCCCTTCCACATATCATCCCCCTTCCACATATCTCCCCCTCCACATATTACCCCCTTCCACATATCTCCCCCTCCACATGTCACCTCCCCTTCACATATCTCCCCCTCCACATATTACCCCCTTTCACATATTACCCCCCTTCACATACAGTATTACCTCCCCTTCCACATATCTCTCCCTCCACATATCTCCCCCTCCACATATTACCCCCCTTCCACATATCTCCCCCTCCACATATTACCCCCCTTCCACATATCTCCCCCTCCACATATTACCCCCGTTCCACATATTACCCCCTTCCACATATTATCCCACTTCCACATATCATCCCCCTTCCACATATCTCCCCCTCCACATATTACCCCCTTCCACATATCTCCCCCTCCACATGTCACCTCCCCTTCACATATCTCCCCCTCCACATATTACCCCCTTTCACATATTACCCCCCTTCACATACAGTATTACCTCCCCTTCCACATATCTCTCCCTCCACATATCTCCCCCTCCACATATTACCCCCCTTCCACATATCTCCCCCTCCACATATTACCCCCCTTCCACATATCTCCCCCTCCACATATTACCCCCGTTCCACATATTACCCCCTTCCACATATTATCCCACTTCCACATATCATCCCCCTTCCACATATCTCCCCCTCCACATATTATCCCCCCCTTCCACATATCTCCCCCTCCACATATTATCCCCCCCTTCCACATATCTCCCCCTCCACATATTATCCCCCCCTTCCACATATCTCCCCCTCCACATATTATCCCCCCCTTCCACATATCTCCCCCTCCACATATTATCCCCCCCTTCCACATATCTCCCCCTCCACATATTACCCCCCCCTTCCACATATCTCCCCCTCCACATATTATCCCCCCCTTCCACATATCTCCCCCTCCACATATTACCCCCCCCTTCCACATATCTCCCCCTCCACATATTACCCCCCCCTTCCACATATCTCCCCCTCCACATATTACCTCCCTTCATATATTACCCCCCTTCCACATATCTCCCCTCCCTCCATTTGTCACCCCCCCTCCACATATTACCCCCTCTACATGTTACCCCTCTTCCACGTCATCCCCCTCACTCCACAAATCACCCCTCTTCCCTCCACTTGTTATTCCCCTTTCACATGTCCCCTCCCCTCCCTCCACATGTCAGCGCTCCTCCCTCCTCATGCCACCCCCCCCCCTTCCACATGTCACCGCTCCTCCCTCCTCATGCCACCCCACTTCCACATGTTAACCCCCCCCCCCCCTCCTTGCCATCCTCATCCTGTGGCTGCTAATCTACATGGGCCACTTCTATTCTCACACCATTTCTGTGGGGGGGACATTGGATTGTAAGCTCCTCTGGCGCAGAGACGGATGTGACTGGTTCAGTGTTCTCTATACAGCACTGTGGTATATATGTCAGAGCTATATAAATGTATTATAATAGAAGTGTGTGACTGTGGGGGGGGGGGGCATTAGAGTGTAAGCTCCTCTGGTGCAGAGACTGCTGGGCTGTAAATGTAATGTAAATCCACCAATCAGAATGATTTGACTGAAGCTGGTCCAGTGTTAGGGACCTGGATTGGTCGCTGTGGATGGTGCACCGTGCACATATCGCTTTGCCCCAATAATGAGCCGCCATGTACCTCGTGTCTCAACACCATCACCAGTGACTGAAAGGCTACAATACCCTGAACACCGCCAAACCTGCTTCCATCCACCCTGCAAACAGGTCATAAATGTCTGGAATGAAGTCACCAATAAAAGCAATATTCATATAAAAAGATGAAATGTATTATTGATCGGTTAATTGGTACAGCTGCATCGCCCGCCACACGATGAATGACGCTTCATATCGCCCAACGTTCCCTCTGTCAGCAGACGCAGGAAATGCCAGAAATATGACCTGTCATTGTCCCATCCACAGCCAGCAAAGTGCCCCAATAATGTAATGGTGACAAGTCTGCGCCCTCTGCTGGCAACGCCAAGTATTGCACTTCACAAATTCATACCCTGCAGAAAGGGGCAAATGGGAATGTCATTACAAAATGTGTCCAATCAGAAAACATTAGTAATCAACCCCCCCCCCCCCCCCCCCGCCAAACAATCCACACTGCATATCAGGGCCAGGACAAGGGGTGGGCAGGAGGGACAGCTGCCCTGGGCACTGTGGTATTGTGTGAGGTTCGGGGGCACCACGAGGAGATTGGGGGGAGGGGTCTGTGTTGGGAGGGGGAAAGTGGGGGGGGGGCAACAGGAGATAAGAATTGTTCTAAGAGTGAAGAGTGGTAATTTGGGGGGGTTGTGTTGAGAGGGGAGATGCTGGAGGAGGATTTGTGCAAGGATGGGGGATTTTAAGGGGGTTTGTGCTAAAAAAAAGGTAATATGGTGGTGGGGGGGGGGGGATTTGTGTCGGGAGGGGACATTTTTTTGGAGGGGGATTTGTGCTAGTAGGAATGATTGGGGGCATTTGTGCTAGGAGAGAAATTTGGGGAGAGGGGGGATTTGTGTTAGGATGGGGGAGAGTAATTTGTGCTGGGGGGGTTTGAGTGGTGGGTAGAGGAATTGTGCTAGGAAGGGGGATTTTTTTTTTTTTGGTGCTGAGAGTATAAGTGGAATGAGTGGATTTGAGCTAAGCTTGCAGATTAGCGCTCATTTATTTTTTTTTTTTTGGGGTGGGGGTTTGCTGACACATGCTCATACATTTTTTTTTTTTGGGGGGGGGGGGGTTTGCGGACACATGCTTATACATTTTGGGGGGGGGGGGTTTGCGGACACATGCTCATACATTTGGGGGGGGGTTTGCTGACACATGCTCATACATTTGGGGGGGGGGGGTTTGCGGACACATGCTCATACATTTTGGGAGGGGGGGGGTTTGCTGACACATGCTCATACATTTTGGGAGGGGGGGTTTGCTGACACATGCTCATACATTTTGGGAGGGGGGGTTTGCTGACACATGCTCATACATTTTGGGAGGGGGGGGGGTTTGCTGACACAGGCTCATACATTTTTTGGGGGGGGGGTGGAGTAATTTTGCATGCTCGCCCCAGGCTCTAGATGACCTTGTCCCAGCACTGCTGAATACAGGATGACAGCTAAAAACTGCTTGATGAGCATTCCCAGCATGGGAAGGGTTAATGTCCTCATTGCTCTATTAATGTGTCCCTGCCATATGCAAATAAGGACTCCACATAGCTCCTCCCATGAGCCAGCCCACTGCCTGCATCAGGGCTGAAGGTGCTTGAGAGGCGTAATGAAGCAGGGCACTGTGATGTATTCAGGAAGCAGTGTACAGCCCCCTGCTGGCCCCTCCCACCAGCCATGATCTGCCTGCATTGCATAGAGAAGCACAGAGACCCAGTGATGACATCACTAGGTAAACATATGGTATAAAATGAAAAATGGAAATGTTTTATTTAAAAAATTATTATCATGTTGATCAGGGAAGGAAAAATATAAGCAGAATAAACAATGCCACTCTATTAATCAGGAGCTGCACTGGGGTCAGTAAGTGCAGAAATCCACATTCAAAGGTAATTTTTCATTCAAAGGGGGTGAAGTGTGAACAGCTCTTTATCTCCGGAGTGCCCCTTTAATCACTCACTTATAAGGTGATTTGGGAGGGGCGCCCAGACATATGGGCTGTGGATGGCACTGGAAGGTAAGATCGGGCATCAGATGGTGTGTGAGGTTCCTGCAGTGCCAGCACCGCACACAGGGAGCCATTCCCGGCCGGGCAGAGCTGACCGCAGACAGCAGAGCGCTGGAACAGATGCTGTCATTAGTACCCTGCCAAAACACATCCCGGCTGCTGCCAAGCTGCAATTCAATAAAAGTCTTCCTTGTCTGTTTATCGTCCTCTGAGCATTTAATCAGCGTGCAGATGGCGGGCACCTTGTGATGGCAACACGGCGCAGAGGCAGCGCGATTAACCCTTGCCGCAATCAGCAGGATGTGCGTTCATATTACTGAGCGCAACAACGTAATAACTTACAGCAGAGCGGTGATGTCACTCCTGTATAATATATCTTATATCTGGAGAGCGGTGATGTCACTCCTGTATAATATATCTTATATCTGGAGAGCTGTGATGTCACTCCTCTATAATATATCTTATATCTGGAGAGCGGTGATGTCACTCCTGTATAATATAACTTATATCTGGAGAGTGGTGGTGTCACTCCTGTATAATATATCTTATATCTGGAGAGCGGTGATGTCACTCCTCTATAATATAACTTATATCTGGAGAGCTGTGATGTCACTCCTGTATAATATATCTTATATCTGGAGAGAGGTGATGTCACTCCTGTATAATATATCTTATATCTGGAGAGCGGTGATGTCACTCCTCTATAATATAACTTATATCTGGAGAGCTGTGATGTCACTCCTGTATAATATATCTTATATCTGGAGAGTGGTGATGTTACTCCTGTATAATATATCTTATATCTGGAGAGTGGTGATGTCACTCCTCTATAATATATCTTATATCTGGAGAGCTGTGATGTCACTCCTCTATAATATATCTTATATCTGGAGAGCGGTGATGTCACTCCTGTATAATATATCTTATATCTGGAGAGCAGTGATGTCACTCCTGTATAATATATCTTATATCTGGAGAGCGGTGATGTCACTCCTGTATAATATCTTATATCTGGAGAGTGGTGGTGTCACTCCTGTATAATATATCTTATATCTGGAGAGCGGTGATGTCACTCCTGTATAATATATCTTATATCTGGAGAGCGGTGATGTCACTCCTGTATAATATATCTTATATCTGGAGAGCGGTGATGTCACTCCTGTATAATATATCTTATATCTGGAGAGCGGTGAGGTCACTCCTGTATAATATATCTTATATCTGGAGAGCGGTGAGGTCACTCCTGTATAATATATCTTATATCTGGAGAGCGGTGATGTCACTCCTGTATAATATATCTTATATCTGGAGAGCAGTGATGTCACTCCTGTATAATATATCTGATATCTGGAGAGCGGTGATGTCACTCCTGTATAATATATCTTATATCTGGAGAGCGGTGAGGTCACTCCTGGAGAATATATCTTATATCTATAAAGCTGTGATCTCTTATATCTGGCAGTGTGTTGGTTGATTCCTGTATAACGATATCTCAGTGTGGTCTTCCATGCTCCCCGGTAACACTGCAGTCTATAGTTTCCCGACACGCCAAGCGGCAGATTATCACCTCTCCCGCACCCTGCAGATACTTAACACTTCTCTCCTTCATTGTTGTCATATCACGGATTTATCCTTGTTAGCACCCCCACCACAGCGCTCCATATACTTCCACTGTAAACATCTGGTGGTTACAACTCGAAGGTCAAAAAGTCCACGTAGATTAAATGCATTTTTGTAAATTCAGCAGGACTTTCACAGTGCTCCTAGGTAGAAATGTAGCTTCACATAATTCTGTGCAGTGCAATCTCCTCTATTGTGTGTGCAGAGTGTTCCCCGCACTTTACATTCTCTACATTCACATCAGTCCCATACATTATCTCCCATGCACACACACTAGAGCCTATTAACCTACCAGCATGTCTTTGGAGTGTGGGAGGAAACCCATGCAGGCACAGGGAGAATATGCAAACTCCATGGGGATGCTGTCCTGGTTGGGATTCAAACCATGGACCCCAGTGCTGCAACGCAGGAGTGCTAACCACTAAGTAGCTTAATCGATGATTTGAAGGAATTCCATCACTTTAGTTGCTAAAAAGCAGTGCCAGGAGAAGGTCATTCAGCACCCAGGGCAAGGATGCCAAACTGCGCCCCCCCCCCTTCCCTTAGGGTTAGGGTCAAGGTGCCAACCCCCATCCCTGCAATAAATCACTGCGCCCAGGGCAACCGTCCCTCCTGCCCACCCCTTGTCCCAGCCCTGCAAGCAGGAGTAGATATAATGGCAGATAACTTGCTATGTGCGTTACAAACAATTACCATTTTGTTTAATTAAATAAAAAAACACATATTGTCACCATCATTCATTGCATCTCAGTGCTGCTGATCTCCTGCATTTTCTTTGCAGCCACTTCCAACCTAAAGCAATGGGCACATTGCATTTCTCAGGGTTGGGTATCCTAAAGTGATAACAGTGCCCCATGCCTGTGCAATGTGCGTTGCTTTTCCGGAAGTCCATGTTGCAGAGTGACAACGCTGGAGCACCACTGGAAGACAGAGAGAGTGCGTTGTCACCCCATCACAGGAAGTGCCTGATCATGGATCCTTATAGCAGGATCACCAGGAACTATTTTACCGAAAGCTGAACATTTTAAAAGACTTCTGAACATGTTTAACCAGTTCTGGACCGGAAAGGATTTGCCCCCTTAATGACCAGGCCATATTTTGCGATTCAGCCCTGCGTTACTTTAATCGACAATTGCGCGGTCGTGCGATGCTGTACCCAAATAAAATTGATAAAGCTTTCTTTTGGTGGTATTTGATCACCTGTGCGATTTTTATTTTTTGTGCTATAAACAAAAAAAAGAGCGACAATTACAAAAAAAAAAACAATATTTTTCACGTTCTGCTATATAACATTCCCAATAAAAAAAAAATGTAAAAATCAAAAATTTTTAACATTTTAGGCCAATTTGTTTTCTGCTAAATATTTTTGGTAAAAAAAAAAAAATTTCAATAAGCGTATTTTGATTGGTTTGCGCAAAAGTTATTGCGTCTAATAACTACGGGAAAGATTTATTGTTTTTTTTTTTTACCAGTAATGGCGGTGATCAGCGATTTTTAGCGGCACTGCGACATTGCGGCGGACAGATCGGACCCCTGACTGACATTTTTGACACTTTTGGGGAGACCAGTGACATTACTACAGTAATCAGTGCTAAAAATATGCACTGTTACTGTAATAATGACACTGGCAGGGAAGGGGTTAAACTAGGGGTGATCAAGGGGTTAAATGTGAGCCTAGGGGAGTGATTCTAACTGTGGGGGGCGTGGCTTGTGAAATGACCATAGAGACATGTGATCCTATATAGAAGGATTACAGGCGCTCTGTGATCATTCCAGGGAGAAGAACGGTCAGCTGTGTTTACAACAGCCGACCGTTCTTCTCTCTCAGAGGGGAGCGATCGCGGGTGTCAGGCGGCAATCGGAGCCGCCTGACTGCTGCATCGGCTTCCCCACTGACGAGCGCGCTCGCCCCCCATCCCCCTGCACATGACCGACATATAGTTACGTCGGTTCGCCCAAAAGCGGCTGCCTGCCGCAGTACAACTGCTGCGGGCGGTTGAAGAGCGGTTAAGCTTATATGAGACTTAGTTCCGGTTCACAATATAGCGATGACAGACATTGCATGCGATTCGGAGGGCACTGCTCTGAAAATCACGTGAGGTCTGTGCGACGCAAATTCAGCCATACAGATTGTATGGCTGAATTTGCATCGGATTCAGACAGAACACGCACAGGACCCTTTTTTTGGGTCCGCAGCAGAATCAGTTTTCATGGGTGTTCACACCTATGCGATCCGATTCATGTCCGAAATGACAGTTCGCACTGCGATATGAGAACTGATCTGGGGGTGTTGTTAACTTTGTATTGATACTCCCAGTGATTCGCAGTGTGAACTGCCTGCAATTTGAATGCAATGCGGGAACCCGCAGTGGATTCGCAGGGTTCCTGCATTGTATATACAGTATGTGAGCTTACACTCAGCCTGGGTTCAGATATATGTAAATTGTATGCGTTTTTAACCGCATCAAATTCGCATTTCATGTAAGTGTGTGACCGGTTCAGACATGTCTGGGGCTGCTGCGGTGCAGTTTTGAAAGGGATCCTGTGCGTTTTTGGGTCCAGTTCAGGAGGGAATTTGGCCCCGATTCTAGTGCGGGTTCCCGCATCACATCTCTCTCGCAGTCAGTTCACACTGCCCTCTGCAAACTGCTGCAGGTCTTAAAATAAAGTTGATACCCCCAGATCGGTTGGCAGATCGCAGTGCGAGCTGTGAATTCTGTCAGGAATCGGATCGCATGCGGGAACCAGCGTGATTCTAATGCAAGATCCCGTATCGCATCTCCCTCACAGGCTGTTCACACTGCCCTCTGCAAACTGCTGCAGGTCTTAAAATAAAGTTGACACCCCCACAGGTCAGATCACAGTGTGAATTGTGAAATGGCGCAGAAATCGGATCGCATCAATGCGATCCTATTCCAGTGCGGACCAAAGAAAGGGTCCTGCACCATTTTGGTGGGAATGCGATGCGAGTTCAGTCAAACATACAGCTGTATGGCTGAATTTGCATTGCACAGACATTGCATGCGATCTGCACAGCAATGCAATGCGAATCACATGCGATGTCTGACGTCGCACTAGCGTGAACCCAGGCTAAGGGAAAAATTTGCCCCTGAATTGCACCCGGTGAACAGAAACGCATCGGACATGGACAAATATGTGAACCTGGCCTTACACCGACTTCACACATTTTACATTTTAGCACAGTTGGCATTTTATGGGCATCGCAGCGGAGATATGTGGCAGTTTCCATTCCAGTAATAAAGACACCTGCCCGAGCCCCTCCACAGCGGGCGCCCGCACAGCCAATCAGTGCCCGCTGGTTGGGTCGCAGCAGTCACTTGGCTCGGCTACATCGCCTGCCAGGCATAAAGGCAATAAAAGAGCCATTTGTGATGTATGTGCCTAGCGGTGCCCCGGCGTGTATTATGTGCCGCGAGCCGGTTCGGGGCCCGGGCACAGCCCGCGACCTCCTTTCCTCCCTCTGGCATCTCCTGCAGGGGTGTCAGGCTGAGGAGCAGAGCCAGCTAATGATGATTTAATGGCGGTGACTCACGCGGAGGATGAGCCGCGGGCTCTGTCACGGTTTTGCCCGAACACAGAGGCATTGTGTTGGCAGACAGCGGCGGGCACTGTTCCTGCACAAACAGCCAGAGAACCCTGGCAGGAAATGACATCGCCTACAAAAGGCCCCTCTGTGGCCCCCGGGAGCAGGTGCAGCAAGCTGCTCGTGTCGCCCGGGTCAGACGGTCTGCAGAGGGCGCGCGGGGTCACGACCCCTCTCCAAAGGTCAACGGCTGCTTGTTAACGGAGCGCCCCCACCCAAACCGAATTCTCTGGATGACTGGGAAAGTCCGCCCCCCCCCCCCCCTCCTTATAATGTTTTCACAGCCCATTGTTTGCGCTCCTCGACGTATTTTAATGATATGCAAAAAGGAGAATAGAATTAGCAGAAAGATGTTTTGTTAGTAATTAGGCTACAAACTAAAGGTGCCCTCCAGCCAAATGGGCAAATGTTGCATCTAAACTGACTCCAGGGACCGGGACGGGGGAGGGTGGAGCCAATGCTCGTCTCTGTGTTAACGCTCTGCACCTGGCTGTCTTGTGCTCTAAGAGGCAGTTCACACCATAGAAGCGCAGTCAGGAAGCGTTCCGGATGCTTTTCTGCAAGTGCGTTTTTGATGCAGTCCAGTGCATTTTTCCTGCTCTATTTTCTTAACCTTCAGTCCCGGTTCACATCAGTGTGATGACAGACATCGCATGTGATTCGGAACGCACTGCTGTGCAAATCACATGCGATGTCTGTGCGATGCAAATTCGGCCATACAGATTGAATGGCTGAATTCTCATTGCATTCGGACACAACTCGCACAGGACCCTTTTTTGGGTCCACAGCAGAATCGGATCGCATGGCTGTTCACACTAGGGATCGACCAATTATCGGCAAAGCCGATATATCGAGGGCCGATCTGCACTTTCCCCGATATATCGGAATCGACCCCGGAGGTTACCGATATTGCCGATATTTCGGAAAGTGCTTGTACCGGAGTGATGCCTGCAGCTAGAGACATCACCCCGGTACCGGCTTCCATAGCCGACGGTCGGCTGTCTTGTAATGACAACTGATGTGGCTGAGAAGCCGCTTGGCTGTCATTACAAGGAGCGGGAGGGGACGTCCCCCCCCCCCTCCCGCCGCCTTCCGTGGCTTGCCCGGGGTCTCCGGTTTTTAAATGTATGAAAATATCGGCCGATACGGATATGCGATGACCAAAATATCGGTATCAGCAACAAAAAAACAATATCGGTCGATCACTAGTTCACACCTATGCGATCCGATTCCTGTCTGAACTGACAGTTCGCACTGCGATATGCGAACTGATCTGAGGGTGTCATTAACCACTTTACCTCTAGCCACTGTGCTGCTACTGCGGCACAGTGGCTCGTTATCGCCCAGCGACGTAGACCTACGTCGCTGGACTCCTCCCCCTGTAGGCGGCGCGCTCCCGCTGTATTCAGTCACAGCGGGAGTCGGGCCAGGGGAGGAGCGGCGGTGATCACCGTTGCTCTTCCCCAATCGTTGGGGAATCTAGTTTGGAGATCCGCCCGCCTGTGTAAACAAAGCGGGCGGATCTCTTAAGTGACAGGCAGTGACAGATTGCAGGGTTCAGCATAGCTGAACATCCGATCTGTCCCTGTGTCACTCAGTCACCTCCCCCCCCCACACGTCAGTAAGCACCAGGCATACATTAACCCCTCCCTCTCCAATAAAATTAACCCCTTCCCTGCCAGTGTCATTTTTACAGTAACAGTGCATATATATAGCACTGATTACTGCAGTAATGTCACTGGTACCCCCAAAAGTGTCAAAAATGTCAGTCAAGGGTCCGATCTGTCCGCAGTCGCAGTCCCGCAAAAAAAAAATCGCAGATCGCCGCCATTACTCGTTAAAAAAAAAAAACACCAAAAATGACAGAAATCTTTCCCTTAGTTAGTAAACGCAATAACTTTTGCGCAAACCAATCAAAATACGCTTATTGTGATTTTTTTTACCAAACATAGGTAGCAGAAAACAAATTGGCCAAAAATTAAAAAAAGATTTGATTTTTACATTTTTGGGAGGAATTTCATATAAAAAAATGTTAAAAATATTGTTATTTTTTCAAAATAAACGCTCTTTTTTTGTTTATAGCGCAAAAAGTAAAAATCGCACAGGTGATCAAATACCACCAAAAGAAAGCTCTGTTTGTGGGAAAATAAGGACGTAAATTTCGTTTGGGTACGGCGTCGCACGACCGCACAATTGTCAGTTAAAGTTGCACAGCGCCGAATCGCAAAAAGTGGCCTGGACGCAAGACAGCAAAATCCTCTGGTGGTAAAGTGGTTAACTTTGTACTGACACCCCCAGCGATTCGCATATGGCAGTGTGAACTGCCTGCCATTTGAATGCAATGCGGGAACCCGCAGTGGATTCACAGGGTTCCAGCATCGCATATGGCACTAAATAAGGACATGTGCATTTTTGGTGCGTTTAGATGCATTCCGGTGTGTTTTTTATGTGTTTTACCACGTTCAAGTACAGTCCATCAATGCAGCATGTTCTACTTTTTTTTTTTGGAAAACACTGGAACTGACTGCACTGGTGTGAATTATGCCATTGAAAACCATACAACCTACTGTCCATGTGCTTTTGATGCAGAAAAAAAACCGCACTGGACTGCATGTGGTGGGAAATGTCCCTAAGGCTCGGATCACACTGCCGCAACAGGAAAGTCACGTGACTATTGGGCTGGGTTCACACGTGCAGGTTCCTGCATCGCATCTAATCGCAGGCAGTTTACACAGCTCTTTTCGAATCGCTGGGGGTGTCAATACAAAAGTTAATGACAACCCCAGATTGGCTCATAGATTGCAATGTGAACTGTGTAATGGTGCAAGAATCGGATCGCATATGTGATCCGATTCTTGCACTCTTCCACAGTTCACACTGCGATCTACGAAGTCAATGAACATCCATGCGATCCGATTCCAGTGCGGACCAAAAAAAGGGTCCTGATCCATTTTGGTGCAAATTCAGCCAAACAAACTGTATGGCTGAATTTGCATCGCACAGACATCGCATGTGATCTTTACAGCAATGCTGTGTGAATCACATGCGATGTCTTACATCGCAATAGTGTGAACTCAGCCTTTGCCTGGGTTCACACATATGTGATGCGGGAACCCGTGCGATTCTAGTGCGGGTTCCCACATCGCATCTCCCCCCGCAGGCAGTTCACACTGCCCTCTGCGAACCGCTACGGGTGTCAATACAGTTAATGACACCCCCAGATCGCTTCGCAGATCACAATGCAAACTGTAAATTCAGACAGGAATCGGATCGCATGAGTGTGAATACCCATGCGATTCTAATCCAGTGCGGGAAAACAAAAGGTTCCCGCACCCTTTTTTGTGCGAATCAAATATGGGTTCAGTCACACAGCTGTATGGCTGAATTCGCATTGCACAGACATCGCATGTGATCTGCACAGCAATGCGGTGCAGATCACATGCGATGTCTGACATTGCATATGTGTGAACCAAGGCTAAGGCTGCATTCACACCTCGGCATTTTGAATTGCAAGCAGATTTGCCAGGAGTCTGCCCGCCAGTTCAAAAGGCCCAGGTGTGATTGACAAATCGCAGAATGCACATTTGAGATGCCATTCATCTGAATGGACATATCCTGCCCATGTGCAGATATGCTGAAAGGCTCTGTCAAGACCAGACGGCCAGACAGAGCCCTTTGGAATATCTGCTCACAGAAAGGCGGGGTGGGGGCAGAGCATGTTATTAAACTGCTCTCTCCAACCCATGTGTTCTTCATAGAGTGAATCAGGAAAATTCCTCATTATGGCCACTAGATGTAGCTGTTGATCAAAAGATAGAAGTATTTATTTCCTATGATCACTAGCTCCATCTGGTGGCCATAAAGCAGATTTTCTGACTCACTCTAGTCTGTATGAAAAAATAACTTTTGACCTGGAGAAAAAAATAGCCTAATAACATTCGATTTTACCCGTTCACACATAAAAGAATAAATGAATGAATGCACCCCTCAGGAAATAATTCTGCGAGATCCAACAACAGAGAATGGTTTCCAAGCACACCAGTAATATGCTCTGCTCCTGCATTAAAAAAAAATGAAAGATTTGATATAGAACATTCAATATATATTTTCGAACAAAATATGCACAGTGTGAAAGCGATGGTCGCACAGACAGGCGTCTGTCATTCTTACGGATAAAGAAGAGATCCCGTCATGTATGGCCGGCTTTCCCAAATCCCTGGAACCTGGAAGGAAATAAGCGGGCAGATTTCTCGCTCGTCAGCAGCGCGGTGGACACCAGCCACCATCACTCATTAATCTTGACGAGAATTCTGATGAATATTCTTTCACGGCCTTTCAAGCTGCTCACTAATTGCAATTAATCACCGCGCCAAACAGATGTCAGGGACAGCGGAAGATAAAGCTCGCCGCGTCTGATAAATTCGTCATCGAGGGGCTCTGCGGGCCCCCAAAGAGGGCAATGAGCCGCCACGTCAACACCTCTGCTCGTCTAAATGCGGGGGAAGATATCTCCTGATGCCCTTTCCCCGCCGCGCAACATCTGCTGCATTCAGACTGGGAGGTAAGGTGCGAAGTAAGAAGTGTCAATGAGGCAGATAGGAGATCATTGGAGGGTTAATCATGAGCAATTGGGATTCTATTAAATCACATCAGAATGTATATAGCTTGATCACCTCTGGAACGAATGATGGAAACCTCAGAGGACCGAATGAGAACGAATGATGGAAACCTTAGAGGACCGAATGATGGAAACCTCAGAGGACTGAATGATGGAAACCTCAGAGGACCAAATGATGGAAACCTTAGAGGACCGAATGATGGAAACCTCAGAGGACCGAATGATGGAAACCTCAGAGGACCGAATGATGGAAATCTCAGAGGACCGAATGATGGACACCTCAGAGGACCGAATGATGGAAACCTCAGAGGACCGAATGATGGAATCCTCAGAGGACCGAATGATGGAAACCTCAGAGGACCGAATGATGGAAACCTCAGAGGACCGAATGATGGAATCCTCAGAGGACCGAATGATGGAAACCTCAGAGGACCAAATGATGGAATCCTCAGAGGACCGAATGATGGAAACCTCAGAGGACCGAATGATGGAATCCTCAGAGGACCGAATGATGGAATCCTCAGAGGACCGAATGATGGAAACCTCAGAGGACCGAATGATGGAATCCTCAGAGGACCGAATGATGGAAACCTCAGAGGACCGAATGATGGAAACCTCAGAGGACCAAATGATGGAAACCTAAGAGGACCAAATGATGGAAACCTCAGAGGACCGAAAGATGGACACCTCAGAGGACCGAATGATGGAAACCTCAGAGGACCGAATGTGTAATCCTCAGAGGACCGAATGATAGAATCCTCAGAGGACCGAATGATGGAATCCTCAGAGGACTGAATGATGGAATCCTCGGAGGACAAAAAACCTCAGAGGATCAAATGAGGGAAACCTCAGAGAACCGAATGATGAAAACCTCAGGGGATCAAATGATGGAAACCTCAGGAGGACCAAATAATAGAATCTTTAGAGGACCGAATGATGGAAACCTCAGAGGGCCAAATGATGGAATCTTTAGAGGACTGAATGATGGAAACCTTGAGGACCAAATGATGTAAACCTCAGAGGACTAAATGATGGAAGCCTTAGAGGACTGAATCATGGAAGCCTCAGAGGACTGAATGATGGAAGCCTCAGAGGACTGAATGATGGAAACCTCAGAGGACCAAATGATGGAAACCTCAGAGGACCGAATGATGGAAACCTCAGAGGACCGAATGTGTAATCCTCAGAGGACCGAATGTGTAATCCTCAGAGGACCGAATGATGGAATCCTCAGATGACCGAATGATGGAATCCTCAGAGGACTGAATGATGGAATCCTCGGAGGACTGAATGATGGAATCCTCAGAGGATCGAATAATGGAATCCTCAGAGGACAAAAAACCTCAGGGGATCAAATGATGGAATCTTTAGAGGACTGAATGATGGAATCCTCAGAGAACTGAATGATGGAAGCCTCAGAGGACTGAATGATGGAAGCCTCAGAGGACTGAATGATGAAGCCTCAGAGGACCGAATGATGGAAACCTCAGAGGACCAAATGATGGAAACCTCAGAGGACCGAATGATGGAAACCTCAGAGGACCGAATGTGTAATCCTCAGAGGACCGAATGTGTAATCCTCAGAGGACCGAATGATGGAATCCTCAGAGGACCGAATGATGGAATCCTCAGAGGACTGAATGATGGAATCCTCGGAGGACTGAATGATGGAATCCTCAGAGGATCGAATAATGGAATCCTCAGAGGACAAAAAACCTCAGGGGACCAAATGATGGAATCTTTAGAGGACTGAATGATGGAATCCTCAGAGAACTGAATGATGGAAGCCTCAGAGGACTGAATGATGGAAGCCTCAGAGGACTGAATGATGGAAGCCTCAGAGGACTGAATGATGGAAACCTCAGAGGACCAAATGATGGAAACCTCAAAGGACCAAATGATGGAAACCTCAGAGGATCAAATGATGGAAACCTCAGAGGACCAAATGATGGAAACCTCAAAGGACCAAACGATGGAAACCTTAGAGGACCAAATGATGGAAACCTCAGAGGACCAAATGATGGAAACCTCAGAGGGCCAAATGATGGAAACCTTAGAGGACCAAATTATAGAATCTTTAGAGGACCAAATGATGGAAACCTCAAAGGACCAAATGATGGAAACCTCAGAGGACCAAATGATGGAAACCTCAGAGGACCGAATGATGGAATCCTCGGAGGACTGAATGATGGAATCCTCAGAGGATCGAATAATGGAATCCTCAGAGGACAAAAAACCTCAGGGGATCAAATGATGGAAACCTTAGAGGACCAAATGATGGAATCTTTAGAGGACTGAATGATGGAATCCTCAGAGAACTGAATGATGGAAGCCTCAGAGGACTGAATGATGGAAGCCTCAGAGGACTGAATGATGGAAGCCTCAGAGGACTGAATGATGGAAACCTCAGAGGACCAAATGATGGAAACCTCAAAGGACCAAATGATGGAAACCTCAGAGGACCAAATGATGGAAATCTCAGAGGACCAAATGATGGAAACCTCAAAGGACCAAACGATGGAAACCTTAGAGGACCAAATGATGGAAACCTCAGAGGACCAAATGATGGAAACCTCAGAGGGCCAAATGATGGAAACCTTAGAGGACCAAATTATAGAATCTTTAGAGGACCAAATGATGGAAACCTCAAAGGACCAAATGATGAAAACCTCAGAGGACCGAATGATGGAATCCTCAGAGGACCGAATGATGGAATCCTCGGAGGACTGAATGATGGAATCCTCAGAGGATCGAATAATGGAATCCTCAGAGGACAAAAAACCTCAGGGGATCAAATGATGGAAACCTTAGAGGACCAAATGATGGAATCTTTAGAGGACTGAATGATGGAATCCTCAGAGAACTGAATGATGGAAGCCTCAGAGGACTGAATGATGGAAGCCTCAGAGGACTGAATGATGGAAGCCTCAGAGGACTGAATGATGGAAACCTCAAAGGACCAAATGATGGAAACCAGTTACATTCTAGGACTAAAGGACTATATGTGTGTGTGTGAATAGAGGGGTGGAATTTTAGATCCTGTGAGTGGTCGTCCAACCCCTTCTTGTATCATACTACAGAGAAGCTGAACTAAACCAGGAACACATACCCTCATATGGTACACTATAATTTTACCCTAATTTGCATCACTTAAACGTTGCTGTTGGAACAGAGTGCAGGCAAAGCTGCTACTGCAATTAGGGAGCTCTACATGACACTTCAGGCATGCTAAAATTACATTTAATAATATTGACTGGGAGACTACTTCAGCATGTGGGCCTTTCAGATAGATATTTACATGCTACATAACGTGTCATAACGCACCCACATGTGACGTTAAGCCTCCCTGAAATTAAAGGGGTGGGCCAGGGACAAGCTGGGGAGGAAAGTGCTAGATGATGCTGGACATTATCCAGCCAGGAAATGAGGCAGGGTCTGACTTGCTGCAGCTTCTAATGCACATTGTGAGAATCTCACAGTGTGCAGTGAAATCAGAGTAAGCCATTTCAGTCCAGGAGAGGAGCCGGTACAACTGTGCAAGGCTGAAGGAAAGGCCGGAGGACAGATTTAAAGGGATGAATCAGGCCTTTATATTCAACCCAGTTTACTGATTTCTCTTATGTCATTCCACCCTTTCAAAATTATTAAGTATGGTTCTGTACGGGACTGCAGCCTCTTGTCCATTATCCTTCCCTGTGTAACATTCCTCTGCCTTGCCCACATCTCAGCAGTAGGGGGCAGTGTAGAAACTCCAGAAAAGGCGACATTGGGAATCTCAGGATTAGGTGCTCCCAGAATCTGAGGCTACAGGGGTACTGATAGGGAGGACAAAGTTCTTCTGGGATGTATTTCCAACTTACGTGCTATTATGTCCAAAGCATACCTCCACTTGATACGCCGAGCCATTACCGCGCAGTAAAAGCCGGAGCTCGTGTAGCGCGCACACATGCGCTGTTACGGATTAATTAGCCGTTAATTAAACTCGGCTACGATTAAATAAGCACATAACTGCCTGTGCTGGAGAGGAGACCTCCGCATTTACACAGGCACTAGACTGCAGCAATCTTGTCTAATGGTGCCATAAAATCACCGACTACGGCTTTACAACCAAACAAGGTGAAGCGTAATCTTTGTACTTAACCGCTTTCCAGGCGGCAAGGGCAATGCAAATGATGGCAGCTGAATATCGGGACTTCTCTTGTGTTGTCTCCCCCCCTTCTAGGTGCGTGCTGCCAGGCGCTCACTATCCTTCTAAGTCTATAACCCAAGCATGAGATGTCATACACTCTATATAGCGAAATTCAACGGGGTTGGGGGGAGGGGAGCACCTCAGGTTTGAACCAACCTTTGTCCCAATTAGGGAGATTAAACCTAATTTCCTGTCCTGCTGTCCAGTCAGAGTCCCCTCTACATTCATTAATGGTCATCAGAGTTCCATCTTACCTTTAGGAATGTTCAACAGAGTCTGCCCTTACATCCAGGAGTTCCCATCAGAATCCCTCCTACCTTCAGGAGTATCTATCAGAGTCCCTCCTTACATCCTGGAGTGCTGAGCAGAGTCCCCCCCCTACATCTAGAAGTGCTCGGGACATTTCCCCCGTACATTAAGGAGTGCCAAACAAAGTCCCCCTATTTCATTGAACTCCCCCCCCCTTATATTTAAAAATGGCCAGCATAGTCCCCCACCCCACATCCAGGAGTGCCCAACAGAGTCCCCCTTTACATCCAGTAGTGCCCAAAAGAATTCCCCCTTACATTCAGGAGAACCCAACCTAGTCCCCTCTTATATCTAGAAGTGCTTCACAGAGTCTTCCTTACATTTAAGAGTGCCCAGACAGAGCCGAGCAGAGTCCCCCCCCCCCCCACATCCAGGAGTGCCCGACAGAGTCCCCCCTTACATCCAGGAGTGCCCAGCAGAGTCTATTTTACACTCAGGAGTGCCCAACCTAGTCCGCTCTTACATCTAGAAGTACTCCACAAAGTCCTCCCCAGGCAGAGCCCCCTACATTCAGATGTGCCCAGGCAGAGCCCCCATACATTCAGGTGTGCCCAGGCAGAGCCCCCTACATTTAGGTGTGCCCAGGCAGAGCCCTCTACGTTCAGGTGTGCCCAGGCATAGCCCCCCTACATTCAGGTGTGCCCAGGCAGAGCCCCCTACATTCAGGTGTGCCCAGGCAGAGCCCTCTACATTCAGGTGTGCCCAGGCAGAGCCCCCCTACATTCAGGTGTGCCAAGGCAGAGCCCCCCTACATTCAGGTGTGCCCAGGCAGAGCCCCCTACATTCAGGTGTGCCCAGGCAGAGCCCCCTACATTCAGGTGTGCCCAGGCAGAGCCCCCTACATTCAGGTGTGCCCAGGCAGAGCCCCCCTACATTCAGGTGTGCTATGCAGAGTCACCTTACATCCAGGAGTGCCCCTCCTAGTCCCTCTTTTCATCCAAGAGTGCCAAGCAGAGCCCCCCTTACATTCAGGAGTCCCCCTCCTAATCCCCTATTACATCCAAGGGTGCCCAGCACAGTCCTCCATTACATTCAGAGGTGCCCAGCAGAGTTCCCCCATTACATTCAGGAGTGCCCAGCAGAGTCCCTCCTTATATTCAGGAATGCCCAGCAGAGTCCTCATTTACATTCAGGAGTGCCCAGTAGAGTCCCCCCTTACATTCAGGAGTGCCTAGCAGAGTCCCCTCTAATATCCAGGAGTGCCCAGCAGAGTCCTCCTTTACATTCAGAAGTGCCCAGTAGAGTCCCCCCTTACATTCAGGAGTGCCTAGTAGAGTCCCCTCTTATATCCAGGAGTGCCCAGCAGAGTCCTCCTTTACATTCAGGAGTGCCCAGCAGAGTCCCCCTTTACATCCAGGAGCGCCCAGCAGAGTCCCCCCTTACATTCAGAAGTGCCCAGCAGAGTCCCCCCCCCCCATTACATTCAGAAGTGCCCAGCATAGTCCCCCCCCATTACATTCAGAAGTGCCCAGCATAGTCCCCCCCCATTACATTCAGGAGTGCCCAGCAGAGTCCTAGTAACCGACCACAGCAGAGGGGGCATCTATGCTGGGGACTGGGGGAGGGTCAGGACTGGCTGGCAGTGTATGTGCTGATCTTTGTGTCTATCATTGGGCACACCATCTGCCAGCCGGGGTATTTCCACATACGGGTGTTGAAGGCTGAATAAAATCGGCCCATGGGCCACAGTTTGGGGAACCCCGCTTTATTGTACCATTTTCATTTTTCTCTGCAGTGAAATAATACTCTTACATTGGGGGTGACCTCAAATCTAAACATCTGCCCATGCATGGCGTTTTTATCTATCAATTTATGCGGCGCCTTCCGAATAACCTCGCAGCCTTCCATCTCGCCGCCATTCCACCAAGTGCAAGGGAGCATGAAAGAACGGGCGGCGCGGCCACCTACACGGGCTGTGATCTCGGGGCTAAACGATAACAAAGTCGAATTCTATCGGAGCGGCCGAGGAAGCGAGAAACAAGCCATTGATCGGGATATGAAGGATTCGTCCAATTAAAACGCATCTGTCAAGCCGAGCCGACGTTTCGCTGCTCTGCGGGTTGCCGGTCCGAGGCCTCGGGGCCCCCCAGGTGTCCCCGTGACATGAGCCTATAGACTTTTTTTTTTTTGGAGGCTTGTTGGAGGACTGCGTTTGCCACCTACCGCTGTGGCAGCATCAATCGAAGCTCTTTATCCTTTCATCGCGGAGACATCACGATGCCGAGTATTGACTGAAAAACCCGCCTCGTGTCTCTAGCGGCCGCTGTACACAGCCTGCAGATTAGCTATGTGGAAGCGGATCTTTTACAAAGAAGTCAGTGATTAAAAACCTTGGGGGGGAAGGAGGGTGTCTGCGTGCCGCCCAATTAGAAGACGCAGGGAGGAAAATCCGAGGATAGGAGCCGAGGACGCAACAAAGAGGAAAGAGAATAACGCGCATAATGCGCACGTACGCCGATTACACCGTCATCAAACTGAAGGCAAATAAAGCCGCAAATCACCGGGTGGCTATTAATGTGGGGATTGGGGCAACTTCTGGGGGGTTTTTTTTGTACATCAAGATGTAGACCTGAAAAACACAAACAACAATTGTGAATTTCGAGCAGCATTACCGGTAATGGACGAGCCGGGAGATTTTGACGCAGCAAAATAGGCGACAAGAGTGGAACGTGCCTGCAAAGTGTCTTCATGAAATACCCACCTGTAGTCTCCATTGGAAGCCCATGTGGCAGGGTGACAACCAGGGCCATCTTACTGAATGGGCATGCTGGGCAGTTGCCCGGGGGCCCCACTTGCCGGGGGGGGCCCCACCTGCCCAGTGGCCCAGCCCAAGCCAAGCATTAGCCCCGATTCCCATGTGCATGCTGCAGCCGAACTTAGCAGGTAGCAAGCGCCTGTCGGCCCTGCGCTGCTGTCCAGGGCCACTTGCCCAGGGGGGCCCCACCTGCCCAGCCCCAGCCAAGCATTAGTCCCCATTCCTGTGTGCATGCCGCTGCCAAGCTTAGCAGGCGGCAAGCGCCTATCGGCCCTGCGGTGCTGTCAGGCCACTTGGGCCCGTGAAGGGGGAGCCCACAACTGCAGGATTGCCTGTCCACCTTCACGGGAACAGGCGCACACAGGACAGTCGAGTCTGACTCCCGTCCGTATGTGTGTTCACTGGACCCAGCCCCCGAACTTGGAAGTTGTCATTAGCCTGGCACTGCTGTACCAATAAATATCGCCTTATCGATAATTTGCATTTTTATTCTCGTGGGTGATTGTGTAGGCAGGGCCCCAGTGCACTGCATTGTCCGGGGCCCTTTAATGCTCCTAAGATGGCACTGGTGACAACACAGCAGCACAAATGGGAAACAAGGACAGAGCGTTGTCGCCCATTGACATGAAATGCCAGGAAAGGATCTTCAGTGCTGGTTCACATAAATGCGATGCGGGAACCCTGCAAATCCACTGAGGGTTCTTGCATCGCATTAAATTTGCAGGCATATGCAAAACGCTGGGGGAGTCAATTCAAAGTTAACGACACCCCCAGATCAGTTTGCATATTGCGAACCGTCAGATCGGACATGAATCGGATCGCATAGGTATGAACCACCATGCGATTCGATTCTGCCGTGGACCCAAAAAAGGGTCCTGTGCGTGTTGTATCCGAATCCGATGCAAATTCTGCCATACAAGCTGTATGGCTGAATTTACATTGCATAGACATCACATGTGATTTTCAGAGCAGTGCGCTCCGAATCACACGCGATGTCTGTCATCGCCCATATGTGAATCGGGCCTTAAAGGCAGGATCACCGAGGATGATTAGAATTAGAGATGCACCGAAATTTCGGAGGCCGAATACATATCAGCCGAAAATGGTTCGACATTTTGCCGATAGAGAAAAAGGTGCCAATAATGGTACAGATTTTGCTGAAATTTTACCACGATTTTACTGTGCTTATGGTGTGTTTTTCATACGTCATGTGACTCAGAAACTTTATTGATGCCTTCTTGCTGCGTTTTCAATGCTACCGTTTTTTTTAACTGACTTAAAAATGCAGAAAACAGAATTTTAAACACCACAACGGAAGCGCAATGGACCAAAGTGAAGACATACAAAAAATGAAACCACTTGCCGACCGCCCGACGCAGGTATACTGTGGCAGGCTGGCTTAGCTGCGCAAACCGACATATAGGTACGTCAGTTCACTAGAGCGCTCCGGGAGGGGGGCGTCCCATTAGGCAGTGGGGAAGCCGATCAACGGGGGCCGCAATTACCGCCGAACACCCGCGATCGCTCCCCACTGAGATCGAATGACGGTCTGCCGTTGTAAACACAGCCGACCGTTGTTCTCTCTGGAATAAACACAGAGCGCCTGTGATCCTTCTATACAAGATCAAAGGTCTCTGTGTTGATTCTACAAGCCCATCCCCTATACGGTCAGAAAACACTCCCCTAGGCTCACACTTAACTCTTTGAACGCCCCTGAGATAACCCCTTCCCTGACAGTGTTATTACAGTAACAGTGCAAAATTTTAGCACTGATTACTGTAGTAATGTCACTCATCCCCCCAAAAGTGTAAAAAATGTCAGTTAGGGATTAGATCTGTCCGCCGCAATGTTGCAGTCCTGCTAAAAATCGCAGATCACCGCCATTTCGAAGTAAAAAAAAACTAAAAATAAAAATGATATAAATCTTTCCCCTAGTTTGTAGACATGAAACCAATCAAAATACGCTTATTGGGATTTTTGTTTACGAAAAATATGTAGCAGAATACAAATTGGCTTAAAATGAATAAAAATTTAGATTTTTACATTTTTTTTATTAGGAATGTTATATAGCAGAATTTGAAAAATATTGTTTTTTTTTTCAGAATTGTCACTCTTATTGTGTTTATAGCGCAAAAAATAAAAACCGCACAGGTGATCAAATACCAACAAAAGAAAGATCTATTTTATTTGGATACAGCGTCGCACGACCGCGCAATTTTTTTTTTAAAGTAACGCAGTGGCGAATCGCAAAAAATGGCCTGGTCATTAAGGGGGTAAAACCTTTCGGTCCAGAAGTGGTTAATTAATGGGATGCATTTTTCTTGAGCTTTGCTTGCGCTACAGGTGCCAATAATGGCTGACAAAGTCATATTCATTTAAATTCGTGACATTAATGAAAAAGTTGAATATTATATTTAATATATTATTATTATTATTATATATTATTATTCAATTTATATATAAAAATATATACAAATATTATATTATTATAGATTATAATATATTATTATTCAATTATATATAAAAATACATTTTCGGTTCGGTTTCGGCCAAGTGCATCCTGAATTTTGGATTTCAGTTTCGGCACGTTTTCCTTTTAGTGCACCTCTTATTAGAATAAAAGTTGAAGATTTAAAATGATTCTAAAGGCTCATTCCATGTGTAAAGGTAAAAAACCCTTCTCTGTGCAGCAGCCATTGTAGCAGGAGCCATTGGCTACTGCTGCTGTCCATAACAGCCAGTGAGCCAATGAGAAGAGAGAGAGGCCGTGGCCGAGCCGTAGCTCTGTGTGTGAATGGACACGCAGAGCAGCGGCTCGGGTGAGAGCCTGCTTGGGTGTCCCCATTGGAAGCTGCTTGCTCTGGGGGCACTCGGCAGGAGGGAGGGGCCAGGAGCGCCGGCGATGGAGGAGGATCCGATCTGTTCAGTGCAAAAATCGCTACACAGCGCAGGTAAGAATGATTGCCTTTAGAATAACTTTAAATAGATTGATTAATGATTATTGGGTTTAACAAGCCTGATACAATGTTGCAAAATTGGAGGCTACTCATGAAGCTCCAGATCACACTAGAACAGTGATGGCGAACCTTGGCACCCCAGATGTTATGGAACTGCATTTCCCATGATGCTCAATTACACAGCAGAGTGCATGAGCATCATGGGAAATGCAGTTCCAAAACATCTGGGGTGCCAAGGTTCGCCATCACTGCACTAGAACATGGTGTGGGAAACCCAGGATCAATGTACATTTCCCGCACCGACTTCAAATCGCACTGCTCTTGCAATCTGCAGAGGGTGTCAGTGCAATGTTAACGACACCCCACAAGCAAGTCGCAAACACAATGCGTTTGCCTGCACTGGATCACATGGTAGAAAACAATCATGTAGTCCAGTTGCAGTGCGTTTCTAAAATTGGTGCATTACCTACTTTGGGACAATGCTGTGCGATTTGAGCCCATTCAAAATAAATGGGCTCAAATGGCACCACGCTGAATCTCTTGTGAAATGCACAGGAATGTGGTGCAACTGTGCGATTCATAGGTGATTTATAGTGTGAACTGTGGCTTAATAGAACTTATTATTATATCTAGTTATTATTATTATTATTATTATTATATCTAGTTATTATTATTATTATTATATCTATTTCCCTGAAAACAGTTATAAAGCTGTTACATCCAGAAAAGTGAAGGTATGGAACTCTGGAGGAGCCGAGCAGGATTGGCAGATAAAAGGGTTAATGGGCCCATTAAAAGTTGAAATAACACAAACAACTTTTGCTGCAATGTTCACCTTCAATCTAGAGATTTAATCTGCACTACCTATTTTCTGCCACTAGATGTCCTCAGTTTGTTGGCCAGCATCGCTCATCCCACTTTCTCTCGCTGGGCCCGTCCTCAGTTAAAGGAGAAGCAGCACAGTGATATAAATCCCCCCTCCTCCCAAAAAAAAATCCACTCCCTAATGAAATCCCCCCTCCCAGCCCAAATCGCCCCCCCCCCCATCCCCCAAATCCCACTAGCACAAATGTAACCCCCCCCCTCCCCAAAAATGGAAATAATCTCCCCTCCCAGCATAAATACTGTACCCCTCTCTAAATCCCCCCCATCCCTCTTCCTAGCATGAGTAACCCCCAATTATCCCCCAAGAAAAATTGCCCCTCCTAGTACAATTCCCCTACCCCCTCTACCATATCACCTCTTCTAGCACAGACCCGCAAATCCCCCCTCCTATCACAAATCCTCTTCCCCCATCCTCCCTCCCAACACAAATCCCCCTAAATCACCACTCCAAATTCCCCCTCCTATAACAAATCTTATCCCAAACCGCCCCCCAAAACCCCCCTCCCAACACAAATCCCCTCCCACCCAATCTCCTCATGGCACCCCCCCTCCCCGCACCTTACATGATACCACAGCGCGCAGGGCAACTGCGCCCCCTACCAACTCCTTGTCCCGGCCCTGAGTACAACCAGCCTGTCTGATTTCTCCTGGTGGTTTCCGCTCTGAAATTCTCCCGGTGGCTTTAGCCGCTAGCAGTTATTGCTGTGTTCTGCCGGCAGGGAAGTCTTCCCACCAGCAGAACTCACCAGCCCTGCGGGAGGGATTCACAATGAGTGTTGCTGGGGGAATGTAGCAATTTTCTGTCATTGCAGGAAAGAAAAAACGCATTATCTTTGGCCTGCTTTACAGTGTTAGGTTTGTTTAAAGTTGCAGTCAGGGGGCGGAAAAAAAAAGGTGGTTGAGTCATGTTTTTACCATCCCCTGACCGCCCCACTTAAGATGCCAAGGCAGCCTTGATGGTGATGTACACGTCATAGCTGCTGCATTCGACAGGCAGTACCGCATAGAAACACAACCCATACAAGCCAAGGGGGGTACATTTTTTTATTTTTTTGTAATGTTACTGAAATGCTGATTGTTCTGTGCGTTTAGTTTAGACGCCAACCGCGGCTTACGGAGTTCTCCTTTAGAGGATTAGGACGCTGTCGCAGAATGCAAGCCTGACACGGAGGGAAGAAGCCAGCGTGTGATGCGGCTTAAAAACTAGAAGATCAATTATAGCCGGAGTTGACCTTTAAATGAAAAAAAAAAACGTGAAATGTGCGATGGCAGGCGTTGAAAACTGGCAGCGGGCAAATAAGAGGAAATCCGTCGCCTCGCAGCCGGGGCCCCGGTTGCGCTTTTTCTTGGCCGATTTTAGAGAAGCCTGGTGAACGTTTGAACTTAGCCAACGCAGGGCCTGAAATATTCATGGAGCGCAGATGGGGGGGGGGGGGGGATTTATGTGGCACATAATGTGGGAAGACTCTCAGCTCTTGGCGGGGAACGATCTGCGCTTGCTTCACGCTTTCTCCCCTCGCTCCCCGCCATTGTATCACCAACTGATTCTGCGTCTCTCCGGCCTTTATTAGAGAGTTCTCACACTGCACTGGGAAGGTGAGTCCTACTGACGGCCCACCGGGACCTTCCGCTGGGCCCCCAACATGGAGGTGGCAGGGGTAACTACCACTGATAAGCAGCTGATTGGCCGGGGTTGTGTCAACATACTGGTGCATTTATCACAACAAGACATCCGGACTCAATGAAAATCCTTGCACCCTCTGAGAGCCCAAATGTCAGGTGGTCGCTGTCCGCTATTTTCTACCTCCTTCTGAAGGCCGGTGCCTACGTATATACCGGGGCTCTCAAAACCTTCTAAACATAGGGCTCATTTACTATCCTTCAGACTTTAGAGGGGCCAGACTGTGACCAGTGGGAGTAGAAAATGTCCTGGCGTTGGTAACAGTGCGGCAGTGTCTGTGGAAGGAATAGTACCCCATCATTGGTGTCAGTGGGAGGAATAGTGCCCCATTATTGGTGTCAGTGGGAGGAACAGTTCCCCATCATTGGTGTCAGTGGGAGGAATAGTGCCTCATCATTGGTGTCAGTGGGAGGAATAGTGCCTCATCATTGGTGTCTGTGGGAGGAATAGTGCCCCATCATTGGTGTCAGTGGAAGGAATAATTCCCCATCCTTGGTGTCAGTGGGAGGAATAGTACCCCATCATTGGTATCAGTGGGAGGAACAGTTCCCCATCATTGGCGTCAGTGGGAGGAACAGTTCCCCATCATTGGTGTCAGTGGGAGGAACAGTTCCCCATCCTTGGTGTCAGTGGGAGGATTAGTGCCCCATCATTGGTGTCAGTGGGAGGATTAGTGCCCCCATTATTGGTGTCAGTGGGAGCAATAGTGCCCCATCATTGGCATCAGTGGGAGGAATAGTGCCCCATTATTGGTGTCAGTGGGAGGAATATTGCCCAATCATTGGTGTCAGTGGGAGGAATAGTGCCTCATCATTGGTGTCAGTGGGAGGAATAGTGCCCCATCATTGGTGTCAGTGGGAGGAATAGTGCCTCATCATTGGTGTCAGTGGGAGGAATAGTGCCCCATCATTGGTGTCAGTGGGAGGAATAGTGCCCCATCATTGGTGTCAGTGGGAGGAATAGTGCCTCATCATTGGTGTCAGTGGGAGGAATAGTGCCCCATCATTGGGGTCAGTGGAAGGCATAGTGCCTCATCATTGGTGTCAGTGGGAGGAATAGTGCCCCATCATTGGTGTCAGTGGGAGGAATAGTGCCCCATCATTGGTGTCAGTGGGAGGAATAGTGCCTTATCGTTGGTGTCAGTGGGAGGAATAGTGCCCCATCGTTGGTATCAGTGGGAGGAATAGTGCCCCATCATTGGTCTCAGTCTTCTCTACTGCAAATAAAATAATGCCACTTAGTCAAGGACCATCCCAGCCTGTGATAGGATAGTGAAGGAGCAGAAAAATGCTAAAAGGAGCATCCCTATACTCCCTGTGTAATGAGCAATGAAGTAAGGGCTGATTGGCTTGCTGTGCCTCCCACCTCTTTCCCCTCCCCCATTCTTTAAATCTGACCTCCAGCTTCCCCTTCAGTCTTGCACAGTTGTATAGAAAAGCACCGAGACCCAGTAATGACATCAATGGATCTAAAATAAGGTATATAGAAATGAAAAAGTTTTATTTAATGGGGGGGGGGGGGGGCAGGGAAGGCAAAATGTAAGCAGATGAAACTTCAGCTTTGAATGTATCGAAATAAAAGAGTATAAAATCGCTCAGCAAATGGACAGAATCACTATTTTGCCATGAAAAAAAAATTGCGCATTGTCAATCTTGACCTTTTCCAACAGGCCTGTGTGACCGGCACCCGGCACGCACACCGGGGCGAAGAATAGAAGACAGTTTGGGAAAGGGCGCACGCCCCGCGCTCGCCACGCTCTCCTCCTCTCCATTTGTTCTCTGACACACATTTGATTACTTCCCCGACGGCTGCGTCAAGCTATGCCTTGTTTATAATATAAATATTTTATGACAATATTGTACTGCCTTGTCTTCGGGCTTTGATAAAAACCTGCCAGCGAGGGGGGGGGGAGGGGGGGGGGACATGGCCGCGCATCGCACCGACGCTGAGCCGCATCCACCATTTCACCGCTCCGACAGATGACCTAAAAGTCACAATTGTCAGGCGCCATTTGATAATCTGCCGCTTTTTCATGCAGATTTCCTCTCCCGGGGCCGAGCGATTCGCTTCAAAGCACACAGCGCATGCCGAATTAATGAGGCAGGACGGGGAACAACGATGAGGTGCAAAGTGCCGCAACCCTTAGCAACAAATCTCCACCGAAGAAGATTGCTGATGATGTAGACGAACCTGATCACACACATGCTGCCCATACAATCTGTTAATGATCACATGGGCAACAGCCAATCAGTTGTGTTGCAGTACAAGGAAGATGTTGATAGGAGGAGAGAGCAAGGTGGTCAAAGAGATGACCTCATCAGTTTGCCTCTTCTTCTTCCATTACTTCAATCACAGGCTGGGGGCGGGTCAAGTATGACCTGGGCTTGAGAAAGAGGGTTGAATGAGGCTGGCCATCAGACTGAGGACATCTAGTGACAGAAAAAAGTACTGCAGAGGATATCTCTGGACTGAAGGTGAATATTGCAGCAAAATCTGATTGGCAAGTGTTAAGCTGGCTACATATCATACAATTTTAGATTTAGATTTACCTTCAACTATGAAGTGCAAGGGCGTGCCTGATTGCATACAATTTGGAAAGTGTTTAGATTTGACCTCCTTTTATATGGTTTTGTAAATTTAAAGCAGGGGTCTCTAAACTTTTGAAACAAAGGGCCAGTTTACTGTCCTTCAGACTTCAAAGCGAGCCCTGACTGTAAAGTAGAGATTGCCCCAGCATCAGTGGGAGTTAAGAATGCATCTTTGGTGTCAGTGGGAGGAATAGTGCCTCATCATTGGTGTCAGTGGGAGGAATAGTGCTCCATCATTGATGTCAGTGAGAGGAATAGTGCCCCATCATTGGTATCAGTGGGAGGAATAGTGCCCCATCATTGGTGCCAGTGGGAGGAATAGTGCCCCATCATTGGTGTCAGTGGGAGGAATAGTGCCCCATCATTGGTATCAGTGGGAGGAATAGTGCCCCATCAAAGGTATCAATGGGAAGAATAGTGTTCCATCATTGGTGTCAGTGGGAGGAATAGTGCCCCATCAAAGATATCAACGGGAAGAATAGTGCCCCATCATTGGTGTCAGTGGGAGGAACATTGCCCCATCATTGGTGTCAGTGGGAGGAACAGTGCCCCATTGCTGGGGTCAGTGGGAGGAATAGTGCCCCATTGCTGGTGTCAGTTGGAGGAATAGTGCCCCATTGTTGGTGTCAGTGGGAGGAATAGTGCCACATTGTTGGTGTCTGTTGGAGGAATAGTGCCCCATTGTGGGTGTCAGTGAGATGAATAGTGCCCTATTGTTGGTGTCAATTGGAGGAATAGTGCCCCATTGTTGGTGCCAGTGGGAGGAATAATACCCCATTGTTGGTGCCAGTGGGAGAAATAATACCCCATTGCTGGTGTCAGTGGGAGGAATAGTGCCCCATTGTTGGTGTCAGTGGGAGGAATAGTATCTTGTATCAGTGGGAGGAAAAGTGCCCCAAGGGCCAGATAAGTGCAAATAAAGGGGTGCATCTGGCCCCCGGGCCACAGTTTGGAGACCACTAATCTAAAGGAAAATTGTACAAGAAAATTGTATAGTGTGTATCCAGCTTTAAAGAACTGCAGCAGAGAAAAGTGATGTCAAACAGAGCAGTGCTGTGTGGCAGAGCTGTGTAAATCTCAGGACTGGATGGACATAAAGACAAGCACAGTGGGCCCTAGTCTTTATTTATCCTCTGAATATATTTAGAGGTATATCCCGTAATTATGTGGCATTAATAAGCAGCCGGAGCAAGACGCTCCGCCATGGTAATACGCACGCCACATCATTTCGCCGGCGCTCGTGGCACTAACCGCCACTTCTGAGAATCGTCAGCCTCTTAAGTTAGATCAACCCGACTTCATCCTCTCACAACACTTCCTCCTCTCATTAAAAACCCACACACACACCAATCGCTTTTTTGAAGGTTCTGCGACGCACGCGGCAGGGGATACAAAAAAACTCAGCGAGCTCCCCCGTCGCCCAGACAAGAAAATAAACAGCGAGTGGATCTGATGCTCCATATGCATCAGCGAGGGGCTGTGTGTGTGTGTGTGGGGGGGGGGGGGTGATTTGTCTGCCGCTCACGAGAAGTGACAGCTGTGTGTGCGCGGGACGATAGAGCCGGGGTTCGGGGAGAAGTGGCGTGTGCGTTCTGCACGGCTTCAGGAGTGATGGCATGACACGGGATTGCAGCATCTGCTGGGGAAAGGGCGCATGTGGCAGCGGAGTGCTTATTAATGTGCGAGAGCGCCGTTCCACATTTGCAGAGCTAATGAAGCAGGTGCGCAGGAACAGCCTGCTCAGAATAATTATGGCTTGGTGATATTTCCAGAGGGCTCCGTATGCCGCAGCCACAAGGCAGCGAGAGGGAACACGGAGGGGCGCGCGGCTCGGGTTACCGATCGCTGACCCCCCGCAAAGGGCGCCACGTTCATTGGGAGGTAGAGAGGATTTCCAAAATCCTTACTTTTGATAATCAAAAATAACTATAAACTGAATGCAAAAGAAAAAGCTAGACTGTGTCCACGGTGACCCATCCTACAGTATGGAAGTCATTGTTACATTGTTCCCACACAACCAACTGATTAGTTACAGCGTATCCAATCCCAAGGAGAAAAATTTAACTTATCATAATTTACCAATTCTGACATTTGTTTTCTTTTTTTTTGCAGGTTAAATAAATTTTCTGCAACTACAGAAACTTTCCTGTCTATCCTGCCAGAAATCCAGCGATGCGTTTCATTTAGGTGAAATGTGTCAAAAGGGGATCCCAGGAGGGGGGTTGTGAAATTGGTTGCTGGATAAAATTTTATCTAAGTAACAATAGCCGATTAACACACCTCCCAGCTACAACGTTTCAGGGGGGGGGGGGGGGAATGATTGGATGCGGCCTTCTGACCTCTTCAATTGCTATGAACCTCTAGAAGATTCTGCCAGTTGTGTCTGCAGCTTCCTCAGGGCTAGAAAAAAAATGGTTGGCAAAAAGCCCAACTATAGGCACCCCCCCCCAACACTTCTCTCTTTCTTTCATTCTTCCTCTCTATGTCCCTCTTCCCCAACTTCTCTCTTTTCTCTTTATAGCACCTCCTGTCTCTCTGCATCTTCCCCTCTTTCTTTTCACCTCAGTCTCATTATCTCCTTCCTTCGTTCCTTCCGTCCGTCCTTCCGTCCTTCCTTCCTTCCTTCTGTCCTTCCTTCCTTCCGTCCTTCCTTCTTTCCGTCCTTCTGTCCTTCCTTCCTTCCATCCTTCTGTCCTTCCTTCCTTCCATCCTTCCGTCCTTCCTTCCTTCGTCTCTGTATCACTCTCTCGCTCCCCTCTCTATCTCCCTCCTATCCTGGTCTTCATTTCTCTCCGCTCTCTCTTGGAAATTCAAATAAACCTTATTAGCAGGACTAAATACATTTTAGCATTGCCCATGAAATAGAGGAATTATTATGGGTTAGATGGGTTGAGGAGGAGGAGGAGTGGAGAGGGTGTAAGGAACAACTCCTAGGACATTATTGGGGGTAAGAGAGAATATAAAGGGGATAAAAGGTGAGTCCAGGAATGTTATTAGGATAAGTCCACAATTATTTCCTTCTCTCTCTCATCACTCTCTTTCTCCCTTCCCTTCTCCTCTCTTCCACTCCCTCTTCCTTCTCTCCCCTTTCCCTCCTTTCTCTCTTCCCCTCCCTCTCCCCCTTTCTTTTTCTCCCCTCTCTCTCCCTTTTTCTCTCTCCCCCCCCATCCCTCTTCCCCTCTCTTTCCCCCTTCTCCCTTTCCTCCCCCTCCCCCCTCTCTCTCCCCTTTCTCTCTTCCCCCCCTTCTCTTTTCCCCTCTCTCTCCCCCCCACTCTCTCTCTGCTCTCTTCACTCTCTCCCTCCTTTATCTCTTGACCTCTCTCCTCTTTTCTCATCCATCTCCTCTCATTCCCTCTCTCTTCCTACTCTCTCATTTTTTTCCCCTCTCCTCAACCGTTTGCTTTCTTCCTCTCTTTATCTCTCTGTCCCCTCCATTTCCCTTCCTCTAATTATCTCTTTCCCCTCTCCTCTCCCCCCCCCATTCTCTCTTTCCCTCTCTCTCCTCTCCCCCCCTTCTCTCTTCCCCTCTCTACCCCACCTTCTCTCTCCCCCCCTTCTCTCTTCCCCTCTCTCCCCCCCTCTTTCTCCCCCCATCTCTCTCCTCCCCCTCTTCCCCCCTTCTCTCTTTTCCCCTCTTTCTCCCCCCATCTCTCTCCTCCCCCTCTTCCCCCCTTCTCTCTTCCCCTCTTTCTCCCCCCCCATCTCTCTCCTCCCCCTCTTCCCCCCTTCTCTCTTCCCCTCTTTCTCCCCCCCCCATCTCTCTCCTCCCCCTCTTCCCCCCTTTCTCCCCCCCATCTCTCTCCTCCCCCTCTTCTCTCTTCCCCTCTCCCCCCCCATCTCTCTCCTTCCCCTCTTCCCCCCTTCTCTCTTTCCCTCTCTCCCCTTCTCTCTTCCCCCCCCTTCTCTTTTCCCCTCTCTCTCTCTTTTCCCCTTCTCTCTCTCCCCCCCACTCTCTCTCGGCTCTCTTCACTCTCTCCCTCCTTTCTCTCTTGACCTCTCTCCTCTTTTCTCATCCATCTCCTCTCATTCCCCCTCTCTTCCTGCTCTCTAACTTTTTTCCCTCTCCTCAACCGTCTGCTTTCTTCCTCTATTTATCTCTCTCTCCCCTCCATTTCCCATCCTCTAATGATCTCTTTCCCCTCTCAAATCCCCCCCCCCCCGCTCTCTTTCTTCTCTCTCTCCCCTCCTCTACTCTTATCTCTCTCTTCCCTTCTTTATTTCCCTCTCTCCCCTATGCTCCCCCCCTCTCTCTATCTCCCCCCCCCCTCTCTCCCCCTCTCTCTCTCTATATCTCTCCAGCCTCCTGTCTGCATCTGATTTGACGTATTGGCTGAAATGTGCGTTTGGCAGCTCTCCCAGGTTTCGGGGCCCTGGCGGTGTGACACCACACTCGGCAGTACAAGAGATCAGTCAGTTTACACCTCCAGGGGGCATGTAGCCTGCTGGATGCTAACAATCCATGAAAGGCCCCTTTGTTGGGAGTGGAGAAGGCCACGCTCTCAGACCCCCACAGAGGGGACGGGGCACAGGGGGTCTCCAACAACAAAAAAGAAAACTGTCCATACAAACAAAAAAAGGTTTCAGCAACTAAGCAACGCTGTCAATTGCCTATCTGCCCTCCCAATTCATCACCCGGCCGAGCCTGACGCCAGACAAATGCTGAATCAAACATGAAAATGGCTTCACAGTGCCGTGGGCTCATTACTCCAGGCTGCTGGAATCCGCAAGAAATTAAAGAGCAGTGATAGTATGTGACTGTGGAGGGAAATTAGAGTGTAAGCTCCTCTGGTGCAGAGACTGATGTGACTGGCTCAGTGCTCTCTATACAGCACTGCAGTAAATGTCAGAGCTATATAAATGTATAATAATAATAGTGTGTGACTGTGGAGGGACTTTAGAATGTAAGCTCCTCTGGTGCAGAGACTGTGACTGTGTTCTCTGTACAGCACTCTGTTATATTTCAGAGGTAAGTAAATGTACAATAATATTAGTGTGTGGCTGTGGCGGGGACATTAGAGTGTAAGCTCCTCCAGTGCAGAGATTGATGTGAATGACTAAGGCTGCATTCACAGATGATCGGGGGCGGAACCACCACGATTCTGCGGCACGATTTCATTCAATTCAATTCAGATGCGTTTGCGATGCTATTACTTTTAATGGCACCCCAATCTTGCCACGATTTTGCCACGTCTGTCGTGTGGTAAATCACGGTGCAATCGCAATGTGCCACGCTTGACGCTCAAAATGGAACGTGAGCTTGTTTTGAGTGACAGTGTCGCAATTTTTCTGCAATTTCAGCGCGATTTACAGCGCGACATTCGTGGCGTGATTGGGGTGCCATTAGAAGTCATGTCCTCCCAAACGCGTCCTGCGTTTTGCAGCCATTTGAAATTGCGGGGCCGAACTGCGGCAATTCCGCCCGCGATCATGTGTGCATGCAGCCTCAGTGTTCTCTGTACAGCACTGCGGTATATGCCAGAGCTATATAAATGTATAATAATAGTGTGTGATTGTAGGGGGAAATTAGATTGTAAGCTCCTCTGGTGCAGAGACTGATGTGATTGGCTCAGTGTTCTTTGTACAGCACTGTGGTATATGTCAGAGCTAAATAAATGTATAATAATAGTGTGTGATTGTAGTGGGAAATTAGAGTGTAAGCTCCTCTGGTGCATAAACGAATGTGACCGGCTCAGTGTTCTCTGTACAGCACTGCGGTATATGTCAGAGCTATATAAATGTATAATAATAATAATAATAATAGCATGTGACCGAGTTTGGGCCTTAGAGTGTAAGCTCCTCTGGTGCAGAGACTGATGTGACTGGCTCAGTGTTCTCTGTACATCAATGCAGTATATGTCAGAGCTATATAAATGTATAATAATAATAGTGTGTGACTATGGAGGGACTTTAGAATGTAAGCTCCTCTGGTGCAGAGACTGTGACTGGCTCAGTGTTCTCTGTACAGCACTCTGTTATTTTCAGAGGTAAGTAAACGTACAATAATATTAGTGTGTGGTGGGGACATTAGAGTGTAAGCTCCTCTGGTGCAGAGATCGATGTGAATGACTAAGACTGCATTCACACATGATCGGGTGCAGGACCACCACGATTTCAAATGGCTGCAAAACACGAGATGCATTTGCGATGCTATTACTTTTAATGGCACCCCAACCTTGCCATGATTTTGCCACGTCTGTCGCGTGGTAAATCACGGTGCAATCGCAATGTGCCACGATTGTCGCTCAAAAAGGAACGTGAGCTTGTTTTGAGTGACAGTGTTGCAGTTTTTCTGCAATTTCAGCACGATTTACAGCGCGACAATCGTGGCGTGATTGGGGTGCCATTAGAAGTAATGTCATCCCAAATGCGTCCTGCGTTTTGCAGCTATTTGAAATTGCGTGGAGGAACTGTGGCGATTCCCCTGCGATCATGTGTGGATGCAGCCTCAGTGTTCTCTGTACAGCACTGTGGTATATGCCAGAGCTAAATAAATGTATAATAATAATAATAGTGTAATAGTGTGTGATTGTAGGGGGAAATTAGAGTGTAAGCTCCTCTGGTGCAGAAACTGATGTGACCGGCTCAGTGTTCTCTGTACAGTGCTGCGGTATATGTCAGAGCTATATAAATGTATAAAAATAATAGTATGCGACTGTGGTGGGGACATTAGAGTGTAAGCTCCTCTGGTGCAGAGACTGATGTGACTGGCTCAGTGTTCTCTGTACAGCACTGTGGTATATGTCAGAGCTATATACATTATAATAATGTGTGTGATTGTAGGGGGAAATTAGAGTGTAAGCTCCTCTAGTGCAGAGACTGATGTGACTGGCTCAGTGCTCGCTGTACAGCACTGCGGTATATGTCAGCGCTATATAAATGTATAATAGTGTGTGACTGTGGTGGGGACATTAGAGTGTAAGCTCCTCTGGTGCAGAGACAGATGTGACTGGCTCAGTGTTCTCTGTACAGCACTGCAGTATATGTCAGAGCTATATAAATGTATAAGAATAGTAGTGTGTGACTGTGGTGGGGACATTAGAGTGTAAGCTCCTCTGGTGCAGAGACTGATGTTCAGTGTTTTCTGTACAGCACTGCGGAATACATCGGTGCTATAATAAGCTCGGAGCAGCATATCTCGGCGTGCCATCCGCCTGTTACTGAGTCCGCCCAGGAATCGCTGACAGCATCTTTCATCTTTTATTCATGCCAATAATCTCTGTGTTATTGCCTGCAGAGTGGATTTAACCCTTTCCTGACAATCCTGAGGGATGACGCGCTCTCATTAATGCCACCAGCTGCCTTGATACTGACGTACTCGCTCAGGCTTAAAGGGGCTCCAGATTAAAAAACATTCCTCCAATGACCCCTTTACCATTAAGATCGTGATGTTATTTTCCTCCATATGATGAAGTCTTATACAAGAAATTGGAGTCTTCCCCTCATCTCACGATTTATTTTTTTTCTTTTATTGTGTCCTGAAAAGCGAGACAACATTTTCTAAGTCTGAAATCATTTTTCTGAGTGCCACCTGACAGCTTGAATTAGTATGCCAAGAAATCAGCTCCATACATGTTGGCGTAGCGGATCGCGGGCAGAATCACTGCGATTCTGACCGCGATTTGGAAATCATTGCAAATCGCGGGACGCCTGTGCGTTGCAGTTGATTTGCAATGGCATCCCAAACGCTGTGCGATGTTGCCACGTTTTTCGCCTGCCGAATTGCGGTAACATCGCGCAAACAAAATCGCGGGCCGCATGACGCCCCAGAGAAGCTCTTGTACCTTTTTTGGGCATCATGCGACCCCCAATTTTGTTAGCGCGATGTTACCTCGATTCGGCAGGCGGAAATCGCAGCAACATCGCACAGCGTTTGGGGTGCCATTGCAAATCAACGGCAGCGCACAGGCGTCCCGCGATTTGCAATGATTTACGGATTGCGGGCAGAATCGCGGTGATTTTGCCTGCGATCGCTACGCCAACATGTGAACGTAGTCTTAGTGCCGGTTCACACTGATGCGGCTGCATCGATCGCATGTAATGTCGGAGTGCACTGCTCCTTCATTACATGCGATCGGCTGTGCGGTGCGAGTTCAGCCAAACACTTTGTATGGCTAAATTCGCACCGCACCCGCAGCAAAGACGCACAGGACCCTTTTTTGCAGCGCATCAGGATCGGATCGCACAGCAGTTCACACTTGTGCGATCCGATCTTGTGCGAACTGCAAGATCGCACTGCTATATGCGATCAAACTGGGGGTGTCGTTAAGATTACATTGACACCCCCAGCATATCGCATATGGCAGTGTGAACTGCCAGGGGTGGGTTTGCGATGCGGGAACAGGCTGCAAATTCGCAGCCTTCCCGCATCGCATAAGTGTGAACCGGGGCTTAAAGTATCTGAAATATGACACTGTCAGACTGCTGCTGATTTAAATATACAGAAACACCAGATTTAAATCTGCATGTGCTCCCTGCAGCTCTCATAATTCGGCAGCCAGTGCAGGGAATGATGGGAACTTAAAATACAACTCTAGGAAACAAGCTGACCAACACACGGCCATCACAATGCAGCAAACACGCTAAAGAAAAAGGAGCCCCATGCAATTAACATTTAGGCTCTATTCACACCTGTGCGACTTGTCATGAGACTTAGGACACTAAAGTCGCACCTCATGTTTTTCAATGACAACCGTTGAAATATGTGAACAGCAATTTTAAAATGGTCCTTGCGCTACTTTGGTCTGATTTTCATGTGACTTGAGTTCTATAGACTGCAATGTAAACCCTCAAAAGTCACATCTGAATAATTAAAATATGTGTGAAGTCGCAGTGACTTTTGAAAGATTCCTGCACTACTTTTACATTCATACGACTTGAGTGCTACGAAAAGCCCTCAAAAGTAGCATGTATGACGTTCAGGTGCGACTTTCATGCAACAGTTGTCTATTATCACCAGAGTTGTATAAAGTACTCAAAACCCATACTTGAGTAAAAGTACAAGTGCTCGATCAAAAAGTGACTTGAGTAGAAGTACTAAAGTATTTTTTGTACTTAAGTATTGCAAGTAGTTTTTTTAAAAAAATTGCTACTCAAGTACTGAAAGTAAAAGTACAAGTACTGTGTTATGTAGTTATTAAAGAAAGAAGTGAAAAGTTTGAACATCATATTGTTTTTTATTATTTCAAATGCAGCTTTTATTTATACATACAGTAGCATTTATTTTCGTATGCGCTGATAATACACATGTTTTGAGCTTCATGAAACCTGCCATCTACTGTTCTGGCAGTGGTAATTTTTATAATTGTAATGAGTAACTATGCAGCACAACAAAAAAATATTGGAGTAGAAGTATTGAAATCATCGAAAAAATGTAGTGAAGTAAAAGTGGAAGTAGGAGAAAAAAATTCTACTCCAGGAAAGTACAGATACCGCATTTCCGTACTTAAGTACAGTAGTGAAGTAGTTCTACTTAGTTACTATACATCTCTGATTATCACTTACCAAAGGCAAAGTCGCATCCAAGGTTGCCACACCCATCCAAAGTTTGGATCAAAGTTGCACTCTAGAGACGCATGACTTTGGAGTCATACAAGTGTGAATGGAATCGTAGTCTACATTCACACTTGTGTGACTCCATAGTCGTGCAACTTTGGAGTGGAACTTTGATGCAATTTTGGATGGGTGGGACTTGGATACGACTTTGATCAATGATAATAGACAACTGTTATACAACTGTTGCATGTATAATATTGGCCAAAAATTGTGTTTTTGGCATTTTGCCAATAGAGAAAAAGGCGCAGATAGAGGCGCAGAAAACGCACCTGATTTTTGTAGCGATTTTACTGTGCTTAAGGTGTGTTTTTCATAGGTCCTGTGACTCAAAAAGACATAAAAAATGTAACACATGTGCGTTATTGATGCATTCTTGCTGTATTTTCAATGCATTACAACGAGGGGGGGTCAAAAATGCAGCAAGCAGAATTTTTAACACAACAGAAGCGCAACGAACAAGTGCTTGAGCTTTTCTTGCGCTAAAGGTGCCGATAATGCCCAACAATAAAGTCATATTTATTTAAAATAATTAAAAAGACGAAAAGTTTTCATTTGGCGCACCTCTACTTTAGTTCCACTTTCATGCAACTTGAGTATCACAGACTGCCATGTGTAAGTCGCACCTGAATGTTATACATGCAACTGCTGGGAAACAGTTGTCCATTATCATTCAAAGTTGCACTCATAGGTCGCATGACATTGGAGTTGTACAAGTGTGAATGGGCCGCGATCTCTATTCACACTTGTGCGTCTCCATAGTTGTGCGACTTTCGAGTGAAACTTTGATGTGATTTGGGATGAGTGGGACTTGGATATGACTCTGGCTTTGACAAATGATAATGGAAAACTGTTGCATGTATAACATTGAGGTGCAACTTTCATGCAACTTTTGAGGGTTTACATTGTGGTCTATGGCACTCAATGTCTCATGAAAGTTGGACCAAAGTAGTGCAGGAACCTTTCAAAAGTCGCTGCAAAGTCACACATATTTGAATAGTTATCATTAAAAAAACATGGGGTGCAAGTTTAGTGTCGCCCAGGTGTGAATGGATCCTTAGGCTGGGCTCACACATATTCCAATTGGATGTAGGTTTCTCTGCATCCAATTCGCACGACATGCAAGCATGACCGGCTCTCAATGGAGCCGGTTCACACAGGTCCAGGGTGGCCGCGTTCTGCATTCAAAAAGGGTCCTGTGCGTCTTTGGGTCCAATTCAGGCATAAATTCGGATCTGATTCGCACCTGAAACGTTGAACAGAAACGCACCGGACCCCAGGCATGAACCCGCAGCTGCATATGTGTGAGCCCGGCCTAAAGCAGAGTTTTATGTATGCTGTTAGAAGCAGATTTTGCAATCTCCCGCATGGGCTCCTGGGTGACCTGAAGTCCTCCTGTTACAATTCTGAGTATTTTCTCTCTTTCTGGAAAACAAAATGAGCCAGCAGTGGGCGGAGCTCAGAACACCTATATTCACCTGGAGCAACATGGGTGTTCCCAGAGCACCAGAATCCTGTTAACAAGGGCAAGCACAGAAGCCCCACCCCCCTCTAAACATATTATCAGGGTGGATAAAAATCAATGATTTAAAAAATAAAATAATCTAAAAAAAAATCAAAAAATAAATAAATAAATAAAATAATCAGGATTTTTTATTTTTTTTATTTTAATTGGATTTTTTTTAATTTAATCAAAAATTTTTTAATAAAATGCCTTTGGGGTAAAATATATCTAAAGATAGTGTTCTATTTAAGATACATTAATAATTTAGTTTATTCAGCATGAAATGGAGCTTAGTTATGTAGCATTAGGCTGTATATTCTGCAATATTTACAAATTTTGGTAAACTCATTCAATGAATCCAAGCTCTGCAGGCTGAGATAACATGCACTGCATTTATACATTCACACAATTTCACACCAACTTCCAGCAAGAATGAGTCCTTACATTTAAAGAGCACCTGTCATTTCAGATCCATCATGGCAGCGCCTGTTAGCGGGCATCCACTCACCTGCTGCCGCCACGTCCCCCACCTTGTGGTGTCACTGCCGCATCACCAGCCGTCCCATTAAAGAGAATGGGACTGTCGGTGAGTCCACAGCGGGTCAGAGGAGGAGCTGCTGCGGGACAAAGATGACAATTATCTGTTTTTTTATTATTTAATAAAAATTATGATTTAAATCAAGCCCTTTTATTAGTGATTTAAATAATAATTTAAATCACCTCGAAATCAAATCCACTGTGTACAGTTCTGAGTATTTTCCCTCTTTCTGGGAAACAAAATGAGCCAGCAGTGGGCGGAGCTGAGAACACTCAGCCTGCAGATTCACCTGGAGCAACATTGGTGTTCCCAGAACACCAGAATCCTGTTAACAAGGACAAGCAAAGAAGCCCCCCCCCCCCTATACATATTATGTACTAGATTTTCAGTTTAGAAACTTTGTCATAACAGAATTAAATTATTATAAAGAGAAAGGTAAAAAAAAAAAAAAAATCAGTTTAGCGCCCTTTCCAAACAAATGGACTAAATCAATTTCCAAAAATCCTTGTCTGGAGTTCTTCCTTAATGGGGGCCTTAAGTGGCTTTCCAATAATCCTTGCCGTTGCAATATCCGCCTGCTGCCCCTCCCCCGCCCAGGGCCGATTGATCCACAATTAGGTTATAGGACATTAGCGGCGGTCAGCGGGGACGTCACACACAGCAGTAATTGCAGGTGCTCTTATCTCGTTAGGCCTCCCTCTATCTAATTAGAAGCTAATTACAGGGAGGAGGGGGCCCCTTGCTGTTCCTTTGCATGAGATGGGCAGGCAGATTGAATTCCCCACGTTCGGAGAAGCGCCCAGCGGATGGGCGTTGGGACGTCAACGGAGCTTGCGGTCGATTCTAGACACTGTGTGAGCTGCGCATGCAGAACACGTAATTGCTCGCATTAGAGGTGGCTGGTAAGACGCTGATTGGAGTAGATATTCGTTTTTGGAAGCAGAAGAGCTCACAATTACAGCTGGATATATACCGCTGTCAGCTATTACCTGATATGCAGGAGGCCCAGAAACCTTTTATATAAAGAGGATAGAGGCCTGAGCATGTCAGTATGAGGGTGTCAGGCATCCTTGCCGGTTCCTGCTTCGTGGTGCGTTTATACGCCTTGTGTCACGTAATAACGTGTGTTGCGTTAAGCTAGCCTATTGGCATGAAGGAGCCGCCAATTCACCCTAATGTGCCAAAAATCAAATATGAGCCTTTTTCTGTAACACATCTCAACATACTACTGTCATGGTGGCGCAGGATGGTTGCCTTAGGCTCTGCTCGGATCTCTGTGATGCAGGAATGCGGGGGTCCTTGCATCGTACAAGATTGCCTGTTAAGCCCCGTACACACGTACCGATTGTCGGCCGTAAATATTCGGCCGACGACCGATCAGCCGATTGTAGGCTTGTTAGTATGATGCTTCCGACAGCCGACAGCGCATTTTTGGCTGAACAGAATCTGTCGTGCAGGCATTAAAATTTTTGTTGGCCAACACCAGAACGGCCGATTGTTCGCCAGTCAGTACAGAATTCGGCCGACAGACAGCAGATTAGCAAGACTGGGCATGCTCAGAAAAGAAAAAACACACGGAAAGTTAACCATCACATGACATCACTTCTGCAGTCGGCTGTTGTTGGCCGACAAAATTTGTGTGCAGTCTTTTGCAGTTTTCAACAGACATGACAGCCCTGGACAAAAGACGGCCGAACGTTCGGCCGACGATCGGTACGTGTGTGCGAGGCTTTACATTGGAATATGCACCGCCATGCCCTTATCTCTTAATGGAAACCCTTCGCACCTGGCTACTGTACTGCACCATAACACATGGCAGCACATTACAGCACAACTTTAACCACTTTACCACCGGAGGATTTTGCTGTCTTACGTCTGGGCAACTTTTTGCAATTCGGCACTGTGCGACTTTAACTGACAATTGCGCAGTCGTGCGACACCGTACCCAAACAAAATTTACGTCCTTTTTTTCCCACAAACAGAGCTTTCTTTTGGTGGTATTTGATCACCTGTGCGATTTTTACTTTTTGCGCTTTAGACAAAAAAAGAGCGTTTATTTTGAAAAAATAACAATATTTTTAACGTTTTTTTATATGAAACCCCCCCCCCCCAAAATGTAAAAATCTATTTTTTTTTTAATTTTTGGCCAATTTGTTTTCTGCTACCTATGTTCGGTAAAAAAAAATCACAATAAGCGTATTTTGATTGGTTTGCGCAAAAGTTATTGCGTTTACTAACAAAGGGAAAGATTTCTGTCATTTTTGGTGTTTTTTTTTTTTAACGAGTAATGGCGGCGATCTGCGATTTTTTTTTTTTGCGTGACTGCGACATTTCGGCGGACAGATCGGACCCTTGACTGACATTTTTGACACTTTTGGGGGTACCAGTGACATTACTGCAGTAATCAGTGCTATAAATATGCACTGTTACTGTAAAAATGACACTGGCAGGGAAGGGGTTAATTTTATTGGAGAGGGAGGGGGTTAATGTATGCCTGGTGCTTACTAACGTGTGTGGGGGGAGGGGACTGTGTGACACAGGGACAGATCACATGTTCAGCTATGCTGAACCCTGCAATCTGACCCTGCCTGTCACTTAGGAGATTTGCCCGCTCTGTTTACACAAGCAGGCGGGCGGATCTCCAAACTAGATTCCCAGACGATCGAGGTTAGAGCAGCGGCGATCGCCGCTGCTCCTCCCCTGGCCCGACTCCCGCTGTGACCGAATACAGCGGGAGCGAGCCTCCGGCGGCGCGTGCGCGCCACCGAGAAAGGGGAGTGTCTGGCGACATAGGTCTACGTCGCCAGACGATAATTAACCACTTTGCCGCAGTAGGCTCAACGTGAGCAGACGGCAAGTGGTTAAAAAACAAGTCATGCACTCCTTTGGTGTTACTAAACCCACAGCAGTAAAGTCATGCTTGTTAAACTTACTGAGGAACCTAAGGGGTTAATCCTCCGCATTGTGTAAAAAGGCTGTTGATCCTGTCTTCTCTGATCCTCCCCTTCTTCCACTGTTCCCAATCCATCTCCTGATAATACAGAGCCTTGGGGGTACTCTATGCATGCTCACTATCACTGGTCAAAGCCAATGTAGTATCCAAGGTGCACCCATCAAAAGTTGCACTCCAAAGTCGGTGCAACTTTGGAGTCGCACAAGTGTGAATGGAAACCTAAAACTTTTAGTGCCCATTTACACCAACACGTCAAATGTACCCCAACGCACTTGTGTCGTAGTGTGCCACAATGCAAGAAAGTATGTCACGTTACAAAAAAGGGGTCGCATCTGACTTTCAGCAAATTAGCGAATGTCTCCCGCCGAGGCTGCAGGAACTACTAGAGCCTGCAACCTCTTGGCATTGAGCACATATGATTTCCAGGCATCAGAGGGTGCTGTTGGGAGATGAGCCCTCTACTAAGCTGCCTATCTTCTAACAGCGCCCTCTAGAGTCAGCTCTTGCACAGGGCAGGCTATGTCAGCTCAGGGTCAGAAGGCTGCATTTTCTTGGACCCGCTGTTCTGAACAAGACACAGGGCCGGCACTACCTGTAAGGCGAACTAGACAGCCTCCTAGGCTGCAACTTAGCAGGGGGCGCCCCGGCATCCTGCACCCGGAATCAGTAATGGACAAACCACTGGCCGGTGTGGCACTCCTCATGCTGTGCCACCTGAGCACTACAGCAAGCCACGCTATGTGAGGACCTCCAGCGTCGCCGAAATTCCCATAGGAAAGCACTGAATAATGCTTTCCTATGGGGAGGTCTAACGCATGTGCATGGCCATTGCCGCGCATACGCATTAGGTCTTCCCCACCGACTGACGTTGACAGGGGAGAAGAGCAGGCAGAGCCTGACCCAGTGCCAAGGTAAGTCACTGAAGCTGTTTTAACCCCTTCAGCAACTTGGGATGGGGGGGTGGAAGAGAATATGGGGGGGGGGGGGCGGCACTTTTTATTTTGCCTAGGGCAGAAAAAATCCTTGCATCGGCCCTGACAAGACAAGTACCCATTTTATCTGGGTCTTTGCATACAATACCAGGAAAACTGGAAACAGAGGGCAAGGGTTAAATGTGTTGTAATCCTTTAAGACTGCAGCCCATACTCTACAAACCAGCTGCAGCTAACATGAGGCTTTAGATTCTCTGGGCTCTGGCACAGAATGGGTTACAAAAAGCCAGCGCCTTCTCCCCTCTTTCCCCTCCATTCTGCCCTTTTCACCCTCTCCGCAGTGGGCCATTACAGAGACACACAGAAGCCAAAGTGCCACATCTACACAGTAAGCCGCATTTAAAGCCCCCCAGAGGAGCCCTGGAGAGAGGCCCTGGCACGGAGCGCCACCGCCACGTACCAGCATGTGTCCAAGGAGAATGGCGGAGACTTTGGGGATCATTATCTGCAGATTTCTGCGTTCATTAGGAGAATGAGGCTATCAGACACTTTGTGTCGTCTGCGTTATTACACCGCCCTGGAGTTGTGTCATTAGCGGTGTAAATCTCTTCCCACAACTCCCCGCGGTCACCAGAAATGACACTTGTTATCCAACGCTTCCTGATCCCACTTCTCCGCTCAGCCTATGGAAAATCAATAAGGAAAAAGAAACTTTTCAGGAAGTTATACGATATAGACAGTGGGAGGTATAGAGGGGTAATATGGAGAGACAGTGGGAGATATAGAGGGGTAATATGGAGAGACAGTGGAGGGTATAGAGACGTAATATAGAGAGACAGAAGGAGGTATAGAGGAGTAATATGGAGAGACAGAAGGGGGTATAGAGGGGTAATATGGAGAGACAAAGGGGTGGAAAGGTGGGGATGGGGGGGGGGATATATAGAGAGACAAAGAGGGGGGGGGGGGAGTAGTTGGGGAAGGTGAGGATAGAGGCTTGGGATTTCAAAAGGGGGGGGGGGGAGGTGAGGATAGAGGTGGGGGATTTTGAGAGAGATGGGGGGGGGGGGAGAGGTGAGGATAGAGGCAGGAGATTTTGAGAGAGACTGGGGTGGGGGGATTGGGAGGGGGGGGTAAAGAGATGGGGGGGGGTGTAGGGAGAGAGAAACAGAGGGGGCAGAGGAAAGATATAGAGAAAGACAGAGGAGGGGATAGAGGGGGAATATGGAGAGACAGAGGGCAGGAAAGGTGGGGATGGGAGGTTGAGATTTAGAGAAAAACACAGGATGGGGGGTGGATATATAGAGAGAGACACAGAAGGGGGGGAAAGGTGAGGATGAGGGGGGGGGGTGGATATAAAGAGAAAGATAGAGAGAGAGAAACAGAAGGGGGGAAAGGTGGGGATGGGGGTGGATAGAGAGACAGAAGGGGGAAAAGGTGGGGATGGGGGGATGGATATATAGAGAAAGACACAGAAGGGGGGGAAAGGTGGGGATGGGGGTGGATATAGGGAGAGAGAGAGAGAGACACACAGAGGGGGGGAGAGAGAGAGAGACACACAGAGGGGGGGGAAGGTGAGGATGAGGGGGTGGATATAAAGAGAAAGACACAGAAGGAGGGGAAAGGTGGGGATGGGGGGTGGATATAGGGAGAGAGAGACACACACAGAGGGGGGGGGGGGGAAGGTGAGGATGAGGGGGGGTGGATATAAAGAGAAAGACACAGAAGGAGGGGAAAGGTGGGGATGGGGGTGGATATAGGGAGAGAGAGACACACACACAGAGGGGGGGGGGGGGAGGTGAGGATGAGGGGGGGGGTGGATATAAAGAGAAAGACACAGGAGGGGAAAGGTGGGGATGGGGGGGTGGATATAGGGAGAGAGAGACACACACAGAGGGGGGGGGGGGAAAGGCGAGGATGAGGGGGGGGGGTGGATATAAAGAGAAAGACGCAGAAGGAGGGGAAAGGTGGGGATGGGGGGGGGATGGATAGAGAGAGAGAGACACAGAAGGGGGGAAAGGTGGGGATGGATATATAGAGAAAGACACAGAAGGGGGGGAAAGGTGGTGATGGGGGTGGATATAGGGAGAGAGAGACACACACAGAGGGGGGGAAAGTGGGGATGGGGGGGGGGGGATATGGGGATTCAAAAGGAGAGACAGAGTGGGGGGGGAAAGGTGAAGATGTGGGGGGGGGGGTGAGAATAGAGGAGAGGGATGGGGGAAGAAGAAAGAATAAAATGAGGAGAAAGAGATGGGGGGGGGGGAATACAGGGGGAAGGCAGGGGGGGCAAAGGCAGGATATAGAAAGAGACAGAGGAGGGGATATAATGAGAGACAGGGTGGGAGGAAAAGTGGGGAGAGAGGGGGTATATACAGGGAGATATGGGGGGGGGGATTTGGAACAGAGAGAGAGAAGGAGAGGAGTAGAAGTGGGGATAAAAAGAGATGGGGGGTTGGGGAGGGGGGGGGAGAATAGGAACAGAGAGAGAGAGAGAGACACAGAGGAATAGAGATGGGGGTAAAGGGGGGAGGGGGGATAGAGGGGGGGGCAGGTTGGAGGGAGAGACAGATGGAGAGGGAGAAATGGGGGGGGGGGGAAGTAATAGACAGACAGCCATACTCAGAGAGGATGGTGAGAATGGAGATTTTGCCCGGAGTCACTCTTCAGGCTACACTCAGTGTGGTTTTGGCTCAGATCGGGGCGCAGCGCGCTCAGCACGTACCTCGGATTCTGCGTGTGTATATCAGAGGAGTGAATTATTACCTTCTACTACAGAGGGAAGCGTTCTGAGCACTCTGATGAAAGTTAATTAATTAATGGCTCTTTTGATGCCCCGTAGAGTCGGTGCCATCTGGCTCAGGGCGCTCGGAGCGCAATCACAGGCGGAGAGGTGAGCAGGGGGTGTGCGCTAATGAACTGGCCTCAGAAGTAGCTGATTAGGAGTTGAAGGCACGATAACCTCAGATGAACGCGGGCTGCCGAGGCACCGACAGGCAAAACGCCGAGCTGCCACGCAAACAGCCGGGCGCGCCGCCGATTTCACAGTTTTTAAGCAGAAGATCAGATCTCGGCTCAAAAGGCGCACTCCAATCAAACGCAATGATTCTGCCTTTACACTGGCTCCGGGGACGCGGCTATCCGCTGAGCATCTGGAGCTGTCATCCAGGCAGCCATCTTTGGCAGCTGGTTAACCCTGCAACTGCCGGAAACCCTAATCTTCCTAAACAGGCCGACCTTTGTCAAATGCAACCAGTGTGTTCCCGGGTTCCAGCGCCGCCCTCTCTATGAGATCACTACAGCCCCGCCCACACACCATGCATCACAGGGCCATGTAACAAGTGACTGCAGACCTCCCATGGATGTAACCGGCTACAGAATTTGTAAAATGTATCTAAACCCTCAAAAAGGGAGATTCGCCCTCTTCATTTGTCCTAGCGATCATTGCCTCGGACTGAGGGTTCCTTTACTTCTTTGTGGTGCGTTGTGTTAGGACAGCCTACTGATATAAACAAGCTGCTGACGCACCCTAATGGCGCCCATTACCATGTCTATCACGTTAAGATGTGTTACTGGCGCGTTTTGCATGCATTTTTTATATGTTTGCATCACACCAAAAATAACGCATTCCAGGCGCCTCCTGTGTGTTGGTTCTCTATTGTATGGATTCTTCTGTTGTCATCTTACTTAGTATCGCTTTCTAAACGCACCTCAAACATGCTGTAAATGCCATAGGGGGCGTTTGTAGTGCATTCATTGACATGAAGGCGTTTGGCAGGGGCGTAACTACAGGGGTTGCAATTGCAACCGGGCCCCATGCTCCAGGGGGCCAGTGCGGCTCCCCTGTACACCAGGATAGAAGGGGCGGGGGGCAGCATGTAGAGAAATCACTGTCCTCCTTTTTCCTCCTGTAGCTGCAGGAGCAAATTGGAGGAGATTGGTTCCTCTGTATGCTGCCCCCCCCCCGCCACTCCTCCTATCCAGTTCACTTGTGTTCTGCTGTCTCTGGGCCCCTGTGTGCTCTCCTTGTCCCCCCACTGTGCTCCCCTGGTCCCCCCTACACTGTGCTGCTGCAGGGGTTGTGTCACAATAGAGAACCAGGAAGGGGTCAATAAATATGTAATTTACCAGCTCCTTCCTTTTCTGAATGGACAGAGTCATAGTCAGTGACATTGTAAAAAAAATAAAATAATAAAAAATAATACAATTAAAATACCAAAAAATAAAAACTACTGACACCAGTGGGTGAACTTCCAGGATCACACTTGCGACCGGGCCCTGGCATTCCACCACCATGGGGAGGCCCCAAGATGGCAGGAAGGGGGCCCACTGCAGAACTTATGAAAGGGTCCCACTGCGGGACCGTAATAAAGGGCCCTGCAACAAGAGTAAAGGGCCCCAGGATCAGTGGAAAGAGCCCCAGTCTTGAAGGGAAGGGGGGTCTGGGGGGCCCTTCATGGTTTCTTGCATCGGGGACCTGAAGGTTCTAGTTACGCCTCTGGCGTTTGGGGAACGGTAAGGCCAGCCAAGTGCTACATGTTGGAAAAATGTTGGCACGACGCAACGTTAAGTGACACAAAAGCGACCATGTGAGCAACACCAAATAAAAGAGAAGCCACTCCATTCATCACAGCATAGGAATCAGGATTGGCTTCAGCCTGCAAGTCTCCACAACAAAGGCATTTGACGCGTTTCGTCCCGCCCACAGGGGCTTAGTCATAGGGTGCCAATGATGAAGCCCCAGTGGGCAGGGTGAAATGCATCAGAGCTGTGTGGCCTTTTGGCAGAGACTTGCAGGCTGAAGTCGATCTTGATTCCTATGCTGTAATGACTGGTCGGGACAGCGGCCTCTCTTATTTCAGGTATGCATCGCTCTGGATAGGCGTTCTGGCAGCCTGAACACCCTTACCTGTAGATCTCAGGAATGCAATCCCCAGCTTTGAGCGCCGTTCTACGTCCTACAAAAGGTCGCAATGTGAACAACACTGTCTGCTGCAACACACATAACTGACACAGAGTGCTGACAGGCATTCATAAGGCTTCAAATGCGCAGATGAGCAGCCTGGTGTAAACTTAGATGGAGGGGTTGTTCACAATTGCGGTGATCTCTGAAGAGCGATCTGTGTTATAATCTCTCTATAGCCACTTGCCGACCGCCCCATAGCAGATTTACTGCTATAGGGCGGCCACTTTGCACAGAATCACGTGTATATATATATATATATATATATATATATATATATATATATATATATATATATATATTTTTTTTTTTTTTTACTTCCTGCTATAAAACATATCCAATAAAAAATGCTAAAAAATCAAACTTTTTTAATGCCAATATGTATTCTGCTACATATTTTTGTTGAAAAAAACCCCAATAAGCGAATTTTGATTGGTTTCCACAAAAGTTATCATGTCTACAATCTAGGGGATCATCAATAGTGTCAAAAAGCTATTAGATGGGCATCTTAAAGACCGCAACATACAGGGGTATACAATGTACGGTTAACAGCAAACACACACACATCATAGGTTGGACTGTTTTTTTTTTTTTCAACCTCACTAACTATGTAACTTTTTATTTATTTGTACTAGTAATGGCGGCGATCAGCGACTTATAGCGGGACTGCGATATTGCGGCGGATTATCAGACACGAAGTGAAACTTTTTACACTTTGTGGGAATCAGTGACAGTAATACAGTGATCAGTGCTAAAAATATGCAGTCACTGTACTAATGACACTGTCTGGGAAGGGGGTTAAACATCAGGGGCGATCAAAGGGTTAAATGTGTGTCTAGCCAGTGTTTGTGTGTACTGTGTGCTGTTTTTACTAAGAGATGGGATGGATTAAATCCGTCAACCCTGCTTTCAAAACGGAGCTCTGCTTTGTTTACATAGGCAGAGCTCCGTTTTGTGTGTCTTCCCGACAATTGGCGGTTGTCGGCGAACATCCATTCGCCAACACCTGCTGATTGGCTTCTGCTGTGACAAATCAGCAGAATCGGCACGCCCCCTTCCTGGAAGTGCAGAATCACGTATATATATCTATATATATATAGATATATATAGGGTTTTTTTTTTTTTGTTTTTTTTTTCAAATTGTCGCTCTTTTTTTGTTTATAGTGCAAAAAATTAAAACCGCAGAAGTTAAATACCACCAAGAGAAAGCTCTATTTGTAGGGAAAAAATTACATAAATTTATTTTGGGTACAGCGTTGCGTGACCGCGCAATTGTCAGTTAAAGTAACGCAGTGCTGTATTGCAAAACAATTACTTGGTCATGAAAGGGGTGGGGGTAAATCTCCCGGAGGTCAAGTGGTTAGAAAGCATTTGACAGGCAGGTGAGGAGGTGCTCTGAGCATGGTTTACCCCTTGCTGCCCAGACAACTGCGGGGAACTTGCAAAACGACCCCATTCACGAGTAGATTACGTTCTGTTTGCGCTACAGCTGCAGAAAGCAACGGAGTATAATTTTATGTGTACGCCCCTGGCCAGCCATAGGTCAGTAGAGGTCGGGAGGCAGTAAAAGCACAGCTCAACCGCAGGGTTTGCTGCTCCCCAACCTCACATGTGAGCAAGCCCTAAGGTGTGGGAAATCAAATGCGACCCTTTTTGTGTTGCGGCACACTACAGCGCAAGTGCATTGGGGTGCCATTCAATGTAAGAAAAGGGGAAATGAAATCTTCCAATGGTCTGGGGACACCTAAGAGCCGGTTAACACATATCTGATGTCAGACATCGCATGTGATTCGGAACGCACTGCTCTTCAAATCACATGCGATGTCTGTGCGATGCGAATTCAGCCATACAGATTGTATGGCTGAATTTGCATTGCATTTGGGCAAAACTCGCACAGGTTGGGTCCGCACCAGAATCGGATCGCATTTGTGTGTTCACACCTATGTGATCTGATTCATGTCTGAACTGACAGTTCTCACTGCGACATGCGAACTGATCTGGGGATGTCAATAACTTTGTATTGACATCCCCAGCGATTCGCATAAGGCAGTGTGAACTGCCTGCGATTTGAGTGCGATGCGGGAACCAACAGTGAATTTGCAGGGTTCCCGCATCCCATTTATGTGAACCGGGGACTAAGAGGGGAATTCCCCTTACTTCCTGTTCTGTCTCTGCTCTGGGCTCATGGTGTTTCTGGACCAAACTCGCACAGGACCCCTTTTTGGGTCCGCACCAGAATCAGATCCAATATATATCCCAACTGACAGTTCACACTGCGATATGCAAACTGATCTGGGGGTGTCGTTAACTTTGTATTGACCCCCAGCGATTCGCATATGGCAGTGTGAACTGCCTGCGAGTTGAGTGTGATGCGGAAAACCGCAGTGGATTTGCAGGGTTCCCACATTGTATATGTGTGAACCGGGACCCCCAGCGATTCGCATATGGCATTGCATATATGTGAACCGGGACCCCCAGCTATTTGCATATGGCAGTGCGATTTGAGTGCGATGGGGGAACCCGCAGTGGATTCGCAGGGTTTCCGCATCGCATATGTGGGAATTCCCCTTACTTCCTGTTCGGTCTCTGCTCTGGGCTCATGGTGTTTCTGACTTTACAGAATGAGGCTCAGAGCTGATCGATCGGGTTTAGATATCGAGTAACTGTCAGGAGCTACAGAGGGGGGTAGAGGGCCGTGGGTGGGGGGGGGGGGGGATTTGGACCAATAAACCCCTCGCATCAACAGCATTGATCGGCCAAAGACAGCTTAATTGTCTCTCCTTTCAGGTAGGGGCATTTTAACACAATTAGAGGCAGCAGCCAGTCCCCACGAGGCCACAAATTACAGCTTCTAACCTCGGAGCGCAGTCAATATCCACAGCGCAATCAAGATAAATCTCCGGCGTGCAGGAAAAGATGGAGGAGTCCGGGAGGACGGATAGGCAGCGTTTATGATAAGCGATTACTGGGATGAAGAAAGCCCCCCTCCAATCAGACGCTCAAACGCCAATCCCTGCGTACAATACACCGGGCCTGTCACGTGAAACGCCAAATCACGTCCAAAAAAACCTATAAATTCACAAAGAATTAGCGAGCTGACGGCGGCATGAGGGACAAAGCGCCTCTGCTGCTTTTAGGCTTCATGCACACGAGGCGATTTTACAGCGGCTATTTTTGGTATCAGATGTTTTTTTCTGCAGCCAATAAACTCCCCAGCATGTTTTCCTATGTCTCCATGCACACACAGGCTGTTATCAGCAGTTTTTGGCAAGGGTGTTTTCTGGTTGGAAAAAATAAAACGAAAACTAGTGGATTTTGAGTGGCATTTTTCAGCTGTAAAATCGCTCTAGCGTCAATAAAAGCCAAAAAAACGCTGCTAACTGGCGTTTTTTTTTAATGTTTTCTATTCCATTGCTTTTTTTAAGCCTGGGTTCTGTTTGGAGGTGTCATTGATGGAACATAGCCTGGGTTCACACTAGTGATCGACCGATATAGTTTATTTATTGCCGATACCGATATTTTGGTCATCGAATTTCGGTAACAGCCGATATCTGCTGGTATTTTCGGAAATTTAAAAAACATTTTTTTTATTATTATTTATTGCAAGTACTCTTGTTGAGGGATCTGGGGGTCTAAAAGACCCCAAACCCTCCTCTGCACTTAAAAGCATTCAAAACGCCAAGTTTGACTGTTTTGAATGCTGTCATTTTTTTTTTTTAATTTAGGGCCGAGTACCCGGAAGTGATGTCATGACATCACTTCCGGGTTTTTACATGGAGTCCCGATCAGAGCTGAATGCGGCTTTATTGCCCTATTTTGTGATTCGGCACGGTGTTACTTTAACGGACAATTGCGCAGTCGTACGACGATGTACCCAAATAAAATTTACGTTCTTTTCCCCACAAATAGAGCTTTCTTTTGGTGGTATTTGATCACCTGTGCAATTTTTATTTTTTGCGTTATAAACAAAAAAAGAGCGACAATTTTGAAAAAAAAAAAAAAAAAAAAAACAATATTTTTCACATTCTGCTATATAACATTCCCCAAAAAAAAAAAAAAATGTAAAAATCAAAATTTTTTAACATTTTAGGCCAATTTGTTTTCTGCTACATATTTTTGGTAAAAAAAAAATCGCAGTAAGCGTATTTTGATTGGTTTGCGCAAAAGTTATCGCGTCTAGTAACTACGGGAAAGATTTATGTCATTTTTATTGGTTTTTGTTACTAGTAATGGCGGCGATCTGCGATTTTTTGCGGGACTGCGACATTGCGGCGGACAGATCGGACCCCTAACTGACATTTTTGACACTTTTGGGGGTACCAGTGACATTACTACAGCAATCAGTGCTAAAAATATGCACTGTTACTGTAATAATGACACTGGCAGGGAAGGGGTTAACCCTGTGGGTGATCAAGGGGTTAAATGTGAGCCTAGGGGAGTGATTCTAACTGTGGGGGGGGCGTGGCTTCTGAAATGACCATAGAGACATGTAATCCTATATAGAAGGATTACATGGGCTCTATGATCATTCCAGGGAGAAGAACGGTCAGCTGTGTTTACAGCAGCCAACCGTTCTTCTCTCTCAGCGGTGAACGATCGCGGGTGTCAGGCGGCAATCGGAGCCGCCTGACCTGTGCCTCGGCCTCCCCGCTGCCGAGTGGGGGCAGGAGCCCCCTAGCTTCCCGCGCCCGACCGACGTAGATCTACGTCGGTTTGCGCAGGAGAGCCACCCTACCGCAGTAAATCTGCGGCGGGTGGTCGGGAAGTGGTTAAAAATATAATTATGACAAGTACACTTACTATTCTTTCACATATATATTATTCCTATTATAGCGAAAAGCCTATGGGAAAATTTGTCACCCTAACTCCTCCCATAGTTTTTACACTACATAGACAAGTACTGTAAAATACCAAAATGAGCGGATCGTTCCCGATTGCGTTGCTCTTACTTTTTGGAAGGTTTCGCCAAATGGTTCGTGAAATATCGTCGTTTTTGTGTCGAAATGGAGACTACTGGTGGCGGCAAGAACACTTTACACAATTTCCGCAAAAATTGAACGTTTTCTAGTTAACAGAATGATCTTCTCTCTAAAGTGGTTGTAAACCCAGTGAAGTGACTGGCCTCAGGTGATACATGGAGATGCCACAAATCCTCCTACATAAGTTGTACCAGTTTATCTTCTGTCTTCTCTACATCCGTTCAAAATCTAGAGCTTATAAACCGGAGCTGAAATTACACTCCGCAAAGCTCAGTGAGAAGAGCTCTGAGAGTTGATTGGAGGGAAGGGACACACCCCTCTCCACACAGCACACAGGAACAGAGCTGAGGCTGTCAATCACAGGCAGTGTGCTGGAGCTCAGCAAAAGTGATTCATGTTGAAAGGAAAGGAATGAAGCAGCAGACAGAAATTACACTTAGAGCTGGTATTTGAGACAAGTAAAACGCTATAGAGGGATACGCTATGTTCATATTTCATGTCTGAGGTTTACAACCACTTTAATAGATTTCAGGTACAGGAGATGTTCACACAAATGTTCGATATTCTTATAATGGAAATGCAGGTATACATTTACAGTATAGTAATTCCAGGTATATACCAGTATAGTATTAATTTACAGTAAAACCTTGGTTTGAGATCGCTTTGCAAGACAAGCAAATTTTTACAATAAATTTTGACTTGATATACAAGCGATGTCTTGATATACAAGTAGCGTCATGTCACAACTGGGTATAAAAGAGAAGAGAGGCGCCTCTAAGTGTAGCAATATTGTTACATTTAATGAAGGTTCAACATTTAGCAACTCACATGGTTGATGATTAAAACAAGCACATCTAAGTATGCCGGCATCCAGGGTAAAGCTTTCCACATAGACCATCCTCCGCACTGCTATCGTCATCACACCCTTCCACGCTGCGCTCCACGAGGGATTCAAAGTCTCGCTTTCAGATCACTCTACTGCAGGGTAGTCTTCCCAATCACAATTGCAGACTGACATAGGTGAGAGTCGGGGTGAGGAGAACAGTCTATCTGGACAGCTTTACCCCGCATGCCTGCATTCTTAGATGTGCCTCTTTAATCATCAACCATGTGAGTTGCTAAATGTTGAACCTTCATTAAATTTCCCCATACTGCTACACTTAGAGGCGCCTCTCTTCTCTTTTATACTCTGTAGCTCCTGCTGGATTTTGCTTCTAATCCCCTTGTGGAGGCGCCATTTGTGGATGGACATTTTATGATGACACAATTTATCACATTGATATAATCTTTGTATATAGACTATAAACTGAAAGACTTATGAATAAATGGTTGTGGAACGAATCATCGGAGTTTCCATTATTTCTTATGGGGAAATTTGCTTTGATATAAGAGTGCTTTGGATTACAAGCATGTTTCCGGAACGAATTATGCTCGCAATCCAAGGTTTTACTGTAGTTTTAATTTGTTTTAATAATTAATATTATCTTGCTGTTAATTGTGATTTTTTTTTGGTTGTTATTGTGTCTTGTTACTGTTTGTTATTGTGATTTTGTATCTTTGTTGAACTTGTATCCTAATCATTTCCTTTGGGATTAACAAAGTATTCTGAATCTAAAAAAAATCAGATCTGTCCACCAAAAAAAAAAAATCACCAAAATTTCAGATCAATTTTTCCCGGTGTCGTTCGATCCAAACGTTGGAGCCGTAATCCCTCGCTTCCTCCGATCGCCCATCCGCCCAGCCCAGAAAAGTTAATTAAGTAGAACGCAAACAAGCCGCTTCCCTTATAAATCTAATCCTTATCGGATTAGAAATGTGGCTCTTCCTGTCTGTGGAATCTCCGAACTAGTCTTTTATTTTTGGATTGGGGAGGGGGGGGGTTACAAATTGCCTGTTGAACCCTTTAAGCGAACAGCAGCAACCTCAGAATTACCCATAATGGCCATAATCAAGCCTTATTGGCCGTCTTATTTCCGATCTAAACAAGCAATTACGTACGGCGGAACTTAATAAATCCCGCGCGATTTACACGCTGACCCCTGAGAAATTAGAACGGAGCATTTCCTTCCCTTCCCCCCCTCCCACCCCGATTACCATCTCCTCTCTCTGAACCGGCAACCGCGGCTTCGCCTCTCAGGGCGCTCCATATTTAATAACGCAATTTATATTCCGCTCTCATCGCATAAACTATTGTAAAGGCGCTCTAATGTAAAAATACATCTGGCCTGTCAATAGTTTATCTTCTAGATCCGCGTCGAAATCCCTCGCCGGGCCCTGACATATCGCCGCGCCGGAGTCTAATGAATATAAAGGTGCAAATTAGACGGCCGGCGTTAATGCTCTTCATAAAACCCAATGATGGAGGCACGGTCTGCCTTCCCCCCGTTTCGCAGCGGCTTGATGCCGCCGCACAATAAATAAGATTTACTTAATGGGACGCGGGTGCCAGGAAGGCGAGTGTGTGCGAGCGCGCACATCTGACTCTACCCGCCACAGGTTGAAGAGGCAGCTGCCCGATGCGACAGCGGATTTATGTTAATGGTCTCCTTGCAAAGTCGTGGCCTCGGCGGTGTAAATGGCGTCCTATCTCTCCGGCGTGCCTCGCCTGCCAATAAAACTGTCATGAGGAGATGGGAATCGAGAGAGGCCGGGCGGGGGAGAGAAAACGCATGGGGATTGTGGGGCGGTTTAAAAGGACGCGGTGTACGTCTGGCTGTGCATCACAGCGGACATTTCCTGCGCGATCTGAAAGGTTAAGAGCGCCAATCTTTTACTCGGGCACTTTTCATGGAGACGTCACTGCAGTTAATACACTGCTGATCCGGGGCGCCCGTACTTTCGGTCGTGTCTTTGGCAATTCTGGGTGCGCTGAGTTGCAATAAACTATCGTATTGCTTAGAAAGCCGGGAACTCAGGAAGGAAAGAGAAGCGGCAGAATGCGGCAAAAATCTATAGGTTACAAAAGCACGGCCTTGCCACGCATGGATCAACTGGCAGATATCTAGCTGTTCGCAGGGCCGGGACAAGGGGTGGGCGAGAGGGATAGCTGCCCTGGGCGCTATGGTTTCTTGTAGGGATGAGGGTGCCTTCCTTCTGTTACAAGGCTGACAGGAGTAGAGAAAACGGAAGTGATTTTGACGAGCTAGTGACTGATGGACGTAGGATTCCTTAAAGCGGAGTTCCACCCCCCCCCCCCCTTTCCAAAAATACTGTAGCTGCTGACTTTTAATATTAGGACACTTACCTGTCCTGGAATCCAGCGATGTCAGCACAGCAGCCGATGTTTCCATCGGCTGTCGGGTGCTGCCGCCGCCACTGCCGCTAAGGGAACCTGGCAGTGAAGCCTTGCAGCTTCACAGCCGGGTCCCTACTGCGCATGCGCGAAACGTGCTGCTCTCGGTTTTGGCCAGAAAACAGAGGGAGGAGTAGGGGGGCCGAACCTCTGACGTACCTCGCCGCGGCAAGATCCGACGGAAGTGGGGCAGGGTACCTGTCAAAAACAGGTACCCGCTCCCCCTGAAAGGTGGTAAATGTGGCACCGGAGGGGGGGAGGAAACAGATAAGCGGAAGTTCCACTTTTGAGTGGAACTCTGCTTTAGGCTGGCACATCATTACTGGGGGAGGGGGGCAAAGTTTGGCATCTTTGTCCTGGGCGCTGGGGGAGATTGTCCCGGCACTGGCTGTCCACAAGTTACTGGCCCTGTAACGAAATTGGACAGAACTCTGGCAACTGAAATTTAATGTGGATAAGTGCAAGATAATGCACCTGGGACGTAAAAACCCAAGGGCAGAATATAGAATATTTGACACAGTCCTGACCTCAGTATCTGAGGAAAGGGATTTAGGAGTAATTATTTCAGAAGACTTAAAGGTGGGAGGACAATGTAATAGAGCAGCACGAAATGCCAGCAGAATGCTTGGATGTATAGGGAGAGGTATAAGCAGTAGAAAGAGAGAAGTGCTTATGCCGCTGTACAGAACACTGGTGAGACCTCACTTGGAGTATTGTGCGCAGTACTGGAGGCCATATCTCCAGAAGGATATAGACACTCTAGAGAGAGTTCAGAGAAGAGCTACTAAACTAGTACATGGATTGCAGGAAAAAACTTACCAGGAAAGGTTAAAGGACCTTAACATGTATAGCTTGGAAGAAAGAAGAGACAGAGGGGATATGATAGAAACTTTTAAATACATAAAGGGAATCAACTCGGTAAAGGAGGAGAGCATATTTAAAAGAAGAAAAACTACCACAAGAGGACACAGTTTTAAATTAGAGGGGCAAAGGTTTAAAAGTAATATGAGGAAGTATTACTTTACTGAGAGAGTAGTGGATGCATGGAATAACCTTCCTGCAGAAGTGGTAGCTGCAAATACAGTGAAGGAGTTTAAGCATGCATGGGATAGGCATAAGGCTATCCTTCATATAAGATAGGGCCAGGGACTATTCATAGGATTCAGATATATTGGGCAGACTAGATGGGCCAAATGGTTCTTATCTGCCGACACATTCTATGTTTTCTATGTTTTCTATGTGTCATAATACACAGCATTTTTACAGAAAAGCTCCACCTTTTATCATTAAAGCGGTAGTATCCTGCTTTTTGACACTTTTACCTACAGGTAAGCCTATAATAAGGCTTACCTGTAGGTACAAATAATATCTCCTAAACCGGCATCTCGCGAGCGGCGCATGCGCTCTGAAGGTCCGGTGGGACCTTCAATTAATTTGCCGGGAGCTTGCCGGAAAATCACTCCCGCGCGCATGCGTGGGAGTGACGTCATCGCGGCTCCGGCCAATCACCGCGCCGGAGCCGTCTCTTCCGGCCAATCACCGCGCCGGAGCCGCCGAACCCGGAAGAGACGGCGAGGGATCATGGCAGCGCCCGCAGCGATGTCCGGGGGTCCGTGTGGGGGCTTCGTTCTAAGGTAAGTTACACATAATGGGCTAGTATGCGATGCATACTAGCCCATTATGCCTTTGTCTTGCAGGTTTTTTTTTTTTCCTAGGGTTTACAACCGCTTTAAGTCACCCTTGAACTCCAGTCCAGTGACTCTGCCTAGGCTGAGATGATGTCATCAGCCTGCTGCAGGCAGGAGGAAGCATTTCCTCAGTCTCCCCTCCCTCAGTGATCAGACTGCAACATTGTAACTTTGTAGCACAATGTGAGAGGCCGCAGCAGCCTTGCGATACAAAGTTGCAACAGTGATCACTGAGGGAGCGCAATATTGATAACAAAAGTCTGAGGGTGCTGCAACAATGTGTGCTCAGACATTTGTGAACAAGAACTGCACAGGCAGGGCCAGGACAAGGGGTGGGCAGGAGGGACTGCTGGCCTGAGCACTGTGGTATCATGTGAGATGGGGGGGATTGGTGTTGGGTGGGGGGCATTAGGGGGTGGGGAAATTTGTGGGGCTAGGAAAGGTTATTTGGGGGGGATTTGTGTTGGGAGGTGGATGGGTGAGGAGGACTTGTGCTAGTAGGGGGGATTTAGGGGGTTTGTGCTAGAAGAGGTGATATGGTAGAGGTGGAGATTTGTGCTGGGAGGGGGGATTAATTTGAGGAGTAAAGTATTTGCGCTGAGGGGATGGGGAGAGAGCAAAGATTAGTACTGGGAGGGGGATTTCAGCAGGAGAGTGGATTTGTCCTGGGAGGGGGGATTTATGCTAAGGGGGTAAACACGTGGATTAGTGCTCAATTATTTTTTTTTGGGGGGGTGGTGATTTTTGCTAACACAAAATGCTCATACGTCTGGGGGGGGGGGTAGTTTGGGCTCTGGATGGCCTTGTCCTGGCACTGTGCACAAGCCCCAGGATTTACATGATTGTGTCATCTCTGAGCCGGCATCTCAGTCCAGGAAGTAGACGATGACCTTGGATGATGCCTGAACAAAGATGGCACGTTCCATCTACAGAGAAAAGCAGATGAAGGCATTGTCACAGAGAGTACTGTGAAGAGGTAACACATACCTGGAAGGGTTACACTGACACAGTGGGGATGATTTACTAAAACGTGAGAGAGCAAAATCTGGTGCAGCTCTGCATATAAACCAATCAGCTTCCAGGTTTTTTTTTTTTTTGTCAAAGTTTAATTGGACAATCTGAAATTAGAAGTTGACTGGCTACAATGCACAGCTGCACCACATCTTGCACACTCCAGTTTCAGTAAATCAACCCCATTATGTAACAAGATAAAATCCGTTGATAGGTCTTCATGATGTTGAGCTAATGCTTTAAAAATATTACTTAAAAATTTCCTGGTGAAAAGGGCAATGATTCAAGCTTCCCAGTTATAACTTCACTGCTTTTACTACAAAGAACCCCTTCTTCAACCATACTGCTTTTACTACAAAGAACCCATTCCTTAGCCATCAATATGCTAATGAAGTTATTAAATAAAACCCTTCTGATTTCATTGCATACCTTATTTTAAACATCATTGAGTATCTGTGCTTCTATATGCAATGCAGGCAGATCATGACTGGCGGGGGGAAGGTGGCAGAGTGCTGTATATAGCTTCCTGAAGATATCTCAGCACCCTGCCTGAGTACTCTGCTCAGTCCTGATGCAAGCAGTGGGCTGGCTCTTGGGAGGAGTTATGCAAATGTCAAAATGCCTTGATGGATGGAGGTCAATCTAGAAGGGTGGATGTTCTTGGGCATGCACCCCGCCCACATGTGATGCTGAGCAGGGGCAGACTGACAACTTTTGGCCCAGGGGGCAAGTACAAACCAGAGGCCCATGGTGCAGTGACTCTGCTCCCCTCCCACTCTCCCTCACCCCCCCCCCTCCCACTCTCCCAATCCTCCTCCTGACCCCCATTCCAAGCTGAAGCACTGCTCCAGATACTCTATACTTACTGGCTGAACCTGGGCTCCCAACGTGGTGAGCAGGGGTAGGTTGGGGGGAGCTGGGACAGTCTGGTTGGGGCTGGCTGGGACAGAAGAGTCTCCAGTGAGGCATGGAACCGGACTCTGCTCAGACACAATTTACACCATCCATTCTGGGGAGGGAGGCCACGCTCTGTCCTTGTCTTCATCCCACACTCAGTAGGTCAATGGTGGGGACTTTTTACTTCTCTTCACCAGGAATCCTTTAGGCATGTCTGTGGCAGAAGCGGTGCAGCCTTTTTACGGGGCATCAAAGCAGCCTAGGGGGCAATTGCCCCCCTGTCCCCTGGCCCAGTCCTCCCCTGATGCTAAGCCTCTATGATTGAAAGATATAAAATCTGACGCCTGAAGAAGGCCGGCCAGGGACAGTCAGGCTCGGGAGGAGGGGTGTCAAACTGGCGGCCCTCCAGCTTTTGAGGAACTACAAGTCCCATCGTGTTTCTGTCTTTGGAGGTCATACTTGTAACTGTCAGCCTTGCAATGCCTTATGGGACTTGTAGTTCAGATACAGCTTCAGGGCCTCAGGTTGATGCTGGACCTCCTCCAGCCAGAAAATGAGGTGGTCTCTATCTGACTTGGTGTAGCTTCTAATGCACACTGTGAGAAGCTCACAGTGTGCAGTGAAATCAGAGTAAGCCTTTTCAGTCCAGGAGAGGAGCTGGTACAACTGTGCAAGACTGAAGGGAAGGCCGGAGATCAGATCTATCCCATACGATCGTTCACTGACAGTTGATGGAGTACAGAATGATTGTGTTTGACCTCTCCGCTTTTGGGTCACACCATATGACGGTTCCGATGTAATGGCACCTGAGAATAGCTGTGCCACTCCATCCGTTGCTGCGTTCCACAAGCAGCTGGCATGCCAGGAAGGAGGTCTCTTCTACTACTTTTATTATTAATTACTACACGGGTAGCATAATCCTCAGCAGGCGCAGCCAAGAACCGTTCCGCCGAGCCATTAAACAAAGGTGTTCTCTGCACTTGTTTTGGCAATTATGACTTTCTTTTTTTTTTTTTTTTTACAAAATTGTAATTACCTCTTTTGCTTTATTTGCCCGTTTAGAAGCCGTACATTCATTTTTAATTTGGTGCGAATGCAGATTTTAATTAAGAGCATTGCCGCTAGAAACATAAAACATGTTAATATGGTAATAATGGTGGAGGAACAAGCGAAGCAGGGGGAATAGGCGTCCATCTTAAAAGTAACCCAGACGGTTGGTGTCAGCCAGGAGGAATGGCGCTCTCATTATTCGTTGCAGGGGTTGTCCGCCGCCGGGTGACTAATTTACTGTTTACTTAAAGGGCCGCTGAACCAAAAGGGCATTGTTTTCAGCAACTGATTCATGAAAAGATATTTTTTTTTTTTGATGACTTAGCATAAGTCTGAAGAACTGAATATTATTAAAAATATTAATTATCTAACGAAGGACACCAAATTGCTCAACACAGAACTCCCTTCCTGTCTGCTTCTCCAACAGAAGAAAGTCCCTGACTATTGGCTCTCCTTCAATGCTGTGCTTCTCACTTCATTCAATATAGCAGGAGATCCCAACCTTAGAGGGACCAGGCCCGAAAAATTCTTCCAGAACATTTCATACCCCAGCAGTAAAAAGAAAAAGGTTATAGTCATACAATGGAACTATAATGCCTCGTTTCCACTGAGTGGTACGGTACGGTTCGGTTCAGTACGGTACGGTTCGGTACGGTACACATTGCGTTTCCACTGCCAATAGTACCCTTTCATGATAGGCGTGGTATAGCAGGAAAGCTGTGATAGACGATTCTCGGTCAACCAATCAAAGTTCTGCAGAGTGTAGCTCCACCCTGTTGGTACGATACTAATGTGCTTGGTACCCCAACGAAAGGGTCCCAAAAAAAGTGGTACGGTACGGAATTAGGGTACCATTCACAATGGAAACGGCAAAAATAGCGTACCGTACCGACCCGTACCGTACCGCTCAGTGGAAACGAGCCATAAGTGTTTTGTGGTCACTAGGAGAAAAAGGTGCCCTGACCTTGGTGTCAATGGGAGGAAAAATATAGGGAGCTATGAACTACATTAGAGGCTCTGGATGGGCCTGGGGAGTTGGAAGGTTCTGGATGGAGCTGAGAAATTGGAAGGTTCTGGATGGAGCTGAGGAGTTGTAAGGTTCTGGATGGAGCTGAGGAGTTGGAAGGTTCTGGGTGAGTTGGGGATTTGGAAGGTTCTGGATGGAGCTGAGGAGTTGGAAGGTTCTGGGTGAGCTGAGGAGTTGGAAAATTCTGGATGGAGCTGAGGTGTTGGAAGGTTCTGGGTGGAGCTGAGGAGTTGGAAGGTTCTGAATGGAGCTGAGGAGTTGGAAGGTTCTGGGTGAGCTGGGGAGTTGGAAGATTCTGGATGGAGCTGAGGAGTTGGAAGGTTCTGGATGGAGCTGAGGAGTTGGAAGTTTCTGGATGGAGCTGAGGTGTTGGAAGGTTCTGGATGGAGCTGAGGAGTTGGAAGGTTCTGGATGGAGCTGAGGAGTTGGAAGGTTCTGGATGGAGCTGGGGAGTTGGAAGGTTCTGGATGGAGCTGGGGAGTTGGAAGGTTCTGGGTGAGCTGGGGAGTTGGAAGGTTCCTGGATGGAGCTGAGGAGTTGGAAGGTTCTGGATGGAGCTGAGGAGTTGGAAGGTTCTGGGTGAGCTGGGGAGTTGGAAGGTTCTGGATGGAGCTGAGGAGTTGGAAGGTTCTGGGTGAGTTGGGGAGTTGGAAGGTTCTGGATGGAGCTGAGGAGTTGGAAGGTTCTGGGTGAGCTGGGGAGTTGGAAGGTTCTGGATGGAGCTGAGGAGTTGGAAGGTTCTGGGTGAGCTGGGGAGTTGGAAGGTTCTGGGTGAGCTGGGGAGTTGGAAGGTTCTGGATGGAGCTGAGGTGTTGGAAGGTTCTGGGTGAGCTGAGGAGTTGGAAGGTTCTGGATGGAGCTGAGGAGTTGGAAGGTTCTGGGTGAGCTGGGGAGTTGGAAGGTTCTGGATGGAGCTGAGGAGTTGGAAGGTTCCTGGATGGAGCTGAGGAGTTGGAAGGTTCTGGATGGAACTGAGGAATCGGAAGGTTCTGGGTGGAGCTGAGGTGTTGGAAGGTTCTGGGTGAGCTGGGGAGTTGGAAGGTTCCTGGATGGAGCTGGGGAGTTGGAAGGTTCTAGATGGGGCTGGAGAGACTGCAAGGCTCTGGATAAAGCTTAGGGGGGCTGTAAGAGTCTAGATGGGGCTGGGTGGCTGGAAGGCTCTTGATGAGACTAAAGGGTCTGGATTTCTGAATGGCTCTGGATGGGATGTGGGGGTGGAAGGCTCTGGATGAGACTGGGGGGCTGCTTGGGGCCGGAGGAACTGGAAGGCCTGGATAAGACTGCAGGGGGGTGGGGAAGTATTCTAAATGGGACTAGAAGTCTCTGGATGGGGCTTGGAGTTTGGACGGATGTGAATGTGATTTGCGGTGTGGAGGGCTCTGGATGGGGCTGGAGGGCTAAAAAGGCTGTGGATGGGGCTGGAAGGCTCTGCATGAGGCTGGAGAGATTTATATAGGGCTGAGGGGAGGGGGTAGAAGGCTTCGGATGGAGGTGGGGATCTGGAAGGCTTTGGGTGGGGCTGGAAAGCTCTGGATGGCACTGAAAGGCTCTTAATGAGGCTGGGGAGGACTGAAGGCTCTGGATATGGGCTATTGGGTGATAGGGGTTGAAGAGGGAGTTAGGGAATACTGCAACAAACTTGGTCACCCTGTGGGGAATTAGGTTTCTGGAGGGGGTTGGTGGCAACTTTGGTAAACAGGGTCGTAGATCAATTCAGATGACTGGGAACTTTGTGGGTGCACTGTGGGAGACTGGGGGGGGGGGACTCTACAGGGGCTGAAGGGCACTGTGGGAGGTTGGGGGGCAATCTGGTCTGGGACACAGTTAGAGGTTGGGGGCACAATGAGAGGCTGGAGGCTCTGCAGCAGTTAGGGGTATACTAAGGGAGATTGGGGGCACTGTGGGACTCTGTTAACGGCTAGGGCACCATAGAGGGCTGGAGGCTTTGCAGCTGATCGGGAAGGGGGGCTGTTGGGGGAGAAATTTACAGGAGCAGATGGGCACTGTGGAAATTGGGGGGGGGGGGTATTGTGGGGGATAGGGGCACTGCAATGCTCTGTGGGAGGTTGTGGGCAATGTAGCAGGCACCATATGGTTTGAGGGAACTATCTGGTTTGAGGACACTATGGGAGGCACTATATGGTTTGAGGACACTATGGGAGGCACTATATGGTTTGAGGACAATATAGGAGGCACTATATGGTTTGAGGACACTATGGGAGGCACTATATGGTTTGAGGACACTATGGGAGGCACTATATGGTTTGAGGACACTATGGGAGGCACTATATGGTTTGAGGACACTATGGGAGGCACTATTTGCTTTGAGGACACTATGGGAGGCACTATATGGTTTGAGGACACTATGGGAGGCACCATTTGGTTTGAAGACACTATGGGAGGCACTATATGGTTTGAGGACACTATGGGAGGCACTATACGGTTTCGGGGGTACTGTGGGAGCTCTGGGCAATATAGCAGGCACCATATGGTTTGAGGGCACTATCTGGTTTGAGGACACTATGGGAGGCACTATTTGGTTTGAGAACACTATGGGAGGCAGCCGATTGGGGGTTGGGGGACTGTTGGGGGAGAAATTTACAGGAGCAGATGGGCACTGTGGAAATTGGAGGGGGGGGGGGGGTATTGTGGGGGATAGGGGCACTGCAATGCACTGTGGGAGGTTCTGGGCAATATAGCAGGCACCATATGGTTTGAGGGCACTATCTGGTTTGAGGACACTATGGGAGGCACTATTTTGTTTGAGGACATTATGGAAGGCACTATATGGTTTGAGGACACTATGGGAGGCACTATTTGGTTTGAAGACACTAAGGAAGGCACTATATGGTTTGAGGACACTATGGGAGGCACTATATGGTTTGAGGACACTATGGGAGGCACTATATGGTTTGAGGACACTATGGGAGGCATTATATGGTTTGAGGACACTATGGGAGGCACTATATGGTTTGAGGACACTATAGGAGGCACTATATGGTTTGGGGGGTACTGTGGGAGCTCTGGGCAATATAGCAGGCACCATATGGTTTGAGGGCACTATCTGGTTTGAGGACACTATAGGAGGCACAATATGGTTTGAGGACACTATGGGAGGCACTATATGGTTTGAGGACACTATGGGAGGCACTATATGGTTTGAGGACACTATGGGAGGCACTATATGGTTTGAGGACACTATGGGAGGCACTATTTGGTTTGAGGACACTATGGGAGGCACTATTTGGTTTGAGGACACTATGGGAGACACTATACGGTTTGAAGACACTATGGGAGGCACTATATGGTTTGAGGACACTATGGAAGGCACTATATGGTTTGAGGACACTATGGGAGGCACTATGTGGTTTGAGGACACTATGGGAGGCACTATACGGTTTGGGGGGTACTGTGGGAGCTCACGGGATCTGTAGCTGACTGGATTCTCTCAGGGGTCTGAGGGGGACACAGTGGGAAGTTGAAGGGCACTGTGTGGGCTTGAAGCTCTATGGTGGACTGGGGGCACTGCAGGTGTTTGAGGGGCACTGCGGGCACTATCAGAGGTACTGCTCTATAGCGTTTATATGGTCGTTTTCATTTGTAAACATTTCAAACCAGTCAACAACAAAAAAAATGGGGCAACGCTGGGTGTGGCTAGCCCAGTTAGCGGTCATCCGTACAGAACAGCACCGTGAACAAACCCTGGACCATTATCAGAAGGTGATGACAAATCTAAAATTTACCAATTGTCGCTAGAACAAAAATACAGGGAATTCTATCAGCTCTCTATACCTTTATGAATAAAGCTGAAATCTGAAATCAGGCTTGCAGAAAGAATGGCTGTAGTATCAGCTACTCACTACGGCCCTCCAGTTGTTGCGGAACTACACGTCCCATGAGACATTGTCAATCTGATATTCACAGACATAACTAGGCATGATGAGAATTGTAGTTCCTGAACAGCTGGAGGGCCATAGTTTGGACACCAGAAGGAAGTCCAGACACAGGCTCTGAGAACTCTGGGTGGGTGTCTCCCTGTGCAGCAGAGTAGGCAGGAGGCGGGGCAGTGGCACAGACATGGCAGAACAATGGGATTTAAAAAGTGATGTTACAGAGAAGAGAACAGGGGTCCAAAGAGCACGGGCATTGCCGTAGAAACCAGTTGGCAGGCACAAGGGTTTCTCCATACGGGTGTGATTGCGGTATTTAGCCGCCTGGCTGGAGTCATCCTTTAACTCTCAGCTTTCACTTCAGAGACGGATCAGCCTGCAGAGGTCTCGAGGAGGTGAGAGAGGTTCTGGCCCCGGAGTGTCGTGCTGCTCCATCTCCCTGCCCTGCGCACTCATCCGTCCTGTCTATTTTTACCGCCAAAGCTCTCTGCCCCCCCAATAATAGCAGAAGTGCTTGTTCTGCCGGCTCGCGGCTGTGTTTTATAAATAATGCAGAGGCCTTATTTACTGACAGGTTGTAGCGGCAGCGAGAAGAAATGATGTGAAATCAGGACTCATGAATAATGGATGGAGGCGGATTGACTCCAGCTTTCCTCCCTGGCGCTCTGTCCTTTTCTCACCAACCCCCCCATCCCCCTAACCACCACCGCCTCCCCGAGTCTTAACAGGGTAACACCTCATCATACGAGGCGATAACCCTGCCAGACGCGCAGCATCGCTCTGCAATATCGCCGGGCCAAAATAAACAAAGGGCTTATTGATGGGTGACAACACGCAATGGGGGTCAGCTGCTGCAGCAACACCTCACCCTGCACCGGGGGGGGCTAATAAAGTCCAGAGAAAAAACAAATCTCACTGTTATATCATACAATGTGACAGAATTTACTATAATATACTATATCTGGTAATATCACTCCTGTATAATATATCTTCTATCTGGAGAGCTGTGATGTCACTCCTGTATAATATATCTTATATCTAGAGAGCGGTGATGTCACTCCTGTATAATATATCTTATATCTAGAGAGCGGTGATGTCACTCCTGTATAATATATCTGATATCTGGAGAGCGGTGATGTCACTCCTGTATAATATATCTTATATCTAGAGAGCGGTGATGTCACTCCTGTATAATATATCTTATATCTAGAGAGCGGTGATGTCACTCCTGTATAATATATCTGATATCTGGAGAGCTGTAATGTCACTCCTGTATAATATATCTCATATCTAGAGAGTGGTGATGTCACTCCTGTATAATATATCTTATATCTGGAGAGCGGTGATGTCACTCCTGTATAATATATCTGATATCTGGAGAGCTGTGATGTCACTTCTGTATAATTTAACTTATATCTGTAGAGCGGTGATGTCACTCCTGTATAATATATCTTATATCTGGAGAGCAGTGATGTCACTCCTGTATAATATATCTTATATCGAGAGTGGTGATGTCACTCCTGTATAATATATCTTATATCTGGAGAGCGGTGATGTCACTCCTATATAATAAATATATCTTATATCTAGAGAGCGGTGATGTCACTCCTGTATAATATAATATATCTTATGTCTGGAGAGCGGTGATGTCACTCCTGTATAATAAATATATCTTATATCTAGAGAGCGGTGATGTCACTCCTGTATAATATAACTTATCTGGAGAGTGGTGATGTCACTCCTGTATAATATATCTTATATCTGGAGAGCAGTGATGTCACTCCTGTATAATATATCTTATATCTGGAGAGCGGTGATGTCACTCCTGTATAATATATCTTATATCTGGAGAGCGGTGATGTCACTCCTATATAATATATCTTATATCTGGAGAGCGGTGATGTCACTCCTGTATAATATATCTTATATCTGGAGAGCGGTGATGTCACTCCTGTATAATATATCTTATATCTAGAGAGCGGTGATGTCACTCCTGTATAATATATCTTATATCTAGAGAGCGGTGATGTCACTCCTGTATAATATATCTGATATCTGGAGAGCGGTGATGTCACTCCTGTATAATATATCTTATATCTGGAGAGCTGTAATGTCACTCCTGTATAATATATCTCATATCTAGAGAGTGGTGATGTCACTCCTGTATAATATATCTTATATCTGGAGAGCGGTGATGTCACTCCTGTATAATATATCTGATATCTGGAGAGCTGTGATGTCACTTCTGTATAATTTAACTTATATCTGTAGAGCGGTGATGTCACTCCTGTATAATATATCTTATATCTGGAGAGCAGTGATGTCACTCCTGTATAATATATCTTATATCGAGAGTGGTGATGTCACTCCTGTATAATATATCTTATATCTGGAGAGCGGTGATGTCACTCCTATATAATAAATATATCTTATATCTAGAGAGCGGTGATGTCACTCCTGTATAATATAATATATCTTATGTCTGGAGAGCGGTGATGTCACTCCTGTATAATAAATATATCTTATATCTAGAGAGCGGTGATGTCACTCCTGTATAATATAACTTATCTGGAGAGCGGTGATGTCACTCCTGTATAATATATCTTATATCTGGAGAGCAGTGATGTCACTCCTGTATAATATATCTTATATCTGGAGAGCGGTGATGTCACTCCTGTATAATATATCTTATATCTGGAGAGCGGTGATGTCACTCCTGTATAATATATCTTATATCTGGAGAGCGGTGATGTGACTCCTGTATAATATATCTTATCTTGAGGGCTGTGATGTCACTCCCGTATAATATAACTTACACTATATTGTCAAAAGTATTGGGACACCTGCCTTTACACACACACATGAAATTTATTGGCATCCCAGTCTTAGTCCGTAGATCCCCTAAACAGCAGCCTACAAAACCTTGCGGCCAAAGGAGGCATCCACAGATGCCAAAACATCCACTTTATAGAACTTTGTGGAAGCGTACACCGACGACCAGGTGGCCGCCTTGCAAACCTGCGTCACTGACGCCTGATGATGGAAGGCCCAGGAGGCACTGAGTGCCCGAGTAGAGTACGCCTTGACAGGGAAAGGAGGAACCTGACCCTCGATGGAAAAGGCCTGAATTAATGTCTGTCTGATCCATCTGGAAATGGTCGCAGAGGAAGTAGACAACCCTTTACAAGGCCCATCCATGAGCACAAATAGCGAGTCTGATTTCCTAAAAGACTCCATAGCTGCCAGGTACACCCTAATCGCCCGGACCACAGCCAAGGCATGCAAATCAATTTCCTTTGGATGTTTTGGCCTGGGACACAGGGAAGGAAACACAATGTCTTAATTCAAATGAAAGTCAGAGACGACCCTTTGGAAGGAACGACAGACAGGGACAAAGAACCACCTTATCTCTGTGAACCACAAAGTAAGGTGAATGACAGGATAACGCCTCCAATTCCGGCACCCTGCGCGCAGAGGTGATAGCCACCAAGAAGGACACCTTCTGGGACAGCGTAAGCAGGGGAATCTCCCGAAGATTTTTAAAAAGGAGCTTTCTGGAGGACTGAGAGCACTAAATTGAGGTCCCAAGGCGGCAATGAAGACCGCACTGGAGGGGCCAAGTGCCTAACTTCCTGAAGAAAGGGAGTATGTGGCCAAGGTCCATTGAAAGAAGGCCGCTAAAGCAGACACCTGACCCTTAATAGTACTCAAGGCCAGTTTCTGCTCAACTCCCCATTGAAGGAAGGTCAAGACCTGAACCACCTAGAAATGGATGAACCCCAAGAGACTCACACCACACAATGTACGACTTCCACGTACGATTGTAGATCTTCCTAGAAGTAGATTTCCTAGCTTTTAACAGTGTTGGAATCATCAACTCAGACAAACCTCTATCCATCAGCACCTGGCGTACAACAGCCAAGCCGTCAAAACCAGCGACTTTAAAGCAGGATGGAAGATTGGCCCTTGGGACAGCAGATCCTCCCTGAGAGGAAGCATTCAAGAAACGTCATCGACCAGCCGCACCAGATCGGCGTACCAAGCCCGGCTAAAGCCAGTCCGGAGCCACTCAGATGACTGGAATCCCTTCTGTCTCGATCCTGCGTAGAAGTCTTGGCAGAAGCTGGAGAGAAGGGAAGGCGTAAATCATAGGATACTGACCCCACGCGGCCAAAAACGCGTCTGTGGTGTCCGCCAGAGGATCCTGTGACTGAGCCACAAACCTTTGCGCCTTTATGTTGAGCCAAGACGCCAACAGATCCACCGCGGGGATGTCCCACCGGAGACACAACTGATGAAACACCTCCAGATGAAGGAACCACTCCCCTTGGTCCAACGCCTGCCGACTGAGGTAATCTGCCTGCCAGTTTTCCACCCCAGGAATGTGTACAGCGGAGAAGGCTGCCCACCTTAGAATGCTGGCTACTTCCAGAGCTGCCAGGACACTTCTTGTGCCCCCCTGGTGATGAACATAAGCCACGACTGTGGCACTGTCCGATTGAATGCGCATTGGACATCCCTGAAGATGATCCGTCTAATGGTCCAGGCACAGTCTGATCGCTTGGAGTTCCAAGACATTATTCGGTAGTCTGGACATACAAGGGGAGGAAGGATTTGCCCAGCCGAATTGCGGGAGAACGAAGCCACAATATCAGGGACTCTCTCGTTCCCCGGCTCAGCCGGATCTGATTGTCCAGAGAGTCTTGTCCCATTTGGCCAGAATCTCCCTTGCAGGGACCTCGTATGAAACTGTGCAAACGGAACCGCCTCGAATCAGGCCCAGCATCCACATGCAAGCCTGGAGGGATGACCATCTGCTGGACAGCGGGAGACGAATTGCAGTCTGAAATTTCTGAAGTTTGTCCAGAGTAAGGAGCACTCTGGCTAAGGTCGAGTCAAGAGTCAGACCCAGATAGTCCAGCTTTATGGACGTAACTAGAGCAGACTTCTGAAAATTCAGAATCCAGCCAAATTCCCTCAGAGTTCATATGGTGATTTCCAGGTTTTCCACCAGAGCAGTAGGAGAGACTCCGCTCGCAGAAGGAGGTCGTCCAAGTAGCTCAGTACCGCGATCCCCCGTTGGCGTAACAATGCCAGCACCGAGGCTAACACTTTTGTGAAGCCCCGAGGAGCAGAGGCGAGACGAAAGGGTAACGCCACAAACTGATAACGCTCCTCTCCCTCAGCCAAGCGGAGGAAGTGCTGGTGACCGGCAAGCATCGTTGATTTTGATAGAGGCAAGAAAGTACTCCTGATGCAGGGATGCCACCACGGTGCAAATGGACTCCATTCTGAACTTCTGCACCTGCACAAAGCAGTTCCGTGCCTTGAGGGATTGGACACACCTCGCCTTCCTTCCTGGGGACTGTAAACAGGTTTGAGTAAAACCCTGAAAACATTCTGAAGTCGGAATCGGGACAATCACCCCTTGAAGTAACAGGTCTTGTACCGCCCCAAACAGACCCTGTAAGCGGTCCGGGGACCCTGAGGAATGAAAAAACTTCTTATGAGCCGAGAAGGAGCACCAACATCTATGACAAGGGTCTTTGCCCTTAGTAGCCTGCGGAAGAAAGATACTCTTCCCCCCCTGTGAGACCTTTAATGATGTCATCCAGGTTAGCTCCTAACAGCGATCTCCTTGAAAGGGAAGAGCAGTCAAGGCCTTTTTAGAAGTCTGGACCGCAGACCAGCAATTGAGCCAAAAGACACGCCGAAGGACCACTGCCGAAACAGAGAGCCGAGCCACTAGGGGAGTCGCATCCAAAGAGGCATCACAGATAAACTGCAGCCCCTGGACCAGCTGGTCTGCCAGCTCAGCAAAGGCAAGGGGGATCTGTTCTCCTTCCAGATCAGGGCGTAAAAGTTTAGCCCACTCAGTCAGAGTTTGCGACACCAGGGCAATGGTGAATACTGGCCTTGGTGCTGAACCAGCCAGGGTGTACATATTGTGGGCCACAGCCTTCCTGTCAGCTGGATCCTTAAAGGCCGGGGACTCTTCAACCGGAATCATGGTTGCCTTGTTCAATCTGGAACCTGGAGGGTCCACCACCACTGGAACAGTCCACTTCTTAAAGAGAGACTCCTTATAGGGATATCGCCTATCAAATCGCTTAGGGACCCCAAGGGTCGTCCTCACTCTTTAGCGACATTTCTGTCAAAATAGGCGGGGAAAGGAAACACTTTTACCGCTCTGGATAGCTTATGAGTGCCAAAGGGAACCTGCGCCTCTATCGCAGCCACAGCTGCGTCCTCCATCTTCAAGGTCCCACGCACAGATACAATCAGTGCTTCCACCAGCGCCATTTTGTGCGCAGTTGCAGATGTGAAATCTTCCTCACTATCTGAAGATTCCAAGCGTGTGGTCATAGACCGAACAAGGTGACCCACGTCCACAGTGGCAGAATCAGATTCAGGATCTGATGAGACAGATGAGTCAGGGGAAGGCGGGGGGAGCTTTTGGCTTGCTCATTGCCCGAAAGCCACCTCCACCCAGGACACAAAGGACTCCAGGACCGCCTTCAGTGCATCGATGGATGGTTGGGACCAGGAGGGCCCGCAGTCTCAGAGAGGGGATCAGGTGAGGAGATGTGCTCCAAAAACTCCATGAGTCACCAGGGGGGCACCACAAAAAATGTAAAAATCTGCAAAGGGAAAACCCGCACCACGCTGGCAGCACCACCCAGTCACCAGGCACAAAGCACCAAGCGATCCTCAGCAGAGAGGGAGAGGACCCCACCAGACTCACCACCCAGCAGAAACAGGCACCTGCAGCCACCCGGACAATCTGCACTCCACACGCGGCGATCAGGAAGTGAAAATATTCAGGAGTCAGCACCAAGGATGAGGAGGGGCTCTCACCGCCGAAATCGTCACACACAGGGCTCCACTGTCATGGTTGCCACTATTTTCAATGGCAAACCACTGCAAAATGGCAACAGGACTACACAAACATGGCCACCATGCATTGAGCACACAGGCTACAAGAAAATGGCGGCCCCATGCAGCACTACGAGGCTCACAGGGATCCCTAGGCCTCAAGGATGACCCAGACAGGACGGGGGACACTGGCAGGAGCCCCGCCAGGTACAACCCCGACACGGCACAGCCGATCGTCTGGTCGGTGGCGGTGCACCCCGCCCATCGCCCACATAGCGCCTTGCCCCCCCCCAGGAGGTGGACCAGAGCACCCACACAGCCCCAGCGAAAGTGGAGGGGGGGTCGGATGGGGGGACAGATGAAGGGGGGGCCTAACAGGAAGGAGAGAACCCAGGGGTTCTGACTGTCCCATGGAGTAGCCCACGTCCACCCCAAAACTCTCCAGTAGGAGAGGGGGGACAGCTACTCGCCATACCAGGAACCAGATGGGCATTGCTCCAGACAGAACCTCCTCTCCATCAAAATGGGGGGTTTGTCGGCCAGGAGAAACACTGCGACTCGGGCCAAGACCCAGTCGTATGCGACCTCGCGAGGCGTTTACCTCGCAGGCCAGCCCCTGTCCGGTGGGGCTGTGTCGTGGCCAACCTAGCGTGGAGCTGAGGCCTCCACGCGCTCGCTGGCCAGACTGGCAGTTGATTGTTAATCTCACAGGAAAAAAACAGGAAAAAATTTATATCTGAAAGGAGATCAGTGATATCACTCCTGTATAATATAACATATCTGGAGATCAGTGATGTCACTCCTGTATAATATAACATATGGAGATCAGTGATGTCACTCCTGTATAATATAACATATGGAGATCAGTGATGTCACTCCTGTATAATACAAAATATGTGGAGATCAGTGATGTCACTCCTGTATAATATAACATATGTGGAGATCAGTGATGTCACCCCTGTATAATATAACATATCTGGAGATCAGTGATGTCACTCCTGCTTTATATAACATGTTGATGATGTCATCACATAATGTGATTTGGTGTAGAATTTAGGAAAAGTCAGATATCTGGATATTGGAGTGACTTTATATAAGATACTTTGTTTCTATCAGTATGGTATGTGGAGATGTAGATGGCAGTACAGGAAATAAGAGTGGCCCCCAGAGTCACATCTTGGATGGGCCCCATGTTGTTTCCTGCGATAGGTAAAGGAGGCCTCCGCACACTCTTTCTGTATGTACAGAGTCCCCCTGGAATGATCCTGGAAATCTGGTGTCAGAGATTGCTGTGTCTGCGGAATGCCATACCCCAATGGCCATAGAACATTCCATAGACCCAATCATGGACACCATTCCATATTTCGATGCCTCTTCCAATATCACAGCCATGCCGAGCTAAATAAAAACAAACAACCCGGGGGGCCAAAATAGTCACGCCATCCTTGGAGGCATGAAATGACGGCCCAACAATGGCGACCAATGCGGCAGATTCGGCTTTGCAGAAGTAAACAAAAAAATGCAAACAGATGGATAATTAGATATTAATCTCATCCTTCCACTTCCACGTGTGTTATCCTCCGCACATCACCCAACCGCCGCGCCGGGGGGACCGCCGTCTCTCCTCTCCGCAAATACAGCTGACTGCACAGCCTGGCTTTAATATCCGCACGCCGCCTGACCTATTTCTAATAGCACATAAATCACGGGGAAAAGCAGCCGCGTCCGGGAGGTCATTATATCCTCCTCTCTGACCCTCCACTCGATTAGTCAAATTCCAACACCTACAGTCGCGGCTCTGCAGACGGCTGCTGAGCGTTTACCGCCGCTGCATTTGGGGATCAGCGCGCTCCTCTGAGGAATTAAGTTAATTGAGGCTTTCAGCTCGGTATTGTGCTGCTATCTCTCCACCCCCCCTCCTCCCCGCAAGCTGCTCCCGGGCGCCGGGGCCGCATTAATTTTGCAAAGAACAGGTGTGGGATAAAGGATGCGAGGAGAGCGCCGCCAGAGAGAGAGAGCGGGGAAAAGAGACCGAGCGAGGACGACGCACAGAAAAGAGACAGGTGAAGGGGGGGATGGGAAGAATCAACCGGAAGAAAAGATCACCGCTGGGGGATCAAACACACAAACATGAACAATATTATAAAGAGAACCTGTCATCAGATATTTATTTCGCTTAGTAATGTGTCAGTGTATTATGTTTAGGTTTTACCTCTCACAGAAATAACATCTGGTCGCCTAACAGAAGGACGGCACCATGTTTGTTCAGGCATCACCATCTACTTCCTGGACTGAGATGTCAGCACAGAGATGACACAATCATGTAAATCCCGGTGCCCTGTGCAGTTCTTGGCTGTGTTTACAAATGTCTAATTTGCCTCGTTTCCACTGAGCGGTACGGTTCGGATCGGTATGCAATTTTTGCCGTTTCCATTGTCAGAAGTTGTAAATGCTACCCTAGAGTGGAGAGGAGAAGACAAGAAGAGCGGAGAGGGAGTTGACCAGAGCGGAGAAGTCCGGATGAAGATTTTTAATAAACTTTCCAAAACGTCTCATGTCGTTATTTACACACACTGCCTTTTATGGGGTGAATGGGTAGGGGTACAGTGTACCCCTACCCATTCACATAGGGAGGGGGTCCAGGATCTGGGGGCCACTCTCGTTAAAGGGGGCTTCCAGATTCCGATGAGCCCCCTGCCCGCCGACCCCCACAACCACCGGCCAGGGTTGTTGGGATGAGGCCCTTGTCCCCATCAACATGGGGGCAAGGTGCTTTGAGGTGGGGGGTGTAGAGCTCCTCCTGCCCCAGAGCACCAACCCTCCCCATGTTGAGGGCATGTGGCCTGGTAAGGTCCGGGGGGGTGGGGCCGCTCGCTCGTCCCCTCCCCCTTCCTGCCCTACCGGGCTGCGTGCTCGGATAAGGATCTAGTATGGATTTTGGGGGGGGGACCCCACGCTATTTTTACGGGGTGGGGCTACCCTCAAATTCCATACCAGACCCGAAAGGCCTGGTTTGGAACCTGGGGGGGACCCCCACGCAGTTTTTTTTCACATTTTTGGCGTGGAGTTCCCCCTCAAGATTCTCACAGTGCAAGTCGCGCCGCAAGTCGGATCTGACTTGCGGCGCGACTTCCATTCAAATCAATAGGCTCCCATAGGGAACCATTGATTTTGAATAGAGGCAGAAAAAACGCTGCTAAAAGCAACGTGGCCAAACGTGCAATAACGCCAATGGAAAAAGCTACTGAAAGCACGTTTAACAGCTGCTTTTTCCCGGCGTCAGAACTAGCTTTGCAGCACGTTTTTTCTAAAGTCCCGTGTGGATGGAGCCTAATTCTGAACTGTACCGAACCAAACCGTACTGCTCAGTGGAAACGAGGCAAAAGAGTACTGTCCGTGATAGTTTTCTTTTTTATTTGCACTAACATCCCCATTTTCAGGACAAGGTTTCAGGGTGTGTCCTCTTCTTCAAGGTACTCAATAATACAGCTGTGATTACCTCTTCACAAATGTCTAACACAGATCAGACCCTGCTGAAACCCCTCACCTTGTTGTGACTTGCTACACAGTAACAATGTTGCAGTCTTATCACTGGAGCAGGGAAGACTGAGGAAATGTACGCCTCCTTGAAGACGTCGTAATGACGAAACGCGTTGGGAGGAGCTAGCCGAACGTCATTGCGTCACACCCGGAAGTTTTGAGGTCGGCCATTTTGCTGGTTATCTATAGAAGCAACATAGCTGCCGAACTGCTCCTGATGCTTGTTACCTGCTTTTATTACTTGTACCTGGGTGAGTGCATACCCTATGAGTTTTAAATAAAAGGATTTGTTTTAACCACTTTACCGCTGCTCACTGGAGCTCTACTGCAACAAAGTGTCTCGGTAACGTCTGGCGACGTAGACCTACGTCGCCAGACATTCCCCTCTCTCGGCGGCGCGCGCGCGCCGCCAGAAGCTCGCTCCTGCTGTATTCAGTCACAGCGGAAGTCGGGCCAGGGGAGGAGCAGCGGTGATCACTCCCGCGCATGCGCGCAAGACCCGCCGGTCAAGGCACTGGGTTCTGAAGAAACGGCACGGGCGGCCGTTTCTTCAGAGCACATGCGCCGATGATGTCATCGGCTACATGCAATGTAAATATCTCCTAAACGGTGCAAGTTTAGGAGATATTTACAGCACCTATAGGTAAGCCTTATTATAGGCTTACCTATAGGTAAAGGTAATAAAAGTGGGTTTACAACCACTTTAAGACATTTTGGACGATTTCATGCTCCCAACTTTGTGGGAACAGTTTGGGGATGGCCCCTTCCTGTTACAACATCACTGTGCACAAAGCAGGGCGTATAAAGACATGGATGAGCGAGTTTGGGATGGAGGAACTTGACTGACCTGCACAGAGTCCTGACCTCAACCCGATAGAACATCTTTGGGATGAATTAGAGCAAAGAATGCGAGCCCGGACTTCTCCTCCACATCAGTGCCTGACCTCACAAATGTGCTTCTGGAAGAATGGTCAAACATCCCCATAGACACACTCCTAAACCTTGTGGACAGCCTTCCCAGAAGAGTTGAAGCTGTTATAGCTGCAAAGGGTGGGCCAACTCAATATTGAACCCTACGGACTAAGACTGGGATGCCATTAAAGTTCATGTGTGTGTAAAGGCAGGCGTCCCAATACTTTTAAAAGACAAAAACAAAAGAAGCGCGCGCCGACCTAGTGCATTACCACTATAAAAGATTTATTAAAATTTTAAAAGGTGTTTAGTATACTCACAAAACTATTGTAGGTATCACGCATATAAACATGATCAACACAGGATCTCCAAGGTAGCCAAGGCACTACGCGGTGCTGGATAACATTCAGTAATCCGCATGAGTCTGCTAAGGCTAGGCTGACGCGTTTCGAGGGCAAACCCTCTTCCTCAGAGCCAGAAGGTGCTGCTAGCTAATACTTTTGACAATATAGTCAACGTGCTGTGCCTCTCTTCAGTGCAATGTGTGTTGCGCTTTACCCTCGACTGTTTGGGTTATATTCACAATGAATGACACTGCACATAAAGCAGGTGCGTCACGTCAATGCGCGTTTTAGTTGTGGGAAGTTGACTTTAGTTATGAAAGTACGGTCCAAAAAATGGAGGTAAAATAACATGACATAGCAAACACCCATCAACACGTATTATTCTTCCCCCTTTCTGAGTATTAGCCGGTCACCATCAGCAGCTGGCAGAACATGCTGAAAAAGTGAAAATGTTCATTGTATTGTCCGAAGTGGAAAGGAGGAGATTCCCTTTAGGTGGCGGTCGCAGGAAATGCACACATGATGGAAGGTCAGGAGATGAGGGAAGAATTAGACGATAAATGGCGGGGAGGAGGCGATTTCCAGCCAGGAGTCAGATGGACTTTATTTACACAAGGGGTCAAGTTTGCTGAGATAAAATGGCTCCAGCTGTGCCATCCCCTGAGAGCCTGCTGGGAAGGAGCGTAATGATTGGCTCCAAGTCCCATTTCGGCGTTCAGCCTGTGCAGTTAACCCTGCAGTGAGCTACAACTCTGTGGCTGCCGGTTGCCTCACCTCTTAAACGGCCGGCCTGGAATCTGAGCCCATAAAAGAAAAACAGCCGGCATGTTCCTTGGTCCCAGCTCTGCCTGCTAAAAGGGAAGATGGACAGCAAGGAACCATGTGACAGGAGGCTACAGTGCTGAAAGAGAAGTCTACAATGGGCTTCCGTGCGGTCTGGTTGCTGTTTAGCGATACAAGTCATGGGAGCTGTATGACACCACCATGTGGCTTTCAAATGGCCCCAGTTACTGGGAAACCCATTGTCACCATAGCTTGCTCTTTCCGCTGATCACATCCCATACTGGCAATAGGGGGCTCCCATGAATGAGGGATGTGAGCGGTTCGGGGACGGCGCTGTCACACAGCTCTGGCTTCTGAGCAATGTACAATCCGGGGAAGCCGCTAAGGGATAAAAGCAGAGGCTCGGCCATTGCAATTAATATCTAATTCTCCCTTAACACCCATCAAATTAAAGCAGCGTTCGGGGCTTGGCGGAGTTGGCACTGCAGAACGTTATTCCGTAATGAGGTTTAATAGGTCTGAACTGCATTTAATGGCACCTCAGTGTTAGTTTATGATGATTTAATTCATCAGGGGGGAGGGGGTGCACTGCTTCTATGTGTTTTTTTTTCTCTCTGGTCGTTCTATACACTAGCTGGGAAATTACGGCAGTTAACCCCCCCCCCCACCACCACCACCACGATATGATGAACTACATGCCCCAGCATACTCCAAGGTTTTACCTTCATTCATTCTCTATTTATAGATCCTCTGAGATTTTCAAAGAAAACACATTAACTCTACCCAATACAATGCTATAAGGGTCTAGTCTAGGGGAGCCCATTGTACATACGTATCAAAGTTCAGTATATGGACACCTGACCAATTCACCAAACTATATTAGGGATGAGCTTGGGTTCTGCTCCAAGTTTGGTTTGAACCCAAGTAAGGCCAAACCTGGAAGGCTGCTATCAGTGCCAGGCCAACGGGCTGTGGGTGGAGGATTACCCCTGGAAGTCTGCTATCAGTGCAAGGCTAAAGAGCTGTGGGTGGAAGATTCCCCCCAGAAGGCTGCTATCAGTGCTATGCCAATGGGCTGTGGGTGGAGGATTCCCACCGGAAGGCTGCTATCAGTGCAAGCAATGGGCTGTGGGTGGAGGATTCCCCCCCCGGAAGGATGTTATCAGTGCTATGCCAATGGGCTGTGGGTGGAGGATTCCCCCCCGGAAGGATGTTATCAGTGACAGGCCAATGGGCTGTGGGTGGAGGATTCTCCCAGGAAGGCTGCTATCAGTGCCAGGCCAATGGGCTGTGGGTGGAGGATTCTCCCAGGAAGGCTGCTATCAGTGCCAGGCCAATGGGCTGTGGGTGGAGGATTCCCCCTGGAAGGCTGCTATCAGTGCAAGGCTAAAGAGCTGTGGGTGGAAGATTCCCCCCCGGAAGGATGCTATCAGTGCAATGCCAATGGGCTGTGGGTGGAGGATTCCCCCCCAGAAGGCTGCTATCAGTGCCAGGCTAACGAGCTGTGGGTGGAAGATTCTCCCTGGAAGGCTGCTAACAGTGCCAGGCAAATGAGCTGTGGGTGGAGGATTCCCCACCCGCAGCTACAAGCATTCACAGGGGAAGGGATGCTCATGACATCATTGACTTAATATGACCAAATGAGTTTGGGCCAAATCTAAGCTCTAACCTATATGGCCAAATAATGGGGGTTCAGGTGTCTCCAGTGAAGGGCCCTGTTAATATTACATCATGCGAAGACATTGTAGACAATTTTGCTCTTCCAAACTTGTGTTAACAGTTTGGTGAAGACCCTTAACTGTTCCACCATTACTGTGCCCCTGTGGACAAAGCCAGCTCTATAAAGACATGGTGTGACCAGTTTGGTGTGAAGGAACTCGAGTGTCTTGTACAGAGCCCTGACCTCAACCCTACTGAGTTTCTTTGGGATGAATTGGAGCCCCAGTGGTGAGCCAGGTCTTCTCACCCAACAGGATCTCATAAATGGGCATACAATCCCACAGACACAGAAAGCCTTTACCAGAATAGTGGAGGATGGTATAGGCTCAAGAGGGAGGGAGGGGAGGGGGGGGGGGGCAACCCCATAATAATGGCAATGAGGGAGGCAGGGCAACTCCAACTTAACCACCCAATGACCACGCTATAGTCCAAATACAGCTACAGAGTGGCTCTTGCTCTGGGAGGGCGTCAATGAATGTCTTACCAGAACCATGTCCTCCGCGCGCCCCCTGCGTACAGGGCGCATTGGGTGCACTCTGTGACCACTGTGTCCTTTGGACACAGCTGATCACAGATCGCGGTAAAGGGCCAATCACAGTGGCCCTTTACCATGTGAACAGCTGTGTCCAATCACAGCTGATCATATGTAAACAGATTTGCCAGTTATTGGCAGTCCTTTCCTCACGTGTTGTCACAGCATGAGGAAAGGAGAGCTAGTAACCGTAAATTCTGACAGGGAACTGACCCTGACCCAAGTTGAAAAGTTTTACACTCATACACAGGGCACTGATCATCAGTGTCCTTATTATCAGTGCAACCCATCAGTGCCACCTATCAGTGTCCATGAGTGCCGCATTATCAGTGCAGCCCATCAGTGCCACCTATCAGTGTCCATCAGTGCCACATTATCAGTGCAGCCCATCAGTGCCAATCAGTGCCACCTATCAGTGTCCATCAGTGCAGCCCATCAGTGCCACCTATCAGTGTCCATCAGTGCCGCATTATCAGTGCAGCCCATCAGTGCCACCTATCAGTGTCCATCAGTGCCACATTATCAGTGCAGCCCATCAGTGCCACCTATCAGTGTCCATCAGTGCAGCCCATCAGTGCCAATCAGTGCCACCTATCAGTGTCCATCAGTGCAGCTTATCAGTGCTGCCTCATCAGCGCACATCATTGAACAAGAAAAATTAGTTATTTGCAAAATAACAGAACATTTTTTAATTTGTTTAGCAAAATACAAAAACCCAAGTGGTGGTTAAATACCACGAAAAGACAGCTCTATCTGTCTAAAAAAAAATTATAAAAATGTCATATGGGTACAGGGTTGCATGACCGCGCAATTGTCATTCAAAGTGTGACAGCGCTGAAATCTTGCCTGTGTAGGAAGGTGGTGAAAGTGCCCGGTATTGAAGTAGGTAATGGCCATGAGGGAGGCAGGCCAACTCCAAATGAATGGCCATGGTTTTGGAATAGGAATCCAACAAGCTCATCTTGGTATGATGGTCAGGTGGCCACCAACTTTTGGCCATATGGTGTATCTCATGTCACTATCTAGTGTCAGGTTTCGGGGTCTTCTCTATGAAGCTTGATTGGATCGGACCCCTGACTGACATTTTTGACACTTTTGGGGGGACCAGTGACATTACCACAGTAATCAGTGCTAAAAATATGCACTGTTACTGTAATAATGACACTGGCAGAGAAGGGGTTAACTTTATGGGTGATCAAGGGGTTAAATGTGAGCCTAGGGGAGTTATTCTAGCTGTGGGGGGGGCGTGGCTTTTGAAATGACCATAGAGACCTGTGATCCTATATAGAAGGATCACATGTGCTCTATGATCATTTCAGGGAGAAGAACGGTCAGCTGTGTTTACAACAGCTGGCCGTTCTTCTCTCTCAGCGGGGAACGATTGCGGGTGTCAGGTGGCAATCAGAGCCACCTGCCCGCTGCATCGGCTTCCTCGCCGACGAGCCGGGGAAGGAGTGTGCCCCCCTAGCCTCCTGCGCGCGACTGATGTATAGCTACGTCATTTTGCCCAGGGGCGGCTGGGGCGGTCGTTAACCGGTTAATCTTTAACAATAAATCCTGGAAGCTGATTGGTTTCTATGCAGAGCTGCACCAGATTTGGGACTCTCCAGTTTTATTAATCCCCCCCCCCCCCCCCATAGGCTCTTCTATGCTTCACTCTGGGTCAGTGGAAACTTTTTGGTTCAATGCCGTTGACTCAGCGACCTGCTCTGAGTTTCTTTGGATTCATCTTTGTGGGCTATAATAGGAATTTCGGGTTTTCGGACATAAGAGCAATCAGAAAATGGAGCTTCAGCTCTCCGCTCACAATCACTCAGGACAGCAACAATGGCAACAAAATCCACTTTCATACATTCCTCCCACTCTGACTTCTGCAAAAATATTTTTAGTGGTGCTCTTCTCTGAGAAGACACTTGAGGTTTCTGCAAAACAAGCGGGTGCTACACAGTGCTGGAAATGTCGCCGGGTTCTTCTAGCATCACCCTGACCCAAGTTTGAAAGCAACTTAGGCCCAGGCAGGTTCACACTGGGGCCGTTGAACACGCATGATTTCAGTCCGACTTCAGGTGCGATTTCACAGACATCTGTGCGGGTTCCTGCAATGATGTCTATTGAAATTGCCCCCCAAAGTCGCCAAAAGTAGTGCAGAAACTACTTTTGGGAATCAGTGCGGTGCTGCAAAGTCGGCGTTGCAGGCAACTGGCTAAGATTTGACATGTCAAATCGCATGTGAAAACGGACCAATGTGAACGTAGGCTGAATTTACTTTTATGTTGCCTTCTCTGGTCCTCCCTCCATCAACATGCTAGGAAAATACTACTTACATTTTAGACTTAGTGATGTCATTACTGGATCTTTGCGTTTTTCTATGCAATGCAAACAGATCTTGATTGGTGATTTAACACAGATTCAGCAGCATGGTAAATTACATAGTTAGTCAGGTTGAAAAAAGACATCTGGCTCAAACCATAAAAAACAAAAAACAGTACAAAAAACCCAACCATACAATCCCATATACACAATCCTATACCCACAGTTGATCCAGAGGAAGGCGATAAACCCCAGAAAAGCATGATCCAATTTGCTACAGCAGGGGAAAAAATTCCTTCCTGATCCCCCGAGAGGCAATTGGATATTCCCTGGATCAACTTTACATTGTTGAAAAATGTTAAGCTCTTAGGCTCTGCTCACATACATGCGAATTGGATGCATTTTGAACCACATCCAATTCACAAGACGTGAACTAAACCAGCCTTCTATGGAGCCAGTTCACATATATGCGGTGCAGTGGCAGTGCGAATTCCCTGCGAATTGAAAAAAACGTCCTGTGCCTTTTCTGAGCACTGCGGTGTGATTCAGATGCAAATTCCAGGCTCATTGACTTCCATGGGAATGCGCCTGAATCGCACATCTTATCAGCGTGGAACACAAATTCAAGCAGTAAACCCACCCCACCCCCCCTTCTATACCAGACTCTTTTGGGTCTGGAACACCAAAATTTAATTTTTTTTTTTAAATGGCACGGGTCCCCCCAAATCCATACCAGACCCTTATCTGAGCATGCTGAAATGGGAGGGGAACAAGTGAGCGCCCACCCCTGCCTGACCATACCAGGCCACTTGCACTCAACATGAGGGGGATGTTTTGGGTCTGCCCCCCCCCCCCCCAAAGCACCTTGTCTCAATGTTAATGGAGATAAGGACCTCTTCCCCACATCCCTGGCTGTTGGTTGTGGGGGTCTGCGGGCAGGGGGCTTACTGGAATCTGGAAGCTTCCTTTAACAAGGGCCCCCCAATATGTGAATGAGTATGGGGTACAGTGTACCCCTACTCATTCACCAAAAAAAAGTGTAAAAAAGAAATAAAAACAAAGAGAGTTTTTGACAATTCCTTTATTAAAAAAAAAAAAAAACACAATGTCCCCTGATGTAGATCCAGCGTCAATCACGATGAGCACCGCTACCGACTGAAAAAAAATAAAAAAGCTACGCAACCTTCACTGGCTCCTACCGTCTGCCTGCTACACCGTCTGACAGTTCCTAAATAGCTAAGGGGTGGAATCACCTGGCGATGTCACCGGGTGGCACTGCCCCTTGTGACATCATCGGCCGATGTATGCTGGGTCGTGACATCACAGGGGGGGTGCAACATCGCCGCAACCCTGCTGACAGCTGATGAGTCATCCATTGTTAAGGGCGTTGGTGGCTGCTGGGTCCAAAATTAAATCTGGACCGCATCTAAAGCGCAGCTGAACGGCTGCTTTGGTAATTGGCAGTGAAAACTGCGCACCGGACTTGTGTGAACCAAAACTTACCGGCTGATATACTTGCAGTTTTGGTATGATATGGTCTTGTTTAATATTATAACTGTTGTTGTAGCTTGATATTATCATCATTATTGCCTTGGACTAAATTGTCACCATAGGGATGACCTTGTATATAGTGTGATGATATAATGGAGCCCCAAGTACCCCAGTCTAACACTGGCCCTGGAGGCGGTAGCTCGGATGCCCCTGTTCCAGTTGCTCTTGTGCCATTACATTGAGTCTGCCCCCTCTGTATTAAATACATTGTGGTAGACCAGCATCATGTTGCCGTGTGAAAAGGCCCTAGGCACACAATTTTCTAGGTAAGTAATTGCAGGCTTAGTAAAGGCATGGGTGTCACCTATGGGTCTCACCTTTACAGGTTGGGAGGCTCCAGGATGTTTGTCTGGCTTGGAGAAATTTGTACTTTCAATTTTTTTCAGGACTTGGCAAGTCCTGGTCAGGGTCCTGGAGCCTAGAGGCGTCATCCCAACCAAACCTCAAGGACCCAGACTAGGCCTTGCAAAGCCCTAAGAAAATTCAAAATTCCAAATCCAGTTTTCTCTCTATCAGACAAACATCACATTCAAAACCTTGAACCCTGAATGGGTGAGAACCCTAGGTGACACACACACCTGTCCTGAGTCCCACAAAGTCTCCGGGCTCCAGGACCCAGTCTTGGACTTGCAAAGCTCTAAGAAAATTCCGAATCCAGTTTTCTCTCTACCAGACACACATCACATCCCAAACCTCAGACCCTGCATGAGTGGGAACCCTAGGTGTCACACACACCGGTCTTGAGTCCTACAAAGTCTCTGGGCTCCAGGACCAAGACTAGGACTTGCAGAGCCTTAAGAAAACTGGCAATCCAGTTTTCTCCCTACCAGAGACCAATCGCATCTTAAACCTCAGACCCTGTAGAAGTAGGAACCCTAGGTGACACGCACACATGGCATGAGTCCTACAAAGTCTCTGGGCTCCAGGACCCTGTCCAGGCCTTGCAAAGCCATAAGAAAACTGCCAATCCAGTTTTCCCCCTACCAGAGACACATCACATCCCAAACCTTCAGACCCTGTAGGAGTAGGAACCCTAGGTGACACGCACACTTGGCATGAGTCCTACAAAGTCTCTGGGTTCCAGAACCCAGACCAAGACTTGCAAAGCCCTAAGAAAATTCCCAATCCAGTTTTCTCTCTACCAGAGACACATCACATCCCAAACCTCAGACCCTGTATGAGTGGGAACCCTAGGTGTCACACACACCTGTCTTGAGTCCTACAAAGTCTCTGGGCTCCAGGACCCAGTCCAGGCCTTACAAAGCCCTAAGAAAATTCCCAATCCAGTTTTCTCTCTACCAGAAACACATCACATCCCAAACCTCAGACCCTGTAGGGGTAGCAACCCTAGGTGACACGCACACTTGGCATGAGTCCTACAAAGTCTCTGGACTCCAGGACCCAGACCAGGCCTTACAAAGCCCTAAGAAAATTCCCAATCCAGTTTTCTCTCTACCACAAACACATCACATCCCAAATCTCAGACCCTGTATGAGTGCGAACCCTAGGTGACACGCACACTCAGTATGAGTCCTACAAAGTCTCTGGCCTCCAGGACCCAGACCAGGCCTTACAAAGCCCTAAGAAACTGCCCAATCCAGTTTTCTCTCTACCAGAGACGCATCACATCCCAAACCTCAGACCCTGTATGAGTGCAAACCCTAGGTGTCACGCACACTTGGCATGAGACCTACAAAGTCTCTGGGCTCCAGGACCCAGACAAGGCGCTTCAAAGCCCTAAGAAAATTCCCAATCTAGTTTTCTCTCTACCAGAGACGCATCACATCCCAAACCTCAAACCCTGTATGAGTGGGAACCCTAGGTGTCACACACACACCTGTCATGAGTCCTACAAAGTCTCTGGGCTCCAGGACCCAGTCCAGGCCTTGCAAAGCCCTAAGAAAATTCCCAATCCAGTTTTCTCTCTACCAGAGACACATCACATCCCAAACCTCAGGCCCTGTATGAGTGGGAACCCTAGGTGTCACGCACACCTGTCTTGAGTCCTACAAAGTCTCTGGGCTCCAGGACCCAGACCAAGACTTGCAAAGCCCTAAGGAAATTGACAATCTAGTTTTCTCTCTACCAGAGACACATCACATCCAAGAACCATATGTGACACACATACCAGTCCAAAGCCCGCAATTCCTTATATATATATACACACACTCACACATCAAATACAATATTGGCATGTAATATACTGACATCTTGCTGGAGAGAAACACCTGGGGAGGTAAGCGGACTTCTAGAGATTGTGCCGCTGGTGAGAATGTGGCCGATACTAAAGTGGGAAAATCGTGGCACAGGAGAGAGATATAAGTGCCCCTCAGGTGATAGAGCGGAGGTGACCTTTAGAGTCCACTCACACTTCTGCAATTTGTCATGCGACTTTGGACATCAAAGTCACATGACAAGTCGCACACCATTCTTTTCAATATTACCCAATCAAATCACTGAGACTTTGAAAAGGTGCCTGCGCTACTTTGGTGCAATTTTTGATGCGACTTTGATCTAAAGAATGTAAAGTCGATTTAAAATTCGACTTTAGAAGTCGAATTAAAAGTCGCACTCCAAAGTCGCACTAATGGAGACGCGCTAATGTGAACCGTGCCTTAATACTGATTCGTTTTGGGATTTAAACGTGATAAAATCATTATTCTCCATCCTCTCGGAGCTCAGTCCGTCTTCCTCTGACCAGGAATGGACGATGTCATACGTGCCAAAGTCATGTTACCGGGCGGAGTCTCTGCCATCGCCGGCGCATTATCCGTGCTCTTTCCCACATCAGAGCGAGCTGTGCGCTCGGCGCATCTGTCTCACATTAGCTTGTCAGGAAGAGCTGAAGACCAAAGCCTGCCAGATCCAGTGGAAGTGACATTGTCCAGATGCACCTTCTGCACTTACCCAGCCGAGCGTAGATCCTATCAGAGCGACGCGCCAATTCAATAAGAGCTAACAGGACGAATTTTCGTGATAATTTCATTAATTGACATCAGCCGAAATAACATTAAAGCTTTAGGGGGGAGGGGGGGCATTACACAGATGCTGGGAAGACCGGGGGCAGCCATGATACCATCAACTGCGCTAATTTCTCCTTTGCTGGATGACCACATTTTATTCACCCAAAATGTCACGTACAAATAATCATCAGTGGAATCATTCTAGGCAACAAAAGCGGAGTGTTGGGGGCCAGCCAAGATTGCTAACGGGCCTCTGGTAAAGTCAGCTCTGTCTATCATTCTTAGCAGCCATATTCAGCAAGGCTTTCACAGTGCACCGCAGTGAGTTTCCAACCTCTATGGCGACTACAAGGAAAATGAGAGCCAGCCTGTAGATGGAATATGTTCCCTAAAGTGGTTGTACACCCTTACATATACAGTACCCAATGAAGTGACTGACCTGAGGCGATACACAGAGATTAAACAAATCTTCCTACATAAGTTATACCTGTTTATCTACAGTTGTATTTCCCCCCTATAGTCATTAACCGGTTCCAGACCGGCCGCCGCCTTTTTACTGCAGCAATGTGGCTCTCCTGCGCGAATCAACGAAGGTCTACGTCGGTCGCGAGCAGGGAGCTACGGGGCGAGCACCCGCACTCGACAGCGGGGAAGCCGATACAGCGGGCAGGCGGCTCCGATTGCCTCCTGACACCGGCAATCGTTCCCCGCTGAGAAAGAAGGACGGTCGGCTGTTGTAAACACAGCTGACCGTTCTTCTCCCTGGAATGATCATAGAGCCCCCGTGATCCTTCTATATAGGATCACATGTCTCCTTGGTCATTTCAGAAGCCACGCCCCCCCCACAGTTAGAATCACTCCCCTAGGCTTACATTTAACCCCTTGATCACCCACAATGTTAACCCCTTCCCTGCCAGTGTTGTTATTATAGTAACAGTGCATATTTTTAGCACTGATTACTGTAGTGATGTCACTGGTACCCCCAAAAGTGTCAAAAATGTCAGTTAGGGGTCCGATCTGTCCGCCTTAATGTCACAGTCCTGCTAAAAATCGCAGATCGCCGCCATTACTAGTAAAAAAAAAAAAAAAAAACAATAAAAATTACATAAATCTTTCCTGTAGTTAGCAGAAGCGATACATTTTGTGCAAACCAATCAAAATACGCTTTTTTTTTTTTACCAAAAATATGTAGCAGAAAACAAATTGGCCTAAAATGTTAAAAAAGTTTAGATTTTTTTTCTTTTTTTTGAGAATGTTATATAGCAGAATGTGAAAAATATTGTTTTTTTTTTTATTTTTTTCAGAATTGTCGCTCTTTTTTTGTTTATAGCGGAAAAAATAAAAATCGCACAGGTGATCAAATACCACCAAAAGAAAGCTCTGTTTGTGGGAAAAAAAGGACATCAATCTTATTTGGGTACAGCGTTGCATGACTGCGCAATTGTCCATTAAACTAATGCTGTGCCGAATCACAAAATAGGGCCTGGTCAGGAAGGGGGTAAATCCTTCCGGTCTTACAGTGGTTAAACAAATCTTCCTACATAAGTTGTACCTGTTTATCTACAGTTGTTTTTCCCCTATAGTCATTAAAAGTGCAGAATTTACAGGGGATCTCTCAGCTCCGAAAAGCAGGGGCCGGGGAGCTAAAGCTACATCAGTGAGGAGAGCTCTGAGAGCTGATTCACACTACACACAAGAAAAGAGCTGAGGCTGTCAATCACAGGCTGTGTGCTGGAGATCTCTCCCCTGTCATCATTTTTCTCTTGGTGTCAGGAGAACTTGTCAGAATTGACTCATGCAGATTTAGTATAGCCTGGGTGCAGATGGATGGCTTCACCAGTGTGCTGCTCCTCCCTCACTGTCCAATCACAAGCTGAGGGTCTGTTACTGACCAAGCTGTACAGATGGAAGTCCTGGCTATGCTGTCAGGCTGGTTGCCAGGATCATAAGACTGCCCGAACAGCATTACAAATCTTTTGGCAGGTAGAACAGTTCATGGATTTAACTGATTTAAATAAAATCTCAATGTATCCCCTAGATGTTTTTGTAATGTAGTCCAAGAAATATCAATGTGCGCTGAACTGCAGAAACCCAAAACCAATCAGAATTCAGCAGCTTAGTAGTTTAAATGAAAGCTATGGTTCTCTGATTGGCTGACAGGCAGCTGCTGCTGACAAGGTGAGTAGAGCGATGGTGAAAGTGGGTGAACTGCACCAGTACTGCCCTCTAGTGTTAGGTGGTGGCACTACGTTGGCATTGTTGAATAGGTGATGATCCAGCCAAGTGCAGAATCTCATCCAGCCGGGGTAAATAAAAATCAAATATGTTTTCTAAAACATCAAAAAAAATCAGATTTTAAATTTAAATCAGCTTTTTTTTTTTTTTTTTTTAATTGAAATCCTGATTTTTTTTGATTTTTTTAATCAAATTTATTTTAATAAAATGCTTTTGGAGTACAAAAATCTTTCTAAAGATAGTTTTCTATTTAGGATACATTAATAATTTAGTTAATTCAACATGAAATGGAGCTTAGTTATGTAGCATGAGGCTGTATATTCTGCAATATTTACATTTTTGGTAAACTCATTCAATGAATCCAAGCTCTGCCAGCTGAGATAACATGCACTGCATTGATGCATTCACACAATTTCACACCAACTACCAGCAAGAATGAGTCCTTACAGTTAAAGAGCACCTGTCATTTCAGATCCATCATGGCAGCGCCTGTTAGCATCCACTCACCTGCAGCCACCACATCCCTCCCCTTGTTGTGTCAATGCCGCATCACCAGCCGCCCCATTAAAGTGAATGGGACTGTCGGTGAGTCAACAGCGGGTCAGAGGAGGAGCCGCTGCGGGACAAAAATGACAGTTGCTCTTTAAGGGCTGGTTCACACCGGTGCGATGCGGGAACCCTGGAAATCCACTGCGGGCTCCCGCATCGCACTCGACTCACAGGCAGTTCACACTGCCATATGTGAATCCCTGGGGGTGTCAATGCAAAGTTAATGACACCCCCAGATCAGTTCGCATATCGCAGTGTGAACTGTCAGTTTGGACATGAATTGGATCGCATAGGTGTGAACACCCATGCAATCTGATTCTGCTGCGGATCAAAAAAAGGGTCCTGTGCGACTTTGGTCCGAATGCGATGCGAATTCAGCCATACAATCTGTATGACTGAATTCGCAATGCTCAGACATCGCATGTGATTTGCAGAGCAGTATGCTCCGAATCACATGCGATGTCTGACATCGCATATGTGTGAATCGGGACTAAAAAGGTTTTTTACTAGTGTTTTAAATCAAATCCACCCTGCATCCAGCTGAATAGTATGGTTCTGTAGGCGGGGGGGGGGGGGGGGGGGCGGTGGCTGTGCTATAGTGCTTAAAGCGGTAGTATACTCCGCTTTTTAATTTTTACCTACAGGTGAGCCTATAATAAAACCTATAATAAGGCTGCACGGTTTAGGAGATATTCACCCTGCATGCAGCCGCTGACACCAGCGGCGCATGCGCTCTGAAGGTCCGGCGTATCTTGTCGGACCTTCAGAGCTCCTTGCCGGAAAGTGAACTCGCCCACGCATTCGCAGGAGTGACGTCATCGCGGCTCCGGCCACTCACAGCGCCGGAGCCGCCGAACTCGGAAGAGACGCCGAGGAAACATGCCAGCTCCCTCAGCAGTGTCCGGGCGACCGTGTGGCGGCTTCGTTCTAAGGTATTTCATAATGTGCTAGTATGCGATGCATACTAGCACATTATGCCATTGTCCTGCAGATTTTTTTTTTTTTTTTTTTTTTCACAGGGGATACAAACGCTTTAACTGCACAGACCTAACTGTGCTGTCAGGAGTGCCTGGATCACAAAACTGGCCAAACACAGCGATAAGTCTTCTGGCAGTTTACATAAATGTATTTCAATCTGTGTGACTACAGGTACCAGCATGCCTCTATCTGCCGATATCCAGGAGGTAATGGCAGGCCACGGTCTCAGTATGTCTCCCGAGTCGCCCGTACCCTCTAATTGATGTCAGCGGTGATTCATGATCGCAGCGTCTCCTTAGGGCACCTTTATCCAGTAATAATATCTCTCGGAGTCTTGGAACCAGCCAAGCGCAGCGACTCCATGCGGCTCCCTCACCTCGCCCTGCGTGAAAATGTCACTCTGAGCTAAGCGGGACTTAAAGGAGGACTCCGGGGGGGGGGGGAGGGGGGATTTTAAAAAGAAAACTGCGGCCTACGCGTTCTTGTCGTTTTTTTTTTATTTCTAGTTGTTAGCTACTAAAGGTTTACCTGGAATTCTTTTACAGTTTTTTTTTTTTTACAGTTTTATCTTAAAGTGGTATTAAACCCAAAAAGCAAACATTTATTTTATTGCAGCTTACCAATTCTTAGGATGTGACGGCTGCATTCTTTTTTAGACTTTCTTTCTTCTATTTTCATATGGTGATCCAGCCAGCAAGTCTGTTGTTTTTCAAAAGTGCAAGCTCTCCAGCAGGAAGTATTAGATTACATGCATGAGACAAACCATGTACCACTGACCGGGCTGCATACAATGGTCAACTTTTATTTATGTAAAACCTTTATCTAAAAAAAAAAAAAGACTGTTTTCTGTAACTGATTATGAAGTGTCAGCTTGAGTTTGGCTTTAATGCGTTTGTCCCCCCCAACTTCTTAATTTAGAGAGTGCAAAATCTGGTGCAGCTCTACATGGTAGCCAATCAGCTTCTAACTTCAGCTTGTTCAATTAACCACTTCCGGACCGCTTACGTTATATTTACTGCGGCAGGCTGGCTCTCCCAGGCAAAATGACGTAGGTCTACGTCACTCACCTGGAGGCAGCTAGGGGGCGAGCGCGCGCTGCCGCCAGCACATTCCCGCCCCCGATTGTCAGCGAGAAAGCCAATGCGTGTGTCAGGCGGCTCAGATTGCCACCTGACACTGGCGATCGCTCCCCGCTGAGAGAGAAGAACGGTCGGCTGTTGTAAACACAGCTGACCGTTCTTCTCTCTGGAATGATCATAGAGCCCCTGTGATCCTTCTATATAGGATCACATGTCTCTAAGCTCATTTCAGAAGCCATGCCTCCCCACAGTTAGAATCACTCCCCTAGGCTCACACTTAACCCCTTTTTCACCCACAATGTTAACCCCTTCCCTACCTGTGTCATTATTACAGTAACAGTGCATATTTTTAGCACTGATTACTGTAGTAATGTCACTGGTACCCCCAAAAGTGTCAAAAATGTCAGTTTGGGGTCCGATCTGTCCGCCGCAATGTCGCAGTCTCGCAAAAAATCGTAGATCACGCTATTACTAGGAAAAAATAAATATAAATGACATGAATCTTTCCCGTAGTTTGTAGATGCAATAACTTTTGCGCAAACCAATCAAAATACGCTTATTGCAATTTTTTTGACCAAAAATATGTAGCAGAAAACAAATTGGCCTAAAATGTTAAAAAAAATTATTTTTTTTTTTTTTTTTGAGAATGTCATATAGCAGAATGTGAAAAAAATTGTTTTTTTTTCAGTATTGTTGGTCTTTTTTTGTTTATAGCGCAAAAAATAAAAACCGCACAGGTGATCAAATACCCCCAAAAGAAAGCTCTGTTTGTGGGGAAAAAAGGACATCAATTTTATTTGGGTACAGTGTCGCTCGACCACACGATTGTCCGTTAAAATAGCGCAGCGCCGAATCGCAACATAGGGCCTGATCAGGAAGGGGGTAAATCCTTCCGGTCTTACAGTGGTTAAGCTTTGACAATAAATCCTGGAAGCTGATTGGTTTCTCTGCAGAGATGCACCCGATTTTGCACTCTCCAGTTTCAGTAAATCAACCCCAAAGTGTACATTTGACATTGTTCCTTCTATTTCTGTATATGGATGATGGCACTGTCATTATTTTAATTTACAAAAATCCTTTTTCCTATTTGATATCCAGCTGTCACATGACCCAGCTCTCTCCCAGCCTGTCTGCAGGGAAACATAAGCAGGAGGAGCTTCTAGTCCTCTGCTGCTGGTCACATGATCAAAACATAAAAAAAATAAATCAGATTTTGGAATACAGAGTAAAAATAAATAATTAAAGGGATTGTAAAGCCTCATGGTTTTCCACCTTAATGCATTCTATGTGTGCTGTGAGCTTGTAAGACCCGGTTCACGCTATAGAGATGTCAGACATCGCATGTGATTCGGAGCGCACTGCTCTGCAAACCACATGTGATGTCTGTGCGATGCAAATTCAGCCATACAGATTGTATGGCTGAATTTGAATCGCATTCTGACCAAAGTCGCACAGGGCCCTTTTTTTTATCTGCACCAGAATCGGATCTCATGGGTGTTCACAATCCGAATCTAATGAATGAAAGGGGAAAGCCAGGGACGGGCAGGCTGGGGATGAAGGGGTTAGATGGTGTCAGGAAATAAGGCGGGGTCTACATGACTTCTAATACACATTGTGAGAAGCTCACAGTGTGCGGTGAAATCAGAGGAAGCCATTTCAGTCCAGGAGAGGAGCCGCTACAACTGTGCAAGACTGAAGGGGAGGTCGGAGGTCATCCAAAATAAAAAAAATGTCTTTAGATAGATTTCTTTGGATAGAAGATTTCCATAGAAGGTTCTATAAGATGAATGTTGCTATGTCTGTATATAGATCTGTATATAGTGTGCTATGGATAATGGAGATGAATGAAGCTTGGTGGGAAGTGTTGTCCTATGGCCGTAGAATGTAGGCATTGGGTATAAATGTTGGGGTGTCAGACCAATATCCCCGAGTCTGGAGGTAGAAAACGGTCGGGTGGCTACAGACGGGCAGTTTTTTCACCCAGAGACAGCGAACCGCAATAGATCCGCCCGCCCTCCCCTGAACGACCCCGCCGTGGGGGAACTGCCGCAATTTTCTCCCCTGTTAGACAGACGTGCGCCCATGCTGAGAGGTTCCTCTCCGTAGAAAATGGAACAATCGGCATTTGGTCACGCAGATATTTTCCACCACGTCAGGAAATCGCTGAGCGCTGTAATGAGATCTTCTGAAGCGCGGCGGTGCCTGTTATCGCACTGCGGTTAACCCTCACACTTCCCGACCGCCGCCGTGGGATGCTGGTGTCACTGGCAACGGCTGCTTTTATCGAGCCATGTATGACCGCACCAGGTATAGGCGGGATATTTCTGCTTCCCATTCAACGATCGGCACGCAGCACTCGGTATGGTGACACGTGAATACGTTTGTGCCGCAATGGGGGGCGCAACAAGAGGAAAGAGGCTCAACAAACCAAACAAGACCATGGAGGGGGGGAATTTACCAAAACTGGAGCACTCAGAATGTTGTGCAGCTCTGCATGGTAGCCAATCAGCTTCTAACTTCAGCTTGTTCAATTAGGCCTTGACAGTAAGTGCCGGTTCACACTGTTCCGACTTGTCAGGCGACTTGGAAATCATTGAGTATGACTTGACATGCGACTTTGCGGTCCCAAGTCGCACAAGTGTTAGGGGACTAAGCCATTCCAGTCTAGGGGAGGAGCCGGTACAACTGTGCAAGACTGGTGAGAAGGCCGGAGTTCCCCTTTAGTTGGTGCCAATGAAGCATCGTGGAGATGTCAGCAGACGGCGGGTACTAAAAGGCGTCTTGGCGGTGAATTGTCGCAGCGGTACGGCAGGCCAGGCTCCTGATCTATGGGCCCAGCAGATTTTAATGGCTGCGTCCTCTGATTTACAGGCGGATATAAAATGCGGACACCTCCAGGGGCCTCCGTCAGGAATGATGTCTGCACACACTGACCCCGCCAATGATCACACAGCCGCCGGGGGCCCCCGCCGCCTCCTGCACCCCAGGATTTGGCCTTACAGCTCTGCAGAGCTCAGAGATTAAATCAACCATCAATCAGGAGGCCGGTGTCATCCATCAGAGGCACCGCTTCCCGGCACTACCTCCTCCTCCTGCTGACAACCCCCCACCACAGGGGGCGCCACCCCCCGCCCAGCGCTGTCCTGATTCATCCGCTCACATTTCTAACATGATACAGGACAGGTCCTCTTCACTACAACATGGAGCCAGGGGCCCCGGACAGCTATAAAGTGGATCTGTCCCTAGAAATATTTCTCATGTTAAGTCATAAGTGCAGTGTCACCCTTCCAGGTATTTATTACCTCTCACTGAGATCACAGCAACCCCCCCCCCCCCCCAACAATGCCTTCTTTTGATTTTGTCTCCAGAAGGACAGCACCATCTTTGTTCAGGCATCATCCAGGATCACCATCTACTTTCCGAACTGAGATCCAGGCTCAGAGTTGACAATTCCCTAAAAGCGTAACTCCACTTTTGTTGAGAAAAAAACATTCCCCTCTGGGTGATCTCTCTGTACATTACAAGGATTATAACAAACTTTGTTGCAGATTCCTTCCTTTTGTTATTCTGAAGAAATCATTGTTTGTTCCTCTGTGCTGATTGGGTCTAATGGGAGTGGTTTCATAATTATCTATCAGCTGCGGCAGCTGCAGGGCTCGAATGTGGAAATCTGCTGGGCCTGCATCCCTTTAGACGTGTGCCTATTGGGAGTATCTCACCAAAAATGACATTTTTGTTGCAGGGGATGCCAGAAATCTGACTTGTATCTTAGTAAAGATTTCTGGGAAAATTGGTGAGCCAATCAGACAATCAGGAAATGATGTTTCTGGGGGTGTGGTCAGTATACATTCTGTGTACAGATCACCTCCAGGCGGCCATATTGCATTTTCAGAAAATTACAACAGCTGCAGATTGATAAGGAAAGGTCATTTTTAATAACATTCAATTACGATATGATTTGTGTCGCAATTGTATACACTGTATTGTTTTTTCTTTATTTGCAAATTTTTTTCTCCCACAAAAGTGGACTTACCCTTTAAGCTTATTCAGCTGTACTTCCCCTGTGGACCACAGGAGGGCAGTCCATTCTGCACTCCTGTGACCCCTTTTCAGCAGACAATGGGCTGAAGCCTGATGTCAGAGCCGGTCCAGGCTGGGGCAAGATCGTGACAATAGGTCGGGATCCGCCCACAACCCTGGACCAGCACTTGGCTCAGCCTCTCAGCGAGCCGCGAGGGGGGAGCAGAGCAGGAAGCGGTAAGTAACAGTCACCAAATCTCTGCTCCGGGAGCTCTGAGAACCGATCGATTGGTGGTGTTTGATCGCTCAGTGTTAGAGCCAGCGGGGGACAGATGCTGCATCCAGCTAGGCCTCCACCACTATGTCATCCTCCTTACATCACAGTGCACCCCCCCTTACCTTGTGCTGCTGCTGGGGAAGAAGCTGGGGGCGGAGCTGGGTAGCAGAAAGTGCAGGGTCTGGAGGAGGACCAGAGGAGGGCTGGAGTCTCCTGAACGCTTAGACCAGGGGAGGCGAGGGGATGCTGCAGCTGCACAGAGAGGTGCAGGATCTGTAGGAGGAGTTCTGTCCTCCACTCTGCTGCCGACTGCCTCTCTACTGATGCATGGAGAAGCACAGGATCTGGTGGAGGAGTCCTATTCTTCTCTTTGCTGCCGACTGCTGAGACAAGGTAGGAGGTGAGACGAGGGGGTTGCCGTGCATGCAGTGAGAGGGCCGCATGAAATTTGGCCGCATGGATTCGGCCCTAAAGTCAAAATGTTTTTTTCTTTTACATAGAATAATCTCAGAAATGGGGTGGGGAGGTGAGAAGCAGCAAAAGGAGATGACAAGAAGCATGCTGATAGGAGGAGAGAGCAGAGTGACAGAGAGACAAGCTCCTCACTGTGCTGCTTCTCCTGTCACTGTCCAGTCACAGGCCGGGGGCTCATCCGGGATGACCTGAGCTCAGAGGACGTTGGTTGAATGATGCTGTCCATCACACTGAGGACATCCAGTGGCAGAAATAAAGTACTGTGGGGCAAATCTGGTTTATTAATCAGCTGTTCATTTCTTTTTTTTGGGGGGGGGGGCGGAGTTTTTTTTTAACACAGCAATGATAAAATGAGCAGAAAAGGGAAGCATTCCCGGGGTCGGGGGATTACACGCGGCGTGGGGGATATACAGGAGCGACGAGGAAACCGCCACTTATCCGCACAATCCTGTCCAAATCCCGGCCACTGCTGGGCAAGCAGGATTTGTCTGGATGAGAGGGGTGAGCACTCCCCCCTCCCCCCCCCCCTCCAGCTTTGGCAGGCGGATGCAGGTTCCCCCGAACACCTGCTAGGGTCACCGTGCCAAAGGCCGGCTGTTTAAGCGCGGCTGATCTGCGGTAGGGAAGCAAACAAAGGCTTCTGGCAGGAAGAACGCGTTCGCCTGCTGACATCCAGACGGGAGCAGGTGAGGCGCAGCCGGCGCTGCCGAAGGTACATTAACCCCTTCAGGTGGGGAACACATGGGCAGCTCCCTTCCCTCCCCCCTCCTGAAGGCCGTTCCACCGATTTAACGGATTTACATACTTTTCCACACTTATGGAACGTTGAAGGATGTGGTCAGACCGTGCTGACCGAGCTTTCCTGGTCTTTGTAATGCAGCCCAACTGTCTACCCCAAGACAACCAAATCTTAAAGGGGACCTGTCACTGACTTTACTGATCTCCATGAATAAATCTGCGACTTGTTACATTATACAGCAACAGTATCGGTTTTCAGAAACGCTCCACCTTTTATCATTACAAAGTCATCCCTGAGCTCATCGGTGACTTTGCCTAGGCTGAGATGATGTGTTCAGTCTGCTGCATGCAGGTGGAAGAATTTCCTCAGTCTCATCTCCCCCAGTGATCAGTCTGCTGCAGGCAGGAGGATGCATTTTCTCAGTCCTCCCTCCCTCAGTAATCAGTCTTCTGAAGGCAGGATGAAGCATTTCCCCAGTCTCCCCTCCCCCAGTGATCAGTCTGCTGCAGGCAGATGGAAGAATTTCCTCAGTCTCCCCTCCCTCAGTAATCAGTCTGCTGCAGGCAGGAGGATGCATTTTCTCAGTCTCCCCCCACCCAGTGATCAGTCTGCTGCAGGCAAAAGGACCCATTACTCAGTCTCCCCTTTCTCAGTGATCAGTCTGCTTTAGGCAGATAGAAGCATTTCCTCAGTCTCCCCTCCTACAGTGACCAGTCTGCAGCAGGCAGGAGGAAGCATTCCCTCAGTCTCCCCTTGCCCAGTAGTTCGTCTGCCGCAGGCAAAAGGACGCATTTCTTCAATATCCCCTTTTTCAGTGATCAGTCTGCTGCGAGGTAGAAGGATACATTTCCTCAGTTTCCCCTCCCCCAGTGATCAGTCTGCTGCAGGCAGGCAGGATACATTTACTCAGTCTCCCCTCCCCCAGTGAAAAGTCTGTTGCAGGCAGAAGGAAGCATTTCCCTAGTCCCCCCCTCCCCCCAGTGATCAGTCTGCTGCCGGCAGGATGAAGCATTTCCCCAGTCTCCCCCCCCCCCCAGTGATCAGTCTGCTGCAGGCAGGATGAAGCATTTCCCCAGTCTCCCCCCACTCAGTGGTCAGTCTGCTGCAGGCATAATGACCCAATACTTCAGTCTCCCCTCTCTCAGTGATCAGTCTGCTGCGGGCAGAAGGAAGAATTTCCTCAGTCTTCACTCCCCCAGTGATCAGTCTGCTGCAGGCAGGAGGACACATTTACTAAAGCCCCGTACACACATACCGATTGATGGCCGTAAATATTCGGCCGACGACCGATCGGCCGATTGTAGGCTTGTTAGTATGATGCTTCCGACAGCGCATTTTCGGCCGAACAGAATCTGTCGTGCAAGCATTCAAATTTTTGTTGGCCAACACCAGAACGGCCGATTGTTCGCCAGTCAGTACAGATTTCGGCCGACAGACAGCAGATTAGCAAGACTGGGCATGCTCAGAGAAGAAAAAAGACAAGGAAAGTTAACCATCACATGACATCACTTCTGCAGTCGGCTGTTGTTGGCCGACAAAATTCGTGTGCAGTCTTTTGCAGTTTTCAACCGACAGGACAGCCCTGGACAAAAGACGGCCAATCGTTCGGCCGATGATCAGTACGTGTGTACGGGGCTTTAGTCTCCCCATCCCCCAGTGATCAGTCTGCTGCAGGCAGGGGGAAGCATTTCCTCAGTCTCCCCCGTCTGCTGCAGGCAGGAGGAAGAGAAAAGCAGTTGAAGGCATTGTCAGGAGCATTACTGTGCTCTCTGGGGGAGGAAATAATCACCTGGAAGGATTACACTGTTACATTACTTAGCATGAGAAAATATGTATTAAACCCAAAACTGAAAATGTAATATCTTTGCACCTTACTGATCATTGGATGGGGTGGCTGCATTTGTTTTCTTTTTTTTTTTTAGGCTTTTTTCCCCTGGCAATCTGGCCAGTAACACATCTCCTGTATTAGAGTGCCCCCATTCTGGATAAAGGAGCACAGGAGGCACCTTCTGACAGCAGCATTGTCATTCTGGGCAGGGGGTAGTGTTAGATGTACTAGCAGATTTAGATACACTAACAATTTGAAGCCAAACTCCAGCTCATACTGTATAATCAGTTACAGCAGTTTTTTTTTTTTTCCTTTTGGGATAAAGGATATACGTAAATAAAAGCTGGTCATTGTAAGCACCCCTGTCAGTGGTAAATGGTTTGTCCAACCCTCTAACTGATACATTTTCGGGAGAGCTAGTTCTTTCAAAAAACAACCGACTGGCTGGCCAGATCACCAAAAAAAAGAAAGGAAAGAAAGACTAAAAAAGAAAAGGAATGCAGCCACCACATCTAGGAATTGGTAAGCTGCAGTATAATAAATGTTTGATTTGGGGTTTAATAGCTTTAATAGAGCAAAGGGAAGCAGACAAGAGAGGGCGGTTGTCGGAGATCACATACATTTTTATTTTTTGCTACAAAAAGGAAATAAAATCTGAATAAAAGGGAATCAAAGTGGACATTTCTGATGTAAAACCATAAAATAAATCCTATAGAGTAGACGGATATCAGATAAATGGATGGGATAAAAATCCCCGGCAGCCGGACACTCAGCTGCATTCCCATCAATCCTTCAGCAGTTGTTAAGCGCCTGACCCAGTGATCAGCCGTCACCCTTTCACTCCCTGGGGGTGCTGACCTTTGACCTCATGTCAAATCATTATGTCTGCATCAGAGGATCTAATCTGTGACGGGGGGGGGGGGGTGTAATGTCACCTTGTAGCCGCAGGCGGTCGCTGACACCGCAGATCGAAGGTCCGCCACCTGCGGAGGACTGATAAGTGTAAATCCGATCCACACACACACAAAGATGGCGGCCACCGATCTACAAGGACCCTTCCCTCCCGCCTCAATATGACTTCACACATCCAAATCTGCCGGACACTAGATGGGAGATCCAAAGATGGTCGTACAATCAGATTGTATAGTGTATGATGGCCCTAACGGGGGACACAGACAGCAATAAAAACCTGACAGGGGTTCTAATCCTTCTCCACTCTATCCAATACTAAAGCTGGATCTCTCTCGCTGATCTGTTGTGTTCAGATGGGGATAGCCCCCCCCCCCGATGTTAGTACAGCAATCTCCCCCCGCTGATCTGTTGTGTTCAGATGGGGATAGCCCCCCCCCCAATGTTAGTACAGCAATCTCCCCCCGCTGATCTGTTGTGTTCAGATGGGGATAGCCCCCCCCCCCAATGTTAGTACAGCAATCTCCCCCCCGCTGATCTGTTGTGTTCAGTTGTGGATAGCCCCCCCTGATGTTAGTACAGCTATCTCCCCCCGCTGATATGCTGTGTTCAGATGGGGATAGCCCCCCTGATGTTAGTACAGCGATCTCCCCCCACTGAGCTATTGTGTTCAGATGTGGATAGCCCCCCCCCTGATGTTAGTACAGCGATCTCCCCCCACTGAGCTATTGTGTTCAGATGTGGATAGCCCCCCCCCCCTGATGTTAGTACAACGATCTCACCCCGCTGATCTGTTGTGTTCAGATGGGTATAGCCCCCTCCCCTGATGTTAGTACAGCGATCTCCCCCCACTGAGCTATTGTGTTCAGATGTGGATAGCCCCCCCCCCCCTGATGTTAGTACATCAATCTCCCCCCACTGAGCTATTGTGTTCAGATGTGGATAGCCCCCCCTGATGTTAGTACAGCGATCCCCCCCCCCCGCTGATCTGTTGTGTTCAGGTGTGGATAGCCCCCCCTGATGTTAGTACAGCGATCTCCCCCCACTGAGCTATTGTGTTCAGATGTGGATAGCCCCCCCTGATGTTAGTACAGCGATCTCCCCCCACTGAGCTATTGTGTTCAGATGTGGATAGCCCCCCCTGATGTTAGTACAGCGATCTCCCCCTGCTGATCTGTTGTGTTCAGGTGTGGATAGCCCCCCCCCCCCTGATGTTAATACAGCGATCTCTCTCACTGAGATGTTGTGTTCAGACAGGGGGGCAGCCCCCCTCGATGTTAGTACAGCAATCTCTTCTGCTGAGCTATTTTGTTCAGACAGGGGGACAGTAGGGGAAAGCCCTCCTCCCCAGGCAGAACACACTGCCATTGGCTGAGAGCACTCATTGGATGCCAATCAGCAGACCTTTTTCGGTCATGCCCCTGCGACGGACAGATTGTATAGTGTATGGTAAGGAGCACCGGCGATTACTTCCTGAATTTTGACACAGAAGTGTTACAAATTTTTTTCCCAAAGTCACCCTTGGAGGGGCGGAGTTGCAGATTCCTGTCTCACCTGATTTTTATATAATTGTGTACCCCCCCCCTCGTACAGTCAGATGTAACATAGCAAAAAATTCCTTTGCGGCATTTGATATGCTCTGGCGGTGGCGAGGTTAACCCCGCAAAATATTACCCAGCATGCCCCGCACTTCCCAACAGGACCCCTTTGTCACCGGCCATTAATCCTCATCAATCTGCCTGAGAAATCGCCGCGGCGGAGCGTTTAACCCTTCGCACCAACGCAGCATCCCCGAGCGCTGCGGGCGAGACCGCGGCAGGGGGATTCGTCATCCGGAAAACTTGTCCCATCCATAATTCCGCCGGAGCGCCAGGGACAGGCGACATTAATCAGCAGCGAGAGAGGGGGAGCAGAGGACGGGCACCGCGCCTAATTCCACCTTAAAGGAGAACTCCACCTCCCTCCAGAATAAAAGCTCACCATGCTGTGTATTAGATATACCCTATATGTGTGTTTAGAAACGAGCGGCGATTTTTATTCCTAAATATTGTCTTCTCGCCCATGGCAACTGTATGCGGCTGCCGCCATGGTGGCTTTGTGGTTCTGTGCGGTAATGGGCACACTGGCAGCCAACAGAAGTACCGCGTACCTAACAGGAGCCAGCGCCCGTCCCATAAATCCTAGGCGGGTGCGGAGGAGCGCGTTTATAAATTCCTGCAGGAAAAAGGCCATGGCGTGCCTTCTGCTCGCATGCGTTGGCGCTCGACCAGAACGGCTCGCCCGGGTTTTAAGTGCAATTTTTTTTTTTTATGAGAAAAATAAACTCTGGTTTTATTGCGGCAGTAAAAGCGGCTTCTCCACGGGCCCTTATCTGCCTGATAAGAGACGGAGAACGCTGCCATATGGTGGAAAGGTGTGGGTCGGCGGCGCGGCGGCAAAGCTCGCCGTAATGAAATTCCCCTGCAGCGGGGTCGCGTCCCCCATTTTCTGACTAAAAGACGGTTGAGGGCGCTGATGACTGATAAGAGCTGAGCAGTTTCAGCACTTGGCTCGGTGCGAGCTGACAAGCGGGGTGCGGCGGCGGGGTGCAGTGGTGTTGGCGGCGTTTGTGAAGGCTTCAGATGCTGGAAGTAGAAGGGGCTCATTGGTTGTATTATTGCCTTGATTTGTATTCAGGCCGGAGGCCTTTTATATGGGATAGAACGTACAGGCGTCGTGATCGGAGACGGTAAATTATCCACGGCGCTGGCACCAGACAGTCATGGGGTGTGTGCCGGGGCCATGCGTAAGGTTCCTGTGCCATGTGACCTGATCAGAGGATCATAAAGTGCACAGCAATCCACACACCCCCACCCCAACTTTCGCTCGTCTGTGCCCTGACATGTCAGAAAGCAATAAAGCGTCCTCCAGAGATGGCTGTCACATCGTCACCTCTCACCCCCCCTCCCCCCACTTCCGCGAAAGACTCAGCGGGAACACGGGCCGGCTGCCAAAGCCACAGTCTCCAGCATAATCCTCTCTGCCCTGCGGCCATCACTGTGCATGAGGACGCTGCGCGTACACTGGCTGAACCTGCTACACGCACACAGGAGGGGTGAACCCGCTACACACACACAAACACACTGACTGAACCCCCTACACACACACCGACTGTACCCGCTACACACACCGACTGTACCCGCTACACACACACTGACTGTACCCGCTACACACACACACACAAAAACACCAACTGTACCCGCTACACACACACACACACACACAAAAACACCGACTGTACCCGCTACACACACACACACCGACTGTACCCGCTACACACACACACACACTGACTGTACCCGCTACACACACATCGACTGTACCCGCAACACACAAACACACTGACTGAACCCACTACACATACACCGACTGTACCCGCTACACACACACCAACTGAACCCGCTACACACACACACCGACTGTACCCGCTACCCACACACCGACTGTACCCGCTACACACACACCGACTGTACCCGCTACACACACACACCGACTGAACCCGCTACACACACACACTGACTGTACCCGCTACACACACACACCGACTGTACCCGCTACACACACACCGACTGAACCCGCTACACACACACACACTGACTGTACCCACTACACACACACACCGACTGAACCCGCTACTCAAACACACTGACTGAACCCACTACACATACACCCACTGTACCCGCTACACACACCAACTGAACCCGCTACACACACACCGACTGTACCCGCTACACACACACACTGACTGTACCCGCTACAGACACACACACACACACCGACTGTACCCGCTACACACACACACACACCGACTGTACCCGCTACACACACACCGACTGTACCCGCTACACACATACACCGACTGTACCCACTACACACATACACCGACTGTACCCACTACACACCAACTGAACCAGCTACACACACACACCGACTGAGGTTGAAGGGGGGGTCAGCCTGTCAGTGCTCAGACCATACACCGCACACTGCATCAAATTGGTCTGCATGGCTGTCATCCCAGAAGGAAGTCTCTTCTAAAGATGATGCACAGGAAAGCCCGCAATTTGCTGAAGACAAGCAGACTAAGGACATGGATTACTGGAACCATGTCCTGTGGTCTAATGGGACCAAGATAAACTCATTTGGTTCAGATGGTGTCAAGCGTGTGTGGCGGCAACCAGGTGAGGAGTACAAAGACAAGTGTGTCTTGCCTACAGTCAAGCATGGTGGTGGGAGTGTCATGGTCTGGGGCTGCATGAGTGCTGTGGACACTGGGGAGCTACAGTTCATTGAGGGAACCATGAATGCCAACATGTACTGTGACATACTGAAGCAGAGCATGATCCCCTCCCTTCAGAGACTGGGCCGCAGGGCAGTATTACAACATGATAACGACACCAAACACACCTCCAAGACAACCACTGCCTTGCTAAAGAAGCTGAGGGTAAAGGTGATGGTCTGGCCAAGCATGTCTCCAGACCTAAACCTTATTGAGCATTTGTGGGGCATCCTCAAACAGAAGGTGGAGGGGTGCAAGGTCTCTAACATCCACCAGCTCCGTGATGTCCTCATGGAGGAGTGGAAGAGAACTCCAGTGACAACCTGTGAAGCTCTGGTGAACTCCATGCCCAAGAGGGTTAAGGCAGTGCTGGAAAATAATGGCGGCCACACAAAATATTGACACTTTGGGCACTATTTGGACATTTGCACTTAGGGGTGTACTCACTTTTGTTGCCAGTGGTTTAAACATTAATGGCTGTGTGTTGAGTTATTTTGAGGGGACAGCAGATGTACACTGTTATACAATCTACACTCAGTACTTTACATTGTAGCAAAGTGTCATTTCTTCAGTGTTGTCACATGAAAAGATATAATAAAATATTTACAAAAATGTGAGGGGTGTACTCACTTTTGTGTGATACTGGATATATATATATATGTATATATATAATTGTATAGCTATATATTTTTTATACACTACCCCATATTTCCTATCTGTACTTTACTTCCTGACATTGTATGATACAGTATATCTCTACGTTTTTTCGCTCAATACTGCGTACCACTTACACACCAGTCAATACTGTATGCTGATAACAATCTTTTATGTGTTATTTGTAGCCCTGATGAAGGGGGGGGGGGGGGGGGGGGACTGAGAGTAATGAGCGGGAATCACACAGAAAGAGAGGGGGAAGGGAGATCACAGGAGATTGACAGTGCAGATCATAGACAGAAAACACACAATAATTATTAAAATAATAATAATTAATATTAATAATAATAATAACAATATGATATTATTATTTTAATAATAATAAATAAATAATACAATTATTTTAATTTATAGTATATATTTTTTTTACACATTGTTTCATTATTCTATACTTAACTTCCTAACATTGTGCAATATATCCCAACATTTTTATGTTGGATACCCCATATCGCTTTAACACTGTATTTGTCGTCCTATGAAGAGCGACCCCTTGAACCCCTTTCCGCCACAACACATTTCATTTTTATAATGTATAGGTCTGAACTTAATGGGGGGAGATTTATTAAAACTGGAGCACTCAGAATCTGGTGAAGCTGTGCATAGTAACCAATCAGCTTCTAACTTCAGCTTGTTCAATGAAGCTGTGACAATAGCTGCAGCAGATTCCTAGTGCACCAGTTTTAGTAAATCTTCCCCTATATCTTCTGCTTTTGGTGCTTTCCTACCCAGGCCCTACTAACACTGATCCGACATGGACATGGGCACGACTTCCAATCTGACTTTGCCCCGTGACTTCATGTCCGAATTCCATGCGACTTCAATGAACAGGATCCGACTTTGAGATGCATTTGACTTGTCTCCTTTGACCACTCAAAAAAATTCCTTTGCATCTGGTATGGATGAAACCTCACGCCAAATGTATTAAAAAAAAAAAAAAGCCAGCCACCCCCTGGTGAGGTCTTCTCCTTCCGCTGATGTCTTTTTTCTCCGACCCGCTAAAAATTTAAAAAAAAAAAAAAACGGTCCTCCTCTGACATTGGCTCCAGCCGTTCTCAGCTCCGATGTCTTCCAGTTCTTATATAGACCAGTTACATGTCATACAACTTGTGCTTTCGAAGTGGTAGCACATGTCGGACCAGTGTGAACCTGCCCTCGAGCACAGAGCTGACCCTCGGCCACCATTCCTGGGAGAGTTGCCTAAGGAAAACCATTCTGAGTGAGAACACCCACTGCTTGAAGAGATCGAGCAACCAACACTTTTCTACCACTTGTATATTTTTATTGACAGTGTTCACAGTGGGGAGATTTCCCCTCACTTCCTGTGGTGTCACAGGGACAGGAGGGGAGAATAAATCTCTCCAATGGGGACATCAGGACAAAGAAAGTCTTTAGTAGAGATAGGGAAAGTTTAAAAGGGATTTGTCTTTCTGTAGTGGTGACATCCAGGGGAGGACTGGGCCAGGGGGGGGCAATCACTGGTGTATTTAGGTTTTGTGCTGCCCTAGGCCTGACTAAACTTGTGCACCCCCTAATTTAAATATAACCCACCCCTTCCTATAAAGGCCACACCCCCTTCCTGTTTATGACCTGTCACCTGTAAACCACAGACCACAGCCACAGTCTATCATTGCCCATCAGTGCAGCCTCATCAGTTCCCATAAGTTCAGCCTCATCAGTGCCGTCAGTGCAGCCTCATCAGTGCCCATCAGTGCAGCATATCAGTGCTGCCTTATTAGTGATTTGCCTCCTGGACCCTGCCCTCCAGCCCAATTCGCCCCATAAGACTGGCACTATACTAAAAGTGTAGCACAAGTCGGCGGGGACCCCTTTTGTGCGGGAGCTGGGAGTAGGCTGTTTTTTTTTTTTGTGTGGGGTGCAGCTTTTTGCTGCCCCCCCTGCAAAGTGCCGCCCTAGGCCTGGGCCTTGTAGGCCTAGGCCAAGATACAGCACTGGGGGCAATTGCCTCCTGAGCTGTTTTGAAGCCCCGTAAAAAGGCTTCCCTGCTTCTGTCACAGACAAGCCTAAAGGATTCTTGGTGAGAAGAAAAAAGTTCCTGCCGCTGACCTACCGAGTGCAGGTTAAAGACAAGGACAGAGCGCAGGCCTCCCCCCAGCATGGATAGTAAAAATTGTGTCTGAGCAGAGGCCGGTTTAATGCGCCACTGGAGACTCTCCTTCCCCGGCCAGCCCCAACCAAGCTGTCCCAGCTCCCCCCAACTGCCCCCTGCTTACCAGGTTGGAAACCAGGATTCAGCCGGTGAGTAGAGAGTACCTGGAGCAGAGCTTCAGCCTGGAATGGGGGTAAGGAGGAGGCTGGGAAGAGGAAGAGTGGGAGGGGGTCCGAGTCGCTGCACCATGGGCCTCTGGTTTGTACTTGCCCCCTGGGCTGAAAGTTGCCAGTCTGCCCCTGGTGACATCTGTATACAATCGTTGTCACCAGGACAGGAAATGAATGGAAATCTGGTATCACAGGCGGCTGTAAAAGCCCCACAGAGGTTCCAAGGTTTTCCCACTCTTATAAAGAGGTTTTAGCCGGAACTGGGCTTTAACAAACACAACAAGTGCAGTCAATGTAGGATGCGGTTTCAGAAGTTTCAATGCTTAATGACATTAGAAAGCTGACAACGAGCCCTCCAAAAACCCGTCAAGGGGCAACAGACCCCCCCCCCCCCTCCCTAGCCTGTCCACAAGCCGGCTGAGAAATAAGCTTGTGTTGTTGTGTCACTACTTGTAGTGCAGGGCCCATTATATCTATAAGAATTCCCCGGAAAACAAAGGACAAGACATTTCACTCTGCACATGACAGGTGAAGGGCTTCATCTGCCAGGCCTTACATTCAATCCCGCACACGATGAGCGCACTTCCCACACTCGCCGAGTGCATTAAAAGGGCGAGCGCCGCGTACAAATGGATGCACTTATCATTATCCCCGCCGCTCCGCTCCTGTCAGGCCGCTTCGCTTTGACGAATCCATCTCTGACCTGACATCCCTCACGTGTTTCCAACCATCTCACTAACACAAAAACGTCTTTAGATGTCAGCCATGTCTGAATGACGCCTCCCGCGACACCCGCAGAAGGGCCGAACGATTCGCCAGATTCAAAGTGGCAATCACAGGATTATAAAGATAACTGACAGTAGCACTGGGCGATCTGAGAGATCGATTGGTCGGATCACTGATTCATTTTTTTTTGGCTACAAGCAAAGACGGGAGAATAAAGTGAAAAGACGCTCAATGACCGCATGTTTACTGTACACATATGACAACCCGGAGATGCAATTCACCGAACTGGCATAACACTGAACAACAGCTGATTATAGAAGGTTGACCTGAAGATCAAAGTCAGCCTAAAGCCAAAGAAATCCCTCTCAACAGGATACACATTGTATGTTTCATGTTTGTCCTCCAAGTACAAAGACCGGAAGTTGTACAATTCAGATTGTAACATGTGGGGTCAACTAGTTCAGACCTCACCTGCACCAACACAAAGAAGATGATGCCTAGTTGCTGGTGGGGACGAGATGGACGTTGAAGACAAGATGGAGGCTACAGGGAGACTAGATGGAAGCTAGGAGAAGATAAGATGGAAACTGAAGTCAGATAGAGGTTGGAGGGAGACAGGATGGAAGCTGCACTCAGATGGAAGCTATAAGGTGACTGGATGGACACTAGTAGAAGATAAGATGGATGTTTTATTCTCAAGATTGAGGCTGGAGGGAGACAGAATGGAAGCTGTAATCAGATGGAGGCTAGAATGAGAGAAGGTAGAAGCTGAAAGGCGACAAGATGGACAGATGGACACTAGATGAAGATAAAATGGAAATCGAAGTCAAGATGGAGGCTAGGAGGAGACAAAATAGAAGCTGGTGGGAGACAAGACGAAAGCCGGAGGAGACACGATGTAGTCAGATGGAGGCTAGGAGGAGACCAGATGGCAGCTGAAAGGAGACAAGATGGGCACTACATGAAGAAAATATAGAAGTTGAGGTCAAGATGGAGGCTGGAGGGAGACACAATGGAAGCAGGAGGAAGATATGTTGAAAGCTAAAGCCTAGATGGAGGCTGGAGGAAGACACGATGGAAGCAGGAGGAAGATATGATGGAAGCTGAAGACTGGCAGGAGACTAGATGGAAGTTGAAGTCTACAGTAGATGGAGGCTGGAGGGAGACACGATGGAAGCTAGGAGAAGATAAGATGGAAACTGAAGTCAGATAGAGGTTGGAGGGAGACAGGATGGAAGCTGCACTCAGATGGAAGCTAGGAGGAGACAAGATGGACACTAGTAGAAGATAAGATGGATGTTTTATTCTCAAGATTGAGGCTGGAGGGAGACAGAATGGAAGCTGTAATCAGATGGAGGCTAGAATGAGAGAAGGTAGAAGCTGAAAGGCGACAAGATGGACACTAGATGAAGATAAAAATGGAAATCGAAGTCAATATGGAGGCTAGGAGGAGACAAAATAGAAGCTGGTGGGAGACAAGATGAAAGGAAGAGAAAGATATGATGGAATATGAAATCAAGATGAAAGTCGGAGGAGACACGATGTAGTCAGATGGAGGCTAGGAGGAGACCAGATGGCAGCTGAAAGGAGACAAGATGGGCACTACATGAAGAAAATATAGAAGTTGAGGTCAAGATGGAGGCTGGAGGAAGACACGATGGAAGCAGGAGGAAGATATGATGAAAGCTAAAGCCTAGATGGAGGCTGGAGGAAGACACAATGGAAGCAGGAGGAATATATGATGAAAGCTAAGGCCTAGATGGAGGCTGGAGGAAGACACGATGGAAGCAGGAGGAAGATATGATGAAAGCTAAAGCCTAGATGGAGGCTGGAGGAAGACACGATGGAAGCAGGAGGAAGATATGATGAAAGCTAAAGCCTAGATGGAAATTGGAGGAAGATACGATGGAAGCTGAAGTCTACAGTAGATGGGGGCTGGAGGGAGACACGATGGAAGCTGAAGACTGGCAGGAGACTAGATGGAAGTTGGAGGAAGATAAGATGGAAGCTGAAGTCTACAGTAGATGGAGGCTGGAGGGAGACACAGTGGAATCTGAAGCCTGGCAGGAAACTAGATGGAAGGTGGAAGAAGATATGATGGAAGATGAAGTCAAGATAGAAACTGAAGGAGATAGGATGTAGTCATATGGAGCCTCCGGGGCGACCAGATGGAAGCTAATAAGAGACAAAATGGGCGCTAGATTTAGATAAGATGCAAGTTGAAGTCAAGATAGAGGCTGGAGGGAGAGACAAAGGAAGCTGAAGTCAAGAGGGAGGCTGGAAGGAGACTAGGTGGAAGATAGTCAAAATAGAGGCTGGAGGAGACAGTATATAGTCAGATGGAGGCTTGGAGGAGACCAGATGGGTGATAGATGAAGATAAGATGGAAGCTGAATTCAAGATGGAGGCTGAAGGCAGACAAGATGAAAGCAAAACTCACATAACATGGAAGCTGATGCCAATATGGAGGCTGGGGGAAGACTAGATGGAAACTGGAGGAAGAAAGGATGGAAGTTGAAGTCAACATGGAGACTGGAGGAGAGACGGGATGTAGTCGGAGACTAGAAAAAAGACCAGATGGAAGCTGAAAAGAGACAAGATGGGTGCTAGATGAAGATAAGATGAAAGTTGAAGTCAGGATGGAGGCTGGACGGAAACACAATGGAAGATGGAGTCAAGATGGAGGCTAGGAGGAGACTAAATAGAAGCAGGAGAAGGACAAAGATGGACGTTGAAACTGTGATAGAAACAGTAGAGATACAGGATTGAAGCTTGTGGAAGACACAATGAACGCTGAAGACTCGAAGAATGCTGAAGACACGATGAACGGTGAAGACACGATGAACGCTGAAGACTCGATGAACGCTGAAGACTCGATGAACGCTGAAGACACGATGAACGCTGAAGACACGATGAACGGTGAAGACTCGATGAACGCTGAAGACACGATGAACGCTGAAGACACAATGAACGCTGAAGACTCGATGAACGCTGAAGACACGATGAACGCTGAAGACACAATGAACGCTGAAGACACGATGAACGCTGAAGACACGATGAACGCTGAAGACTCGATGAACGCTGAAGACACGATGAACGCTGAAGACTCGATGAACGCTGAAGACACGATGAACGCTGAAGACACGATGAACGCTAAAGACAAAGTGAAGGCCAAAGGAAGCCAGGCTAAAGACACACTGGAGACTGGGAGAAAACAAGATGGAAGCTGGAAGGAGACAAGATAAAAGATGGTGGTGGTGGGGGTGACAAGATGGAACTGGACACAAGATGGAAGCTGAAGACAAAGATGAAGAATGGGGGATACAAGACTGAAGAGGAATGAGGCAACAGCTGGAGGAAAAAACAATGGAGATTGTATGGAATAAGGATGGAAGATGGAGAGCACAGGAGAGATGGAGGAAGAGAAGATGGAAGAGAGGAGACACGGGGGAATATCTGGAGGGATGGCGGAGCGCAGACTCTGATGAATAGGAGAGTTAATGGCGCAGCGAGTCGGAGTGAGACATTAAATGGCACATTAATAAGATGGAAAGAGAAGGTGACAGCAGCGTGAGGGGAGCCGAGGCTGAGCAGATGCAGAGGTGAAGAGGAGCTAATTATACACAGACAGAGAGATGAAAGAGAGCCGAGACAGCCAGGACCACACCGAGCAACCCGGAGTAATGAGAAGGAACCACACAAAGAGTGGGGGAAGGGAGATCACAGGAGACTGACAGTACAGATCACAGGAGACTGACAATACAGATCACAGGAGACTGACAGTAGAGATCACAGGAGACTGACAGTACAGATCACAGGAGACTGACAGTGCAGATCACAGGAGACTGACAGTACAGATCACAGGAGACTGACAGTAGAGATCACAGGAGACTGACAGTATAGATCACAGGAGACTGACAGTATATATCACAGGAGACTGACAGTATATATCACAGGAGACTGAAAGTATAGATCACAGGAGACTGACAGTAGAGATCACAGGAGACTGACAGTATAGATCACAGGAGACTGACAGTATATATCACAGGAGACTGAAAGTATAGATCACAGGAGACTGAAAGTATAGATCACAGGAGACTGACAGTAGATATCACAGGAGACTGGCAGTAGAGATCACAGGAGACTGACAGTATAGATCACAGGAGACTGACAGTAGATATCACAGGAGACTGACAGTATAGATCACAGGAGACTGACAGTATATATCACAGGAGACTGAAAGTATAGATCACAGGAGACTGACAGTAGATATCACAGGAGACTGGCAGTAGAGATCACAGGAGACTGGCAGTAGAGATCACAGGAGACTGACAATACAGATCACAGGAGACTGACAGCATAGATCACAGGAGACTGACAATACAGATCACAGGAGACTGACAGTGCAGATCACAGGAGACTGACAGTACAGGAGACTGACAATACAGATCACAGGAGACTGACAATACAGATCACAGGAGAATGACAATACAGATCACAGGAGACTGACAGTACAGATCACAGGAGACTGACAGTACAGATCACAGGAGACTGACAGTAGAGATCACAGGAGACTGACAGTAGAGATCACAGGAGACTGACAGTGCAGATCACAGGAGACTGACAATACAGATCACAGGAGACTGACAGTACAGATCACAGGAGACTGACAGTACAGATCACAGGAGACTGACAGTAGAGATCACAGGAGACTGACAGTAGAGATCACAGGAGACTGAAAGTATAGATCACAGGAGACTGGCAGTAGAGATCACAGGAGACTGACAGTGCAGATCACAGGAGACTGACAATGCAGATCACAGGAGACTGACAATACAGATCACAGGAGACTGACAGTAGAGATCACAGGAGACTGACAGTATATATCACAGGAGACTGACAGTACAGATCACAGGAGACTGACATATATCACAGGAGACTGGCAGTAGAGATCACAGGAGACTGACAGTGCAGATCACAGGAGACTGACAGTATATATCACAGGAGACTGACAGTATATATCACAGGAGACTGAAAGTATAGATCACAGGAGACTGACAGTAGAGATCACAGGAGACTGACAGTATAGATCACAGGAGACTGACAGTATATATCACAGGAGACTGAAAGTATAGATCACAGGAGACTGAAAGTATAGATCACAGGAGACTGACAGTAGATATCACAGGAGACTGGCAGTAGAGATCACAGGAGACTGACAGTAGATATCACAGGAGACTGACAGTATAGATCACAGGAGACTGACAGTATATATCACAGGAGACTGAAAGTATAGATCACAGGAGACTGACAGTAGATATCACAGGAGACTGGCAGTAGAGATCACAGGAGACTGACAGTATAGATCACAGGAGACTGGCAGTAGAGATCACAGGAGACTGACAATACAGATCACAGGAGACTGACAATACAGGAGACTGACAATACAGATCACAGGAGACTGACAATACAGATCACAGGAGAATGACAATACAGATCACAGGAGACTGACAGTAGAGATCACAGGCGACTGACAGTAGAGATCACAGGAGACTGACAGTAGAGATCACAGGAGACTGACAGTGCAGATCACAGGAGACTGACAGTACAGGAGACTGACAATACAGATCACAGGAGACTGACAATACAGATCACAGGAGAATGACAATACAGATCACAGGAGACTGACAGTACAGATCACAGGAGACTGACAGTAGAGATCACAGGAGACTGACAGTAGAGATCACAGGAGACTGACAGTGCAGATCACAGGAGACTGACAATACAGATCACAGGAGACTGACAGTACAGATCACAGGAGACTGACAGTACAGATCACAGGAGACTGACAGTAGAGATCACAGGAGACTGACAGTAGAGATCACAGGAGACTGAAAGTATAGATCACAGGAGACTGGCAGTAGAGATCACAGGAGACTGACAGTGCAGATCACAGGAGACTGACAATACAGATCACAGGAGACTGACAGTAGAGATCACAGGAGACTGACAGTATATATCACAGGAGACTGACAGTACAGATCACAGGAGACTGACAGTACAGATCACAGGAGACTGACAGTAGAGATCACAGGCGACTGACAGTAGAGATCACAGGAGACTGACAGTAGAGATCACAGGAGACTGACAGTGCAGATCACAGGAGACTGACAATACAGATCACAGGAGACTGACAATACAGATCACAGGAGACTGACAGTAGAGATCACAGGCGACTGACAGTAGAGATCACAGGAGACTGACAGTAGAGATCACAGGAGACTGACAGTATATATCACAGGAGACTGACAGTATATATCACAGGAGACTGAAAGTATAGATCACAGGAGACTGACAGTAGAGATCACAGGAGACTGACAGTATAGATCACAGGAGACTGACAGTATATATCACAGGAGACTGGCAGTAGAGATCACAGGAGACTGACAGTATAGATCACAGGAGACTGACAGTAGATATCACAGGAGACTGACAGTATAGATCACAGGAGACTGACAGTATATATCACAGGAGACTGAAAGTATAGATCACAGGAGACTGACAGTAGATATCACAGGAGACTGGCAGTAGAGATCACAGGAGACTGACAGTATAGATCACAGGAGACTGGCAGTAGAGATCACAGGAGACTGACAATACAGATCACAGGAGACTGACAATACAGATCACAGGAGAATGACAATACAGATCACAGGAGACTGACAGTACAGATCACAGGAGACTGACAGTACAGATCACAGGAGACTGACAGTAGAGATCACAGGAGACTGACAGTAGAGATCACAGGAGACTGACAGTGCAGATCACAGGAGACTGACAATACAGATCACAGGAGACTGACAGTACAGATCACAGGAGACTGACAGTACAGATCACAGGAGACTGACAGTAGAGATCACAGGAGACTGACAGTAGAGATCACAGGAGACTGAAAGTATAGATCACAGGAGACTGGCAGTAGAGATCACAGGAGACTGACAGTGCAGATCACAGGAGACTGACAATGCAGATCACAGGAGACTGACAATACAGATCACAGGAGACTGACAGTAGAGATCACAGGAGACTGACAGTATATATCACAGGAGACTGACAGTACAGATCACAGGAGACTGACATATATCACAGGAGACTGGCAGTAGAGATCACAGGAGACTGACAGTGCAGATCACAGGAGACTGACAGTATATATCACAGGAGACTGACAGTATATATCACAGGAGACTGAAAGTATAGATCACAGGAGACTGACAGTAGAGATCACAGGAGACTGACAGTATAGATCACAGGAGACTGACAGTATATATCACAGGAGACTGAAAGTATAGATCACAGGAGACTGAAAGTATAGATCACAGGAGACTGACAGTAGATATCACAGGAGACTGGCAGTAGAGATCACAGGAGACTGACAGTAGATATCACAGGAGACTGACAGTATAGATCACAGGAGACTGACAGTATATATCACAGGAGACTGAAAGTATAGATCACAGGAGACTGACAGTAGATATCACAGGAGACTGGCAGTAGAGATCACAGGAGACTGACAGTATAGATCACAGGAGACTGGCAGTAGAGATCACAGGAGACTGACAATACAGATCACAGGAGACTGACAGTGCAGATCACAGGAGACTGACAGTACAGGAGACTGACAATACAGATCACAGGAGACTGACAATACAGATCACAGGAGAATGACAATACAGATCACAGGAGACTGACAGTAGAGATCACAGGAGACTGACAGTAGAGATCACAGGAGACTGACAGTAGAGATCACAGGAGACTGACAGTGCAGATCACAGGAGACTGACAATACAGATCACAGGAGACTGACAGTACAGATCACAGGAGACTGACAGTACAGATCACAGGAGACTGACAGTAGAGATCACAGGAGACTGACAGTAGAGATCACAGGAGACTGACAGTGCAGATCACAGGAGACTGACAATACAGATCACAGGAGACTGACAGTACAGATCACAGGAGACTGACAGTACAGATCACAGGAGACTGACAGTAGAGATCACAGGAGACTGACAGTAGAGATCACAGGAGACTGAAAGTATAGATCACAGGAGACTGGCAGTAGAGATCACAGGAGACTGACAGTGCAGATCACAGGAGACTGACAATACAGATCACAGGAGACTGACAGTAGAGATCACAGGAGACTGACAGTATATATCACAGGAGACTGACAGTACAGATCACAGGAGACTGACATATATCACAGGAGACTGGCAGTAGAGATCACAGGAGACTGACAGTGCAGATCACAGGAGACTGACAATACAGATCACAGGAGACTGACAATACAGATCACAGGAGACTGACAGTAGAGATCACAGGCGACTGACAGTAGAGATCACAGGAGACTGACAGTAGAGATCACAGGAGACTGACAGTATATATCACAGGAGACTGACAGTATATATCACAGGAGACTGAAAGTATAGATCACAGGAGACTGACAGTAGAGATCACAGGAGACTGACAGTATAGATCACAGGAGACTGACAGTATATATCACAGGAGACTGAAAGTATAGATCACAGGAGACTGACAGTAGATATCACAGGAGACTGGCAGTAGAGATCACAGGAGACTGACAGTATAGATCACAGGAGACTGACAGTAGATATCACAGGAGACTGACAGTATAGATCACAGGAGACTGACAGTATATATCACAGGAGACTGAAAGTATAGATCACAGGAGACTGACAGTAGATATCACAGGAGACTGGCAGTAGAGATCACAGGAGACTGACAGTATAGATCACAGGAGACTGGCAGTAGAGATCACAGGAGACTGACAATACAGATCACAGGAGACTGACAGCATAGATCACAGGAGACTGACAATACAGATCACAGGAGACTGACAATACAGATCACAGGAGACTGACAGTGCAGATCACAGGAGACTGACAGTACAGGAGACTGACAATACAGATCACAGGAGACTGACAATACAGATCACAGGAGAATGACAATACAGATCACAGGAGACTGACAGTACAGATCACAGGAGACTGACAGTACAGATCACAGGAGACTGACAGTAGAGATCACAGGAGACTGACAGTAGAGATCACAGGAGACTGACAGTGCAGATCACAGGAGACTGACAATACAGATCACAGGAGACTGACAGTACAGATCACAGGAGACTGACAGTACAGATCACAGGAGACTGACAGTAGAGATCACAGGAGACTGACAGTAGAGATCACAGGAGACTGAAAGTATAGATCACAGGAGACTGGCAGTAGAGATCACAGGAGACTGACAGTGCAGATCACAGGAGACTGACAATGCAGATCACAGGAGACTGACAATACAGATCACAGGAGACTGACAGTAGAGATCACAGGAGACTGACAGTATATATCACAGGAGACTGACAGTACAGATCACAGGAGACTGACATATATCACAGGAGACTGGCAGTAGAGATCACAGGAGACTGACAGTGCAGATCACAGGAGACTGACAGTATATATCACAGGAGACTGACAGTATATATCACAGGAGACTGAAAGTATAGATCACAGGAGACTGACAGTAGAGATCACAGGAGACTGACAGTATAGATCACAGGAGACTGACAGTATAGATCACAGGAGACTGACAGTAGAGATCACAGGAGACTGACAGTAGAGATCACAGGAGACTGAAAGTATAGATCACAGGAGACTGAAAGTATAGATCACAGGAGACTGACAGTAGATATCACAGGAGACTGGCAGTAGAGATCACAGGAGACTGACAGTAGATATCACAGGAGACTGACAGTATAGATCACAGGAGACTGACAGTATATATCACAGGAGACTGAAAGTATAGATCACAGGAGACTGACAGTAGATATCACAGGAGACTGGCAGTAGAGATCACAGGAGACTGACAGTATAGATCACAGGAGACTGGCAGTAGAGATCACAGGAGACTGACAATACAGATCACAGGAGACTGACAATACAGGAGACTGACAATACAGATCACAGGAGACTGACAATACAGATCACAGGAGACTGACAGTAGAGATCACAGGCGACTGACAGTAGAGATCACAGGAGACTGACAGTAGAGATCACAGGAGACTGACAGTGCAGATCACAGGAGACTGACAGTACAGGAGACTGACAATACAGATCACAGGAGACTGACAATACAGATCACAGGAGAATGACAATACAGATCACAGGAGACTGACAGTACAGATCACAGGAGACTGACAGTAGAGATCACAGGAGACTGACAGTAGAGATCACAGGAGACTGACAGTAGAGATCACAGGAGACTGACAGTGCAGATCACAGGAGACTGACAATACAGATCACAGGAGACTGACAGTACAGATCACAGGAGACTGACAGTACAGATCACAGGAGACTGACAGTAGAGATCACAGGAGACTGACAGTAGAGATCACAGGAGACTGACAGTGCAGATCACAGGAGACTGACAATACAGATCACAGGAGACTGACAGTACAGATCACAGGAGACTGACAGTACAGATCACAGGAGACTGACAGTAGAGATCACAGGAGACTGACAGTAGAGATCACAGGAGACTGAAAGTATAGATCACAGGAGACTGGCAGTAGAGATCACAGGAGACTGACAGTGCAGATCACAGGAGACTGACAATACAGATCACAGGAGACTGACAGTAGAGATCACAGGAGACTGACAGTATATATCACAGGAGACTGACAGTACAGATCACAGGAGACTGACATATATCACAGGAGACTGGCAGTAGAGATCACAGGAGACTGACAGTGCAGATCACAGGAGACTGACAATACAGATCACAGGAGACTGACAATACAGATCACAGGAGACTGACAGTAGAGATCACAGGCGACTGACAGTAGAGATCACAGGAGACTGACAGTAGAGATCACAGGAGACTGACAGTATATATCACAGGAGACTGACAGTATATATCACAGGAGACTGAAAGTATAGATCACAGGAGACTGACAGTAGAGATCACAGGAGACTGACAGTATAGATCACAGGAGACTGACAGTATATATCACAGGAGACTGAAAGTATAGATCACAGGAGACTGACAGTAGATATCACAGGAGACTGGCAGTAGAGATCACAGGAGACTGACAGTATAGATCACAGGAGACTGACAGTAGATATCACAGGAGACTGACAGTATAGATCACAGGAGACTGACAGTATATATCACAGGAGACTGAAAGTATAGATCACAGGAGACTGACAGTAGATATCACAGGAGACTGGCAGTAGAGATCACAGGAGACTGACAGTATAGATCACAGGAGACTGGCAGTAGAGATCACAGGAGACTGACAATACAGATCACAGGAGACTGACAGCATAGATCACAGGAGACTGACAATACAGATCACAGGAGACTGACAATACAGATCACAGGAGACTGACAGTGCAGATCACAGGAGACTGACAGTACAGGAGACTGACAATACAGATCACAGGAGACTGACAATACAGATCACAGGAGAATGACAATACAGATCACAGGAGACTGACAGTACAGATCACAGGAGACTGACAGTACAGATCACAGGAGACTGACAGTAGAGATCACAGGAGACTGACAGTAGAGATCACAGGAGACTGACAGTGCAGATCACAGGAGACTGACAATACAGATCACAGGAGACTGACAGTACAGATCACAGGAGACTGACAGTACAGATCACAGGAGACTGACAGTAGAGATCACAGGAGACTGACAGTAGAGATCACAGGAGACTGAAAGTATAGATCACAGGAGACTGACAGTAGAGATCACAGGAGACTGACAGTGCAGATCACAGGAGACTGACAATGCAGATCACAGGAGACTGACAATACAGATCACAGGAGACTGACAGTAGAGATCACAGGAGACTGACAGTATATATCACAGGAGACTGACAGTACAGATCACAGGAGACTGACATATATCACAGGAGACTGGCAGTAGAGATCACAGGAGACTGACAGTGCAGATCACAGGAGACTGACAGTATATATCACAGGAGACTGACAGTATATATCACAGGAGACTGAAAGTATAGATCACAGGAGACTGACAGTAGAGATCACAGGAGACTGACAGTATAGATCACAGGAGACTGACAGTATATATCACAGGAGACTGAAAGTATAGATCACAGGAGACTGAAAGTATAGATCACAGGAGACTGACAGTAGATATCACAGGAGACTGGCAGTAGAGATCACAGGAGACTGACAGTAGATATCACAGGAGACTGACAGTATAGATCACAGGAGACTGACAGTATATATCACAGGAGACTGAAAGTATAGATCACAGGAGACTGACAGTAGATATCACAGGAGACTGGCAGTAGAGATCACAGGAGACTGACAGTATAGATCACAGGAGACTGGCAGTAGAGATCACAGGAGACTGACAATACAGATCACAGGAGACTGACAGCATAGATCACAGGAGACTGACAATACAGATCACAGGAGACTGACAGTGCAGATCACAGGAGACTGACAGTACAGGAGACTGACAATACAGATCACAGGAGACTGACAATACAGATCACAGGAGAATGACAATACAGATCACAGGAGACTGACAGTACAGATCACAGGAGACTGACAGTAGAGATCACAGGAGACTGACAGTAGAGATCACAGGAGACTGACAGTGCAGATCACAGGAGACTGACAATACAGATCACAGGAGACTGACAGTACAGATCACAGGAGACTGACAGTACAGATCACAGGAGACTGACAGTAGAGATCACAGGAGACTGACAGTAGAGATCACAGGAGACTGAAAGTATAGATCACAGGAGACTGGCAGTAGAGATCACAGGAGACTGACAGTGCAGATCACAGGAGACTGACAATACAGATCACAGGAGACTGACAGTAGAGATCACAGGAGACTGACAGTATATATCACAGGAGACTGACAGTACAGATCACAGGAGACTGACATATATCACAGGAGACTGGCAGTAGAGATCACAGGAGACTGACAGTGCAGATCACAGGAGACTGACAATACAGATCACAGGAGACTGACAATACAGATCACAGGAGACTGACAGTAGAGATCACAGGCGACTGACAGTAGAGATCACAGGAGACTGACAGTAGAGATCACAGGAGACTGACAGTATAGATCACAGGAGACTGAAAGTACAGATCACAGGAGACTGACATATATCACAGGAGACTGGCAGTAGAGATCACAGGAGACTGACAGTGCAGATCACAGGAGACTGACAGTGCAGATCACAGGAGACTGACAGTGCAGATCACAGGAGACTGACAGTACAGATCACAGGAGACTGACAGTACAGATCACAGGAGACTGACAGTATAGATCACAGGAGACTGACAGTAGAGAGACACTCAATGGTCATCCAAAACAGACAGTGGAGATTACAGAAGGACTGACAGTGGTGATCACTAAGAGACTGACAGTAGAGAGGAGATCACTGGGGTACTGACAGTAGAGAGGAGATCATTGGGGTACTGACAGTTGAGAGAAGATCACTGGGGTACTGACAGTTGAGAGAAGATCACTGGGGTACTGACAGTTGAGAGAAGATCACTGGGGTACTGACAGTAGAGAGGCAATCATTGGGGTACTGACAGTAGAGAGGCAATCATTGGGGTACTGACAGTAGAGAGGCGATCCCTGGGGTACTGACAGTTGGGAGAAGATCACTGGGGTACTGACAGTGGAGATCACAGAGAGATTGTCATTGGAGGAGGGGGGGTCAGGTGATGGGTAATATCTGGGGACATGGGGTAATAGATGGACAGTGTGATGAACGGCCCAGGGACAGTCACTGAGACCTTCCTATCACATATGCAGTTTGGCACAGCATTGAACACACTTTAATCTCCTTCCTGACAGCTGATATCACATGCAAACTTTTCAAACTTTTCTCCCCTTCTAAGCCCCTCCCAACGCCACCCCACCACCCCGCCCACCTGTCCCCTCCCTTCTTGACAGACTCACCTAAGTGGTTAGTTGGCCACCCCCTGCGGTATCCCTCCATTGGGTGGATGGCTGGTCGGGGGATCCGTTATCGGGCACAGCGAACGCCAGCAGCTCCTCTGGCTGTGCCCACACAGAGAGCGCTCCCCCTCCCCCTCCTCTTCCAGGACCGGATTCCCTCTTCGAGCCACTTCCTGACCGCCTGTCTGCCTGGCGCTGCTCCTACATCTAATTTATTGGCTGCAAATTAGGAGTCTTTTTCTCTTGGCCGAGCCAGCAAAGGAGGGAAGGGGGCGGCTGACAGCCGAGAGAAGGGATGCTGTCCGTGGCGTGTCACTGGCCTGACCATGCCAGCCTCTGCCATCAATCCCCAGCCACCCGCATGGAAACTAGCATATTATGTAAATAGTCCCACCAGGGGCGTAACTACAGGGGTCGCAATTGCAACCGGGCCCCATGCTCCAGGGGGTCTGTGCGGCTCCCCTGTACACCTGGATAGGAGGGGCGGCGGGGGCAGCATGTAGAGAAATCACTGTCCTCCTTTTTCCTCCTGTAGCTGCAGGAGGAAAATGGAGGAGATTGGTTCCTCTGTATGCTACCCCCGCCACTCCTCCTATCCAGTTCACTTGTGTTCTGCTGTCTCTGGGCCCCTGTGTGCTCTCCTGGTCCCCCCCCCCCCACTGTGCTCCCTTACCTCTCCTGCCGGCTTCTGCAGGGGATGTGTCACAATAGAGAACCAGGAAGGGGTCGGTAAATATGTAACTTACCAGCTCCTTCCTTTTCTGAATGGACAGAGTCATAGTCAGTGACATTGTAAAAAAATTAAATAAAATTATAAAAAATAATACAATTAAAATACCAAAAAATAAAAACTACTGACACCAGTGGGTGAACTTCCAGGATCACAAAGGTCACACTTGCAACCAGGCCATGGCATTCCACCACTGTGGGGAGGCCCCCAAGATGGCAGGAAGAGGGCCCACTGCAGAACTTGTCAAAGGGTCCCGCTGCGGGACCTTAATAAAGGGCCCCACAACCAGAGTAAAGGGCCCCAGGATCAGTGGGAAGAGCCCCAGGCTTGAAGCGAAGCGCCCCGGCCAGGGGTCCGGGGGGCCCTTTATGGTTTCTTGCACCGAGGCCCTGAAGGTTCCAGGTCCCACCCACCCAACTTCCATCATAAAGAATCATCAATCCCACAAAACGCTAAAAAGTCGGTGTCACTGCAGCCAGCGGCTCACCATGATCCCGCCCAGCCTCCGCCATTGACCGATAACTACAGGTGCAGGCATACTGCTAAAGAAGAACCCCACGAGTCCTTAATGTCCAGGGGCAGACTGGCAACTTTCGGTCCAGGGGGCAAGTACAAACCAGAGGCCCATGGTGCAGCAACTCGGCCCCACTCCCACTCTCCCTCTTCCCGGCCTCCTCCTGACCCCCATTCCTGGCTGAAGCTCCTCTCCAGGTACTCTCTACTCACCGGCCGAATCTGGGTTCCCGACCTGGCCAGTGGGAAGCAGTTGGGGGAGCTGGGACAGCTCGGTCGGGCTGCCTGGGGGAGGAAAATCGGAACTGGCCTCTGCTCAGACACAGCTTACACCAGGCCTGCGCTCTGTCCTTGTCTTCATCTCGTACTCAGTAGGTCAGCAGTGGGGACTTTTTACTTCTCATCACCAGGAATCCTTTAGGCATGTCTGTGGTAGAAGCAGTGCAGCCTTTTTACAGGGCATCAGAGCAGCCTGGGGGGCAATAGCCCCCCTGCTCCCTTGCCCAGACCCCCCCCCCCCCGCTAATGTCCCAAGCGATGCATCTGACTTGTATAGGCCAACCCCAACCAAATGCAGTTATATTTCCAAAACCACCTGCAGATATATACAGTAATGCTGGGTCTGAAAAAAAAATAATGCACACGCTGTTCTGGACTTGTTCTAATGCTTTAAAAGCCCCATGGGGCTGTCCTAAAGCAATGCATTGCTAGAAAGGGTCTGAATGAGGATACTATGGTCTGTGTCTTGCAGCCCCAGTGACAACTGCCTCAGTGTTTACCTGTCCTGTTTTCACAGAGACAGGAAGTGAGGTAAGATTGTCCCCAGTGGTGTCACCAGCAGCAATATTTACCACTCCGGGTCTATACAACTCTGGAAAAGTTTTGGCTGGAGGTGTAAAAAAACAGACTACAGAAATGGCAGCCCAGAGCAGGCTCGCTAATCCTATTGACTAATCAGGCTGCATCTTTTATTTGCGTAAAATTTGATTGGTCACTGTTCCGCTTTTATCCACTTGAGCTCCCTTTCTGGCACTTTTGCTTACAGAGAATCAATTGGTGGTTGTTGCAATTTTTTATGTCACATGTCACATGGTATTCGCGCAGCGGTTTTTCAAACACTTTTTTTGAATTTTAATGCAAAATAACATAATATATAACCCAATTGTCTTGTAAAATATAAAAGATGTCACGCCGAGTAAATAGACACCAAACATGTCACGCTTCAAAATTGCGCACGTCCGTTCAACAGTGACAAACATCGTAAATCCTGCTATTCATAGGCGATGCTTTAAAAGCCTTTACAGGTTAGCACTTTATATTTACAGAGGAGGCCTAGTGCTAGAATTACTGCCAATGATCTGACATGTGTGGGATGGTTGCTGTTAGCGTGTGCGGGGGACAGACGCATGCGCTCACCTTTGCGTGCGAGCATGGGGGGATGGGTACACTTTTTTTTTTTATTACATTTTTTTTAATTAAATTATTAAATAATATTTTTTTTTTTATTTTTACACTGTTGCTTTATATATATTCAGTTGACCTCTGAAGACGTCATACGCTCTGACGAAACGCGCGTCAGGTGGAACGCACGCCGTCAGCGCGGAAGTCATGTGGAACGCAATCCGGTAGCTACCGCTCTCCACGCTACAGACATCACAATAGCGGGCACGGAGATAGCGTGTTTTTATCTTTGTTTGATCATTAACTCCAATAAAAACCTTTTAAACAGTACTGCGCCATTTGGAGCCTTATGTTTTTTTCCCTAACCGGACTTGGAGGACCTATCTGCTCATGAAGGGGATTTCGGTCTAAGGGGAACACAGCCCAGCAGTTACCACTCCTTTGACCTGGAGGGTCATAAAGCGCTATTGGTCTCTCTGTCGTAAGGCAATTGAGACCCACCATATCTGGTGAGTTTACACCTTATCCTTTCCTGAAGCCATTCCCTATGATTGGATTTCTTGGACCATTGGAGGATCCAACACTGAGCACTTGCACTTTTTCCTGCACTCAAGTGGATTATCTGTCACTAAGTCACCTATGAACTTTTTTGGACTTCACTTGGCACAATTATACACTTTTATGACACCATTGTTATTTAATAATATATTTATTACTGCGTGTTTACTTTAAGGGTTTAGTTTTTATGTAATTTATGATATTAGCTCTAGAACTACATTTTATATTCTTATATGACCCTGATCCTACCAGCAAGCGCTATAAAATCCCATTTACTTTGGGTTTTTTTTTTTTACTCAGTTCCTTTTTATTCTATAGCAGCTGCTATTTTATTAATACTTATGTATTAGTGTTTATATCTGCTTAATTAGGCACTCCTAGGCGTGTAGAATATATTCATTTGAATATATATATACTTTTATCATCCCGGTATAACCACTCTCCGATCAGTTGGTCAAATGGGTCTCCTGGTTGGACGGGAGAGCCAGAGAAAGCCGCAGAAGGCAGGAACGTCCCCTCCAGCTGGTTGTAAACCAGCTCCCGCTGGTTGTAAAAGCGATCCAGCGGCTACTTAGCTGCTGGATTGCTTTTACAAGAGAGCCAACCGCTGGCTCTAAAAAAACGGTACCAGAGTCATGGCATTATCCCGGAATAACCACTCTCCGATCAGCTGGTCAATTGGGTCTCCTGGTGGGACGGGAGAGCCCGAGAAAGCAGCAGAAGGCAGGGACGTCCCCTCCCGCTGGTTATAAACCAGCTCCCGCTGGTTGTAAAAGCGATCCAGCGGCTACTTAGCCGCTGGATTGCTTTTACAAGAGAGCCAACCACCGGATCTAAAAAAACGTTAGAGTCATGGCATCATCCTGGTATAACCACTCTCCGATTAGCTGGTCAACTGGGTCTCCTGGTGGGATGAGAGAGCCCAAAAAAGCCACAGAAGGCTGGGACGTCCCTTCCCACTGAGTGTAAAAGCAATCCAGCGGCTACTTAGCCACGGATTGCTTTTACAAGAAAGCCAACCACCGGCTCTAAAAAAACGGTACCAGAGTCATGGCATTATCCCAGTATAACCACTTGAAGTCCAGCAAGGTACGGATATGTCGCTGGTCGGTAAGTGGTTATTCAAGATCTAAGGACCACCACTGGCCTCTCCTCATCCTCAGATAGTCATTAACAGGGAATACCAGGCAAAACAGCGAACTCCTAGAACTAGGATGCGTTTATATAAACAACGGCAGCTTTCATTAGTATATAAAACCATTTATACGTTAGCCTTGTTTGACTGGGAGGGGAGGACGGAGTAGCAGGAGGAGAGGAGGCGCCCCAGGGGATGTTCCGTGTCAGGTGTTAATGAGGCAGCTGCGGCGGAGGAGCCAGCGCCGGCCTCCCTCTCTCACAGGTGACACAAATACACCTTTATCATCTCCCGGCCTCACGCTAAGCAACTGCCAAGAATAGGAACAACAGCTGGCTGCCGGCCAGACCCAGCGTCTCCCCCCCCCTCCTCCCCGACACAGGAAAACAAGCTCACCTGCCTCGGGAATGGGGAAGGGGGGGGGGGGAGTTCGAGCACCTGTCTTCCAACAAGCGCCGTGCCGCGCCTCGGCTGAGCGTTACACAATCGCCCCACATTCCACTTCACCAGGAAACAACTTTCTTCATGCCGTTCAACTGCAATTTATTCCATCGCCCCCCCCCCCCCCCCGAGGTGTTTCCAGCTCCATCGCTTCCCCAGAACTCAACCGCTAACTATTTATCGTCTTTTCAAAATGGCGATTTAACCATTTGTAATGTTTATAATGTCAGTATTGCCTTTCCTTCCTTTAGGCCCCATTCAAACCTCAGCGTTTTGTACCTCGAAGCTCCAAAACACCGGAGGAGAAAAATAATTCAATTCTTCTCTATGGAGACGGTTCATACGCCAGAAGATCAACAAAGTTCTGGAGCATTTTTTTGTAGCTCGAATCGGGCAGATTTGAGCATTTTGGCACATTTTTATTCCCATAGAAATAAATGGAAATGCATCATACGCAAGTTTTTGTGCGCATTTTGTCACGCGTATTTGCGTGATTTTCTGCTCAAATAAAAAACTGTAAAAAATAAATAAAAATAGTAATAATATATCAATAAATAAATAAATGTAAAAAAAAACAATAGAAATCACAAAAATCATCATAAATAAAAAAATATAAAATAAATGAATAATATGTAATAATAGATAAATAATACTTAACCCCTAACCTTAAAAAAATTATTAATAAATTATTATTCCCATAGAAAAAAATGGAAATGCATTATTAGGTTGTTTTTGCACGCATTTTGTCGCACTTATTTTCTGCTGAAATGAAAAAATGTAAAAAAATAAAATAGTATTATTATATGAAGAAATAAATGTAAAATAAATACAGAAATCACAAAAATCATCATAAATAATAAATAAATAAAATAAATGAATAATATGTAATAATACATAAAAAAATAGTTAACCCCTAACCTTAAAAAAAATATTATTAAATTATTATTCCCATAGAAATAAATGGAAATGCATCAGTTGCAAATTTTTGTGCGCATTTTTTCGCGCGTATTTGCACGATTTTCTGTAACAAAATAAAATAGTAATGATATATGAATAAATAAATGTAAAATAAATACAGAAATCACAAAAAAATCATAAATATTTAATAAATAAATTGAATAATATGTAATAATACATAAATAATAGCAATAAATAATTAACCCATAACCTTAAAAAAATTATTATTATTATTAATAATAAAAAAATAATAATACATAAACACCTAACTCCCCCCCCCCCCCCCAAAAAAAAAAAAATACTATTACTAGAATAATAATGTATTTATTTATTTATTTTGTGTTAGGGTTAGAGTGTTTAGCTATTTATTATTATTATTTTAAGGGTTTAAGTTAGGGGTTAATTAATTATTTATTTATTATTACTTAGTACTCATTTATTGAATGCATTTATTATTAGTAATGATTGTTTTTATTTGTGTATTTTTTTTACATTTATTTATTAATTTATTATTATTATTATTATTAGTAGTAGTAGTAGTAGTAGTAGTATTAACACCCAAAAAAAAAAAAAAAATAATTAATATATAACCCTAACCCCTAGTCCTAACCCCAACCTCAACTCCTAATCCTAACCCTAACCTAGCCTTAACTCTAACCCCTTATCCTTACAAAAAAAAAAAAAATGATAATAAATTAATAATAATAATAAAAAAAGAAATAAAAGCTGATGGAAAAGCTAAAAAAAGCTGAAATGCCTAGCAACAAATGATGCAACAGATGATAGTTTTCTCTATTGGCTATAAAAAAAAAGGCAAAGCTCAAAAACACTGTATAAAAATGCGCAAGTCGCACATAAAAAACGTGCCAAAATAGCGCATAAAGACACGCAAAAAAAAAAAAACAGTCAAAGACGCTACGCTCAGGTGTGAATGCAGCCTAAGAGCGCATTTACACTTGTGCGTTGTGGCAATGGCTACTTAAACACGTGTGTAAACACGAGTCGTCACGCATGGCAACACACCTGGTCTTGGTGTGGTGCCCTTCATTGCAGCGCACCACAATGCATGAACCGTGTGCTGCGGCGTGCTGCATTGTTAAAAAGAAAGTCATGCACATTTTTTCATCTATTAAGATGCGTTGTCCGCCTATTCATAATGAATGAATGGATGTTGAGATTTGCCACAATGCATGTTAAATTATGCGCATTATATTTGCAACGGAATGCCTAATAGTGAATGGCCCCCCCACACACACCAGCTGATACCAATGGACTTGACCTCAAAGAATCTCACCCCATCCTCTGTGATGGTGACGTTGTGCCTTGAATGGTATGGCCCGTGTGCTTTAACCTTTTCGCTGCCAGAGCCATTTTTGCGTTTTTGTTGCGCACATGTTTAAAAAATTTTTCTAGCCCTACAGATCATGTAAACCCCCCAAACATGATATATTTTCTGAAAGCAGACACCCTAGAGAATAAAATAGCGGTAGCTCCAATTTTTTCTGTCACATGATATAACCGCAAGGTCTAGGAAATTAAACATTTTTGTACAAAACACACTAGTGAATTTTAGGGCAAACAAACACAATAAACTACCCACATTTTTGGTATAATATTAAAGATGAGCTTGCGCCGAGTAAATAGATACCCAACATGCCAAACCTTTAATTTGTGTGCGCCCGTGCAATGGTAACAAACGTCAGTACCCTATATTTTCTATAAGCGATGCTTCAAAAGCTCCCTATAGGTATCAGTTTAGTGTTACGGAGGAGTTAGTGTGCTAGAATTATTGCTCTCACTCCAGTGTGCGCGGCGATATGCAACATGTGTAACGCAATCAACGCTTTGATGCGTAAGCAGCCCTGATGCATGCGTTTACGTTCGTATGTGCCTATATGTGGAGGTGGGAGAGCCTCAAAATGTTTGGAGGGGGGGGATTTTATGTGCTTGGGTGTAACTTTACTTAACTTTTTAATGTGATGATTTTTAGGGGACAGGTTCTCTTTAATGAGATATGCAGGGTCTAAAGGACCCCCAATGTCTCCTCTGCACTCCACTGAATGTTTTGCAATGTAGATCGCATTGCAAAACTTTCCTTCCCGGCTGAGCTAGCCGGGGACACCTAGAGGCTGACCCAGAAGTGACTTTACGAACGTCACTTTTTTGGGCCACAGCAAGAAGGGGAGGAGAGTGGATGCGTGGATGCTCTTCTTCTTCCGCCATAGCCACCGTCACCTGCCATCTCACTCCCGGGCCCACAAATGGGCATGCATGAGGAAGGGCGCACGTGCGGGGGGGGGGGATGGGGCGCCGGTACCGGGGGTGTGTGAGAGCAATCGGGCGGCAGGAGTCTACCTGCCAGTTTCACACACTATCGCAGTGGCTGCAGCCACCGGATTGTGTGTTATACCCCCCTCTGTCAGGTCCGTATGGCGTCCGGACCCAGCAGCGATAGGGTTAAAGAGAACCTGTCATCAGACCATTCATTTTAACTACTTCCAGTCCGGACTTTTTCTGGCATTTTTTGTTCATATGAAACAATCAGTATTTTTGGCTAGAAAATTACTTAGAACCCCAAAACATTATATATATATATATATTTTTTTTTTAAAAGCAGAGGCCCTAGAGAATAAATTAGTGGGTTTTGCAATTTTATATATCACACAGTATTTGCGTAGTGGCTTTTCAAACGCAATTTTTTGGGGAAAAAATACACTTTTTTAAAAATTTTAAAACAAAAAAAAGACAATATATACAACTTTTTTTTTTTTTTATTATAAAATTTAAAAGATGAAGTTATGCTGAGTAAATAGATACCGAACATGTCAAGCTTTAAAATTGCAAACGCCCATACAACAGCGATAAACAACGTAAATTTTACTATCCATAGGTGATGCTTTAGAGGTCAGGGTACCTCTTTAGATTTACAGAGAAGGTCTTGTCATAGAATTACTGCCCATGATCTGACATTTGTGGTGATCTCACATGTGTGGGATGATCGCTGTTTTGCGTGCGTGCGGGACCAAAGCACGCGTACTGTTTTGCACGCAAGAATGGGAGGACGGGGGCACTTTGCTTTTTCTTATTATTATTAATTTATTTTATTTTTTTCCCACTGCAGCATAGAGCTGCACGATCCTGGATAAAATGGGAATCACAATTTTTTTTGCTTAGAATAAAGATCACGATTCTCTCAAGCTTCTCAGCGTAATTTAATTTTTTACATTATACAAAAAATTGGGCAAACTTTACTATTTATTTAATTTTTTTTATTAATTTAAGGGTATTTTGTTCCAAAAAACTGCGTTGGAAAGACTTCTACGCAAATACAGTGTGACATAAAAGATTGCAACGATCGCCATTTTATTCTCTAGAGTCTCTGCTAAAAATATATATTCATATATATATATATATATATATATATATATATATATATATATATATGTTTGGGGGTTCCAAGTAATTTTATAGCAAAAAATACTGATTTAACTTGTAAATAACAAGTGTCAGAAAAAAATCTTTAAGAGGTTAAACTACCCTCACTTACAGACGGAAGTTCATTCCTTTGATCTAAAAGAAGTAAATGATACATTGTAAAAATTATCAAAATATATTTTTTATATTACCTCACCATATTTTATTATTATTGGAACTATTTTTTATTGTATCAATATCAATACATCTTTTTATTGTATCAATAATAACACTGGAGCATCTTTTTATTGTATCAATATTATAATTATTATCAACATAGCAGCTTCTAATATTATTATTATTATTCAAATATCTTTTAATAATTATTGAAACAGTTTTGTACATTGGTAATAATATTATTATTATTATTATTATTATTATCATAACAGCTTTTAAAATTATCATCCAGAGTTCCTTTAAAAGAAAAGGTAGAGGGGTGACCTATCATAAATGTTGAAGAGACCCTTTCACCAAAAATTGCCAGTAAAAGAACAGTCAAATAAAGTTGTTTTTATTATTATTATTATTATTATTAATAATAATAATATTATTAACATTATCTCTTCTAATATAATCAAAATATTTTTTTTAATATTATCTCACCATATTTTATTATAATACATTTTTTTGATTGTATCAATATTAATACTGAAACATCTTTTTATGGTATCAACAATAATATTGGAGCATCTTTTTGTTGTATCATTATTATTAACATAGCAGCTTTTTATTATCATTATTATCAAAATATCTTTTAATATTATCACTAATATTAGAAAATCTAATACTGTTAATATTATTATCAATACATTCTTTAATATTTTCAGCAGTGAAATCTGACCTTACAATGACCTTACAAGGGCGGATCAATGGATGAACTTGATCAGGGAATTAATAGCTGAAAAGTAAATAACAGTCGGATTGCTGGGTTACCTACACATGTTATAATCTGACTGCCCAGTTCGCCGCATTGCGTTCACAAGGCGCAAAAACTGAAACGGGGACGGCAATGATAAAATAAGAAGATATATATGATGGATCGATGTATTGCCAGCAGTACAGTTCATGCGCGGTTTTGCTGACTGCAGATGAAAAGTATTTTGCGTGTGGCCCAGACTGTATCTGGGCCACACAGCGGGTGAAAGAAATCGGAGGGTATTCTCATATGATTTCACTAGAAAGGATTTTTTTTTGGCGGTCAGGCAGAAAGCGCGGAAACAGTTAAGCGGTGTCTGGCATCTCCTGTGGGTACGCGGATATGATCTACTGAGCGAAGGATAGATACGCAACCAGCACGGCGTAACAGCATCCAACTGCGACACGTCAAAGAAACTCAGGAATCCCCCACAGGGTACGGTGTCTTACATGATATATCACAAGTCATAAGATTACAGCTGTATACACTATACACAGTATAGAGATCACACAGCGGAGAGCGCCACCTACCTGCCGCACTGGGCTCTGCACGCTCCACATTCGAGAAGCTCTCCGAGCCGGAAGGGGGCTGCTTGACTGCTTTGGGGCTTTGCTCAGGTTCCGCGGGCTGAGGGGCCGTTCCGCCAGGTCCGGCGACACGAGGAGCAGAGCAGGCCTGTAAGAAACAGAAGAGGAACTTGTTAGAGTTTATTCATTGGCGTCACATGTTCAATAATAATAGTCCAAGTGTATCTAGGGCCAAAGCAGGGGCGTAACTACAAAGGTTGCAGGGGTTGCAATTGCAACCGGGCCCCATGCCCCAAGGGGCCTGTGCGGCTCCCCTCTACACCTGGATAGGAGGCGCGGTGGGGGTAGCATGTAGAGAAATCACTGTCCTCCTTTTTTCTCCTGTAGCTGTAGGAGGAAAATGGAGGAGATTGGTTCCCCTGTATGCTGCCCCCGACACACCTATCCAGTTCACTTGTGCTCTGTTGTCTCTGGGCCCCTGTGTGCTCCCCTGCCCCCCCCCCCCAATGTGCTCCCTTCCCTCTCCTGCTGGCTGCTGCAGGGGATGTGTCACAATAGAGAACCAGGGAGGGGTCAGTAAATATGTAATTTACCAGCTCCTTCCTTTTCTGAATGGACAGAGTCATAGTCAGTCACATTGTAAAAAAATAAAATAAAATGATGAAAAATAATACTATTAAAATACCAAAAAATAAAAACTACTGACAACAGTGGGGGAACTTCCAGGATCGCAAAGGTCACACTTGCGACCAGGCCCTGGCATTCCACCACTGTGGGGAGGCCTTAAGATGGCAGGAAAGGGGCCCAATGCAGAACTTGTGAAAGGGTCCCGCTGCGGGACCATAATAAAGGGCCCCGCAATGAGAGTAAAGGGCCCCAGGATCAGTGGGAAGAGCTCCAGGTTTGAAGGGAAGGGCCCTGGCCAGGGGCCCCGGGGGGCCCTTCATGGTTTCTTGCACCGGGCCCTGAAGGTTCTAGTTAAGCCTATGGGCCAAAGCTTGATATTTTCATTTTTGGATAGAATAGGGAAGAATTACAACCCCTGTCAGGGTGTTTTTCTTTTTTGCTGTTTCCCCACTTGGAAAAGTCCCCTTTCTTTCTGTCACCAGAACAGGAATAGAGTGGGAATTTTTCAGTGGGGGTCATTCCACCTCACTTTGTAGGGTTTGCATCCCCACTTTCTGTTGTGTCCCCAAGAAAGGAAATATAGAGGAATCTCCCTAAGGGGACACAGAAAAATAAAAACCCTCCCCTGCTTTATTCAAAATCGTAAAAAAAAGCCTGTTTGTGTGCACTGTACATAACATTGTATTGTCAAGTACATGGTCTACATGAGTCACGGCAGTCCCTAGTTACTAAGGAGCTAAGAATAGCTGGACTGTGAGATGTCTTCCACCTCATGCCTCAGTGATATCACAAGCTGCTGGTAAATCAAGGCTTCGTTCCTTAAAAGTAAAAGTAGAGCCTGTTATTTAATAGATAAATATTTATCAGTGTTTACTATTAGTAACTATATTAGATATAAAGATCAGCCAGTAGAGGGAGCTCTTTGTGGCTTAGTTCAGTTACTCTATCTCCCTTAACAGCTGCTGAAATAAGATACCACCCACACAGGGAGTGCATTGATTTTTAGCTGGTCAGCTGACTCATAGACATCCATTGTGAAAAGGAAAGAGCAACCACTGTGCTGCCCCCCCCCCCCCCCATGTACATACAGAATTACAATGTTGCACAGTAAAGGATCTTTGAAACAATAATACACTCACAAGCTTATTTTCCTCAAGCAGATCTCTTTTTATTTCCAAAAAAATAAAATTCACATTTATTTTATTTAAAAGGCTCTCATCACTGTGACCTTGCCTCCTAAAAATGCTGGTTGCCTGGCTCTTATGCTGTTTCAATGGTTTTAATGCTGTAAAGTGTGCAGATCTGCCTTCACTGGATACATATTTGTCACAGTGACTGAAAATATTGGAGCCAGAGGTTGGACCTGAGCCAGCAGAGCAACCCTGTCTCTTGAGATGCTCTTTGCAAAACAGGTCCAGAAGACAAGATGGCCGACAAAACGCCTCTTGGCGCACCAGGAACACCATTTAATCTAGGTGAACTGACAGGCTGGCCTTCGCTCACAGACAGGCTAATTACGGCCTCAGCATCCAGATTGACTGAATACAGCCTTGGCTCATGGAGTGGATCAATACAATCCAAGCTTACAGACTGGCTGAATACGGCCTCGACTGATAGACTTAGTAAACACGGCCTCAGCTCGCAGACGTACTGTATACGGCCTCTGCTCATAGACTGGCTGAATACAGCCTCGGCTCAAAGACTGGCTGAATACAGCCTCGGCTCAAAGACTGGCTGAATACAGCCTCGGCTCAAAGACTGGCAGAATACAGCCTCGGCTCATAGACTGGCAGAATACAGCCTCGGCTCATAGACTGGCTGAATACAGCCTCGGCTCACAGATGTACTGAATACGGCCTCGGCTCATAGACTGGCTGAATATGGCCTTGGCTCAAAGACGTATTGAATACGGCCTTGGCTAACAGTCTGGCTGAATATGTCCTCAGCTCATAGTCTGGCTGAATACAGCCTCCGCTCACAGTCTGGCTGGATATGGCCTCGGTTCACAGAAGGGTTAAATACAGCCTCGGCTCACAGACTGACTGAATACAGCCATTGGCTCACAGACTTGCTAAATACGGCCTCGGCTCACAGATGGGTTGAATACGGGCTCGGCTCACAGACGTACAGGATATGGCCTTGGCTCACAGACTGGCTGAATACAGCCTCGGCGCACAGATGGGTTAAATATGGCCTCGGCGCACAGATGGGTTGAATACGGCCTCGGCTCACAGATGGGTTGGATACGGCCTCGACTCACAGACGTACAGGATATAGCCTTGGCTCACAGACTGGCTGAATATGGCCTTGGCTCACAGTCTAGCTGGATATGGCCTCGGCTCACAGTCTGGCTGAATACGGCCTTGGCTCACAGACTTGCTAAATACGGCCTCGGCTCACAGATGGGTTGAATACGGCCTCGACTCACAGATGTACAGAATATGGCCTTGGCTCACAGACTGGCTGAATACAGCCTCGGCGCACAGATGGGTTGAATATGGCCTCGGCTCACAGATGGGTTGAATACGGCCTCGGCTCACAGACGGGTTGAATATGGGCTCGACTCACAGACGTACAGAATATGGCCTTGGCTCACAGATGGACTGAATACTGCCTCGGCTCACAAACTGGCTGAATACGGGCTCGACTCACAGACTGACTGAATACGGCCTCGGCTTACAGACGGATTGAATACAGCCTAGGCTCACAGAGGGTTGAATACGGCCTTGACTCACAGTCCTACAGAATACGGCCTAGGCTCACAGATTGACTGAATACGGTCTCGGCTCACAGACGGGTTGAATACAGCCTAGACTCACAGACTGGCTGAATAGAGCCATTGGCTCACAGACTTGCTAAATACGGTATCGGAACACAGACGGGTTGAATACGGCCTCGACTCTCAGATTTACAGAATATGGCCTTGGCTCACAGACGGGTTAAATACGGGTTTGACTCACAGGCGTACAGAATACGGCCTTGGCTCACAGGCGGACTGAATACGGCCTCGGCTCATAAACTGGCTGAATACGGGCTCGACTCACAGACTGACTGAATACGGCCTCGGCTTACAGACGGATTGAATACAGCCTAGGCTCACAGATGGGATGAATACGGCCTTGACTCACAGTCCTACAGAATACGGCCTAGGCTCACAGATTGACTGAATACGGTCTCGGCTCACAGACGGGTTGAATACAGCCTAGACTCACAGACTGGCTGAATAGAGCCATTGGCTCACAGACTTGCTAAATACGGTATCGGAACACAGACGGGTTGAATACGGCCTCGACTCTCAGATTTACAGAATATGGCCTTGGCTCACAGACGGGTTAAATACGGGTTTGACTCACAGGCGTACAGAATACGGCCTTGGCTCACAGGCGGACTGAATACGGCCTCGGCTCATAAACTGGCTGAATACGGGCTCGACTCACAGACTGACTGAATACGGCCTCGGCCTACAGACGGATTGAATACGGCCTCAGCTTACAGATGGATTGAATACGACCTCGGCTCACAGATGTACAGAATACGGCCTTGGCTCACAGACGGGTTAATTACGGCCTCGGCTCAGACTAGCTATGATTTTTAACTTGTTAACACTGATATTGTGCTCTAGTGATTTATGGGACTCTTAATTTTTTTTTAAATATCCATCCCAGAATATCCACCACTGAGTGTGGCTCATCTCCGGCGTGACGCATAGGCTGCGTTCCTGCATCACATGTGCATGTAACAAAGGTCCTGGCATAATCCGATCCAAACTGCACATTACGTCAATCGGCTGTCACAAAACAAATCATGAGATGTACTCCTTGAAAACAGGATCGCCCGCTGTCCCAGCGTCTGCGCAAGAGTTAACAGCGGAAGAGACGGAGCAGCTGTAACCTTTGCTGTTCAGAGAATTACTGGCGGCGTGCGCAGGCTGATCTGAGTATAATTATCCGGCACAGACAACTACGCTCTACGCAGAGCTATGAGGCCTGTGACGCCTCTCTCTCCAAGTCATAAAAAAGTCATATAAACAGCCATAAAATTGCCTCACAAACATATTGCAGACACAAACCCCCAAACATGGCAATACCTCATCCGTATGCACACACCATTACTATTCTGACATCCTTTTCCAGCTGATACTGAGCAGAATATGTCCCAATATACAGCAACAGAACCCTTCTTCAGAAAATGTCCATCTATTTTCATGAAAAGTCATCCTTGAGCTCCAGCTTAGCCTAGACTTTTCCTAGGGTAAGATGATGTCATCAGTCTGCTGCAGGCAGAAGGAAGCATTTCCTTAGTCTCCCAGATGCTCCAAGTGATCAGACTGTTTAATTGTAGGAAGTCACAAGGTGAGAAACTGCCATTTACCTTTCACACAGGTGTTCAGTATCCGTTTTCATTTGTTGGCGGATGAAAAACAGACAACAATTCACTTCTATGGGCAAATGGATGTAAAAGGATGATCATCCGTTTACATCTGTATCCGTTCAGATCAGTTTTTTTAAAAGGAACTGTATACAGACAACAGTCCATTTTTGCATTGGTTTTTAGGAGCTGGCACCCGCCAGTGTCCTCACAGCCAGTGACTCGCCCCCTTTTTTTCTTTAATGCCATGACCCCCCCTAATCCAGGCCCTTCAGGCTGACAGCAGGGATGAATCCGTATCTATACTGATTGGCTACCATGTAGAGCTGCACCAGATTTTGCACTCTCCAGTTTTGGTAAGAGCCGGTTCACACAGGCGCGACCCGACTTGCGGGGGCAACCTGTGAAGTCGCGGTGCGCAGCTCGCACCGCGACCTCGGAGCGGCCGGCACGGACTTCATATCATTGAAGTCAATGCAGGTCGCTCCCGGTCGCCCCAAAAAAGCTCAGGACCCTTTTTCTAAGTCGGAGCAACTTGTGTCGCTCCTATTAGAACGGGTCCTGTGCTACTCTATGGCAGGCGACCCACGGCGACTTGTCAAGCGACCAGGTCGCCTGACAAGTCGCCCCAGTGTAAACGGGTCTAAGTCCCCGTTCACACTAGGGCGACCTGTGAGGCGACCTGGTCGCCTCACAGGTCGCCGCAGGTCGCCTCCCATAGGGAAGCTGCGGACCCGTTCTAATAGGAGCGACACAAGTCGGAGGTCGCGGTGCGAAGTAGCGTCGCTGCAATGTGAACCGGCGCTAAATCAACCCCTATGTATCTTTCTCTCCTTGCAGGACAAGGTAAATAAACAAAAGTGTGTAAAAAAAAACAAAATAAAAGGTTTAAAAAAAATAAAGAAAAAAAAATAGCTTGAGGTTTGATCTAGGTTATTGCCAGGGTCAGTGTTAGGTCAGGGTAAGGGTCAAAGTTCAAGACCAGAGCCAAAGGTCAGGACCAGTATATTCTGGGTAGGATTTTTTTTTTCTTAAAGCATTTTTTAAATTAGTATCAGTGTAAATTAGTGACAGTGGAATTATTTTACTAAAACTGGAGAGTGCAAAATCTGGTGCGGCTCGGCATAGAAACCAATCAGCTTCCAGGGTTTTTTTTTTTTTATCAAAGCTTAATTGAACAAGCTGAAGTTAAAAGCTGATTGGCAGCCATGTACAGCTACACCAGATTTTCCTGTCTCAAGTTTTAGTCACACATATGCAATGACAGACATCACATGTGATTCGGAGCGCACTGCTCTGAAAATCCCATGCAATGTCTGCGCGATGCCAATTCAGCCATACAGATTGTATGGCTGAATTTGCATCGCATTCGGACACAACTCGCACAGGGCGCTTTTTTGGGTCCGCACCAAAATTGAATCGCATGGTGGTTCACACCTATGCGATCCGATTAATGTCCGAACTTACAGTGCGCACTGCGATATGCAAACTGATCTGGGGGTGTTGTTAACTTTGAATTGACACCCAGCAGCGATTCGCATATGGCAATGTGAACTGCTTGTAAGTTTAACGCAATGTGGGAACCCGCAGTGGATTTGCAGGGTCCCTGCATCGCATATATGTGAATCGGGACTTAGGCTCCATTTTCACTAGTGTGACTCCAAAGTCGCACGATTTAGAGTGCGACTTTGATCTGACTTTAAACTCTCTGGATTAAAGTTGCATCAAAGGTCGCATCAAACTAGTGCAAGCACCTTTTCAAAATTGCTGCAACTTTAATTCACATAGATTGGGTCGGGTGCCATTGAAATCAATAGGCTGTGATTTGTCATGTGACTTTATGTGTCCAAAGTCGCATGATAAGTCACACTAGTGGAAACGGAACCTTAGTAAATCAACCTTGGTGTGTTTTAGGAAGGATAAAAAAAAGCAAAATGAGTACCATTGTTTCAAGGCTATACTATAAGTACAACCAACAACTAGCATATTATACGGTATCACTGCAATCGTCAGGAACAGGAGAATCTAATGGGCCATACACACTATACAATTGTCTTTAGATTTTTTCCTTCAGACTTACCAAAACCATATAATATGAGGTCAAACCTAAACACTTTCAATTTGTATGCAATCTGGCAGGCCCTTGCACTACATAGAAAAGGTAAATCTGAAGGAAATCTGACAACAAAAGTTGTATAGTGTGTATCCAGCTTAAGTTGGGTTGCTCTTTAGTAGAAAATGATATTAATAGCAAGAAAAATACAGCTAAAAAAAAAAAATTATTTTTTTACTATTTTGGCCCAGTTCTTCTTTGATAATAGACAACAAATCAGGAGATATCTGTTACCATTTACCAACAAAAGAAAGCCCAATTTGTCATGAAAAAAAAAAGTTATAATCCACCTGGATTTACATAGTAGTTGTGACGATATACAGTATATGGATTTTCTAACGCATGTCAAAGTTGCAAAATTGTGTTCAGGCATTAACATTCGTTTTACTCTTAGTAACTAAGTGGTTAAGGACGTCGGCGGGCAGATGTAAAAAACAGATGTAAACTGAATCCGTTTTTAATTTGAAAAAACATGATGAACAGATGACGCTCCTGTGAAAGTTGCAATGACACACTACTTGGGATGCTACTTATTATGGATACATAAATCTAAAGATAGATCAGCTTTAAAATCGGCATTCTGTGTGAAATCAGCAGGATCCCTAATCACATTATTATCCAGTCCGGACCTTTCTGGCACTTCTTGTTTACATTTACAAATTATTATTTTTTTGCTAGAAAATGACTTAGAACTACTAAACATTATATATATATATATATATATATATATATATATTTTTAGCAGGGGTCCTAGAGAATAAAATGGTGGTCGTTGCAATTTTTATGTCACACGGTATGATAGGTGCTCTGATGTAAGGGGGGCACTGATAGGTGCTCTGATGTAAGGGTCGCATTGATAGGTGCTCTGATGTAAGGGGGGCATTGATAGGTGCTCTGATGTAAGGGGGGCATTGATAGGTGCTCTAAAGTAAGGGGGGCATTGATAGGTGCTCTGATGTAAGGGGGGCATTGATGCGGACCTTGATGTAAGAAGGGCATTGATAGGTGCTCTGAAATAAAGGAGGGATGTAAGAGGGGGGGCATTCTGATGCAAGGCAGGACTCTAATATAAGGCGGGACTCCTAAGACAAAGTCTGATGTAAGGGGGCTCAGATGGAGACCCAAATGTAAGCGGGGCTTTGACTGGGTCTCTAATGTAAGGGGGGCTCTAATGAGGACCCAGATGTAAGAGAGCTGATTGGAACTGTGATATAAGGGAGGATCTAATGGGGACTCTGATGTAAGGGGCTTTGATGGGGACCCTGATGTAAGGGGGGCTCTGATGTATAGGGGCCCTAATGGCGACTCTGATGTAAGGGGGACTGAGATGAAGACTCTGATGTAAGGCAGCCCTAATGGGGACCCTGATGTAAGGGGGGGGGGGGGGTCTAATGTAAGGGGGATTCAGATGGGGACTCTTATGTAAGGGGGATTTAGCTGGGGACTCTGATGTAAGGGTGGCCCTAATGGGGACACTGATATAAGGGGGATCTGATGGGGACTCAGATGTAAGGGGGCTTTGATGGGGACCCTGATGTAAGGGGGGCTCTGATGTAAAGGGGCCCTAATGGGGACTCTGATGTAAGGGGGATTCAGATGAGGACTCTGATGTAAGGTGGCCCTGATGGGGACCCTGATGTAAGGGGGGGGGGTCTAATATAAGGGTGATTCAGATGGGGACTCTGATGTAAGGGGGATTCAGATGGGGAATCTCATGTAAAGGGGATTTAGCTGGGGATTCTGATGTAAGGTTTGCTCTAATGGGGACTCTGATATAAGGGGGGCTCTAATGGGGACTCTGATATAAGGGGGGGCTCTAATGGGAACTCTGATATAAGGGGGGTTCTAATAAGGACTCTGATGAATGGGGGTTCTGTTGGGGGCTCTAATGTAAGGGGGGACTCTGCCTTGTTTTACATGTTAAGTTTTTCCTTTCTTATTAATCATATAATTCTGCTTTCAAAAAAGATCCAAGTACAATGTAATCATTAATTTATTATTTATAGATTTATACAAACTGGGATTTGTTTGGCCCACAAATATTTGTAAAATATAGAATGTGGCCCTCATACGGAGAGGTTTGGAGGGCCCCGATCTATAGTATGGGCAGTTTGGATCACACGATTGCTGGCTGCCATTGTGCTCGGTGAGTGTTGCTCTCTCTATCAGACCGCTGTTCTGCCGAAAACTCTGACTTGCCGAGATCTCCAACGACGTTCCTTCCTGTGAGTGTAGACCAGGAATAGATTTCCACCACTTGGTGTTTTCACACAACACCGTCAGCCTATACACTCCGGTAGATGCTAGAATTACTGCAGATTGTTAGTCCGCCTGCTAGTTGTCAGTGCCTAGGAGCAGTGGTGGCTGGTGCTCCATCAGTCGGACGGACACGGACCCCTCTCCAATCACTCCAAAAGCAGACCTAGACCCCACTCCAATCACTCCAGCAGCAGACAGACCCCCCTCCAATCACTCCAGTGGCAGACCCGGACCCCACTCCAATCACTCCAGAGGCAGACCCGGAACCCCCTCCAATCATTCCAGCGGCAGAACCGGACCCCACTCCAATCACTCCAGAGGCAGACCCAGACCCCACTCCAATCACTCCAGCGGCAGACCCGGAACCCCCTCCAATCACTCCAGCAGCAGGACCGGACCCCACTCGAATCACTCCAGTGGCAGACCCGGAACCCCCTCCAATCACTCCAGCGGCAGACCCAGACCCCACTCGAATCACTCCAGTGGCAGACCCAAAACCCCCTCCAATCACTCCAGCGGCAGACCCGGAACCCCCTCCAATCACTCCAGAGGCAGACCCGGAACCCCCTCCAATCACTCCAGCGGCAGACCCAGACCCCACTCCAATCACTCCAGCGGCAGACCCGGAACCCCCTCCAATCATTCCAGCGGCAGAACCGGACCCCACTCCAATCACTCCAGCGGCAGAACCGGACCCCATTCCAATCACTCCAGAGGCAGACCCAACTCCAATCACTCCAGCGGCAGACCCGGAACCCCCTCCAATCACTCCAGCAGCAGGACCGGACCCCACTCCAATCACTCCAGTGGCAGAACCGGACCCCACTCCAATCACTCCAGTGGCAGACCCAAAATCCACTCCAATCACTCCAGCGGCAGACCCGGAACACCCTCCAATCACTCCAGAGGCAGACCCGGAACCCCCTCCAATCACTCCAAAGGCAGACCCAGACCCCACTCCAATCACTCCAGCGGCAGAACCGGACCCCACTCCAATCACTCCAGCGGCAGAACCGGACCCCACTCCGATCACTCCAGTGGCAGACCCGAAACCCCCTCCAATCACTCCAGCGGCAGACCCGGAACCCCCTCCAATCACTCCAGCGGCAGACCACGGAACCCCCTCCAATCACTCCAGCGGCAGACCCGGACCCCACTCTAATCATTCCAGCGGCAGACCACGGAACCCCCTCCAATCACTCCAGTGGCAGACCCGGACCCCACTCTAATCATTCCAGCGGCAGACAGACCCCCCCCTCAATCACTCCAGCGGCAGACGGACCCCCCACGCCAGTTTACTTACCTTGCTCCGCAGGACTGACTGGCAGTGGCAGCTTCCCCCTCAGTCCCCATGTTCCCTCTCGGCGGCTGTCTCTTCCCTCCTTGGCCAATAGGATGCCTTCTCCTTTCGGTCAATCGGGAAACAGGTCTCAGGACCCGCTTCCTGATTGGCTGAGAGGAGAATCAGTGTGGCAATAGCGAATATTCATTCCCTATTGTCACACAACTGGGTGGGCTTCGGGCGCACTGCTCTGCACCCAAGACCCACCCTTTTTTGAAGCCTATTAGAGCTTCTGGCTCTAATCACGTGCTTCAAAAAAAAAAAATAACCCCCTATTGGGATCCATGAATCCAGCACCCTGCATGTAGATTAGGGGGCCGGACGCATTGATAGGGGGAGCGGCGCCCCTGTGCCCCTAATGGACAGACCGTCACTGTCTAGGCGGCCATGTTTTTGGTTACTAGCGGGCACACTAACATTCTGCAGTAATTATAGCATCAACCGGAGTGTAAAGGCTGCCGGTGTTGTGTGAGAACACCAAGTGGTGAAAATCTCCAATTATTCCTGGTCTATACTCACCGGAAGGAACGTCGTTGGAGATCTCGGCAAGTTGGAGTTTTCGTCAGAATAGAGGCCCTGTCTGGTAGACTTGCAGGGAGAGAAGGGGATAAGGAAGCAGAGACTGCACATGTAACAAGCAGAAATCCCAGCAAATAATACAAGTCATGTACAAATAATAAGAAAGGTTTTATATATGAAGAATCGTAGAAAATGATTTTGCGTTTTCACCGATCTGAAAGCCATGAATACGTCCGCCATTGGAAATCCCCCAATGTGCAGTTAGTGGCCTGCTTAGCTCAGGTGATGAGTTATTATTATCGGGGAGGATGAGCTGCGCACATACCACCCCCCCTCCGCCCCCCCCCTCCGCCCCCCTGGCTCGCTGTCAGGAAGTCAGTGCCGGTTACACAAATGAGGAATAATTGATTTAAAGCAGCCATCTGTTTATATACAAGGAGCATGAGCTCAATTAAGGCGGCCGCGTTCGCTCGATACGCGGCTCGCCTTCCCCTCGGCCCCTCTGCCAGGGACGTTTCATGCCCGGAAAACATCCTCCAATCATCACAACCAATTACAGCGGGGAAGAGTGATCGCCGCGTTAACTCGTCACCCCGAACGCCCGCGGGGCTCTTTAGACTGACGAGGTGAGCCCGCGAGGTCAAAGGTCATCATGAGTCGGCTTAGGAGCCGGTTCACACCACAAAAATCGCACACTGCATGCACGCTTTTGATGCGTTCCAGTGCGTTTTAGATGCATTTCCGGGTGCATTCTAGATGCTTTTTTTGTGTGTGTGTTTTTTCTACTGTATTAAGCTCCAGTGAGTTTTTCATTCATTTTTAATGCATTCCAGTGCGTTTTAGATGCGTTTCCGGATGCATTCCAGATGTTTTTTCTTTTTTTTCTCTTTTCCTGTTATTTTTTTTTTTACTGACTAGGGCCCAGTGAGTTTCTAAGTTATTTTTGATGCGTTCCTGTGCGTTTTTGATGCATTTCCGGATGTATTCCAGGTGGGGTTTTTTTCCCTTTTTTTTTCCCACTGTACTAGGGTCCACTGAATTTTTTATTCATTTTTGATGCGTTCCGGAGCGTTTTTGATGCATTCCAGTGCGTTTTAGATGTGTTTCCGGATGCATTTCAGATGTTTTTTTGGGGGGGCTTTTTTCAGTTTGTCCTGTTTTTTTCACTGTACTAGGGTCCAGTGAATTTTTAATGCATTCCAGTGCATTTTAGATGCCATTCCGGATGCATTCCAGATGTTTTTTTTTTTCTTCTTTTCCTGTTCTTTTTTTTTTTTACTGAATAGGGTCCAGAGAGATTTTAAGTTATTTTTCATGCGTTCCGGTGCATTTTTGATGCGTTTCCGGATGCTTTACAGGTGGGGTTTTTTCCCTCTTTTTATCCACTGTACGTCCACTGAATTTTTAATTAATTTTTGATGCGTTCTGGTGCATTTTTGATGCATTCCAGTGCGTTTTAGATGCGTTTCCGGATTTGCATTCCAAAAGCCTTTTTTTTTTTTTTCCATTTTTTTTTTTCACTGGGATCAAGTGAGTTTTCAATTAATTTTTGATTTTCTGGATGCATTTCTGCATGCACGATTTTGACACATTCTGGGGCGTTTACCGTGCATTTCCAGATGCATTCCAGATGTTTTTTTCTTCTTTCTTTTTTTTCCATTTTTTTTTTTTTTTTTACTGTACTGGGGTCTGTTGCATTTTTGATGCATTCCAGTGCATTTTTAATGTATTTTACTGCATTCCAGTATAGTCCAGTGCAGGAAAAATGCAGCATGTTCTACTTTTTCTTTCTAGAACTGACCGCCCTGGTGTGGATTATGTCATTGGAAACCATATAACCTACTTTTTTTGCGTTTTTGATGCAGAAAAAAACGCACTGGACTGCATGTGGTGAAAACTGACTCTAAAGGTGGTGTGGGCGAGCTCACACCGCCTGCAGTCCAGCGCCTTATTTTTTTGCATCAAAAACGCATGGAAAGTAGCTTATATGGTTTCCAATGGCATAGTTCACACGAGTGCGGTCACTTCCAGAAAAAAAGTAGAACATGTTGCATTTTTCTGGCACTGGACTATACTGGAATGCAGTAAAACACATGAAAAACGCACTGGAATGCATCAATAATGCACCAGACCCCAGTTAAAAAAAAAAAATGTGAAAAAGAAGAAAAAAAATACATCTGGAATGCACTGGAAAGCATCAAACACGCACCAGGTCCGAGTACAGTATTAAAAAAAAAAAAAAAAAACAGGAAAAAAGAAAAAAAAAAAAGCACCTGGAATGCATCTGGAAACGCATCAAAAACGCAACAGAGCAGTTAAAAATGTGCATTCACAAATGCATCCGGAAGGGATCTGTAGTGCATTTTTTAGGGGTAAACCAGCCCCAAAACCAAATTCTTTTTTGCCCATTTTAGATAGAATTGGGGAATTTCCTTTCATTAGACAGGCAGCCCATTGGCCAACTGGGCGGGCTGACAACGCTACAGCCAATTTCCAAGCAGGGAATAATGTTGTCACCCTGCAATAGGAAGTGTGGTTATTTTTAGGATTTCCTGGAAAGAAACTTTGTAACAGATTTACAATTTTTTTTTTTTTTTTTAAATAGGGAAACTTAGAGAGAGCGTGTGGGAAATAAGGGCCAATAAGAGGAAGTGGTGGGCAATGAGCGTTTTGTTTCTTCCTGGCGGCACAGCCGTACATTTGTGAGCCATATGTGGCCTTCGCATTTCTTTCCTCTCCTGCCGATGTGGACACGGCAGACAGACGTTCGTTCTGCTCCTGTTTGAAATGCTGCCAGTCGGGGAAAGTGGTGTGGGACGGATGCAAGACTGCAGGTAACAATAACAAGCAATCTCCGCTGTGTGACCGATCCTGCAGCACCGCACCGCTTGGCCTTTTTTCTATTGTGTAAAAACGAAATGTTAAAGGATTATTTTTTATTATGCTAAGGCACTGGTCTCCAAACTGCGGCCCTCTGCTCGGTTTAATCTGGCCCTTGGGGCATTATTTTATCCACTGTTACCAACACTGGAGCATAAACCTCCCCCCCCCCCCACACACACACTGACACCAGTGAAGGGGGAACATTCCTCCCAATGACACCAACTATACCACACTGACAACAATAATGGGGTACTTTTCATCCCACTGACACCAATGACGGGGCACTATTCCTCTCCCACTGACACCAATGACGGGGCACTATTCCTTCCATTGATACCAATGATGGGGCAATATTCCTCCCACTGACACCAATGATGGGGCACTATTCCTTCCACTGACACCAATGATGGGGTACTATTCCTTTCATTGACACCAGTGATGGGGCACTATTCCTCCCACTGACACCAATGATGGGGCAATATTCCTTCCACTGACACCAATGATGGGGCACTATTCCTCCCACTGACACCAATGATGGGGCAATATTCCTTCCATTGACACCAATGATGGGGCACTATTTCTCCCACTGACACCAATGATGGGGCAATATTCCTTCCACTGACACCAATGATGGGGCACTATTCCTCCCACTGACACCAATGATGGGGCACTATTCCTCCCACTGACACCAATTATGGGGCATTATTCCTTCCACTGACACCAATGATGGGGCACTATTTCTCCCACTGACACCAATGATGGGGCACTATTCCTCCCACTGACACCAATGATGGGGCACTATTCCTCCCACTGACACCAATGATGGGGCACTATTCCTCCCACTGACACCAATGATGGGGCAATATTCCTTCCATTGACACCAATGATGAGGCACTATTCCTCCCACTGACACCAATGATGGGGCAATATTCCTTCCACTGACACCAATGATGGGGCACTATTCCTCCCACTGACACCAATGACGGGGCACTATTCCTCCCACTGACACCAATGATGGATCACTATTCCTCCCACTGACACCAATTATGGGGCACTATTCCTTCCACTGACACCAATGATGGGGCGCTATTCCTCCCACTGACACCAATGATGGGGCACTATTCCTCCCACTGACACCAATGATGGGGCACTATTCCTCCCACTGACACCAATGATGGGGCACTATTCCTCCCACTGATACCAATGATGGGCATTGATTTTTCCCTCTGATATTGGGACCTTTTCTACTCACAATGGTAACAGTCCGGCCCACCTGAGGTCTGAGGGACAGTAAACTGACCCCTTGTTTAGAAAGTTTGGAGAGCCCTGTCTGTGCTAAGGGAAAGGAGTCACACAGAAATCACAAAAATCTCATGGGCCTCATCCACCTCCTCTGGGCCGGGGGGGAATCTTGCAAAACGCTCCCTTCCCCCTTATTTTAGTGCCGTGTTACCCCAGTTGTTGTGCTGTGTTGGTGAAGTGGGTGATAATAATGGCTCATTGCAGTAGACTAGCTGTGAGCCCACCTCATTTCCTGGCTGGAGGACATCCAGCCTCATTTAATCCTTTTCTCCACAGCCTGACCATCCCTGGCCCGCCCTTTCATTAATTCATTTCATGGAGGATCAGCATCACGTGTGTGCGGTCTACACGCAAATACAGCCAGCCTGGGAACACCCACTCCTCCAAACCGACACCCATCCATCAAGGCAGGGATTCCCCAACTACGACCCTGAAGCTTTTGCAGAACTACACATCCCATGAGGCATTGTAAAACTCTAACATTCACAGCCATGACTAAGCATGATGGAAATTGTAGTTCCTGAACAACTGGAGGGCCGTAGTTTGGGAATCCCTGCATCAAGGCATTTTGATATTTGCATAACTCCTCCCACTGCTTGCATCAGGACTGAGACAGGGGGCTGTGATGTGTTTAGGAAAATATGTACAGCACCCTGCCGGCCCCTCCTGCCAGCCATGATCTGCCTGCATTGCATAGAGAAGCACAGAGACCCAGGGATGACATCATTGGGTCTAAAATAAGTTATGTAATAAAAATGGAAAGGTTTGCAATGTTGATGAGGGGGATGGGAGGAACCAGGGAAGGCAATTTATGCTTCAGCTTTGAGTCGAGTGGGATTTGAGTCGAGTTGAGTCTTTATGATTTTTGTAAATGCCATTTAAGCAGGCCTCCGCTGGCGAGGATGTGGGGAGTGTGGGTGGGGAGGGGGGGGGGGGTTGTGGCTTGGAAGAACTGGTAATTTATTTATTTAACAGAGGAAACCAAGATCTTAGGAGCCAATGGGGAGAAGCGCTGTAGCCGTGGCGGTGTTAAAGAGGCATTGTGTGGACTTGGCAGGGCTCCCCACACGCGGGCCGCATGTCACTTGGCAGGGGAACGGGTCACGGCGTCCAAAAAAGCAGCCAAAGCGCCCGCCGGGTGCCAGGAAGCCCGGACGTGTTCGCGGAGATTAACCCCTCACGTCTAGGAGCGATGGGCGGAGCAGAGTTTGTCAAAGCTGCCGGAATTTAAGCAGCCAATCAGATTATATATTTACATTTTTCTATTGAGTATTTTTTTCCAGGGAAAGCAAACAACTGATCGCTCCGGGCACCGGCTAACTTTTCCAGAACCAATCGCAGGGGAAATCATCTCCCTCTTTTTATACCATTATTAAGGTGTAACTCCGGGCCAACACATTGCAAACAAACCATATTTCAGATTTATTATTTTCTTAATTGGAATCTAATATTTTATATTTTGAGCCCCCATGACCTGAGTTATGTCTTTCCACTACAAGTCCGAGAAATCAGGCTTGGATGGGCTGGTGGGTCTGATAGGCTCAACTTCACTGCCATACCTAACATACACTATATCATCAAAAGTATTGGGACGCCTGCCTTTACACACACATGAACTTTAATGGCATCCCAGTCTTAGTCCTGGTTTACACCAGTGCGACTTGTCAGCTCAAAGTCGCATGACAAGTCGCATTCCATTTACGGCAATGAAACTGTTCAAATTGCTGCGACTCAAGTCGTAGCGACTTTGAAAAAGGTTCCTGCACTATTTCTGTGCAATTTCAGTGTGAATTGCATTGACATCTGTGAAGGCCCCTTATACATTTGTGCAACTTGGGACTGCAAAGTCGCATGACAAGTCATACCCTATGATTTGCAATGAATACCGTTCATATCTGTGCAACTTCATGTTACAGAGTATTGGGACGCCTGCCTTTACACACACATGAACTTTAATGACATCCCAGTCTTTGTCCTGGTTTACACCAGTGCGACTTGTCAGCTCAAAGTCGCATTTCATTTGCGGCAATGAAACTGTGCAAATTGCTGCGACTCAAGTCACAGTGACTTTGAAAAAGATTCCTGCACTATTTCTGTGCAATTTCAGTGTGAATTGCATTGACATCTGTTAAGGCCCCTTATACATTTGTATGACTTGGAACTGCAAAGTCGCACGGCAAGTCGTACCCCATGGTTTCATATGAGTACCATTCATATCCGTGCAACTTCATGTTTCAGAGACTTCAAAGTAGTCCCTACACTACTTTGGTTGGACTTTGATACGACTTGGGGTCCATAGACCTCAAGACTATACAGACGTTGCTTCAAGTCGAAGTCGCGGCAAAGTCGTGCAACTTTCAGGTCGTGAAAGGAGCCTAAGTGAAGTCTCACAGATATCAGCAAGCTGCACATGAAATCACACTGCTTTAAAGCTGCGCTGAAGTAGCACGACTTTAAAACGACACTGGTTTGAACCAAGACCTAGGGCCAGTTCATACCACATGCAGTCCAGTGCATTTTTATTCTGCATCAAAAACACATGGAAAGTAGATTATATGGTTTCCAATGGCATAATTCACACCAGTGCTTGCAGTTCCAGTTCCAGAAAAAAAGTAGAACATGCTGCATTTTTCTGCACTGCACTGTACTGGAACGCTGTAAAAATGCATAAAAAATGCAACGGAACGCACCGGAATGTACCTAAGCGCACCAAAAATGCACTGGAACACACATATCCTTATTTAAGGTTAAGAAACAGGGGGGGGGGGGGGAGAATGCACTGGACTGCATCAAAAACGCGCATGCAGAAAATTATCTGGAACACATCCTGACTGCGTTTCTTTGGTGTGAACTGGCTTTTAGTCCTTATTGTTCAATATTGAGTTGGCCCACCCTTTGCAGCTATAACAGCTTCAACTCTTCTGGAAAGGCTGTCCACAAGGTTTAGGAGTGTGTCTATGGGAATGTTTGACCATTCTTTCAGAAGCGCATTTGTGAGGTCAGGCACTGATGTGGATGAGAAGGCCTGGCTCGCAGTCTCCACTCTCATTCATCCCAAAGGTGTTCTATCGGGTTGAGGTCAGGACTCTGTGCAGGTCAGTCAGGTTCCACCACCCCAAACTCGCTCATCCATGTCTTTATGGACCTTGCTTTGTGCACTGGTCCAAATCATTTGGTGGAGGGGGGATTATGGTGTGGGGGTGTTTTTCAGGGGTTGGGTTTGGCCCCTTAGTTCCAATGAAGGGAACTCTTAAGGCGTCAGAATACCAAGACATTTTGGACAATTTCATGTTCCCAACTTTGTGGGAAGAGTTTGGGGATGGCCCCTTCCTGTTCCAACATGACTGCACACCAGTGCACAAAGCAAGGTCCATAAAGACATGGATGAGCGAGTTTGGAGTGGAGGAACTTGACTGGCCTGCACAGAGCTGTTGTAATTTTCTCAAATTTCAATACAATATGGCCGCCTGGAGGTGTTCTGTACACAGAATGTATACTGACCACACCCCCAGAAACATCATTTCCTGCTTGTGTGATTGGCTCACCAATTTTCTCAGAAGTCTGCACTAAGATACAAGTCAGATTTCTGGCATCCCCTGCAACAAAAATTTCATTTTTGGTGAGATACTCCCATAAGGAACACGTCTAAAGGGATGCACGCCCAGAAGATTTCCTCATTAGAGCCCTGCAGCTGCACAGCTGATAGATAATTATGAAACCCCAACCATTAGACCCACTCAGCACAGAGGAACAAACAATGATTTCTTCACTCCTGGAAAAAAATGCCCACAGCAGTGCCCATTTACACCACCTTGATTTGCGGCAATGCAAGGCACCATGTTGCGTGTAGCAGCATGCTGCGTTACTACACTCTGTTCATTTTGATTAGGCCCCAATGCAAGAGAAGTCACACTTTTTTTTTTTTTTTAAAGTGGTTGCAAACCTCAGACATGAAATATGAACAATACACATCCCTCTATAGTGTGCAATTGTCTCAATCCACAGCACTAATGCCCCATACACACATGCAGATTATCTGCAGACTTTTGTCTGCAGACTTACCAAAACCATATAATATGAGGTCAAACCTAAACACTTTCAATTTGTATGCAATCCGGCAGGCCCTTGCACTACATAGAAAAGGTAAGTCTGCAGACAAAAGTCTGCAGATAATCTGCACGTGTGTATGGGGCATAAGTGTTATTTCTGTCTGCTGCCTCCTTCCTCTGCTATCAGCATGAATCCCTTCTGACAAGTTTTCCTGACACCAACAGAAAAATGGTGACAGGGGAGTGACCTTCAGCAGACAGCCTGTGACTGACAGCCTCAGCTCTGTTCCTGTGTGCTGTGTGAAGGGGGGGGGGTGTCCCTTCTCTCCAATCAGCTCACAGAACACCTCTCACTGAGCTCTGTAATGTACCGTATATACTCGAGTATAAGCCGACTTTTTCAGCATGCTTTTTATGCTGAAAAAGCCCCCCATGTCTTCTACTTATCATGGTCTCACTTACCTTTTCCCCGGTCAGTGCGCAAGCGCCGCCGCCGCTCAGGAAAGCCCGTACACGTTCGGCTATTCCCGGGCAGACGGTGCATGCGGAGTGACGTGTTGGCGCCGGGCAGCGCCATTTTTAAATGTGAGGCGGAAAGGTAAGTGAGACTCCTCCACAGCCCCTGCATCTCCTCAGGAGATGCAGTGCTGCGGGCATTGTTACAGGAGATTCTCCTGTACCATGCCCGCAGCCGTGCATCTCCTGTACCATCCGTGCCATGCCTGTACCATCTGTGAAATGCCTGTACTATCTGTGCCATGCCTGTACCATCTCCTGTGCCATGCCTGTACCATCTCCTGTGCCATGCCTGTACCATCTCCTGCGCCATGCCTGTACCATCTCCTGCGCCATGCCTGTACCATCTCCTGCGCCATGCCTGTACCATCTCCTGTACCATGCCTGAACCATCTCCTGTACCATGCCTGAACCATCTCCTGTACCATGCCTGAACTATCTCCTGTACCATGCCTGAACCATCTCCTGTATCTCCTGTGCCATGCCTCTACCATCTCCTGTACCATCCCCACAGCCCTGCATCTCCTGCAGCATGCCCGCAGCCCCTGTTTTGGGTCTCATGGTGGTCCAGTTGGGTCCAGTAGCTGCTGCATTTCCCACCCTAGACTTATACTCGAGTCAATACCTTTTCCCAGTTTTTTAGGTAAAATTAGGTGCCTCAGCTTATATTTGGGTCAGCTTATACTCGAGTCGAGTATATACAGTAACTTCATCTCTCTGCCCCCTTTTTTTCTGACAGCTCAGACAAGCTTTATAAATGCTAGACTTTGAATGGATGTAGAGAAGAGAAGACTGCAGATAAACAGGTACAACATATGCAGGAAGGTTGTTTCATCTTTGTGTATCACCTGAGGCCAGTCACTTCACTGGGTGTATGTAAAGGTTTACATCCACTCTAACTGCAGCACACTTATCTTACATTGTGGGTGGTGCTCTGTAGATGCACTGGTGTACCATTCAAGAAATCTTACCACAACGCATGTGCTGTGCTTGGTGTGCTTGCCTACCTGCAACATGATGGTGTAAAAAGCCGCTCAGCTACAGGGTGAGGTCAGGCTTCAGCTGTCAGACTCTTGGTGACCTCTGACCCCCGAATTTCCACCTGGGGAGTCCGACTCTGAATACGTAAAACTAAATAATGGGACAAGTGCAAATCTTTCATTCGTTTTAAGTAGGGATCGACCAATTATCGGCAAAGCCCATATATCGAGGGCTGATATGCACTTTCCCCAATATATCGGAATCGGTCCCTGAGGTTACCGATATTTCGGAAAGTGTTGTACTGGAGTGATCCCTGCAGCTAGAGGCATCATCCGACGTCCATAGCCGATGGTTGGCTGTCTTGTAAAGACAACCGATGCGGCTGAGAAGCCGCTCGGCTGTCATTACAAGGAGCGGGACAGGACATCCCCCCCCCCCCCCCGCATTCTGCGGCTCGCCTGGGTCTCCCGTCCCACCAGGAGATCTGGGCAAATAGCCTGCATGGCCGCCGAAGACCCGATCAAAGCCGCATTCGCCTCTGATGGGGTCTCCATGTAAAAACCTGGAAGTAATGTCATGACATCACTTCCGGGTACTGGGGCCAGATTAAAAAAATGACAGCATTAAAAACAGCCAAACTTGACGTTTTGAATGTTTCTAAATGTAGAGGAGGGGTTTGGGGTCTTTTCAGATCCTTCCACAAGAGTACCTGTCAAGTAAAAAAAAAAAAACAATGTACGAAATGTACAAAAAAATCGGCCGAAACCGATATGCGATGACCAAAATATCGGCAATGAAAAAAATGATATCGGTCGATCCCTAGTTTTAAGATTGAATATTCCAGTTCCTGTCTAGGGCCTGCAGTGACTGGTTCTCTTTAGACAGATACAATGTACTGTATATAATCAAACGAGCACCAAAATAAGAAAGACCTGGAGGTTGGGGGAGAGGTAAAATATTGGCCAATACCGTCTTGGATTAAAAAAAATAATAATAATTTACGACAACGCGGAGCATTCAGTGGGCCTTAATGACGCACTTCAGAAATAAATATGCGGCGCTCCGTAAATTCATCCGTAAACTGGGTTAATGTAAAATCTGCCCGCAGGGAGAGCTTCCGTCGGTGAGCGTCGCAGAGGGACGGGAAGGGTTAACAGCAGCGAGCGGCTTGTGTTTGCTTTAATGTCGTCCCCCTTCCAGCGGGTCGTAAAGTACACATTGAGAAACATAATGACACACTGTGATGGAGATGTAACAAGGCACGGCTAAGTGTTTTTGCCGCAAATGGAAAAGCGGCGTCCCCCCCCCCCCTTCCTCCTCCCTCCCAACTCGCCGTATTGTTCCACGCGCCTCATATTCCCCCTCCTGGCGCTGGGGGAGGCAGAGCTGGGTTTTATGCCTTTCACTCCTTGGCAATTAAACACGGCGCACACAGGTTCAGGAGCTGCTCGTTAGGACGAAAAGCTCGGAATAAGCGCTTACCTCCGGGGTGCGCTATACAATGGGGAAAAGAGGAGACATGCTGCGATAACAGCTCTCCCCACCCCCCCCCCCCAGCCCCCTCATGCTAACGCATGCTCCCCCCCCCCCCTCCCCGCCTGAGCACTAACGTCAAAGAGATTAAATCCACTCGCATGCGAGTTCAAGTCGAAACCAAAAGGAGCCTTGAGAGATTTGCTGAAGGAGAGGCTTAACACTTGCGGGGAAAGCTGCGCCGGCTTGGCGTAGCTCTACTCCGCCACCCGAGCGTAGGCTGTCGCGGGCGCCGTTGCTTTTGGCAAGTGTACGGCGCGGCACAGGGAATTTTCACATCCATAAATTGAGCATAAGTACGTCTTCTCTGAAAGCACTTATGTTGCATACTAGACTTCAGAGCAGCGATGAGCCCCAAAAAATGAAATTAAAGGGATTGTAAAGGCCGAAGCCTAAATCTTCCTCCCATAATCTTCAGCCTAACCGCTACTCTTTTTAACCTTCAGCCTAACCGCAACCCTTCCTCTTACCCATAACTTCCACCCTAATCCTCAACCCCAACCCTTCCTCTTACCCATAACTTCCAACCCCAACCCTTCCTCTTACCCATATGCTAATCCTCAACCCAACCCCAACCCTTCCTCTTACCCATAACTTCCAACCCCAACCCTTCCTCTTACCCATATGCTAATCCTCAACCCAACCCTAACCCTTCCTCTTACCCATAACTTCCACCCTAATCCTCAACCCCAACCCTTCCTCTTACCCATAACTTCCACCCTAATCCTCAACCCCAACCCTTCCTCTTACCCATAACTTCCAACCCCAACCCTTCCTCTTACCCATATGCTAATCCTCAACCCAACCCCAACCCTTCCTCTTACCCATAGCTTTGACCCTAATCCTCAACCCACTCCTACCCTTCCTCTAATTTAAAACTGTCACCCTAATCCCAATCCTAACCCCTACCCTTCCTCTAATTTACAACCTTCACCCTAATCCCCACCCTAACTCCTACCCTGCCTCTAATCCATTAAACCATCACCTTAATCCTCAACCTAACCCCTACCCTTCCTCTAATCTACAACCTTCACCCTAACCCCACCCTAACCCCTACCATGCCTCTAATCCATTAAACCTTCACCTTAATCCTCAACCTAACCCCCACCCTTCTACTAATTCATAACTTTCACTCTAATCCTCAACCTAACCCTTACCCTTTCTCTAATCCATAGCCTTCACCCTAATCCAAAACCTAACCCCTACCCTTCCTCTAATCTTTAACCTTCACTCTAATCATCAACCAAACCTCTACCCTTCCTCTAATCCATAGCCTTCACTCGAATCCTCAACCTCAACCTAACCTCTAACCCTTCCTCTATTCAACCCAACCCCTACCTTTCCCTAACTATCTTCCCTCTATTCCCCAGCCTTTTCTCCAACCCTCCAATCCTCTAACCCTTAACCTGACCCCTATCCCTTCCTCTAACCCATAACCTTTACCCTAAACCTTAACCTAACCCCAACACTTCCTTTATTCCATAACCTTCACCCTAATCCTCATCATAAACCCTACCCTTCCTCTAATCCATAACCTTCAGTTTTATCCACAACTAACCCCTACCCTTCCTTTAATCCATAAATTTCCCCCTAATCCGCAACATAACCCCTATCCTTCCTCTAATCAATAACCTTCACACTAATCCTCAACCTAACCCCTATCCTTCCTCGAATCCATAATCTTCACCCTAATCCCAATCCTAACCCCTACCCTTCCTCTAATTTGCAACCTTCACCCTAATCCCCACTCTAACTCCTACCCTGCCTCTAATCCGTTAAACCATCACTTTAATCCTCAACCTAACCCCTACCCTTCCTCTAACCCATAACCTTCATCTTAATCCTCAAACTAATCCCTACCCTTCACCCTAACCCTTAACCTAACCCCTTACCCTTCTTCTTATCCATAACCTTCACTCTAATTCTCAACCTAACCCCTACCCTTCCTCTAATTCATAACCTTCACCCTAATCCTCAACCCAACCCCTACGGTGCTCTCCCTATTCTCTGTTTCAGGGATGAATAAGGCCCAAATGTTTGGCTGGATTCAGTTCTGAAATGGACCAGAAGGCGCACAGGACTCTTCTGCCAACCGCTCCGCAGCCGGTCACAGTCTCCTGACATGCGAATTGGATGGGGGGAAACCCCCATCCAATTTGCACTAGTGTGAACCCAGCCTCATCCATAACCTTCACCCAAACACTCAACCTAACCCCTATCCCTTGATCTAATCCATATCCTTTACCCTAATCCCCAACCTAAACCCTACGGTCCCTCTAATCTATAGCCTTCACTTTAATACTCAACCTAACCCCTACCCTTCCTCTAATCCATAACCTTCACCCTAATCCCCAACCTAACCCCTACCCTTCCTCTAATCCATAACCTTCACCCTAATCCTCATCCTAACCCCTACCCTTCCTCTAATCCATAAACGTCACCGTAATCATAAATCTAACCCCTAACCTTCCTCTAATCCTCAACCTAACCCCTACCCTATCCATAACTTTGACTTTAACATAACTACTAATGTTTCTGTATTCCAAAACCTTCATAGTAACTCTCAACCTAACCCCTAACCATATCACCAACCGTCATCCCCAACCCTCAGCCTAACCCCTAATGCTTCTATATTTCATACCTTTCATACAAACCCTCAACCTAACCCTTCTATTCTATACCCTCACCTCAACTCTAACCTCAGCCTAATCCTCAACACCTCTGTATTCCATAACCTTCACCCCAAGCATCATTCTAACCCCTAACCTTTTCCATAGCCTTCACCCCTAACCTTAGCCTCAGCCTAATTCCTAAAAACGATGTTTCCATAACCTCCATCTAAATCCTCAACTGCTCTAATGCCTAACCTTCACCGATATCCTCAACCCAACCCTTCCTTTAATTTTTATCTTTGCTCTAACTCTTCTCCTAATCCTAAACCTTAACCCTAACTCTTATTCACTTGCTTACAGGGCACTTTTACCCCCTTCCTGCCAAGGCCAATTCTCAGCTTTAAGTACTGTCGGACTTTGAATGACAAATGTAATGCAGCACTGTACACATATGAAATTTTTATCATTTAACACAAATAGAGTTTTGTTTTAGTGATATTAAATTCACCACTGGGTTTTTTATTTTTTGCTAAACAAATGAAAAAAGACCAAACATTTTGAAAAAAAAAAAAAACGTTTTCTTTGTTTCTGTTATAAAATTTTGCAAAAAGGTAATTTTTCTTCTTCACTGATGTGCGCTGATGAGGCTACACTGATGGACACTAATAGGCTGCACTGATTGGCACTAGGCAGCACTAATGGGAACTGATAGGCTGCACTGATTGGCACTGACGAGGCAGCACTGGTGGGCACTGATAAGCTGCACTGATGGGCACTGATGAGGCAGCACTAATGGGAACTGATAGGCTGCACCGATGGGCACTGATAAGGCAGGACTAATGGAAACTGATAGGTTGCACTGATGGGCACCGATGAGGCGGCACTGATGTGCACTAATAAGCAGCACTGAAGAGCACTGAAAGGCAGCACCGATAGGTGGCACAGATGAGGAGGCACTGATTGGCAGCACTGATGGGCACTGATTGACAGCACTGATTGCCACTGATTTGCAGCTTTGATGGGCACTGTTTGGGGCTGCACTAATAATCAGGACACTGATGATCAGTGCCCTGATTATCAGTGCAGATGTCCCCTTTCACACTAGCCAGTTACCAGCTCTCTTCTCCTCATGTCACAGAGTGAGGAAAGGAATAACGATAACCAGCAAGTGTGTTTACATTATGATCAGCTGTGATTGGACACAACTGATCACATGGTAAAGAGCAGCTGTGATTGGCTCTTTACCCCTATCTGTGATCAGCTGTGTCCTTAAGGTAGTCCCCACCACAGCGGGAATGCGGGGGGCTCGATACTGAGAGGACGTCATATGATGCCCTCCCAGAACTGGATGACCGCACTATAGCCGTGATTTGGGTAAGTGGTAAAACTAAACGGTAGCCCCTTCTTTAAAGTGAAACTAAAGTCCCCGTACTTACCTGTCCATGGGTCCTGCATCGGCATCTTCTTCTGAGTGGCGATCTTTGGGCTTCCTCATTGGCAGGGGATGACATCACTCATGCAAGTGCACAGGATGCCGTCATGCTGGCACTTGTAGACTGGCCGGGCACTGTGCGCAGTGCCTTCGGAGGTGGCGAGCAGGAAGGTAGGAGCGTTTTTTTGCAGAAGAGACAGTCCGTATCTCTTCTGCAATAAAAGTCTGCTTGCTCCCAGTTCTTTTTACAGCGGGACTTCAGTTCCACTTAATCTTTACCCTTCAAACTAACCTTGAATCTAACCCTCATCCCTTAGGTGGACCCAGTATCTGATATACCTTTTCATATTAAGTGCATACATGCCAGGAAAAGTGTAACCCTTCCAGGTATTTATTACATTTCCCTGAGATCCCAGTACCCCCCTGGCAATGCCTTCATCTGCTATTTTTATTTCAATAGAACAGCGCCATCTTTATTAAGGCATCATCCTGGAATAAGCTGGCCATACACGACACAATTACACAAATTGTAGTGCTTATGCAGTGATCTAATTTTTCATAAATATCAGTCTGCCTGGTGCTACCTCTTATGTTGTAAGCAGGAACAAAGTTACAATGTACAGTGCAAGTGATTACTGGGGTAGAGGAGACTGAAGAAATGCCTCCTCCTGCCCCCAGCAGATCGATGATATTATTTTCCCACATACATTGAATGCGATCTTAACAGATTGTGTCTAGACATTTGGCTGAAGCTCATGAAATATTGTTTCAAAGATAATGAAAGATTAGACTGTGCTGCTGTAAACTGGGACAGGTTCTGAATTTATTTATACAAACTCACAAACTTAGGTATAAGTTGGCTTTCAGAATCATTGTACACCAGCCACAATCCTCAACCCCAATGCAACTCTCCTGCCAAAAGCGTCTAGAACCAAAACAAACTCATGTCATAATCTGTCAACCACAAAAATTTGGCTGCTGAAATCCGCCAAGAAAACAGCGGCAAATACCGGGACTGAGATGTCTGCGCTGTGTATAGGAGAGCCGCTCTGTATGGGGAACGGGGAAGGTATGATTATCTATAGCAGGAAAAATGGGAACATTTCCTCCTAGACACCATGGTGCCAATGCCTGAAACGTAGCCGCTGCCAGCGACGTGAATGAATCACCCGCACTGCACAACGCAGGTCATACTTAACCACTTCTGGACCGGAAGATTTTCCCCCTTAATGACCAGGCCATTTTTTTGAGATTTGGCACTGCATACTTTAACGGACAATTGCGCGGTCGTGCGATGCTGTACCCAACTAAAATTGATGCCCTTTTTTCCCCAGAAATAAAGCTTTCTTTTGGTGGTATTTGATCAACTGCGCGATTTTTATCTTGCTCTATAAACAAAAATAATAGCGACAATCCTGAAAAAAAAAAAAATATATTTTTCACTTGCTTCTCTATAAGATTCCCAATAAAACAAATTTAAAAATCCAAATTTTTTTATCATTTTAGGGCAATTTGTATTCTGCTACATATTTTTGGTAAAAAAAAAAAAAAAAATCCCAATAAGCGTATTTTGATTGGTTTGCACAAAAGTTATCGCGTCTACAAACTAGGGGAAAGATTTATGTCATTTTAATTTATTTACTAGTAATTGTAGTAATCAGTGATTTTTAGCAGGATTGCAACATTGCAGCAGACAGATCAGACCCCTAACTGACATTTTTGATTGACTGCGATTTTTAGTGGGACTGCGACATTGCGGCTGACAGATCGGACCCCTAACTAACATTTTTTAATGCGATTTTTAGCGGGACTGCAACATTGCGGCAGACAGATCAGACCCCTAACTGACATTTTTGATTGATTGCGATTTTTAGCGGGACTGCGACATTGCGGCCAACAGATCGGACACCTAACTGACACTTTTTGACACTTTTGGGAGGGACCAGTGACATTACTACAGTAATCAGTGCTACAAATATGCACTGTTACTGTAAAAATGACACTGGCAGGGAAGGGGTTAACCCAGGGGCGATGAAAGGGTTAAATGTGAGCCTAGGGTGTGCTTTCTAACTGTGGGGGGGATGGGCTTGTGAAATCAACACAGAGACCTGTGATCCTAATTAGAAGGAACACAGAAGCTCTGTATTGATTCCAGAGAGAACAATGGTCTGCTGTGTTTACAACACCAGACCACTGTTCTCTCTTCACAGGGAGCGATCGTGGGTGCCCAGCAGCAATCGCAGCCGCCGGCCCCGTGTATTGGCTTCCGCGCAGGCGAGTGGGCGGACGTGCGCCCCCAGGATCACTACGGTGATTCGTGGGAACCTACTAACCTGCTGCCGGCAAGTGGTTAACCACTTAATCCCCGGAAGATTTTACCCCCTTCCAGACCAGGGCCCATTTTGCGATTCGGCACTGTGTGAATTAAACGGACAATTGCGCAGTCGTGCGACGCTGTACCCAAATAAAATTGACGTCTTTTTTTTCCCCACAAACAGAGCTTTCTTTTGGTGGTATTTGATCACCTGTGCGATTTTTTGATCATGCGCTATAAACAAAAAAAGAGCGACAATTTTGCAAAAATAACAATATTTTTCACATTTTTTATATGAAATTCCCCAAAAAAATGTAAAAATCAAAGTTTTTTAACATTTTAGGCCAATTTGTTTTCTGCTACATATGTTTGGTTAAAAAAAATTGCAAAAATCATATTTTGATTGGTTTGCGCAAAAGTTATTGCGTTTACTAACTAAGGGAAAGATTTTTGTCATTGTTTGCTGTTTTTTTTTTTTAACGAGTAATGGCGGCGATCTGCGATTTTCTTTTTTGCGGGACTGCGACATTGCGGCGGACAGATCGGACCCTTGACTGACATTTTTGACAGTTTTGGGGTTACCAGTGACAGCATACTTACCCACACTTAAGTCCCAGTCCCTGGAACACAGCTAACCCTTCCCACAGTTCTGCTTAGACTCCCTGCCCAAACCCAGGCTCTAAATATACAGGTGCTGCCCGTTTTCTCCCAAATTCCCTCCCTCGCCCTTGATCACTGTAATAAATGCCTACTCAAGCACAATAACTTGAATAAGGGTGACACTGTGGTCCCAAGCCACAGGACTGAGGTCCGAGATGCAGGACTATCCCAGCAAATCCGGGACAGTTGCGATCTACAGCAGTGCGCAAAGCAATTGAATCTCACCTGGTTATGGTTTATACATCTACTATAAGGTACCTGTAATTAAATTATGATCATACCATGCAGTGCCGGGACAAGGCCAAAGATGCCAAACTGTGCCCAGTCCTCCCTTACGGTTAGGATCAGGGCACCCAAATCCCTGCAAAAAAACATTGCGCCCAGGGCAGCCGCCCTTCCTGCCCTCCCCTTGTCCCGGCCCTGATACCATGCACACCAGCTGCAATTTCAAATCAATCCTGTGCTGTCGGTTGACATGAGATTGGGCAAATCACATTGACTGACACAGATCACGCCCGCACTTTTTTAAATTCGTAGCTCCCGCAGTGTCATATTTCATGCACTGGTATGGCGATGGGCATTGGGGGTAATAGAACAGCTCACATATGGTGAGAGAGACATCAGTAGGAGGAATTGAGACTCCCCATGGGGCCGAAGCATCAAAAAACTGTGTCTCGAACTTCCAAATAAAGCTGCCGCAAATCAGGCGGGGACAGGACTGGGAGGACTGGCAGAAAATGATCTTTACCACCAATTATAAAGTTTTTCTTCCTTTCTGGACTGGAGTGTCCCTTTAAGGGTTCCTTAATCATCTCCAGCTCTTCTTTTGCAGACACAAATTTTCCGGAACTTTTCGGAGGCGAGTTGACCTATTTCCAACACAAGGCAGCAGCTGAGCTAAGGATTTCTTGAAGGAGCAAAGGAGGTCTAAAGTGACCGATAAGTGATCTGGATTCAGCTATGACTGACCGCAGTCCGTGCCAGTCTGGCCGTGGCGATCTACCCCCCCCCCTCCCCCCTCCTCCATCAGTCATTCTAGCTGGCTCCATGGGGCCCGGCCAGCGTAGGAAGCAGCCTGACCGAGCCAAGAGAAAGCTGTCATTAGCTGCCAGGCTCAGCCACACCATTGCTGACACCAAGCCCAGACACAGACGCCACACCATCCCCGGCTGAGCGCTGAAGACGCGGAGTCTACGGAACAATGACCCAATGTTGGCGGAGTGCTTGAAGCGGCCTTATCCTGATATGCAGTATTTATGGTAAGAGTAGTGTGTCAGCGTAACCCTTCCAGAGATCACAGTACTCCCCCCTGACATTGTCTTCACTTTCTTTCTTTTTTTTCTCTAGAAGGAAGGTGCCATCTTTGTTCAGGCATCACCCAAGGTCACCATCTGACTTCCTGGCTGGTGTGGGCCCTGCTCACATCTGGGGATCTGAAGCATGACTGAAGCTTCACATATACCGCCTCAATGCTTGACCCATAGGATTTCCATTATATTCCATGGTGCCCGCTAGAGCTGCACGATTAATCGTAACAGAATCGAGATCGCGATTCACTCCCCCTGACGATCTTATCATGACACTTGCACGATTCTTTACATAGCTATGAAGGAGCAGCTGTCAAAAAAAAAAAAAGCCTCCCGCAAAAGCCTATCAGCATTAGTCTCCCACTGAACTGTAAACACAAATGATTACATTGTATCTTTTCTTTCCCTCTGCCGGAGGAAGGAAGTTTAACCTCTTAAAGACTAAACCTTTTTCCTACACTTGTTGCTTGCAAGTTAAATCAGTTTATTTTTCCTAGAAAAGTAGTTAGAACCCCCAAACATTTATATATTTTTTTTTAGCAGAGACCCTGTAGAATAAAATGGTGATTGCTGTAAATTTTTATGTCACACTGTATTTGCGCAACAGTCTTTCAAACGCAATTAATACACTTTAATGAATAAAAAAAATAAAACAAAACCGTAAAGTTATCCCAATTTTTTTTATAATGTAAAAGATGTTACACAGAGAATCGTGATCTTTATTCCAAGCAAAAAAATCGTGATTCTCATTTTGGCCAGAATCGTGCAGCTCTAGTGCCCGCTCACACTGAGTAGATGAGCCTCTTTTTGGGGTGGTCATGTTTTGGCCTCCATAGAAGTCAATTGGGAGTACCTGAAGAATGTGCAAAAAACGATTGTTTCAGTGTTTTATTGCCTAGTAACTAGCCTTTGATTGGCTAATAATTAGAGATGCACTGAAATTTCAGAGGCCAAAACCTGTTGGGCGAAAATGGTGTTTTTAGCATTTTGTCGATAGAGAAAAGGTGCCGATAATGGTGCCGGAAATGCACAAGATGCACAGGAGGCTGTTCATTCACAGCGCATGCTCAGATGACATCATCAGCTGCATGCAATGTTAAATATCTCCTATACGGTGCAAGTTTAGGAGATATTTACAGTACCTATAGGTAAGTCTTATTATAGGCTTACCTATAGGTACAAGTTCTAAAGGTGGTTTTACAACCACTTTAATGCATTCTATGCAGGTGATAAACCTTCTGTGCTGTAGCTCCGCCCAGAACCCCCTTTTCCTTACCTGAGCCCGATCCAATCCAGTGAAGTGCACGAGCACGCACGGGTGTCCCCATTAAAAGTGGCTTTCTATGGGGGCCTGGAGCACCATTGTGGGACCACAGAAGAAGAGGATCAGGGCTGCTCTGTGCAAAACCATTACACAGAGTAGGTAAGTAGGATCCAATCCAGCGAAGTGCACAAGCACACACGGGTGTGCTCGTGCATGGAAGTGAGCACGCATGGGTGTCCCCATCAAAAGTGACTTTCTATGGGGGCCTGGAGCACCATTGTGGAACCCCTGAAGAAGAGGATCAGGGCTGCTCTGTGCGAAACAATTACACAGAGCAGGTAAGTAGGATCCAATCCAGCGAAGTGCACAAGCACACATGGGTGTGCTCGCGCACGGAAGTGAGCACGCACGGGTGTCCCCATTAAAAGTGGCTTTCTATGGGGGCCTGGGGCACCATTGTGGAACCACAGAAGAAGAGGATCAGGGCTGCTCTGTGCGAAACCATTACACAGAGCAGGTAAGTAGGATCCAATCCAGCGAAGTGCACAAGCACACATGGGTGTGCTCGTGCACGGAAGTGAGCATGCACGGGTGTCCCCATTAAACGTGGCTTTCTATGGGGGCCTGGAGCACCATTGTGGGACCACAGAAGAAGAGGATCAGGGCTGCTCTGTGCGAAACCATTACACAGAGCAGGTAAGTAGGATCTAATCCAGCGAAGTGCACGAGCACGCATGGGTGTGCCCGTGCACGGAAGTGAGCACGCACGGGTGTCCCCATTAAAAGTGACTTTCTATGGGGGCCTGGAGCACCATTGTGGGACCACAGAAGAAGAGGATCAGGGCTGCTCTGTGCGAAAAAACCATTACACAGAGCAGGTAAGTAGGATCCAATCCAGTGAAGTGCACAAGCACACATGGGTGTGCTCGTGCACGGAAGTGAGCACGCACGGGTGTCCCCATTAAAGTGGCTTTCTATGGGGGCCTGGAGCACCATTGTGGGACCCCTGAAGAAGAGGATCAGGGCTGCTCTGTGCGAAAAAACCATTACACAGAGCAGGTAAAGTTATCCCAATTTTTTTTATAATGTAAAAGATGTTACACAGAGAATCGTGATCTTTATTCCAAGCAAAAAAATCGTGATTCTCATTTTGGCCAGAATCGTGCAGCTCTAGTGCCCGCTCACACTGAGTAGATGAGCCTCTTTTGGGGTGGTCGTGTTTTGGCCTCCATAGAAGTCAATTGGGAGTACCTGAAGAATGTGCAAAAAACGATTGTTTCAGTGTTTTATTGCCTAGTAACTAGCCTTTGATTGGCCAATAATTAGAGATGCACTGAAATTTCAGAGGCCAAAACCTGTTGGGCGAAAATGGTGTTTTTAGCATTTTGTCGATAGAGAAAAGGTGCCGATAATGGTGCCGGAAATGCACAAGATGCACAGGAGGCTGTTCATTCACAGCGCATGCTCAGATGACATCATCAGCTGCATGCAATGTTAAATATCTCCTATACGGTGCAAGTTTAGGAGATATTTACAGTACCTATAGGTAAGTCTTATTATAGGCTTACCTATAGGTACAAGTTCTAAAGGTGGTTTTACAACCACTTTAATGCATTCTATGCAGGTGATAAACCTTCTGTGCTGTAGCTCCGCCCAGAACCCCCTTTTCCTTACCTGAGCCCGATCCAATCCAGTGAAGTGCACGAGCACGCACGGGTGTCCCCATTAAAAGTGGCTTTCTATGGGGGCCTGGAGCACCATTGTGGGACCACAGAAGAAGAGGATCAGGGCTGCTCTGTGCAAAACCATTACACAGAGTAGGTAAGTAGGATCCAATCCAGCGAAGTGCACAAGCACACACGGGTGTGCTCGTGCATGGAAGTGAGCACGCATGGGTGTCCCCATCAAAAGTGACTTTCTATGGGGGCCTGGAGCACCATTGTGGAACCCCTGAAGAAGAGGATCAGGGCTGCTCTGTGCGAAACAATTACACAGAGCAGGTAAGTAGGATCCAATCCAGCGAAGTGCACAAGCACACATGGGTGTGCTCGCGCACGGAAGTGAGCACGCACGGGTGTCCCCATTAAAAGTGGCTTTCTATGGGGGCCTGGGGCACCATTGTGGAACCACAGAAGAAGAGGATCAGGGCTGCTCTGTGCGAAACCATTACACAGAGCAGGTAAGTAGGATCCAATCCAGCGAAGTGCACAAGCACACATGGGTGTGCTCGTGCACGGAAGTGAGCATGCACGGGTGTCCCCATTAAACGTGGCTTTCTATGGGGGCCTGGAGCACCATTGTGGGACCACAGAAGAAGAGGATCAGGGCTGCTCTGTGCGAAACCATTACACAGAGCAGGTAAGTAGGATCTAATCCAGCGAAGTGCACGAGCACGCATGGGTGTGCCCGTGCACGGAAGTGAGCACGCACGGGTGTCCCCATTAAAAGTGACTTTCTATGGGGGCCTGGAGCACCATTGTGGGACCACAGAAGAAGAGGATCAGGGCTGCTCTGTGCGAAAAAACCATTACACAGAGCAGGTAAGTAGGATCCAATCCAGTGAAGTGCACAAGCACACATGGGTGTGCTCGTGCACGGAAGTGAGCACGCACGGGTGTCCCCATTAAAGTGGCTTTCTATGGGGGCCTGGAGCACCATTGTGGGACCCCTGAAGAAGAGGATCAGGGCTGCTCTGTGCGAAAAAACCATTACACAGAGCAGGTAAGTAGGATCCAATCCAGCGAAGTGCACAAGCACACATGGGTGTGCTCGTGCACGGAAGTGAGCATGCACGGGTGTCCCCATTAAACGTGGCTTTCTATGGGGGCCTGGAGCACCATTGTGGGACCACAGAAGAAGAGGATCAGGGCTGCTCTGTGCGAAACCATTACACAGAGCAGGTAAGTAGGATCCAATCCAGCGAAGTGCACGAGCACGCACGGGTGTCCCTATTAGAAGTGGCTTTTTATGGGGGCCTGGAGCACCATTGTGGAACCCCAGAAGAAGAGGATCAGGGCTATTCTGTGCGAAACCATTACACAGAGCAGGGAAGTAGGAAATGTTTCTGATTTTAATTTGTTTTAGTAACACTTTAAGGCCCCTTTCACACGGGTGATCCGATCCGCCTGTCAGTTTTTCAGGAGGACCTAATTGGACGCTCCATGCATCCCTATGGGGCATCAGGTGTCAGCGGAGACATCTCCACTGACACCCGCTGCTATCCGATCCGATCCTGTCCGTGAAATCCGGACGCATGGAAACCCTATTTTCCATCCGTCTGGAGGATGGGATCGGATGGGATCGGATGAGAACGGACAGGCGGTCTATTCTCATCTGATCTCCCCATAGAGGACAGCGGGGATCTGACATCCGCACACAGAGTGGAGCTGAGCTGTCATCCGCCTGCTCAGCGGGGATCGGCGGATCGATCCCCCCGCTGAGCAGAATCGACTTTGTCGGGTGGTGCGCCCGTGTGAAAGGGGCCTTATTGAACAAGCTGAAGTTAGAAGCTGATTGGTCACTATGAAAATCTGCACCAGATTCTGTGTGCTCCAGTTTTAGTAAATCTCCCCCAGTGCGATCCGCACACCCGCTCCTGTCCACATGTCAAACTTTGACATGCAATTGTGTCCATGCAGTCGCTGCATCTATATCCACTTCTACGGGCTGGCGGCGTGCAGCTCCGAGGTGGACGAGGACGCAGCAAAATGCGGCTTTGCATGGAGGACAGATCTCATCGCCCGCCTAAATATGCCCTTAAGGTTATTTTTGCCCAAATGTTGGACAGCACAGCCCCCCCCCCCCCCCGCCTCGAAGACAGCAAGTCAATTTTCAAAAGCCAAAGATGATTGTTTCATGTGACAAAAACCACCAAAGCCTTCTGCATCGTGTGGTCAATTGTTCCTCTCAGCGGTCATATAATAATTCAGAGAGTTCAGGATCACCTTGGACGGTGCGTGCCGCGCACAACTCCACGTCTAATGATCCTCAGTTTCATTTTTCTTTATTTTTTAATAAATGAGGGTTTTTGCGGGATTTGTGTCCCGTATGTTATCAGCGGTATTCTGTGTACACACAGAAAACACAAAGCGGCGCGGGGGCTATCTCCTGCCGCGGCCGATATGTTTACAGCGACGTCTCTGCGAGCTTGTTTTACGATCCGATATAATCCTACGTATTAAGGAGATTTACTCCCTCGCTGGAACTCCGCTCCCTAAACCCTAACAATCAGCGTATGACAGTGACTGGGCACAGCGGGCAAGATGGAGGACGCAGGAATGGCGCCGGTAAAACAAAGCAACCGGATTCACGGTTTTAAAGAGACAGCCGTACCGAGGAACCAAAGGGTTATTAGACAAACACGAGGGCCTGCTAAGTGGTAACCCCTTCATGACCAGCCATCAAAGCATGGATACCAAGGCCACATTCAGCAATGTCAGTATGTGTCGGGTAATGTGGCAATAAATCAATAGATTACATTCACAGCGCCAAAGATCCTTATTGCCAATTAAAAGTGATTTGATTAGCTGTCTACCTAAGTCATTTGTTTGCATTGTGATTTATAGACATTCTAATTGAAAATAAATACATTTTATATATATATATACACACACACACCGGCCACTTTATTAGGTACACCTGTTCAATTGCTTGGTAATACAAATTGCTGATCAGCTGCTGATCTACTGGGATTTTCACCCATAACCATCTCTCGGGTTTACAGAGAATGGTCAGAAAAAGAGAAAATATCCAGAGAGCGGCAGTTGTGTGGAGGAAAATGTCCTGTCAGAGGTCAGAGGAGAATGGGCAGACTGGTTCCAGATGATAGAAAGGCAACAGTAACTCAAATAACCACTTGTTACATCCAAGGTATGCAGAATACCATCTCTGAACGCACAACACATCAAACCTTGAAGCAGGTGAGTTACAGCAGCAGATGGGCTACAGCAGCAGAAGACCACACCCAGTGCCACTCCTGTCAGCTAAGAACATGAAACTGAGGCTGCAATTTGCACAGGCTCACCAAAATTGGACAATAGTAGATCAGAAAAACCTTCTCTGGTCTGATGAGTCTCGATTTCAGCTGCGACGTTCAGATGGTAGGGTCACAATTTGGGGTAAACAACATGAAAGCATGGATCCATCCTGCCTTGTATCAATGGTTCAGGCTGGTGGTGGTGGTGTAATGGTGTGGAGGATATTTTCTTGGCACACTTTGGGCCCCTTAGTACCAATTGAGCATCGTATAAACGCCACGGCCTACCTGAGTATTGTTGCTGACCATGTCCATCCCTTTATGACTACAGTGTCCCCATCTTCTGATGGCTCCTTCCAGCAGGATAATGCACCGTGTCACAAAGCTCCAATCATCTCACCACTGATTTCTTCACCATGACAATGAGGTCACTGCACTCCAATGGCCTCCACACTCACCACATCTCATCCAATAGAGCACCTTTGGGATCTGGAGGAACGGGAGATTCCCATCATGGATGTGCAGCAGACAAATCTGCAGCAACTGCGTGATGCTATACAGGAGGAATTAGAGGGCTCTGCTTGTTAGAGCTTACAATCTAGAAGGGAGGGTCAAGTGAAACAAAAGGCAATAACTGTGGGGGATGAGCTGATGGAGAAAATGGAAGTACAATTGTTAGGTGTGGGTAGGATAGGCCTCTCTGAAGAGGAGGGTTTTTAGGGATTGTCTAACAGCTAATAGAGTAGGAGATAATTGAACAGATTGGGGTAAGGAGTTCCATATGATGGGAGAGGCTCTGGAAAAGTCCTGGAGGCGAGTATGGAAGGAGGTGACGAGGGAACTAGAGAGCAGGAGGATTTGAGAGGAACGAAGAGAGCGATTCGGTTAGTAATTTGAGACAAGGCTAGTGATGTAGTTGGGGGCTAAGCTGTGGATTGCTTTGTAAGATGTTGTTAGTATTTTTAATTTAATTTGTTGGGTGAGCGGAAGGGATTGACAGAGAGGAGTAGCAGATGCAGGCGGTCCCCGGGTTACAAACAAGATAGGGGACTGTGGGTTTGTTCTTAAGGGTCCTTTCACACGGGTCCGTTCCGCCGATGGACTCCGTTCTGCTCAGAGGGGGGGTCGATCCGCCGATCCCCGCCGAGCAGGCGGATGACAGCTCTGTCTCTGCTCTATCCCCGCTGTCCTCTATGGGAGAATCGAATGAGAACAGACCGCCTGTCCATTCTCATCCGATCCCATTCGATCTGATCCGCCAGACGGATGGAAAATAGGATTTCCATCCGTCCGCATTTGACGGACAGGATCGGATCGGATGGCAGCGGGTGGCAGCGGAGATGTCTCCGCTGACATCCGCTGCCCCATAGGGATGCATGGGGCATCCGATCAGATCCGCCTGAAAAACTGACAGGCGGATCTGATCGGACCGTATGTGTTAAAGGGGCCGAAGTCTAATTTGTTTGTAAGTTGGAACAGATACATTTTTTAAGTGTAGCTCCAGCCAAAATAATATTTTTTAAGTTTTTTGGATAGCATAGGGAAGGGTAACACCCCTGTACCATTTGTTTTGCTGTCTGTACCCCTGTTCAGAAGATTTCACTTCACATTCTGTCCCTAGGACAATTGGATGTTGAACATTTTGGATTGTTGTGCAAACAAGGATTGGTGAAGCTTCAGTGGAGACACCTTTTTCCCATGAGAACTCTTCCAGGAGTAAATTTCCCTTCCTAGGGGGAGATTTCTCCTCACTTCCTGTTGTCTCCCTCCATTTGTAAGTCAGATGTTTGTAACCCGGGGACTGCCTGTACTGAGCAATTGGTAAGGTAGATGAGTCTGGCAGCACCATTCATGATGGATTGAAGGGGGGAAAGCCTATGCCAATGAGAAGAGAATTGCAGTAGTTGAGGTGCGAGATGACCAGGGAGAGATCTAGGAGCTTTGTTGTCTCATTGGTTAGGAAGGGACGTATTTTGGAGATGTTGCGGAGGTTGAGGCGGCAAGATTTGGATAGTGATTGGCAGGGCCGCTGATAGGGGGGACCACCAGCCCTCTTGTAGGGGGCCCGAGCACACAGGGGGGCCCATACAGAGAGGGGGGATTAGTGATGGACAACAAATACAGAAATCTTCCTCCAGCACCTGAATCTGTTCTGTCTCTCCCTGCTATCAGCTTTTATCTGTTGAGAAAGAGACAGTCGTCCCTCACTAATCCCCCTCCCTTGTGTGCCCCCCCCCCTCCCAGCACTTATCTCTGCTCAGGAGTTTATTTGTAAATTGTAACTTTGTTTCTCTCTCTGTCTCTCTGATCACTGAGCTCCAACTGCCCAGCCTGTATATTTTTCTCATCTCATCTTCTTTTTTATTTAACATCGTTTTTTTTTTTTAGATTTAGCAGGAATTATGCGAATTATGTTATGTTTGCGTCTGATAATAGTGATTTTGTTGTAATTTTAGCTAAATATATCTTTAATATTTTCTTGAGTGGATGTGGGGCTTGAAGGAGAGTTCAGAGTCCAGGACAACATCTAGGACCTTGGCATGCGGGGATGGTCTGATGATGGGCTGATGTTGATTGGCTGATGTTGTGCCATCGATATTGACAGAGAGATCAGGGGAAGGAGCACGTGGGGGAGGAAAAATGATAAGTCCTGTTTTGGATAGATTGAGTTTGAGGAAGTGGTGTGACATCCAGACTGATATATTTATTAGTAAATTAGAGATACGTGAGAAGACTGAGGCCCCGTTCACACTGGGGCGATCTGACTTCCCGGGGCGACCTCACAGGTCGCGGCGCGCTGCTCGCACCGCTACCTCGGAGCGGCCGGCACGGACTTCATAACATTGAAGTCAATGCAGGTCGCTCCGGGTCGCCCCAAAGAAGCTCCGGACCCTTTTTCTAAGTCGGAGCGACTTGTGTCGCTCCTATTAGAACGGGTCCGCAGCTTCTCTATGCCAGGCGACCTACGGCGACCTGTCAGGCGACCAGGTCGCCTGACAGGTCGTCCCAGTGTGAACGGGGGCTAAAGGAGAGAGCTGAGGGGTGGATAAATAGAGTTGGATGTCGTCAGCGTAGAGATGGTATTGGAAGCCATGGAAGGCTATCAGGTAACCCATGGAGGAGGTGTAGATGGAGAATAGGAGAGGTCCAAGAAGAGAACCTTGGTGGACCCCGACGGAGAAAGGAAGATGAGAGGAGGAAGTAGAGTTGTAAGTAACGCTAAAGGTGCGGTTGGATAAATAGGAAGAGAACCAGTGAAGAGTAGAGTCACGGAGACCAAAGGCGTGGAGTAAGGATGACTATGACAGCCCTGTAACGTAAGTGATGGAACTCCTGGAACTCCCATGTTCTAATCCAGCCAGGTTCCTCTTCTCAGGACCAGTTCTGGGTAGACATTGGCTATAGAAAATGATCCCCCTGGAGTCTCGGGTTCAGCTCCTACAAATGCCCGGTAACAAGAAGCAACAAGAAGGGTGACATTTGGGGATAATCGGTGTGACATGTCAAGAAATAAACGTGAGAAAGGAACTCGCCCTTCGCGGCTGAGCGAAACAAGAGGTGAGGGCGGCAATATGCGGCCTGGTGCCTCCGCTGGGAGCCGCAGGACTGACAGGCGGCTGGATGAACACCGACAGCCCAGCGTCCTGTGGCAGGCGATGTGCAAAGAGCGGAGATGACCCTGTCACTTCTCCTCGCCACCCGAGCCCATCTGCCGGCAGAAAAACCGAGTGACGGAAAGAAGCGGGGGATGGGTGACAGAAGCGCCATTAGCTCCACGGAGAGAGGCCCAACACCGGAAGGTTATCTAATGCAAAGCGCCATCGTCTCGACCCGCAGCAATCACCTTGTAGGCAATTGACGGAAGTCAGTGATTGGCTGCTCTAGGTCAGTGCATCACGTAGAGTCATTTTAATTTGCGCTGCCCCCTGCTGGTAGAGTTATGCAGCTCCTAATCTCTTGAATTCTTTCACTTGAAACTGTTGCATTTTCTAATGACACAGGGGTGACCTTATGTGGCTCAGATGTTACCCAAAGGACGCTGTAGGGGGATGGGCACAGGATAAATAGGAACTCCAAGTTACAGTGGTATTAAACCAAAAATTGAATATTTTGCAGCTCACCAATCTTTGGATGTGGTGGCTGCATTAGTTTTCTTTTTTTTTAGGCTTTTTTCACTAGTGATGCACCGAAATTTCAGCCGAAAATAGGTTTTCCAGCGTTGTGCCGAAAGAAAAAAAGGTGCTAAAAATGGTTGCCGAATACGCTGGCGATTTTACCCCGATTTTGCCATGCTTATGGTGTGTTTTTCATAGGACATATGACTCAAAAAATGCATTAAAAACGCAACACGGGTGCATTTTTGATGCGCTTTAAACACATTTCAATAGGGAGGTGCATTTTTGGTGAGGTTTTTCTTTTTAACTGACCAAATATGCACCAAAAATGCAGGATTTTTAACACCGCTTAAAAAGGTGCCGATAATGGCCGAGAATAAATTCATATTATCTTTATATTCATGATATTAATTAAAAAGTCCAATGTAATACAATTATTTATAAAAAATATATATAATTTTTAAAAAATGTCAATTTCGGTTTCGGCCAAGTGCATCCTGAATTTTCAGTTTCGGTTTTAGCACCAGGATTTTCATTTTGGCGCACTACTGTTTTTCACCTGGTGATCTAGCCAGTAATCCACCCCCTGTATTAATTAGAGACAACTCTGGATGAAGGATCACAGGAGGCACAGCAGAGAGCAGCATTATCAGTCTGGGGGGAAGTGGGGGGCGTTAAAGTGGAAGTAAACCCTGTTTTTGAACTTGTGCCTACAGGTAAGCCTGTAGGTACAGTCAATATCTACTAAACTTGCACTGTTTAGGAGATATTCACACTGGATGCAGCCGGTGACGTCTCCAGCACATGCGCACTGAAGGGACAGCATACCTTCAGATGTACGCGCCGTGGTCTGTGACTCCCGCGTGCATGCAGAGGAGTGACATCATCATATAATGTATGGCTTATATAAGCGCATACAATGTTTTCTAGAGATCGATCGATTATCGGCAAGGCCGATATATCGAGGGCCAATATGCTTTTTCCACGATATATCGGAATCGACACCTGGAGGTTACCGATATTGCCGTGATGTCACTGCGTATGTTGCGCCACGCGCCTCCGCGCACTGGGACAGCTTCTGCCTTCTTAGGCCGCCTCCTTCAGCCTCGTCTGGAGTCAGGGAGTCTCAGGACAGTGAGTGTACAGTGCACACAGTGTGTTTAACACAGCCGCCACATACATACACCCACCCACAGCTGCCCGGTGCCAGCCAGCCACCCACACACCCACATGCCTGTACCAGCTAGCCAGCCAAAGGCCCTGCCTGTACCAGCCAACATCCAACCACACAAGGTGCCAGTCAGCAAGCCACCTACCACAGGGTGCCAGCCAACCAGCCACCTACCACAGGGTGCCAGCCACCCACCCACCAAAGGGTGCCAGCAAACCAGCCACCCACCACAGGGTGCCAGACACCCACCCACCAAAGGGTGCCAGCCAACCATCCACCCACCCACCCACCCACCAAAGGGTGCCAGCCAGCCACCACAGGGTGCCAGGCAGCCAGCCACCACAGGGTGTCAGCCAGCCAGCCACCAAAGGGTGCCAGCCAGCCACCCACCACAGGGTGCCAGCCAGCCACCCACCACAGGGTGCTAGCCAGCCACCACAGGCTGCCAGCCAGCCACCCACCCACCCACCAAAGGGTGCCAGCCAGCCAGCCACCCACCACAGGGTGCCAGCCAGCCACCCACCACAGGGTGCCAGCCACCCACCCCAGGGTGCCAGCCAGCAAGCCACCCAACAAACATTAACATGTTCAGTAACAGATTTATGTTGAAAATTGTGTTTATTTTGCTAAATTTTAAATGTACAAAATATCGGCCCATATCCGCCGATACCGATATGCAATGTCCAAAATATCGGTATCAATATTGGCAACAAAAAAACGATATCGGTCGATCCCTAGTGTTTTCCACAGCTTACTACTTGGCAAGGGCGGGTGGAAAAAAAAAACAATTAAAATCAGTTTCTATATTGTTTTTCTCCACTCTTCAACACCGCACAGAAAAACTGCGTGTGCCGACATCACAAACCGCAACACTAAAAGGCACCGCAACCTGCACCGGGAGCGATAAGGCCTGCGTCGGCGGTTATGGATGCGCTGTCTCCTGTGCGCTATTAAATTATCTGGTGTCGGAGCCGCAGGCAGCGGAAAATGGATGTAATGCGCGGGGAAGGTGGACGGGCCAGAGGAAGAAAGGCAGCGTAATAATAAGATAAATGGAAGCGGAGAGGCGGATGGGAGGGGTTGGGGGGGGCCGTGGTGTCATAGCAGCGGGGGGAGGCGCGCGGCACCATCTATCCGCGCAGAGTAAACCGTCTCAGACAATGATGAGGATTAAGAGTCTCACATAATGCCAGAGCTGCCAGTCTAAATCTGACACAATTGGCAGCGGGCTCGCGGAGGTCGCTGCATTAATGGCGGGAGGCCGCGCGGGTCAATAGGAGGTCAGGGCGTCATTGGGGAGGGGAAAAAAAATCCCCCGGAGCGGCAAATCCCGCCATGAAGGAGGGTGATAAACAGATGTGGTGCTGATAGAGACGCAGCCGGCATATTATAGTGACCATCAATCACCGAGATCATTTTCTGGTTTAATGTATAGAGAATCACAGGGGCCGCCATACATCACAGCGACCGGCCAATCCAAGCAGAGAGATCTGCGAAAAAACACCACGCTAGGCGGTCATACACATCAATTTTACGCCCCCCTCCTCCTCCTTTTTTTTTTTCGAGGGCTCATTTACACCCTTTGCGGTGCATTAAAGTGCGTTATGTCACCTGTTTAACCACTTCTGGACCAGAAGATTTTCCCCCTTAATGACCAGGCCATATTTTGCGATTCGGCACTGCGTTACTATAACAGACGATTGCGCGGTCGTGCAATGCTCTACCCAAATAAAATTGATGTCCTTTTTTCCCCACAAATAGAGCTTTCTTTTCTTGGTATTTAATCACCTCTGCGATTTTTATTTTTTGCGCTATAAACAATAAAATAGCGACAGTTTTGAGGGAAAAAAAAAAACAATCATTCTCACATTCTGCTTTATAACATTCTCAAAAAAATTTCAAAATCGAAATTTTTTAACATTTTAGGCCAATTTGTTTTCTGCTACATATTTTTGGTAAAAAAAAAAAATTGCAATAAGCATATTTTCATTGGTTTGCGCAAAAGTTATTGCGTTTACTAACTACGGGAAAGATGTCATTTTTATTGTTTTTTTTTTTTTTACTAGTAATGGCGGCGATCTGCGATTTTTTTGCGGAACTGCGACAATGCGGCGGACAGATTGGACCCCTGACTGACATTTTTGACACTTTTGGGGGGACCAGTGACATTACTACAGTAATCAGTGCTATACATATGGAATAAATATAAGTGCAGCGCTGCACTTATATTTATTCAATTTTTTACAACTTATGTCTAGTTGAAGTGCTGGCAGCTTTTTTACTATATTTTTGAGTTAGCGCGGTTTGTACACACCTATTCACAAGTGCTAAAAATATGCACTGTTACTGTAATAATGACTCTGACAGGGAAGGGGTTAACCCTGTGGGTGATCAAGGGGTTAAATGTGAGCCTAGGGGAGTAATTCTAACTGTGGGGGGCGTGGCTTCTGAAATGACCATAGAGACCTGTGATCCTATATAGAAGGATCACAGGGGCTCTGTGATCATTCCAGAGAGAAGAATGGTTGGCTGTGTTTACAACAGCTGACCGTTCTTCTCTCTCAGCGGGGAGCGATCGCGGGTGTCAGGCGGCAATTGGAGCCGCCTGACCCATGCATCGGCTTCCCCGCTGCCAAGTGGGGGCGGGAGAGTGGCGCACACTTGCCCCCCTAGCTTCCCGCGCGCAACCGATGTAGGTCTACGTTGGTTTGCGCAGGAGAGCCGCCCTGCCGCAGTAAAAAGACGGCGGGTGGTCGGGAAGCGGTTAACAACCAGATATTCTTCACACGGAATTCGTATTGATATATAATTTTTCGACCGATCCAAATTCGAATCTTTCTGAAAATCTGGAATTTGTTACAAAACTAAACAAATTTCAACTAAATTTGTTACTATTTCATTCAGAGATTCGGATGTATCCAAAAATTTGTCGGAATTTGTATTTGGACCCGAAAATAATTGCCCATGTATGCTGATGGGTTTGTGTTGGTTTCCTCCGGGTGTGCCGCACTCCTCCATACACCATACGGAAACATATCTCTACAAGAGATTGTGCCGGAGATTCGCTCTGCCTCTGCCAATCCCTGGCTGGATCATTCGCCAATCCCTGGCTGAATCATTCGCCAATCCCCGGCTGGATCATTCACTGGAGTAACAAATGGGTAAAGGGGTCCATTGGAAACATCGCACAATAATTGCCAGCAAACTGGACATTTTTCTACATTGATTTTCATAGAAATTATTTTTAGGTGACCAATTACTGGCTGTGATTGGCCATAAATCTGACCGAAATTTCCATCAAAAACCATCCAAGGAGCGGAGGACACGCTGCCGCACCCCCTCCCTCAATCACTTACATCCAGTTTAGTAATCATTTAGTCAAAAGCTAAAATATCGTCCCCATGTCTGTCCTTATGGAGTAAATTTATATCCGTCCCGTTCCAGTAACTCTGTTTATATACGGTTCAGTTTAGCAGATACACATATCAGACTGTCATCATTTACCCAACCAGTAATTATTGTTAGCAAGAGAGCGCCATCCAGTGGCCAAGTCATGCAAGCGCTGTACAAACCTAAACACTACACACCCTCCGAATGGCAAACATCAGATATATTATTATTGTCTATATAGCTGTGGGGGGGGGGGGGGACATTAGAGTGTAAGCTCCTCTGGTGCAGAGACTGATGTGACATGGTGAGTGTTCTCTGTGCAGAGCTGTGGTATATGTCAGAGCCAATTAAATGTATAATAATAGTGTGCCTGTGGGGGGACATTAGAGTGTAAGCTCCTCTGGAATGATGTGACTTGTCAAGTGTCCTCTGTACAGCACTGCGGTATATGTCAGAGCTATATGAATGTATAATAATAGTGTGTGACTGTGTGGGGACATTAGAGTGTAAGCTCCTCTGGTGCAGAGACTGATGTGATTGGCTCAGTGTTCTCTGTACAGCACTGCAGTATATGTCGGAGCTATATAAATATATAATAATAGCGAGTGACTGTGGGGGGAAATTAGAGTGTAAGCTCCTCTGGTGCAAAGACTGATGTGACTGGTTTGCTGTTCTCTGTACAGCACTGTGGTATATGTCAGAGCTATATATACAGTATCTCACAAAAGTGAGTACACCCTAGGGATCGACCGATTATCGGCAAAGACGATATATCGAGGGCCGATATGCACTTTGCCCGATATATCGGAATCGGCCTTTTGATTTACCGATATTGCCGATATTTCGGGAAAGTGCATGTATCGGGGTGATGCCTGCAGCTAGAGGCATGTCATGGTCTGGAGCTGCATGAGTGCTGCCGGCACTGGGGAGCTACAGTTCATTGAGGGAACCATGAATGCCAACATGTACTGTGACATACTGAAGCAGATCCCTTCCCTTCAGAGACTGGACCGCAGGGCAGTATTCCAACATGATAACGACCCCAAACACAACTCCAAGATGACCACTGCCTTGCTAAAGAAGCTGAGGGTAAAGGTGATGGATTGGCCAAGCATGTCTCCAGACTAGAGCTGCACGATTAATCGTATGAAAATCGCGATCTCGATTCACCCCCCCCTGACGATCTAAACCTGAAATTTGCTTGATTCTTTGCATAGCTGCATAGCAGAGAGAACCGCTGTGGGAAAAAAAAAAAAAAGCCTCCCGGCAAACGCCTATCAGCAAAGTCTCCCAGTAACTATAAACAAAAATGATTACATTGTATCTTTCCTCCCGCAAACGCCTATCAGCATTAGTCTCCCAGTAACTATAAACAAAAATGATTACATTGTATCTTTTCCTTCCCTCTGCCAGGGAGAAAGGAAGTTTAACCTGTTAAAGACTAGACCTTTCTCTGACATTTGTTGCTTGCAAGTTAAAATCAGTTTTTTTTTTGCTAGAAAAGTACTTAGAACCCCCAAACATTTTATATATTTTTTTAGCAGAGACCCTACAGAATAAAATGGCGATTGTTGTAATATTTTATGTCACACTGTATTTGCGCAGCAGTCTTTCAAACGCAATTAATAGACTTTAATGAATAAAAAAAAAAACGTAACAGTAAAGTTATCCCAATTTTTTTTGTTACACAGAGAATCGTGATCTTTATTCCAAGCTAAATAATCGTGATTCTCATTTTGGCCAGAATCGTGCAGCTCTACTCCAGACCTAAACCCTATTGAGCATCTGTGGGACATCCTCAAATGCAAGGTCTCAAATATCCACCAGCTCTGTGATGTCATCATGGGGGAGTGGAAGAGGACCCCAGTGGCAACCTGTGAAGCTCTGGTGAACTCCATGCCCAAGAGGGTTAAGGCAGTGCTGGAAAATAATGGTGGCCACACAAAATATTGACACTTTGGGCCCAATTTGGACATTTTCACTTAGGGGTGCACTCACTTTTGTTACAAGTGGTTTAGACATTAATGGCTGTGTCAAAAAAACTGTGAAATCCAAGCATGTGGAAAACCAACTACACATGTGTCCCCAGTAGCGCAAGTTACCACAAACTAATTGAAAATTAAAAAACAAAAACAATCCACACCCATATACAATGTCTGTGATAAGGCCCCGTCCACATACGGGCGACGCTACTTCGCACCGCGACCTCCGAGGTCGCGGTGCGAGCAGCGCGCCGCGACCTCGGAGCGGCCGCCACGGACTTCATAACATTGAAGTCTATGGCGGTCGCCTCCTGGTCGCCCCAAAGAAGCTCTGGACCCTTTTTCTAAGTCGGAGCGACTTGTGTCGCTCCTATTAGAACGGGTCCGCAGCTTCCCTATGGGAGGCGACCTACAGCGACCTGTGAGGCGACCAGGTCGCCTCACAGGTCGCCCTAGTGTGAACCGGGACTTAAGGAAATTAACATGAATAAAATATGTGAACAAGAAGTGATGGTTGTCTCATAAATAATATACCTGGTGTTTAAACCAATGTGAAGTCCATAGAGATCCAAAAGTCCAAACGATAGTGAATCCAGTTACACCTCACTGAATCACCACAAACTCCACCACCATTGTGTCTCCCCACTCCCATCGGATGGTAACTCACCATAAAATATTGCCTCCCGTTCTCATGGTTAGGCAAAAGCGCTCAAGTTTAAAGCGGTGTTCCAGGCCAGCCTCCAGCCTTCCCCATCAAAAAATTAGAAGTCAGCAGCTATACATACTGTACACATACTGTACACATACTGTACACATACTGTACACATACTGTAGCTGCTGACTTTTAATATTAGGACACTTACCTGTCCTGGAGTCCAGCGATGTCGGCACCGCATCGGTTTCCATCGGCTGTCAGGTGCTCCCGCCGCCATTGCCGGTCAGAGAGCCCGGTAGTGAAGCCTAGCGGCTTCACCGGCGGGTCCCTACTGCGCATGCGCATTCGGATTGGCTCGGCGGCGGAGGAGGGGTCCTCACTTCACCGCGGCGCCGTTCCCAGAAGTAGGGAAGGGTACCTGTAAAAAAAACAGGTACCTGTTCCCCCCTACCCCCTGAAAGGTGCCAAATGTGGCACCGGAGGGGGGGAGGAAGCAAATGAGCCGAAGTTCCACATTTGGGTGGAACTCCACTTTAAGATCCTATAACCAGCCCGTCTGCTCCTCCACCCAACAGATAGGTAAAAATCGGCACATCAATAAGTGTAGATCCAGAATGCCAGTTGGAGCGGACCGTGGGAGCTGCTGGTATTGCCAGGTGGAATGTGACAGGAGTCCCCGAGTGGAGGAGAAAGTGGGCCGAAGTCCTTCCTGAAGCAGGTGGAGCGCAGCATGAAACACAGCCAGGAGCAGGATGACACGGGCAGGGCTCAGGACCAGAACGCAACGCGTTTCGGAGCATGCGCTGTACCACATAGGGGCATGCACGCTCCCTTTTTAAGCATTTATTATCAATGTTAATGGCTGTGTGTTGAGTTTTTTTGAGGGGACAGCAAATTTACACTGTTATACAAGCTGTACACTCACTACTTTACATTGTAGCAAAGTGTCATTTCTTCAGTGTTGTCACATGAAAAGTTAGAATAAAATATTTACAAAAATGTGAGGAGTGTACTCACTTTTGTGAGATACTGTGTATATAGTTCTGATATACCGCAGAGATATTGTGTGTATATGTATATATATATATATATAAATGTGTGTGTGTGTATGTACATACCTGTATATATATATATATATAAATATATATATATATATATATATATATATATATATATATATATATATATATATAAATAAATATATATATATATATATATATATATAAATATATATAATATATGTGTGTGTATATATATATATATATACAGTATATATATATGTGTACTTGTATATGGATGTATCTAAGTGGGGCACAGAGGCGTGTACACACACATTATTGCTCTGGCATTGTACAGCCTCGCTGTCTCCGAGTCCTTTTTAGCTGCACTTGCAGTGAGCGGAGTGCGAGCTTTTGTCAGGTCATTAAGCCATTTTATTTCCTATTATCCAGCCTCCTAACCCCCAGGGAACGCGGCGGTTCAGAAACAATGAGCGAGGCGGATGTATCCGCTGTACAGACAGGAGAGCAGCTGAGCGCATTTCCTGGCCTGATAAAGCGAGTCTGGCTTCCATAATGGAGCTTATTTGTGAAAATGCAACAAAATGGAGGTGCTGTGCGCGGCATCCAACCGCGTCCAAGCTGCCATTTCATTGGTGCGGCAAAAACGAAGAACACACTTATTGCGATCAGTAGCACTTTATATGCACGTCTTTTGCCATTAGAAAGTGGAAAGCGCTGTCTTGTCTCTAGAGGAGTGGATAATATACTTCCCTTGCCAATCCATGAAATACTATCAGCCCCTCTCGGGTCGCCAGTGAGGCGTGGAGTAAGACCCCATTTACACTTGTGCGACCAAAAAGTTGCGCGATTTTACTGCAATTTCAACGCAATTTTGACTGGGCTTGAAGCAATAGCTAAGTCTTTGGACCTCAAAACGCATTAACCACTTAAGCCCTGGAAGATTTTACCCCCTTCCTGACCAGGGGGTTTTTTGCGATTTTTTTACTGCGTGATTTTAACGGACAATCGCGCGGTCGTGCGACGCTGTACCTAAACAAATTTTGCGTCCTTTTTTTCCCACAAACAGAGCTTTCTTTTGGTGGTATTTGATCACCTGTGCGATTTTTTGATCATGCGCTATAAACAAAAAAAGAGCGTAAATTTTGCAAAAATAACAATATTTTTCACTTTTTTTTATATGAAATCCCCCCCCCCCCAAAAAAAAATGTAAAAGTCAAAATTTTTTAACATTTTCGGCCAATTTGTTTTCTGCTACCTATGTTTGGTAAAAAAAATCGCAAAAAGCGTATTTTGATTGGTTTGCGCAAAAGTTATCGCGTTTACTAACAAAGGGAAAGATTTTTGTCATTTTTGGTGTTTTTTATTTTAACGAGTAATGGCGGCGATCTGCGATTTTTTTTGCGGTACTGCGACATTGCGGCGGACAGATCGGACCCTTGACTGACATTTTTGACACTTTTGGGGGTACCAGTGACATTACTGCAGTAATCAGTGCTATACATATGCACTGTTACTGTAAAAATGACACTAGCAGGGAAGGGGTTAACTGTATTGGACAGGGAGGGGTTAAGTGTGTCCTAGGGGCGTGATTCTAACTGTGATGGGACAGGTCTCCTATTGTAAAAACAGAGATCAATGGTTCTACATAGTAGAACCGTCTGATCTCCATTTTTACACAGGGGAGAATGACAGGCGGCTTGTTTACATAAGCCACCCGCCTTTCTCCCGCTCTACCGGCGATCGTAGTGTGACCGGCAGACATCGGGTCCGCCGGTCACACGCCCGGACTCCTTTGTGAACGAGCCTCAGCGGGCGCGCGCTGGCCCGCTATTGGCTCAAAACCCGGTGACAGGCTAGCGACGTAGATCTACGTCACTCTGCCTGGCCGGGGCTGACTGCCGCAGTAAATATACTGTGCGCAGTCGGCAACCGGTTAAAATCGGCCCAAAGTAGTGCAGGGACTACTTTGAAGTAGTTGCGACTTGAAGCCGTACAGATATGAACGGAACTCATTGGAAATCATGGTTTTCATGCGACTTTGCAGTCCCAAATCGCAGGATAAGTCGCACAAGTGTGAAAGGAGCCTTACTGAGCTTTAGGGAATCTGCTAGAAAAATCTGCACCTGTGTTCCCAGCTCCACCCACCGGGAGATTACACAGAGGGGAAAGCTTACATTTTTTGATCAAAGTAACATTACTAAAACTGTGGAAGGACTGAAGATTTTCTGATTTGTGCAAAAGGAGCATACTTGCCAACTGTCCCCCTTTTGCCAGGACAGTCCCAGCAAACAGGAGCCTGTCCCTGTCCCAGGTAATTTACTCTCTAATTTACTACATATTTTTGGTAGTAAATTAAAAAAAAAAATCCCAATAAGTGTATTTTGATTGGTTTGCGCAAAAGTTATCGCGTCTACAAACTAGGAAATAGATTTATGTCATTTTTTTAAATTTATTTTTTACTAGTAATGGCGGCAAACAGCGATTTTTAGCGGGACTACGACATTGAGGAGGACAAATCGGACACCTAACTGACACTTTTGGGGGGACCAGTGACATTACTACAGTAATCAGTGCTAGAAATATGCACTGTTACTGTAATAATGACACTGGCAGGGAAGGGGTTAACCCCAGGGGTGATCAAAGGGTTAAGTGTGTTCCTAGGCAGTGCTTTCTAACTGAATGGGGGTTGTACTCACTGGATGAACGCAGAAATCTGTGTTCCTGAATACGAGGAACACAGGATCACTGTGTTCATCTTTGACAGAACAGCGGTCTGCTGTGTTTACATCGGCAGAGGGGTTTGTAGCCCTGTTTTAGGGTGACAATGCTGCTCCTCCATAGATAAAGTGCAGTGAGCGTTGTCACCTAAGCACAGGAAGTGCATTGCTGGTAGAATCAGATGGAAAATAACAAAAAAAAAAAAAAAGGAAAAACAAAACAGATCCGGCAACGACAGGACTGCAATATATGAGATTTTTGTTTTAGGGTTTCTATATACTTTACCACCAATAATGACTTTACAGAAGAACAACAAGTCCCAGCGTGCCAGCAAGGGACAGACGTTCAGGACGCCATGGGCACTCTATATTTGCCGGCTTTGTCTTAGCTCTGCTCACAGTGTATCTCTAATTTGATTCATTGTTCAATCAGCGTCGGGTAGCACAAGGGGTTAAGGCGTTGGCGGGCGGTAATGATGGATCCAGGCTTTCACGCTGCTGATTAGATTGGCCCTTAGCAGCGAGGATAAATTGGGCCTGATCTTTGTCGGTGAGGCTGTGTGTCACACCGGATTAAATTAACAATGATTAATTGGGTCGTTGCACGGGAGTTACATGAAGCATAGACGTCGCAATGGGTTTAATTCGCTGTAACGACATTACAGGCCAGCGTCAAATGCCAAAGGACACGTAGAGGCCGCGTCCCGCCGACCGACCTGACGGGAAATATGAAGAGTTAACACCCGCGTTCAAAATGTCAGATGAAAAAGCAGAATTTACCAAATAACTTTCCTGTATTACCGAAAAAAAAGATCCATTTATGTCACTTGTATAATATATCTGATATCTGGAGAGCAGTGATGTCACTCCTGTATAATATATCTTATATCTGGAGAGCGGTGATGTCACTCCTGTATAATATATCTTATATCTGCAGAGCGGTGATGTCACTCCTGTATAATATATCTTATATCTGGAGAGCGGTGATGTCACTCCTGTATAATATATCTTATATCTGGAGAGTAGTGATGTCACTCCTGTATATTTATCTTATATCTGGAGAGTGGTGATGTCACTCCTGTATAATATATCTGATATCTGGAGAGTGGTGATGTCACTCCTGTATATTTATCTTATATCTGGAGAGTGGTGAGGTCACTCCTGTATAATATATCTTATATCTGGAGAGCAGTGATGTCACTCCTGTATATTTATCTTATATCTGGAGAGTGGTGATGTCACTCCTGTATAATATAACTTATATCTAGAGAGCGGTGAGGTCACTCCTGTATAATATATCTGATATCTGGAGAGCTGTGATGTCACTCCTGTATAATATATCTTATATCTAGAGAGCGGTGATGTCACTCCTGTATAATATATCTTATATCTGGAGAGCGGTGATGTCACTCCTGTATAATATATCTTATATCTGGAGAGTTGTGATGTCACTCCTGTATAATATATCTTATATCTGGAGAGTTGTGATGTCACTCCTGTATAATATATCTTATATCTGGAGAGCAGTGATGTCACTCCTGTATAATATATCTTATATCTGGAGAGCTGTGATGTCACTCCTGTAATATATAACCCACCAGGAGAGCGGTGAATCCTGTGATGTGTATCTCTTATGTAGATAAAAGCGGAGCGGGGGATCTGTCTATCTCATTGACTGCCTGATGAAGTTGTACCCCGGCTCGGTGGCTCTGTCACGGCGGAGTGTGTGAGGCTCATTGATTTGCAGCGTGCGTTGCCTCCTATTATCGGGGACGATGTTCCATCTCCTGACCTACTTAAAAGCGTCTCCGTGCTGTGCTGCACACGGACAGAGAGAGCGGAGAAGTGAGGTGCAATTACCTCCAGATCTTGTCAGCCGCCCACATAGCCTGGTGAAAGCGCGTCAGAGACCCCCTGCAGCAATTCACAGCCCGCTAATGTTCAATCTGCTTAAAGGGCAACTCCACCCAAACACAGGGAGACTGTTTTTCTTGATAAAAGCTTTGTAAAGCAAGACAGATAACCTTGCCCCCCCACCACCATCTCTGCAGTACTCAACTCATCACCTCCTATAAAACCCGTCCACCTCCAGCTTATAGTACAGCCACTCCTACCACAAGCCTGATTTCAGGTTTCAGCTGATGTGAAACCTAAAGTAGACTTGAACCCTGACTGAATGACAGTTAGACCCCGTTCACACTGGGGCGATCCGACTTGCCGGGGCGACCTCACAGGTTGCGGCGCAGAGCTCGCACCCCGACCTCGGAGCGGCCGGCACGGACTTCATAACATTGAAGTCTATGCAGGTCGCTCCAGGTCGCCCCAAAGAAGCTCCGGACCCTTTTTCTAAGTCGGAGCGACTTGTGTCGCTCCTATTAGAACGGGTCCACAGCTTCTCTATGGCAGGCGACCTACGGCGACCTGTCAGGCGACCAGGTCGCCTGACAGGTCGCCCCAGTGTGAACGGGGTCTTAGATTGTTCTGTGTATCATCAAGTGTTATTTATTATTATTATTATTTTATTTATTTTTTTTAATCATTGTTTTTTAGCTTCTTACCTTAACTGATCTCCTGCAGCCTCTTTGCAGCCACTTTCTTTCTACATGCACTCGAGTAACGGCTACATAGTATTTCTCAGGACAATGATAGTGACAACAGTAGACCATATCTGAATATTTTGTCTATTACTGGGTGGCACAGTGGTGTAGTGGTTAGCACTTTCACCTAGCAGCAAGAGGGTCGCTGGTTCGAATCCCAACCACAACACTACCTGCCTGGAGTTTGCATGTTCTCCCTGTGCCTGCGTGGGTTTCCTCCGGTACTCCGGTTTCCTCCCACACTCCAAAGACATGCTGGTAGTTTAATTGGATCCTGTATAAAAAAATTGGCCCTACTGTGTATGTATGCGAGTTAGGGACCTTAGATTGTAAGCTCCTTGAGGGCAGGGACTGATGTGAATGTACAATGTATATGTAAAGCGCTGCGTAAATTGACAGCGCTATATAAGTACCTGAAATAAATAATAAATTACAATGCATTGCCATTGTTTTGGTACACTGGGTGCATTAGAGATGAATAGCAGCAAAGCATATACTGCGTGTAGGCATGCATGGTGGTAATGCGGGCATTATTGCAACAATAAAGTCTAAATGGGTCCTAAAGGTTTGCAAGGAATTTTATTTTGCACCCCTTAATTATTTTCCATGGATGGTATTCCCTCTCAATGCATATCAAGCTTACAATGGTACAGTGCATCCAGAAAGTATTCACAGAGCTTCACTTTTTCCACATTTTGTTATGCTACCGCCTAATTCCAAATATATAATTCCAAGTATAAGCTGAGGCCCCTACTTTTACCACAAAAAGATGGGAAAAATCATTGACTCGAGTATAAGCCTAGGGTGAGAATGCAGGGCGGCAGGCATGGTACAGGAGAATGCAGGGTGACTGGCATGGTACAGGAGAATGCAGGGTGACTGGCATGGTACAGGAGAATGCAGGGTACTGGCATGGTGCAGGAGAATGCAGGGTACTGGCATGGTACAGGAGAATGCAGGGTACTGGCATGGTGCAGGAGAATGCAGGGTACTGGCATGGTGCAGGAGAATGCAGGGTACTGGCATGGTACAGGAGAATGCAGGGTACTGGCGTGGTGCAGGAGAATGCAGGGTACTGGCGTGGTGCAGGAGAATGCAGGGTACTGGCGTGGTACAGGAGAATGCAGGGTACTGGCATGGTGCAGGAGAATGCAGGGTACTGGCGTGGTGCAGGAGAATGCAGGGTACTGGCGTGGTACAGGAGAATGCAGGGTACTGGCATGGTGCAGGAGAATGCAGGGTACTGGCATGGTGCAGGAGAATGCAGGGTACTGGCATGGTACAGGAGAATGCAGGGTACTGGCATGGTGCAGGAGAATGCAGGGTACTGGCATGGTGCAGGAGAATGCAGGGTACTGGCATGGTACAGGAGAATGCAGGGTACTGGCATGGTGCAGGAGAATGCAGGGTACTGGCATGGTGCAGGAGAATGCAGGGTACTGGCATGGTACAGGAGAATGCAGGGTACTGGCATGGTGCAGGAGAATGCAGGGTACTGGCATGGTGCAGGAGAATGCAGGGTACTGGCATGGTACAGGAGAATGCAGGGTACTGGCATGGTACAGGAGAATGCAGGGTACTGGCATGGTGCAGGAGAATGCAGGGTACTGGCATGGTGCAGGAGAATGCAGGGTACTGGCATGGTACAGGAGAATGCAGGGTACTGGCATGGTACAAGAGGATCCGGGGTTGTGGGCATACTATAGGAGATGCAGTGCTGTGGGCATGGTACAAGTGGACCATGCCCGCAGCACTACATCCCTTGCAGTACCTTCCCTAATGGCAGGTAGTGCAGCTGTCTCACTTACCTGTTCCAGAGGCGCCTTCATTTTAAAAATGGCGCCGCCCGGTGCCGACACGTCATTGCGCACGCGCCGCCGCCGCTTGTATACTTTCGGCTATTCCCGGCCTCTCCCAAGCGACATGTATGCGCCGGGCGGCGCCATTTTTAAAGCTTAAGCACGTCAGAGCGGCCAGGGACTTTTTTTTTTTTTTCTTGACTCGAGTATAAGCCGAGGGGGACGTTTTCAGCACAAAAAAATGTGCTGAAAAACTCGGCTAATACTCGAGTATATACGGTATTTTCCTCAAAATTCTACAAACAATCCCCCCATAATGACAATGTGAAAGAAGTTTGTTTGAAATGTCTGCAAGTTTCTTAAAAATGAAAAAAAATCCCATATGCATAAGTATCACAGCCTTTGCCCAATACTTTGGTGAAGCTCTTTTGGTACCAATTAAAGCCTCAAGTCTTTGTGAGTATGATGCTACAAGCTTGGCACATCTATTTTTGGGCAGTTTCCCCCATTCTTCTTTGAAGGACCTCTCAAGCTCCATCAGGTTGGATGGGGAGCGCCAGTGCACAGCCATTTTCAGATCTCTCCAGAGATGTTCAATCAGGTTCAAGTCTGGGCTCTGGCTGGGACACTCAAAGGCATTCACAGAGTTGTTCCATAGCCACTCCTTTGTTATCTTGGCTGCGTGCTTAGGGTCGTTGTCCTGTTGGAAGATAAACCTTTACCCTGACCTGAGGTCCAAAGTGCTCTGGAGCAGGTCTCCATCAAGGATGTCTCTGTACATTGCTGCATTCCTCTTTCCCTCGATCCTGACTAGTCTCCTAGTTCCTGCTGCTGAAAAACATCCCCACAGCATGTGGCTGCCACCACCATGCTTCACTGTAGGGATGGTATTAGCCAGGTGATGAGCGGTGCCTGGTTTCCTGCAGACATGACGCTTGCCATTCAGGCCAAAGTGTTCAATCTTTGTTTCATCAGACCATGGAATTTTGTTTCTCATGGTCTGAGAATCCTCCAGGTGCCTTTTGGCAAACTCCAGGTGGGCTTTCATGTGCCTTTTACTAAGGAGTGGCTTCCGTCTGGCCTCTCTTCCATACAGGCCTGATTGGTGGAGTGCTGCAGAGATGGTTGTTCTTCTGGAAGGTTCTCCTCTCTCCACAGAGAAACACTGGAGCTCTGTCAGAGTGACCACTGGGCTCTTGGTCGTCTCCCTGACTAAGGCCCTTCTCCCCCGATTGCTCAGTTTGGCCAGGTGGCCCACTCTAGGAAGAGTCCTGGTGGTTCCAAGCTTTTTCCATTTATGGATGATGGAGGCCACTATGGTCGTTTTTTCTGTACCCTTCCCCAGATCTGTGCCTCCATACAATCCTGTCTCGGAGGTCTACAGGCAATTTCTTGGACTTCATGGCTTGGTTTGTGCTCTGACATGCACTGTTAACTGTGGGAACTTACATAGACAGGTGTGCGCCTTTCCAAATCATGTCCAATACACTGAATTTACTATAAGTGGACTCCAATCAAGTTGTAGAAACATCTCAAGGATGATCCGTGGATACAGGATGCAACTGAGCTCAATTTTGAGTGTCATGGCAAAGGCTGTAATACTTATGTATACGGGATTTTTGTCTTTTATTTTTATTAAATTTGCAAAGATTTTCATCCATTTTAAATCTGTTTTTCATCCATTTTGAATCCGTTTTTCTTCCGTTTTTCATCCATTTTTCATTCATTTTTCATTTATTTTTCGTTAGTTTTTCATCCGTTTTTGAACCATTTTCATCCGTTTTTCATCCATTTTTCATTAGTTTTTCATCCATTTTTCATCCGTTTTTCATCTTTTTTTTTTTTTTTTCATCCACTACCAATGCAAAAACGAACCATTTGTCAGTTTACATCCATTTTTCGTCCGATACATTTTTTTAACGCAAGAAAAATAGGACTTTTATCCATTCAAAAAAGAACGGATATTGACAGAAGCGGATGAGAACGGATGTAAACGGATGATCATTCGTTGTCCATAGGAATGCATTGATGTCCGTTTTTCATCCGTCAACGGATGGATGACGACAGACAAATGGTCCGTATGTATGAAAGGGGCCGTAAATCACTGGATAGGAAGGATGATATCTCCATCATCACTGCAGCTTTTAGTGATGGCGATTCCCTTCACTGTAAAAGCTTTCCTAGCGGCTATAGAGCCACTGGATTACATTTACAGGAGGTGGACAAACAAATGACAACTTCAAAAAACTCGCCATGCATCTTACTAAATACCTTGGACTGTCCACTTTCCAAAAAGGGGTCATTTATGGGGTATTTTTACTGTCCTGGCATTTTGGGGCCTCAAGAAATAAGATCTGTCAGTCTCTCATGACTAATTTTCAGATATATCCAATAGTTTGTGGACTCTATAACTTTCCTACAGGTAAATAATATACACTAATTTGTATTATTTTCACTATAGAAATGTAGCAGAATACATTTTGGCCAAAATTCATGAAGAATAATTATTTATTTGCAAAATTTTAGAACAGAAACAAGGAAAAACGTTTTCTTTTTTTTTTTTTGTTTTTTTTTTTATTTTAATTTCGGTCTTTTTTTTTATTTGTTTAGCAAAAAATAAAAAACCCAGTGGTGATTAAATACCACCAAAGGTAAGCTCTATTTGTGTGAACAAAACTATAAAAATATAGTTTGGGTACAGTATTACATGACCGTGCAATTGTCATTCAAAATGTGACAGCACTGAAAGCTGAACATTGGCCTGGCCAGGAAGGGGCTAAAAGAGTCCGCTATTGAAGTGGTTAAAGCATGAAGTTAGGTATCTATTTACTCAGCGTAACATCATCTTTTATTTTTCAAAAACATTCAATTTTTTTTTTTTTGCATTAAAATTTATTAAAATATATTTTTTTCAAAAAATAATAAATAAAAAACAAAAAAGGCTGCACAAATATCCTGTAACATAAAAGTATAAGTAAAAGTATGCAACACCCACCATTTTATTCTCTGGGGCCACTGCTTAAAAAATATATAATGTTTGGGGGTTCTAAATAGTTTTTAAGAAAAAAAAACAATTTTTTTTTTTTTACGTGTAGGAGAGGGATGTGACAATTGGCTCAGACTGGAAGTGGTTAAGAGATTGGAAATTACCACTGAAGTGACATTGACAATTTGATGGGAGATTTTATACTGGTGTAATTATACTGAACACGCGGCCTCATCATTCTCAGAATGAACACAGAGGTGGATGAAAGGTTCTCCTTCATGTATATATATATATATATATATATATATTCCGGGGGGATCTTGGCATCCAATTATAGATAACTTATATGGTTCTTATTACTCAGCGTAACATCATCTTTTATTTTTCAAAATAATTAGCTTTATTTTTTTTTTGTGCATTAAAATTTATTAAAATTTATTTTAAAAAAAAAAAGCTGCACAAATATTCTGTAACATAAAAGTATAGGCCAAAGTGTACAACACCCAACATTTTATTCTCTGGGGTCACTGTTTAAAAAATATATAATGTTTGGGGGTTCTAAATAGTTTTCTAGAAAAAAAAAATGTATATGTGTAGGAGAGGGATGTCAGAATTGGCTCAGACTGGAAATGGTTAAGAGACTGGAAATGACCACTGAAGTGACACTGACGTGTTAAATTTGATGGGAGATTTTAGGCCCCTTTCACACATACGGTCCGTTCAGTTCATCAGTTCAGTCACGTCAAAATGTATCAGTTTTCCATCCGTTTTTCATCCATTTTTCATCCGTTTTTCATCAGTTGTCATCCGTTTTTCGTCAGTTGTTATCCGTTTTTCATCTGTTTTTCGTCAGTTGTTATCCGTTTTTCATCCGTTTTTCGTCAGTTATCTGTTTTTCATCCGTTTGTCATCCGTTGTCATCCGTTTTTCATCCGTTGTCATCCGTTTTTCGTCCGATCCGTTCTTTTGACGGATGAAAAATAGGGCATTCATACGTTCAAAAAAACGGACATTGACGGAAGCGGATGAAAACGGATGTTAACTGACGATCATCTGTTGTCATCCGTTTTTACATAGAGATACATCGATGTCCGTTTTTCATCCGTCAACGGATGGATGAAAAACGGACAAACGGACAGCATGTGTGAAAGGGGCCTTAGACTGGTGTAATTATACTGAACACGCGGCCTCATCATTCTCAGAATGAACACAGAAGTGGATGAAAGGTTCTCCTTCATGTATATATATGTATTCCGGGGGGATCTTGGCATCCAATTATAGATAACCTATATGATTCTTTTTACTCAGTGTAACATCTTCTTTTATTTTTCAAACAAATTAGCTATTTTTTTTTTTTTTTGTGCATTAAAATTTATTAAAGTGTATTTTTTTCAAAACCTTATGAATAAAAAAAAAAAAAAAAAAAAGCTGCACACATATCCTGTAACATAAAAGTACAGTAAAACCTTGGATTGCGAGCATAATTCGTTCCGGAAGCATGCTTGTAATCCAAAGCACTCTTATATCAAAGCAAATTTCCCCATAAGAAATAATGGAAACTCAGATGATTCGTTCCACAACCATTTATTCATAAGTCCTTCAGTTTATAGTCCATATAAAAAGATTATAGCATTGCGATAGGTTATATAACCATAAAATGTCCATCCACAAATAGCCCCTTCCACAAGGGGATTAGAAGCAAAATCCAGTAGGAGCTACAGAGTATCAAAGAGAAGAGAGGTGCCTCTAAGTGTAGCAATATGGTTCTATTTAATGAAGGTACAACATTTAGCAACTCACATGGTTAATGAATAAAACAGGCACATCTAAGTACTGTATGCAGGCATCCGGGGTAAAGCTGTCCACATAGACTATCTTCTGCACCACCGGCTGCCAGTCTGTAATCCTGACCGGGAAGACCACCCTGCAGTAAAGGGATCTGAAAGCGAGGGGCAGCATGGAAGGGATGACGTAGATGGCGGTGCAGGGGATGGTCTATGTGGACAGCTTTAGCCTGGATGCCTGCATACTTAGATGTGCCTGTTCCAATCATCAACCATGTGAGTTGCTAAATGTTGTACCTTCATTAAATTTAACCATATTGCTACACTTCGAGGCGCCTCTCTTCTCTTTTATACTCAGCTGTGACTTGAGGCTACTTGTATATCAAGACATCGCTTGTAAACCAAGTCAAAATTTATTTGAAAATTTTGCTTGTCTTGCAAAGCGCTCTTAAACCAAGTTACTCTCAAACCAAGGTTTTACTGTATAAGTAAAAGTATGCAACACCCACCATTTTATTCTCTGGGGCCTCTGCTTAAAAAATATATACTGTTTGGGGGTTCTAAATAGTTTTCTAGAATTTTTTTTTTTTTTTTAGGAGAGGGATGTCAGAATTGACTCAGACTGGAAGTGGTTAAGAGATTGGAAATGACCACTGAAGTGACACTGACGTGTTAAATTTGATGGGAGATTTTAGTGATGGGGTACAAAGACTGGTATAATTATACTGAACACACGGCCTCATCATTCTCGGAATGAACACAGAGGTGGATGAAAGGTTCTCCTTCATGTATGTATATATATATATTTATTCCGGGGAGATCTTGGCATCCAATTATAGATAACCTATATGGTTCTTTTTACTCAGTGTAATATTATCTTTTATTTTTCAAAAAAAATAGCCCTTTTTCTGTTACACGCCTCCAGCACACCAATCCCAAATTACAAACAATCTATTATTCCACATCTGATAAACGCAGATAAAATATGTATTCCCCTCAAGTGGAAAGACGTAAACCCACCCAATGTTAATTTGTGGATAAAAAAGGTTGAGGAAATAAATAAATTAGAGAATCTAGTATTATCTGCTCGTCAACAGCTAGATAAATACAAGAAGAAATGGAAACAATGGAATGATTATGTTAACTCAGAAGAGTGCCAATCTTTAATCATAGAATAAGAAATATTGATAGGAGAATGGATATGTGAAATACGATTAATAGAGTGTTGATATTCGTATGGCCTCCATGATTTTTTTTTATTTATTTTTTTTATATATTATTAATAATTATTATAATATTAAATTTTTTTTATGTATTATTAATAATTATTATAATATTAAATAATTTTTTTTTTTTTTCAATTATTTTTTGGTTATTTGATTTGACTGTTTGTTGATAAGAAAAGGGTAGGAAAAGGTGATTTGGGATCAGTTATAGTTATATAATTAAGATGTTTTCTAGAATGAATTATCATGTTTTCTTTTCTTTTTTATTTTTTTATGTATTATTAATAATTATTATAATATTAAATTTTTTTTTTTTTCGATTATTTTTTGGTTATTTGATTTGACTGTTTGTTGATAAGAAAAGAGTAGGAAAGGTGATTTGGGATCAGTTATAGTTATATAATTAAGATGTTTTCTAGAATGAATTATCATGTTTTCTTTTCTTTTTTATGACACTGGAAAAAATTAAAAGATGGATTGTAACGTATAGACTGTATATGTAACTGAACTTAAATAAATAAAGATAACATTTGAAAAAAAAATAAAAATTAGCTATTGGTTTTTTTTTGTGCATTAAAATTTAATAAAGTGTATTTTTTCAAAAAAATCATGAATAAAAAAAAAAAAAAAAAAAACCTACACAAATATCCTGTAACATAAAAGTATAAGTAAAAGTATGCAACACCCACCATTTTATTCTCTGGGGCCTCTGCTTAAATAATATGTAATGTTTGGGGGTTCTAAATAGTTTTCTAGAAAATTTTTTTTTTTTTTTTTTTTTACGTGTAGGAGAGGGATGTCAGAATTGGCTCAGACTGGAAGTGGAGATTGGAAATGACCAGTGAAGTGATACCGACGTGTTAAATATGATGGGAGATTTTTGACTGGTGTAATTATACTGAACACGCAGCCTCATCATTCTCGGAATGAACGCAGAGGTGGATGAAAGGTTCTCCTTCATGTATATATATATATTCCGGGGGATCTTGGCATCCAATTATAGATAACCTATATGGTTCTTTCATCAGAGGTTGCCGCTTGCTATACAGAAGACATTTTTTTCCTCCTTCCTAATTCTGACCTTTTTAAAATCCCAGAAGAGCGCAGAAGCGTTCTCACATTTAAATGATGAAATTCAAAACTGCGGCCGGCCGGCGGCTGATGGACGGAGGGGGGGAGGGGGGGGGGGTTAGACGCATTGGCTTCTTCGGCTCAGATCAGCCTAATTGGATGGAGTGTCAGGTCGGGACCTGCATGGGGTGTTAGGGGTTAATGGCGTTCTGCGACGGTGGGGACATGTTACCTGGAACGCTCTGCTTCATCTATTATTAACTGAGCGACATTCACAGACCTGCCCCACGCACCGCTAATGACCTTCCCCTGGGACGCCGCAAACACAACACATCATCGCGCTAATCTCCCCCAGGCTGTTTACACTCCAGCTGCTATGCCGAGGAACCCGCGTAAGGGAAGATCCATGGCGAGGCCCGGTGGGTTTGGTTAATAAAAGCCCCGAGCCTCAGAAACAAAATACAATGATAACAGGATGTCAATCATGCCACAATTTCTAGTGAATTGATAGGCTGCATTCTCAGTGATGTCACCGGTCTCTAGTGAATGGATAGGCTGCATTATCAGTGATGTCACCGGTCTCTAGTGAATGGATAGGCTGCATTCTCAGTGATGTCATCGGTCTCTAATGCATGGATAGGCTGCATTCTCAGTGATGTCACCGGTCTCTAGTGAATGGACAGGCTGCATTATCAGTGATGTCACCGGTCTCCAGTGATTAGATAGGCTGCATTCTCAGTGATGTCACCGGTCTCTAGTGCATGGATAGGCTGCATTCTCAGTGATGTCACCGGTCTCTAGTGCATGGATAGGCTGAATTCTTAGTGATGTCACCGGTCTCTAGTGAATGGATAGGCTGCATTCTCAGTGATGTCATCGGTCTCTAGTGAATGGATAGGCTGCATTCTCAGTGATGTCATCGGTCTCTAGTGAATGGATAGGCTGCATTCTCAGTGATGTCATCGGTCACTAGTGAATTGATAGGCTGCATTCTCAGTGATGTCACCAGTCTCTAGTGATTGGATAGGCTGCATTCTCAGTGATGTCACCGGTCTCTAGTTAATGGATAGGCTGCATTCTCAGTGATGTCACCGGTCTCTAGTGATTGGATAGGCTGCATTCTCAGTGATGTCACCGGTCTCTAGTGAATGGATAGGCTGCATTCTCAGTGATGTCATCGGTCTCTAGTGAATGAATATACTGCATTCTCAGTGATGTCACCGGTCTCTAGTGAATGGATAGGCTGCATTCTCAGTGATGTCATCGGTCACTAGTGAATTGATAGGCTGCATTCTCAGTGATGTCACCAGTCTCTAGTGATTGGATAGGCTGCATTCTCAGTGATGTCACCGGTCTCTAGTGAATGGATAGGCTGCATTCTCAGTGATGTCACTGGTCTCTAGTGAATGGATAGACTGCATTCTCAGTGATGTCATCGGTCACTAGTGAATTGATAGGCTGCATTCTCAGTGATGTCACCAGTCTCTAGTGATTGGATAGGCTGCATTCTCAGTGATGTCACCGGTCTCTAGTGATTGGATAGGCTGCATTCTCAGTGATGTCATTGGTCTCTAGTGATTGGATAGGCTGAATTCTCTGTGATGTCATTGGTCTCTAGTGATTGGATAGGCTGCATTCTCAGTGATGTCACCGGTCTCTAGTGAATGGATAGGCTGCATTCTCAGTGATGTCATTGGTCTCTAGTGAATAGATAGGCTGCATTCTCAGTGATGTCACCGGTCTCTAGTGAGTGGATAGGCTGCATTCTCTGTGATGTCATCGGTTTCTAGTGAATGGAAAGGCTGCATTCTCAGTGATGTCACCGGTCTCTAGTGAATGGATAGACTGCATTCTCAGTGATGGCACCGGTCTCTAGTGAATGGATAGAGTGCATTCTCAGTGATGTCATCGGTCTCTAGTGAATGGATAGGCTGCATTCTCAGTGATGTCATCGGTCTCTAGTAAATGGATAGGCCACATTTTTAGTGATGTCACTGCCTGTCTCTAGTGAATGGATAGGCTGCATTCTCGGTGATGTCATCAGTCTCTAGTGAATGGATAGGCTGCATTCTCAGTGATGTCACCGGTCTCTAGTGAATGGATAGGCTGCATTCTCAGTGATGTCATCAGTCTCTAGTGAATGGATAGGCTGAATTCTCAGTGATGTCACTGCTCTTTAATGAATGGATAGGCTGCATTCTCAGTAATGTCATCGGTCTCTAGTGATTGGATAGGCTGCATTCTCAGTGATGTCATCAGTCTCTAGTGAATGGATAGGCTGAATTCTCAGTGATGTCACTGCTCTTTAATGAATGGATAGGCTGCATTCTCAGTAATGTCATCGGTCTCTAGTGATTGGATAGGCTACATTCTCAGTGATGCAATTTGTCTCTAGTGATTGGATAGGCTGAATTCTCTGTGATATCACCGGTCTCTAGTGAATGGATAGGCTACATTCTCAGTGATGTCATTGGTCTCTAGTGAATGGATAGGCTGCATTCTCAGTGATGTCACCGGTCTCTAGTGAATGGATAGGCTGCATTCTCAGTGATGTCATTGGTCTCTAGTGAATGGATAGGCTACATTCTCAGTGATGTCACCAGTCTCTAGTGAATGGATAGGCTACATTCTCAGTGATGTCATTTGTCTCTAGTGATTGGATAGGCTGCATTCTTAGTGATGTCACCGGTCTCTAGTGAATGGATAGGCTGCATTCTCTGTGATGTCATCGGTTTCTAGTGAATGGATAGGCTGCAAGGCTTCTATGTTGTAATACATCTTAAATCGAAATAGAAGATTATAAAAACATGTCCCTGATGTCCCCCCCCCCCCCCCCAGCTGTCCGCATGCTCTGCGCTCCTCTGGCAGGTAGAAATGTGTACATACTTCTACAGAGAGACGCGCTCGGTGCACATCTGGGTGGCAGATTAGCTGGCAGATGTTTCATTGTCAGTTTCAGTCCTCTGTGGATTATTTATCTGATTTCCTCTGAACAGAAGATCAGGAACAGTGACAAATGCTCAGGATATGAGGGATGGAAGTAGCCGGTGGGGGAGGGGGGCTCTTGGGATTGGATGCCTTATTCCAACTGTCAGATAGATTGCTATGCAGCAGCATAAGCCTATTATCATACTTTGATCATCAGGAAGACACAGAGACAGCACTACCTATTCCTGAGGAACTACAAGACCCAGCAGAGGCCTCATAATCCCTTCTGCAGATGACCCCATTACTGACCTCTATAGAGATCTGCAGAACATTGCTCTGTCTTATCTACCCTGGACAGATATAAACTGAGATATTCCACAGATTATTCAATCACTGACCTCTATAGAGATCTGCAGAACATTGCTCTGTTTTATCTACTCCTGACAGATATAAACTGAGATATTCCACAGATAATTCAATCACTGACATCTATAGAAACCTGCAGAACATTGCTCTGTCTTATCTACTCTGGACAGATACATAGTGAGATATTCTGCAGATTATTCCATCACTGACCTCTACAGGGATCTGCAGAACATTGCTCTGTCCCATCTACCTCCTGACAGATACATATTAATATATTCTGCAGATTATTTCATCACTGCCCTCTGTAGAGATATGTCCTTTCTACCTTGGACAGATATATATACATATACTCTGCAGATTATTGCATTACAATCAGACCTAGAGATACGCAGAACATCACTCTCTCTATCCTATCTCCTTCAGGATCATAAATAATATTCTGCAGAGTATTCCATCAGTGACCCCTCTAGAGATCTGCAGAAAATTGCACTGTCTTATCTACTCCTGACAGATATAAACTGAGATATTCCACAGATAATGAAATCACTGACGTCTATAGAAATCTGCAGAGCATTCATTGCTCTGTCTTATCTACCCTGGATAGATACATAGTGAGACATTCTGCAGATTATTCCATCACTGACCTCTACAGGGATCTGCAGAACATTGCTCTGTCCCATCTACCTCCTGACAGATACATATTAATATATTCTGCAGATTATTTCATCACTGCCCTCTGTAGAGATATGTCCTTTTTACCTTGGACAGACATATATATACATATACTCTGCAGATTATTGCATTACAATCAGACCTAGAGATACGCAGAACATTACTCTCTCTATCCTATCTCCTTCAGGATCATAAATAATATTCTGAAGAGTATTCCATCAAGTGACCCCTCTAGAGATCTGCAGAACATTGCTCTGTCCTATCTCCCTCCTGACAGATACATATCGATATATTCTGCAGATTAGTCCATCAAAGACCTTTTTAAGAGATCTGCAGAACATTGCTCTGTCCTATCTCCCTCCTGACAGATACATATTGATATATTCTGCAGACTATTCCATCAAAGACCTTTTTAAGAGATCTGCAGAACATCACTCCATCCCATCGACCCCCTGACATATACGCATGTATAAATTGGCAAGACTATTCCATCACTGACCTCTCTAGAAATCTACAGAACATTGCTCTATCCCATTTATCATGGATTATGGATACATATAAATGCTCTGTAGATTATTGCATTACTAACATCCCTAGAGATTAAACAGCAAAATGTTCTGTTCTATCCTCCTCCTGGTAGATACATAACATTCTGCAGATTATTCCATCAATGACCTCTCCAGAGAACATTGCTCTGTTCCATCTAACCCTTGACAGATACATATTGAAATATCCTGCAGATTATTCCATCACTGACCTCTCTATAATCTACACAGAACATCACTCTGTTCCATCTACCCTGGATGGATACATATCAATATACTCTGCAGATTATTGCACTACTAACATCCCTAGAGATCCGCAGAACATTGCTTTGTCCTATCTTCCTCCTGGCAGATACATAACATTCTGTATATTATTCCATCAATGACCTTTTAGGCGGTCTGCAGAGCATCGCTCCATCCCATCTGCCCCCCACCACACCCCAGGCAGATACATACAGTTGGGAAAATAATTATTTGATCCCCTGCGCTTCACCTTTTTTTATATTTTGTTAGGCTGCATTCACATGTCAGCGTATTGATCGCGGGCAGAATCGCCGCGGTTCCGCCCGCGATCTGCAAATCATTGCAAATCGCGGGACGCCTGTGCATTGCCTGTGATTCGGAATAGCACCCCAAACGCTGTGCGATGTTGCCGCGATTTCCGCCTGCCGAATCGCGGTAACATCGCGTAAAAATAATCGCGGGACGCATTACGCTCCAAAGAAGCTCTTGTACTTTTTTGGGCCTAATGCGTCAAGCAATTTTTTTTTGGGAGATGTTACAGCAATTCGGCATTCGGAAATCGCGGCAACATCGCACAGCATTTGGGGTGCTATTGCAAATCACGGGCAACGCACAGGCGTCCCGCGATTTGCAATGATTTATGGAACGCGGGCGGAATCGCGGCGATTCTGCCCGCGATCAATACGCGGACATGTGAATGCAGCCTTATGTTACAGCCTTATTCGTAAATGGATTACATTCATTTTATTTTCTCGACAATCTACAAACAATACCCCATAATAACAACATGAAAGAAGTTTGTTTGAAATCTTTGCAAATTTATTAAAAATAAAAAATGAAAAAATCCCATGTACATAGGAAATTCACAGCCTTTGTCATGCCACTCAAAATTGAACTCAGGTGCACATTGATTCCACTGATCATCTTTGAGATGTTTCTACAACTTGATTGGAGTCCCCCTGTGGTAATCTCAGTTGATTGGACATGATTTGGAAAGGCACACACCTGTCTATGTAAGGTCCCACAGTTATGCCTCGTACACACGCAACGATTGTCGGCCGATTTTCGTCTTGTTAGTATGATGCTTCGGACAACCGACTCCGACTTTTCGGCCGAACAAAATCTGGTGTGCAGGCTATAAAATTTTTGTTGGCCGTCAACATAACGGCCGATTTTCTGTCAGTCAGTACAGATTTCGGCAGACAAAAATCTGATGAGCAAGACTGGGCATGCTCAGAGAAGAAAAAACACACGGAAAGTTAACCAGCACATGACATCACTTCTGAAGTTGGTTTTTGTTGGCCGAGAAAATTTGTGTGCAGTCTAGGCACATTTCAACCAACACAACAACACTGGACAAAAGTCGACCGATCGGTCGGCCAATAATCGTTGCGTGTGTACGAGGCATTGACAGGGCTTTCCAGAGCTAAAACCAAGCCATGAAGTCCAAGGAATTGTCTGTAGACCTCCGAGACAGGATTGTATGGAGGCACAGATCTGGGGAAGGGTACAGAAAAATGTCTGCAGCATTGAAAGACCCAATGAGCACAGTGACCTCCTTTATCCGTAAATGGGAGAAGTTTGGAACCACCAGGACTCTTGCTAGAGTGGGCCGCCCGGCCAAACTAAGTGTTTGGGGGAGAAGGGCCTTAGTTAGGGAAGTGACCAAAAACCAGACGGTCACTCTGACAGAGCTCCAGTGTTTCTCTATAGAGAGAGGAGAACCTTCCAGAAGAACAACCATCTCTGCAGCACTCCACCAATCAGGCCTGTATGGTAGAGTGGCCAGACGGAAGCCACTCCTCAGTAAAAGGAACATGGAAGCCCACCTGGAGATTGCCAAAAGGCACCTGAAGGACTCTCAGACCATGAGAAACAAAATTCTCTGATCTGATGAAACAAAGTTTGAACTTTTTGGCCTGAATGGCAAGCGTCATGTTTGGAGGAAACCAGACACTGCTCATCACCTGGCCAATACCATCCCTACAGTGAAGCATGGTGGTGGCAGTATCATGCTGTGGGGATGTTTTTCAGCGACAGGAACTGGGAGACTAGTCAGGATTGAGGGAAAGATGAATGCAGCAATGTACAGAGACATCCTTGACAAAAACCTGCTCCAGAGCCCTCTGGACCTCAGACTGGGGTGATGGTTCACAGGACAACGACCCTAAGCAAACAGCCAAGATAACAAAGGAGTGGCTACAGGACAACTCTGTGAATGTCCTTGAGTGTCCCAGCCAGAGCCCAGACTTGAACCCAATTGAATATCTCTGGAGAGATCGAAAAATGGCTGTGCACTGACGCCCCCCATCCAACCTGAGGGAGCTTGAGAGGTCCTGCAAAGAAGAATCGGAGAAACTGCCTAAAAATAGATGTGCCAAGCTTGTAGCATCATACTCACAAAGACTTGAGGCTGTAATTGGGGCCAAAGGTGCTTCAACAAAACATTGAGCAAAGGCTTTGAATACTTATGTACATGGAATTTTTTTCGTTTTTTATTTTAACCACTTCCGGCCCGCGCTATAGCCGAAGTACGGCTACAGCGCGGACTCGAATTTCCGGGAGGCCGTCTTTAAACGGCCTCCCAGTAACAGGCTCCCCATGCGCTCCCGCGAGCGCGCATCGGGGAAAATCTGTGTTGGCCGTGTCCCTTGGACACAGCCAATCACAGATCGTGGCGAATGGCCAATCACAGCGGACATTTACCACGTGATCGGACCGTGCAACGAGAGATGATCTCATATGTAAACATATGGGATCATCTCTCATCGCCAGCTCTCTTCACACGGAGACTGCAGTGTGAGGAAGAGGAGAGCAGATCACCGGTAAGGGGACACAAAGGAATGTAATCAGGGCACTGATCACCAGTGCCCTGATTACAGAAGAGGGGGAAAAAATGCCACAACTGCCCACAGTGCCCGTCATCAGTGCCCAGTCAGTGCCCATGGTGCTGCCAGTCAGTGCCCATCAGTGCCTGCTCTTCTAGGCACTGATGGGCACTGACTAGCAGCACTATGGGCACTGAGTGTGGGCACTGATGGTGCTGCCCATCAGTGCTGATCAGTGCCACCCGCCAGTATCCATCAGTGCCACCCATCAGTGTCACCCATCAGTGCCACCTCTCAGTGCCCATCAGTGCCGCCTCTCAGTGCCGCCCGTCAGTGCCGCCTCTCAGTTCCCAGCAGTGCCATCTATCAGTGCTCATCAGTGCCGCCTATCAGTGCTCATCAGTGCGGCATATTAGTACCTCCTCATCAGTGCCACCTCATCAGTGCCCATAAGTGCCACCTCATCAGTGCCACCTCATTAGTGCCCATCAGTGCAACCTATCAGTGCCCATCAGTGCCGCCTCATCAGCGCACATCAGTGAAGGAGAAAAATGTATTTATTTTCAAAATTTACTCACAGAAAATAAGAAAAACTTTTTTTTTTTCAAAATTTTCTGTCTTTTTTCTTTTTTTTTTGTAAGAAATATAAAAGAGAGAGGTGATTAAATACCACCAAAAGAAATCTCTATTTGTGTGAAAAAAATGATAAAAATTTCATATGGGTACAGTGTAGCATGACTGAGCAATTGTCATTCAAAGCGTGAGAGAGCTGAAAGCTGAAAATTGGCCTGGGCAGGAAGGGGGTGAAAGTGCCCAGTAGGCAAGTGGTTAAATAAATTTGCAAAGATTTCAAACAAACTCCTTTCACATCATTTTGAGGAATTGTTTGTAGAATTTTGAGGAAAATAATGAATTTAATCCATTTTGGAATAAAGCTGTAACATAACAAAATGTGGAAAAAAGTGAAGCGCTGTGAATACTTTCCAGATTCTCTGTAGAAGCCTAAACATTTCCAGGCCACCAGATTTCCCATATTACATGTGACAAAAGTGACATCAACCTGTCAGCGATAATAATTTTATATCTGAGGCCGAAGATACTTGTGAAACTCTCAGTAAGGGGCAGACGTGTACAGAGGCCCCAAGGTCACCCGGGGCCCCATTAGAGAGGTTAGGATTCTGCGTCATTAAGATGATGGATCATTTGTTTTCCTGGGAGAGACGGAGATGTAATAGCTTCTTAGGCTGTGGAATACAGAGGAGAAGAACGCCGCTCCTTCTCCAGGCCTATGCGCACAAATTCTGATCCATCTTCATTAGCGTCACTTCAAGGGCTCCTCACCTGAATGCTTCACACCGCCACGCTCTCCTCGTCTGAGCTCACAGGGTGCAATGTAAAAAAAAAATAAAAAAGTACAGCGTGCTGCGGTCGCCGTGCTACAACAAGCGCTTCTCCTCACGGGTCATTAAACCGCCTTCATTACCGCTGCTTCTCCGAGACTATTAAAAAGAGGTCAGAGCCTTGCGCATATTAACAGCGTGTACTGGGCACGTTCGCGGCGGCTCGGAATAAATTTTATTCTAAACAAGTCCAGTCGCAATGAAAGAGGTTTCACATCCACATTCATAAAATGTAACGAAATACGGCCGATCGCCCGGTGAGGCGGTATGGAGTCCTAAAGCCGTGTAAAAAAAATTGGCAGTATGAGTCGGTATATTCACAAAGTGCCGACAGTTTAATCTGCCGCCATCAAGGTCGGTGCCTCTTGTTACTGCAGAGTGCAACGCGCTAGCTGCATTGGAGGAGAATGGCAAGGCTGTGTCGAGCCGTCGCCACTCATCTACTAAGGTCGCTGTAAAGGCCCACTATTGAGAAACATATTGGGGCGGATTTACTAAAAACTGGAGAGTGCGAAATCTGGTGCAGCTCTGCATAGTAACCAATCAGTTTCCAGGTGTTATTGTCAAAGCTTAACCACTTTACCACCGGAGGATTTTGCTGTCTTACGTCTGGGCCACTTTTTGCGATTCGGCACTGTGCGACTTTAACTGACAATTGCGCGGTCGTGCGACGCTGTACCCAAACTAAATTTACGTCCTTTTTTTCCCACAAACAGAGCTTTCTTTTGGTGGTATTTGATCACCTGTGCGATTTTTACGCTATAAACAAAAAAAGAGCGTAAATTTTGAAAAAATAATAATATTTTTAACATTTTTTTCATATGAAATTCCCCCCCAAAAAAAATGTAAAAATCTAAATTTTTTTAAATTTTTGGCCAAATTGTTTTCTGCTACATATGTTTGGTAAAAAAAAATCACAATAAGCGTATTTTGATTGGTTTGCGCAAAAGGTATTGCGTTTACTAAGGGAAAGATTTCTGTCATTTTTGGTGGGTTTTTTTTTTAACTAGTAATGACGGCGATCTGCGATTTTTTTTTTTGCAGGACTGCGACATTGCGGCCGACAGATCGGACCCTTGACTGACATTTTTGACACTTTTGGGGGTACCAGTGACATTACTACAGTAATCAGTGCTATAAATATGCACTGTTACTGTAAAAATGACACTGGCAGGGAAGGGGTTAATTTTTATTGGTGATCAAGGGGTTAATGTATGCCTGGTGCTTACTGACGTGTGTGGGGGGAGGTGACTGAGTGACACAAGGACAGATCGCATGTTCAGCTATGCTGAACCCTGCAATCTGACCCAGTCTGTCACTTAGGAGATCCGCCCGCTTTGTTTACACAAGCGGGCGGATCTCCAGACTCGATTCCCCGACGATCGGGGAAGAGCAGCGGCGATCGCCGCCGCTCCTCCCCTGGCCTGACTCCCGCTGTGACTGAATACAGCGGGAGCGAGCCTCCGCGCCGAGAGAGGGGAATGTCTGGTGACGTAGGTCTACATCGCCAGACGTTATCGAGCCACTTTGCCGCAGTAGAGCTCTAGTGAGCAGCGGCAAAGTGGTTAATTGAACAAACTGAAGTTAGAAGCTGATTGGCTACCATGTACATCGGCACCAGATTTTTCACTCTCCAGTTTTAGCAAATCAACCCTACTGGATTCAGCTAATTGTATTCAACATATGATTTCCTTTTTTTTATTGTTTATAATTTTTTACTAAATTATCAAATTTATTTTAATAAAATGCTTTTGGAGTAACAATCTATATCTAAAGATAGTTTTCTTTTTAAGATACAGTCAGGTCCATAAATATTGGGACATCAACACAATTCTAATCTTTTTGGCTCTATACAGCACCACAATGGATTTGAAATGAAACAAACACGATGTGCTTTACCTGCAGACTTTCAGCTTTAATTTGAGGGTATTTACATCCAAATCAGGTGAACGGTGTAGGAATTACAACAGTTTGTATATGTGCCTCCCACTTTTTAAGGCTCCTTTCACACAGTAAGTCCGTCAAACGGATTCCGCTTTTCTCAGCCGGGGATCGAGCCGCCGATCCCCGGCTGAGCAGGAGAATGACAGCTGTGTCTCCGCACTGTGTGCGGAGACACAGCTGTCACAGCCCCATAGATCTCTATGGGGGAATCGGATGAGAACGGTCCGTCGGTCCGTTCTCATCCGATCCGCTGGACGGATGGAAAATAGGGTTTCCATCCGTCCAGATTTGACGGATCGGATCGGTTGTCAGCGGACATGTCTCCACTGCCATCCGATGCCCCATAGAGATGCATGGGGGGAACGTTCAGATCCGCCAAAAAAACGGACAGGCGGATCTGAACGGTCCGCCTGTGTGAAAGGGGCCTTAGGGACCAAAAGTAATGGAACAATTGGCTGCTCAGCTGTTCCATGGCCAGGTGTGTGTTATTCCCTCATTATCCCATTTACAAGGAGCTGATAAAAGGTCCAGAGTTCATTTCAAGTGTTCTATTTGCATTTGGAATATGTTGCTGTCACTCTCAATATGAGATCCAAAGAGCTATCACTATCAGTGAAGCAAGCCATCATTAGGCTGAAAAAAACAAAACAATCCCATCAGAGAGATAGCATTAGGTGTGGCCAAATCAACTGTTTGGAACATCCTTAAAAAGAAAGAACGCACCGGTGAGCTCAGCAACACCAAAAGACCCGGAAGACCATGGAAAACAACTGTGGTGGATGACCGAAGAATTCTTTCCCTGGTGAAGAAAACACCTTTCACAACAGTTGGCCAGATCAAGATCACTCTCCAGGAGGTAGGTGTATGTGTGTCAAAGTCAACAATCAAGAGAAGACTTCACCAGAGTGAATACAGAGGGTTCACCACAAGATGTAAACCATTGGTGAGCCTCAAAAACAGGAAGGCCAGATTAGAGTTTGCCAAACATCATCTAAAAAAGCCTTCACAGTTCTGGAACAACATTCTATGGACAGATGAGACCAAGATCAACATGTACCAGAGTGATGGGAAGAGAAGAGTATGGAGAAGGAGAGGAACTGCTCATGATCCAAAGCATACCACCTCCTCAGTGAAGCATGGTGGTGGTAGTGTCATGGCGTGGGCATGTATGGCTGCCAATGGAACTGGTTCTCTTGTATTTATTGATATGTGACTGCTGACAAATGCAGCAGAATGAATTCTGAAGTGTTTTGGGCACAGAATCGGATCGCACTAGTGTGAACCACCATGCGATACGATTCTGCTGCGGACCAAAAAAAGGGTCCTGTGCATCTTTTAGTGCGAATTCAGCCATACAAATTCAGTATGGCTGAATTTGCACCGCACAGACATCGCATGTAATTTGTCGCACCGACTTCAAAGTAGTCCCTGCACTACTTTGGCCTGATTTTATTGCGTTTTGAGGTCCAAAGACATGGGCATTGCTTCAAGCCCGTCAAAATCGCATCAAAATTGCGTCACAATCGCGGTAAAATCGTAATTTTTTCGCACAGTTGTGAAAGGGGCCTTAAGCAAATAAAAAATATGTAATATAGTAATGTTATTGTTTTAATTGAATAAAAGAATTTGAGTAGTTCTCCAACTATGTGTGATTAACCTAAAATCTGTTCTGATATCGCTGTTTTACTAACCTGACAGCTTATTATTCTAAATAGGAAACCTTCATTTTGTTTAAAAATCTGAAAGATTCTAACTACCGTCAAGAATGAGTCCTTACATTTAAAGAGCACCTGTCATTTCAAATCCATCATGGCAGCGCCTGTTAGCGGGCATCCACTCACCTGCTGCCGCCACGTCCCTCACCTTGTTGTGTCACTGACGCATCACCAGCCATCCTATTAAAGTGAATGTGACTGTCGGTGAGTCAACAGCGGGTCAGAGGAGGAGCCGCTGCAGGACAGAGGACAGTTGCTCTTTAAAAATTATGATTAAAATCGAGTTGATTTGAATCAACCTTTTTACTAGTGATTTAAATCAACTTGATTTAAATCAAATCCACGCTGAATGGTGGAGATCCCCTACTGGCCACAGATAGAAACAGATACTACACTCAATCTTAGCCAAAAGGCTGAGAAGCGATCCCTCCAGTAACATAGGTAATTGTGTTACTATGGGACATGGCTGGGACAAGGGGTGGGCAGGAGGGAGCGGCTGCACTGGGCGCAATGGTTTATTGCAGGGATGTGGGTGCCCTAACCCTAATGGAAGGGGGGCACCAGCTTGGCTTCTTTGCCCTGGGCGCCAGATGACCTTCTCCTGGCACTGCTAGGGAAGTCTCTGTCACTCTGCTCTCTCCTCTAATCAACATGCTCCTTGTCAGTATCCAAGGATCCTTGTACTGCTTCATCCCTTCCCCAGTCTGAGCTCTGCTGTACAGGGACTGTGCAAGGGCTGATACCAAGTCAAATTTTCTTACAGTACACTGCCTGCCGGAGGGAGAGGAAAGAGCAGTTATTGCCAACTATAGAGATCAGCCCCAATGCATGCACTTCATTCCTCAGATCAGCCCCAATGCATGCACTTCATTCCTCAGATCAGCCCCAATGCATGCACTTCATTCCTCAGATCAGCCCCAATGCATGCACTTCACTCCTCAGATCAGCCCTAATGCATTCACTTTATTCCTCAGATCAGCCCCAATGCACGCCCTTCAGACCTCAGATCATCCCCAATGCATGCACTCCAGACCTCAGATCATCCCCAATGCATGCACTCCAGACCTCAGATCATCCCCAATGCATAATGCATGCACTTCAGACCTCAGATCAGCCCCAATGCACGCCCTTCAGACCTCAGATCATCCCCAATGCATGCACTCCAGACCTCAGATCATCCCCAATGCATGCACTCCAGACCTCAGATCATCCCCAATGCATAATGCATGCACTTTAGACCACAGATCAGTCCCAGTGCATACACTTCTTACTTCAAATCAGACCCAATGGCACATCATACTTCAGATTAGACCCAGTGCATTCAATCCTTACTGCAGATCATCCCCAATGCATGCTCTTCATACGTCAGATCAGCCCGAATGCATGCACTTCATTACTCAGACCAGCCCCAATGCATTTACTTCATACTGCAGATCAGCCCCAATGCATTCACTTTATACTTCAGATCAGCCCCAATGCATTCACTTCATACTTCAGATCAGCCCCAATGCATTCACTTCATACTTCAGATCAGCCCCAATACACAGACTTCATACTTCAAATCAGCCTCAGTGCATGCACTTCGTATTTCAGATCAGCCCCAATGCATGCACTTCAGATATAAAATACACTTTTTAATGCAGCTCTGTATTCATTAAATTTTACTTTGCTTTAAATATCCAAGCAATGTAAGTACTTCTATATAAATCAAACACAGTGCAGCGCTAGTGTGAGTAAAATTATTCTCTAAGATTGATATCAACCATCTTAAAGTACCCATAAGGGTAATAATACTCCTCTCCGTGAATATATTGACATATAATTAATGTATAAGTTTAAATATAGAAAAAAAAGTGACTGAAAAAAGCCCAAAAGAAAAAGACTGACATGAACAGTGAAGTATTTAGTCCCACATGCCGTGATGAGAATTGAAGATTCTAAGATAGCCAAGGTGACACCATCCACTCTCATGCAAGGCTTACCCCAGTGTCTGTGACCCACTAATAAGAGTGTTCAGGACACCATGGTTTAAAGTAATAGGACCGGCATCATAGAAGGGGGTGATCCTCACAGAAGAGCCCCAAAATGCATCAACAGGATAAACACATCCATCTTCAATTTGAACGGCATGCATTGGAGCTGATCTGAGATCTGAAGGGCATGCATTGGGGCTGATTTGAGGAATGAAGTGAATGCATTGGGGCTGATCTGAGGAATGAAGTGCATGCATTGGGGCTGATCTGAGGAATGAAGTGCATGCATTGTGGCTGATCTGAGGAATGAAGTGCATGCATTGGGGCTGATCAGAGCAATGAAGTGCATGCATTGGGGCTGATCTGAGGAATGAAGTGCATGCATTGTGGCTGATCTGAGGAATGAAGTGCATGCATTGTGGCTGATCTGAGGAATGAAGTGCATACATTGGGGCTGATCTGGGGTCTGAAGGGCATGCATTGGGGCTGATTTGAGGAATGAAGTGCATGCATTGGGGCTGATCTGAGGAGTGAAGTGCATGCATTGTGGCTGATCTGAGGGATGAAGTGCATGCATTGTGGCTGATCTGAGGAATGAAGTGCATGCATTGGGGCTGATCTGGGCTCTGAAGGGCATGCATTGGGGCTGATTTGAGGAATGAAGTGCATGCATTGGGGCTGATCTGAGGAGTGAAGTGCATGCATTGTGGCTGATCTGAGGGATGAAGTGCATGCATTGTGGCTGATCTGAGGAATGGAGTGCATGCATTGTGGCTGATCTGAGGAATGAAGTGCATGCATTGTGGCTGATCTGAGATATAAAGTGCATGAGTTGGGGCTGATCTGAGATATAAAGTGCATGCATTGTGGCTGATCTGAGATATAAAGTGCATGCGTTGGGGCTGATCTGAGATATAAAGTGCATGCGTTGGGGCTGATCTGAGATATAAAGTGCATGCGTTGGGGCTGATCTGAGATATAAAGTGCATGCGTTGGGGCTGATCTGAGATCTGAAGTGCATGCATTGTGGCTGATCTGAGATATGAAGTGCATGCATTGTGGCTGATCTGAGATATGAAGTGCATGCATTGGGGCTGATCTGAGATATGAAGTGCATGCATTGGGGCTGATCTGAGATATAAAGTGCATGCGTTGGGGCTGATCTGAGATCTGAAGTGCATGCATTGTGGCTGATCTGAGATATGAAGTGCATGCATTGTGGCTGATCTGAGATATGAAGTGCATGCATTGGGGCTGATCTGAGATATGAAGTGCATGCGTTGGGGCTGATCTGAGATATAAAGTGCATGCGTTGGGGCTGATCTGAGATATAAAGTGCATGCGTTGGGGCTGATCTGAGATCTGAAGTGCATGCATTGTGGCTGATCTGAGATATGAAGTGCATGCATTGTGGCTGATCTGAGATATGAAGTGCATGCATTGGGGCTGATCTGAGATATGAAGTGCATGCATTGGGGCTGATCTGAGATATAAAGTGCATGCGTTGGGGCTGATCTGAGATATGAAGTGCATGCATTGGGGCTGATCTGAGATCTGAAGTGCATGCATTAGGGCTGATCTGAAATATAAAGTGCATGCGTTGGGGCTGATCTGAGATCTGAAGTGCATACATTGGGGCTGATCTGAGGAATGAAGTTCATGCATTGTGGCTGATCTGTGGTATGAAGTGCATGCATTGGGGCTGATCTGAGGTATGAACTGCATGCATTGGGGCTGATCAGAGCAATGAAGTGCATGCATTGGGGCTGATCTGAGGAATAAAGTGCATGCATTGTGGCTGATCTGAGATATAAAGTGCATGCATTGGGGCTGATCTGAGATATGAAGTGAATGCTTTATAAAAAGGTAATTTATTTAAAAAGGTAAACTCGTTAAATATTATATAACTTGCCATTAGCAGTACAACTATGAGGACTAAACTTGAGAACAAAGTAGGCCTACGTTGCGCTATTGTTCACTGCCGCAGCGGTTGTCTAATGCGGGTGAAGGGGACACAACGAAGGTTGCCGATCCCGGGGTCTATATTTTTCTGCAGATTTTTCTTTGTCTTTCGGGTACAAATTGCTTCCTTTCACTGAGGTTGCTGGAGGTTTATCTGGGTTTTTATTTAAACTTATACTGCGTCTGACCTCACCGCCCTCTGAGCACACAACGCCCCTTTTTTTCACCCCCTCGACTCTCATCTTCTAAGCGCCATGTCCGCCCGGCTTGTCACATCGGCTCCCGGCGGCCTCCAGGTCAACAACAATCCGGTGATGAGTAGCTGAGCGTGTTGTGATGTCTCCACGTTTCATCTCCCCTACCTGCCAGCGTCTGAAGAGGAAGCAATTATTTCATTCGAGCGCCCGCTGCGGGACTGTGACTGCTTGTCCCCCGCCTCCCTCTGCCCAGCGGGGCGCCGCCTTAATGTCTGACTCCTCTTTACCTTCGACGGCTCGGCCTTCCCCCGCTGCCAAAAATATCACACTCAAAGGAGATGGAAAAAAAAAAATATCGCTAAACCATCCAAACACATTTCTATGTGGAAGCGAAGCTTCCCTAATCCTCGGTGCCAAACCGTAAAGATTAACAATCACTTTCATTACAGACTTTTCATATTAAGGAGCAACGCGTTTCCAGGGAATGCGCCTCCAGCCCCGTCACACCGTCTAATAAAACACACATTGGATGGCAAATACAATTAAGGCTGAACTCCGGGCAGACATAAGAGGCACAAAAAAAAAAATGCAGCTCTGTAACCATCAACACATCATTCAATATATTCCAAAATCCAAGTAGTCTAAGTTCCCTGAATGTGACCTGGTGTCAGCCTCTTGCAGTCCCTGTACAGCAGAGCTCAGACTGGCAGAGGGAGAAACAGCAAACGGAGCCAATCAGTTCATGTGCTGACAAGAAGCATGCTGATAGGAGGAGAGAGCAGAGAGATGAGATTATCAGTCTGCTGCTTCTCTTTTCACTGTCCCATCACAGGCTGGGGGAGGGCCCAGGATGATCTTGGCTCAGAGGAAGTGGATTGAATGATGCAGGGCTCAGTTATATAACTGAGACTGATTGAACATGAAGCCATGGGGTGCACAGAGCACTCTTGGAGACATGAGGTGCACAGAGCACACCTGCAGATGTGGGGTGCACGCAACACATTTGGATACATGGGAACCTCAAAGTGACTTGTAGACATTGGGAATGATGCAAAGTGTTCTTAGAGACACATGGTGCACAGAGCACATTTGGGGACATGGGGTGCTCACATTTGGAGACACAGGGTGCACAGAGCACACTTGGGAACACGGGGTGCTCACACTTGGAGACACAGGGTGCACAGAGCATACTTGGAGACACTGGGTGCACAGAGCACACTTGGAGATATAGGTTGTGCAGTGCTGCACTTTGAAGAAACTGGGTGCACAGGCACACTTTTGGTACATAGGGTGCTCACACTTGGAGACACAGGGTGCACAGGACATACTTGGAGACACGGACCCTCACACTCGGAAATGCAGGGTGCACAGAGCACACTTGAAGAAACTGGATGCACAGAGCATACTTGGGAGACATGGGGTGCTCACACTTGGAGACACAGGGTGTACAGAGCACATTTGGAGACACAGGGTGCACAGAGCATACTTGGAGACACTGGATGCACAGAGCAAACTTGGAGACACTGGGTGCACAGAGCATACTTGGAGACACTGGATGCACAGAGCATACTTGGAGACACTGGATGCACAGAGCACACTTGGAGACACAGGGTGCACAGAGCACACTTGGAGACACAGGGTGCACAGAGCACACTTGGAGACACAGGGTGCACAGAGCAAACTTGGAGACACAGGGTGCACAGAGCATACTTGGAGACACTGGATGCACAGAGCATACTTGGAGACACAGGGTGCACAGAGCATACTTGGAGACACAGGGTGCACAGAGCACACTTGGAAAAACAGGGTGCACAGAGCACACTTGGAGACACTGGGTGCACAGAGCATACTTGGAGACACTGGGTGCATAGAGCATACTTGGAGACACAGGGTGCACAGAGCACACTTGGAGACACAGGGTGCACAGAGCATACTTGGAGACACAGGGTGCAAAGAGCACACTTGGAGACACAGGGTGCACAGAGCACACTTGGAGACACTGGATGCACAGAGCATACTTGGAGACACAGGGTGCACAGAGCATACTTGGAGACACTGGGTGCACAGAGCATACTTGGAGACACAGGGTGCACAGAGCACACTTGGAGACACAGGGTGCACAGAGCATACCTGGAGACACAGGGTGCACAGAGCACACTTGGAGACACAGGGTGCACAGAGCATACCTGGAGACACAGGGTGCACAGAGCATACTTGGAGACACAGGGTGCTCACACTTGGAGGCACGGGGTGCACATAGTACACTTGGAGGCACAGGGCGCACATAGTACACTTGGAGGCACACGGTGCTCACACTTGGAGACACAGGGTGCACAGAGCATACTTGGAGACACTGGGTGCACAGAGCATACTTGGAGACACAGGGTGCTCACACTTGGAGGCACGGGGTGCACATAGTACACTTGGAGGCACAGGGTGCACATACTACACTTGGAGACACAGGGTGCACAGAGCACACTTGGAGACACAGGGTGCACAGGGATGCACTTAGAGGCATAGGGCACACCTGCAGGCAAGTGGAAAACAAGAGGCACAGAGACACAAAGGCATGAGAAATGTTGAGGTGCTGGGCATGGGGGAGCATAGGCATGGGTAAGCACAATTGCCTAAAACATCTTTGTACGATGCAGTATTACCAGTACCCTTCACTGGAATTTGGAGGTGGGTTCACATGCTTTTGACCTTTTTGGCAGTTTTACATCACATTCTCAGACTGAATTACTCATGTTTGTGGCAGCTTTAGAAAACTTCAATAAGCCTTTAAAAATAAAAAGATGCAACACTGACTACACTGGATATTTTTTTTTTTTTTTTACAGCTATGTACGAGGTCAATGTGTCAATCTCTGGTTCCCTAGGCTGGGGCCTACAGAGCCTCTCCACAGGTGTAGGCCTGCCAACAGGAGATCAGCGAGGAGCGAAGTGTGGTATTGAGGAGACCTGCAGTGTTTTATCTCCAGTAATCAGCCGTCTTAGGAAAACAGGTCATCCTTTAGCACGTAATAGAGAAGCACGAGGTATGCCACTGACATCCCATCCCTGCAGGATAAATGCAGCTTACAAGGCGCTTTTGATGAGCAAGCACTGTGTGACCAAACCGTACAGCGAACTCCCCGGGGCAGACAAAGATTATTCTTTCCTGTATCGATCGGTGCTCTATAGATCTGTACGCTCCCTATCACCTTACATAAATCACCGGGGTGGCCTGTCCGATCAGACTAGGTCAGAGGATCACATGGTGGTTTGTGTGCTATCATGGTGTCACTGGGCTCCGGGTCACTCTATGTAGAGCTGAAAAGCTGCTGAACGTTCTGTAGTGAATCTAAAACTGAATATAAAACTAACAAAAGCAATAAAAGATTTAACTTGTATCAAATAAGAACATCCATACTACATATAGGGATGGGCCGAACACCCCCCTGTTCGGTTCGCAGCAGAACTCCCGAACAGGGGAAAAGTTCTAACCTGAACGGCAAACCCCATTGAAGTCTATGGAAGCCGAACAGGAAAAATCCAATGTGAGTAATTGGCCATAAAAGGGGTATGGGGGTCTGGGTACTGCCCTGGGGGACATGTATCAATAAAAAAATAAAAACTATCTTTTTTTGTTTCAGGAGCAAGGATTTTATTTATGCTAAAGTGCAACAATAAATATGAAAAATTCCTTTAAGGGCTCTTTCACACGGGCGATCCGATCAGATCCGCCTGTCAGTTTTTTAGGCGGATCTGATTGGATCCTCCATGCAGCTCTATGGGGCAGCGGATGTCAGCGGAGACACCTCCACTGACACCCGCTGCCATCCGTATCCGATCCTGTCCGCGAAATCTGGACGGATGGAAACCCTATTTTTCCATCCGTTGAGGGATCGGATCGGATCGGATGAGAGCGGACAGGCGGTCCGCTCTCATCCGATCCCCCATAGAGAGCAGCGGGGGCTGAGACACCTCCCTCTCCGCTCTGCAAGCGGAGACGGAGCTGTCATCCACCGGCTCAACGGGGATTGGCGGATCGATCCCCGCTGAGCAGCACGGATCCGCCTACAGAGGCGGACCGTGTGAAAGAGCCCTAAAGCGTAACTCCAATTTGTTGAGAAAAAAAAACATTCCCCTCTGGGTGATCTCTGTACATTGCAAGGATTATAACAAACTTTGTTGCAGATTCCTATCTTTTGTTATTCTGAAGAAATCATTGTTTGTTCCTGTGTGCTGAGTGGGTCTAATGGGAGTTGTTTCATAATTATCTATCAGCTGTGCAGCTGCAGAGCACTAATGAGGCAATCTGCTGGGTCTGCATTCCTTTAGACCTGTTCCTATTGGGAGTATCTCACCAAAAAATGACATTTTTGTTGCAGGGGATGCCAGAAATCTGACTTGTATCTTAGTGCAGACTTCTGAGAAAATTGGTGAGCCAATCACACAAGCAGGAAATGATGTTTCTGGGGGTGTGGTCAGTATACATTCTGTGTACAGAACAGCTCCAGGCGGCCATATTGTATTGCAGTTTCAAAAAATGGCAACAGCTGCAGTTTCAAAAGGAAAGGTTATTTTTAATAACATTCAATTACAATATGACTTGTGTCGCAATTGTATACGCTATATTGTTTTTTTCTCTATTTGCTATTTTTTTTTCCCCACGAAAGTGGAGTTACCCTTTAAATATAATAAAACGACCTGGATCTCGGAAGCAGACAGGGCCCAAGTCCACAGCGGGCATCTGAAGTCCTCTTGTATCTATTTCCGGGAGTCGGTGCTGCTGGCTACCCAGCATGCACCTCCCGATCTCGCGCCTGAGCAGTAATGCCGCCGCGCGGCACTCCTTCCTCCTGACATATTGCATTAGCAATGGCAGTGTGGACGGAAATTCCCACCCAGGTTGCTATAGCAACCAGTCAATAAGCGGACATCACGTTCGCATAATTTCCGGTTGGGAAATAGCGTGAGATTTGGGTATTAGGCGACTCCCGGGGACTCCTGGGATACACGACGCCGATATCCCAGGTGTTCATTGGAAGCGCCTAATTACGCCATCGCCTGGGCAGCTGGAGTCGGAAATGCTCCAGAAGATAATGAATTAAAGGTATTTAGGAAAAAAATAAAAAGTTATCACTAACAACGAAATGGGGACGAGCAATGGATTTATTGAAGGTAGGGTAACAAAAAAAATGAGTGGAACTCCGCTTTAAGGGCTCTTTCACACGGTCCGCTCCGTAGGCGGATCCGTGTTTGCTCAGCGGGGATCGATCCGCGATCCCCGCTGAGCCGGCGGGTGACAGCTCCGTCTCCGCTTGCAGAGCGGAGAGGGAGGTGTCTCAGCCCCCGCTGCCCTCTATGGGGGATCGGATGAGAGCGGACCGATTGTCTGCTCTCATCAGATCCGCTCCGCTCCGATTACTGAACGGATGGAAAAATAGAGTTTCCATCCGTCCAGATTTCACGGACAGGATCGGATGCGGATGGCAGCGGGTTTTAGTGGAGGTGTCTCCGCTGACACCCGCTGCCCCATAGAGCTGCATGGAGGATCCGATCAGATCCGCCTAAAAAACTGACAGGCGGATCTGATCGGATCGCCCGTGTGAAAGAGCCCTAAGGGTTTACATTAACTTTTTGCACAAAAGCACTTTCTTCTTTTTCTGATGGAGTTTATGGAACTATTTATGAATTTTTTCAATCACTTTGTTATATGCACAGATTATTTTTTTGATCCATATATGAATTTTTACCTGATTGGATGATTGTTATTATGACTTTATGCACCTTATATTGATAGCGCAACACATTTTTGATTTTTAATGATCCATGGTGTTCCATACTACATAAATGATCCAAGGTATCTTAGGCCTTCATCCTATCCCCACGTAAACTTATTTGTTGATCCAATCTTTTTAACTTTAGCACTTTTACCTTTTCCTTTTGCCTAATCATAAAACCTAACCTTCCTGCTACCTAAACCCAAGCACTTAAAGTGTTATAAACCCACACCAGTAATAATCAGTCTGTATATGCAGAAAACCATGCTTGTTATACTCACTGTGGAACCTAAGGGGTTAATCATCTGCATTGTGTAAAAGGCTGTTTGATCCTGTCCCTGATCCTCCCTTTCTTCCACTGTCCCCAACCCATCTCCTGATAAAACAGAGCATTATGGGACATGCTAAGTTTGGTGTGTATTGCTAGAGAGTTTTTTTTTTTTCTTGGTAGAGTGCATGTGATCAGCACAGGGCCAATCAGCACTGTCCAGACAGAAGGTCAGGGGTCCTGCAGCCTCATAGGACAGTCAGAGGAGAATAAAAACTCCTCCTACAAGCTTTAACCAGACACTGCTAGAAGTCACAAGACTGCTATATACTGCTAATGAGAAAAGATATTTAGCAGTTTATATTTACTAAAATAATTGCATTTCCATGTTCTGTGTACTGTGGGAGATCAGATATAGTGACTGCAGGCTCCTGGGTTTAGGAACACTTTAAAGTAATTGAAAAGTCTAATTTTTTCCTATAAAAATAACAAACGTGTTAGACCCGGTTCACACTAGCGCGACTTGTCAGGCGACTTGGTCACCTGTCAAGTCACAGTGGGTCGCCTGCCATAGATTAGCACAGGACCCGTTCAAATAGGAGCGACACAAGTCGCTCCGACTTAGAAAAAGGGTCCTGTACTACTTTGTACTCCTGTACTCCGTGCATGTCGCGACTTCACAGGTCGCCCCAGCAAGTAGCGTCGCCCCTATGTGAACGGGGTCTTATACTTACCTCCTCTGTGCAGTTGGATTTGCACAGAGCAGCCCGGATCCTCCTCTTCTCGGGTCCACCTTCGGTCCTCCGGTCCCCTCCCCCCTGTTGAGTGCCCCCACAGCAAGCAGTTTGCTATGGGGGCACCTGAGCCAATTTACAGCTCCCTGTGTCCATTAAGACACGGAGCCCTGACCCGGCCCCCACCCCCTCTTTTTTCTGATTGGCTACCTGACTTTGGATGACAGCAGGGGCAGCCACGCTGCTGTGTCTCAGCCAATCAGGTGGGAGAATCTCGGACGGTTGAGACACTCGTGGACATCACTGCACAGAGAGGGGGCTCAATTAAGTATTAGGGGGACTGCTGTACACAGAAAGCTTTTTATCTTAATGTATAGAATGCACATTCTGCCTTTACAACCTTTTTAAATCATAGTTGTACTGGCTCATCTACTGGACTGAAATGGCTTCCTCTGATTTCACTGCACACTGTGAGCTTCTCACAATGTGCATTAGAAGCTGCAGCAAGTCAGACAGAGCCCTCCTCATTTCCTGGCTGGAGGACATCCAGCATCATCTAGCTCTTTCCTCCCAGCATGACTAACCCTAGCCCGCTCCTTTCACTCATTGGATTTCAGTGCTTTCAATCATGGAGACTTAGGGGTTGATTTACTAAATTCATTTGCAGTTGCTCCAGAGATTAGTAAATGGGCAGAAGCTCTGCTGACTTCCATAATCCAATCATGTGCAAGCAAAAATGCATTTTTTTTTTTCCTTGCATGTGATTCTTTGCAAAGTGAAGCTTCACCTCATTTACTAAGCTTTGGAGCAACTGCACTTGCAGAGTGCACCGTCTATTTGCCTTAAATAAATCATCCCCTTAGCATCACATGTCGGCGTTACCTAGGATGGTCTATATGCAAATATAGCCTGCCTAGGAAGCCACTCCTCCAGACAGATATCCACCTATCAATTCATTTTGATATTTGCACAACTCCTCCCAAGAGCCTGCCCATTGCTTATATTGGAGGTAAGGGCTCTTGGGAGGAGTACTGAGACATGGGGCTGTGATGTTTTCCAGATGCTATGTACAGCCCCCTGCTGGCTCCTCCCACCTGCCGAGATCTGCCTGCATTGCATAGAGAAGCGAAAACAACTACCTGTAAAAGTATCAAAGAGCTGTACATAGCCTGTGCAGAGAGCAGATCTGTGGGAGGGCCTCAGTAGGCTCCACCCACTACAGGCTGACTGAAGAAAAAGAGGGGGGCGGAGACAGGACCAGGGACACAGAGCAGCAGAGACTGGTCTCTATTACAGGAAGCTCCTATTTGCACATGCCTCTTGTATTTAGACAATATTTGCTGATTCTGGAGGTTCTTGGAGGCAATGCTGGTATTCTCATTAATCACTCATCATTTATTACATTAGAGTAAATAAGGCTTTGTGCATAGACAGCATGATCTTTTCTCTCCTCCCACATCTGCGATAATGTCTCCCAAAGGTCAGCAGGTCACCGCCGTGTGTTCTGTACAATTGGCATTGATGGACAGTTTGTTATTTATGGGGTGTTAATAAAAGTCCAACGTCCAATTACCAATTGATCTATATCCCTCCAACGCCTGGAGGCTTTCCACTCACCAGACTATATCTGTAAATGAAGACCCCATCAGTAACGTCACTTCTCCACCAATGTGCCATAAACTTTGCAGGGCAATCGTCGCAGGCGATGAAGAAGAGGAGTATCGGTAAGGTGGGCATTGGGGGGGGGGGGGTCTGTGAGTGATTGGACATCACAAAACAACACTGTATAGGCTGCAATCATAGGGGTTGATTTACTAAAGGCAAATAGGCTGATAGAAGTCCCATGACCCCCTTTTTTGGAACCCCGGCCTTCCCGCTGGCTTGTAGTGGGAAGAGATTTGGCCAAGTCCTCCACGCTGATCCATCACTGATGGCTGCAGTCCTATCTCAGGAATCTTTTCAACTCACGATGGGACGGGTACAGAGACAACAGGTCCTTTCCTATCTCCGTACACTGCCTTCTCTATCGGATATCCTGGCAGACTCTTCGAGTTTTAAGGACCTGTTTTTGAAAGCCAGTCCCCCTGAGTGGGTGGTCTCCAATCATTACTCCCTGTTGCTTTGGGCTTTTTTCCCCTGATCTGCCGCCCTACACACGAGCATGGGAGAAGGAACTTCAACATGCTATCTCACCCATCGACTGGCAGAAATGCTTCATATTAACACATAAACTATCACTGGCCTCTCCACCATAAAATACATACACCTTTCACTATTAGACGTTTGTTGGAGGTGTTCATCTGCTACAGGGACACTACTCCATATTTGATGGGGTTGCCCCCCAGTTCGGAAACTGTGGGCAACGATTTTTACTCTGTACTGCAGGCTGATGTTGACCTCTCTTCAACCCACACTAGAAATGGCCCTATTGTCAATCATACCAGGGTCATTTCTATCCATCAAAAAAGACATCATGCGGCACTTCTTGGCCGCAACAAGGGTAGTAATACCTAGACATTGGAGAACATCTGATATGCCTTCACTGGGAGACTGGGCCATTGAGGTGGACAAGATTGGAGACTTGGAACGTCTGTTGGCGCAGGAGAATGGAAAACTGGACCAATTCTCCACCACATGGTCATTTTGGTTTGTGTTTTCCGATTTTCAGCAGACTTTGTTCACTGGGCCAAGGGCGCAACAGATGCTGGTACCCCTGTGCCATGATGGAGTGCGTACAACCTTCACAACACTTTCCCCCTCTCCCTCTCTCCTTATTACCCCTTCTGTCTCATTTATATTCTTCCCCTTATATTTCTGCCTTGAACTTTTCTGAGCTACATTTACACCAAATTATGGCAAAATTCCATGTATATAACATCTCTAATGACCTTAACAGATCCTATCGTACTGTGAGAAGGAGGTTATTGACGTAACTCACCATATCCTTTCCGATATAATGGGTCCATTTGCTTTTTGGTGGCCAATGAGATCTATTACATGTATTTCAATGCAGAAACCTTTGGAGGTCTTTATTGTTCTTTTACGTCCGAAAATCAGATTGTGAAAATGCCATAATGTTGTAACTATGCTAATTTTCTTATGATCCTTATCTTTGCACCATATTGTATAACTTGGTATATAACTTTTTATATTGTTGTACATTCCTTTTCAATTCATTTTTTAATAAAATAAGATTGAAAAGAAATAAATAAATTGCACACACTCGTGGAATGGCGACAAACTATGGTTTTAAAAAATCTCCATATGCGATGCTTTAAAAAAATTTTTACAGGTTACCTTTTTAGAATACGGGTCCTTTCACACGGGCGGTCCGTATGTCCGTTTTTCATCCCATCCCATTGCGGATGAAAAACGGACATAATGCATGTCAATAGGATTACGGATATCAGCGGATGACCATCCGATGACATCTGATTTGCGTCCTTTCCTATCAGTTCCGTTTTTTGGAATGGAAGAGAACCCTATTTTTCTTCCGTTTAAAAAAACGTAACAGACTCAAAAACGGATGTCAGCGGTGTCATCGGCTGACATCCGCAATCCCATTGACATACATTATCTCCGTTTATCATCCACAAACGGATGGGATGATAAACGGAGATACAGACCAGATGACACAAGTGTCATCCATGTCCGTAAAAAAAAAAGTGCCGGAGCGGATCAAAAAACGGTCTGCCCAGTGTGAAAGGACCCTTAAAGAGGAGGAAGAATTATTGCTCACGCTCTAACGTTTATGTCGATACCTCACATGTGTGGTGTGAACACTGTTTACATATGCGTGTGCGGCTTACGTATGTGTTCGTTTCTGCACCCGAGCACGGAGAGATTGGGGCGCTTTAAAAAATTTTATTATTATTTTTTTTTACACTGTCCCTTTAATTTTTTTTTTTTACACACTTTTATTCCTATTACACGGAATGTCAACATCCTTTGTAATAGAAATAAGGATGACAGGTCCTCTTTATGAAGAGATATGGGGTCAAAAAGACCCCAAATCTCTCTTTTAACTTTAAAAGCAAAAGATAAAAAATGTTTTAAATCTTTTGCGTCAAAAAAAAAAAAATAGTTTACTTCCACCCTACACCAGCGCCATGACGTCGCTCTGGTCCTCCAAGGCCATAGTGGCGATCAGAATCTCTCATTTCCTCTGTGACCAGCCGGCTGCACCGTTGGATCGTTTCTGTAGCTCATCTGTGAAAACGGTAAGCCTGAGAAAAATCTTTAAGTGGGGGGTCGAAGGGGGCGTCCCCTCCCGCTGCTTTGGAAAGCGAGCCTGAGGCTAATGAGCTGCCTGGAATGCTTTAACCATAACCCTGGTAAACCACTTGCAAACCGCAATGTATTTATACATATAGCGGTCGGCAAGTGGGTAAAGAACAACTACACTGCATATGAACACCACAAACCAAAAACGCTATTTCATTTGTTTTTACTATTCAAAGAAACCTCCCCCATCCATCCAGGACAAAAAACAGCATTATTTTGAAATGGTACTCTAATAACACACAGAGTCTTTGGTTTCAGAAAAATATTTACAGTTCGAATTCAACTGAAATTCCATGTATAATTCGATTCGAATCTCAATTTGAATTTTGGAAATTCGGACGAATTTCGTTTGGTTATCTGGAGCATTCCGTAAACTTCGTTTATACTGTAATTCGGGTATTCGGACATATCCGAATATCGAAAAATTTCTCTGAATATTTATTCACAACGTAACGAACCGCACACACGTCTAAAGTGAAACTTTATCTTATTTACTAAGCTTTGGAGGTACTGCACTTTGCATAGTGCACAGTCTATTTGACTTTAGTAAATCAACCCCTTAAAGCGGAGTTCCACCCAGTGAACGTTTTTTTTAATAAAAATACCCCCAGGACTGTCAGGGCAAGTGCATTCCACAATGGCTAGCCTCTGAACTGTCCCGGGTTGCACTTACCTTTTAGAAGAAATACCTTGAAAATGTATTCTCCAGCGCTGCCATCTCAGGTGTGGGCAGCTTGAAGCCAGCGCGATCCTCTTGTGTGTCCTCTTCCATCCTCTTCGGTCCCACGATGCACTGCACCGGCCCCGCCGTCACTTCCGGTGCCGCAGCGTCATCCCTGCACAGCTTCTGGGCATGCCCAGAAGCTGTTTTGCAAGGTATTACGGCGCCTGCACCGGAACTGACGTCGGGGCCGGTGCAGGCGCATTGATTCCTGGGAGGGATGACGTTCAGCTCCCAGGAATCATTGCATGCCAGGAAGTGACGACTCGCCGCAGCCGCCGAGGGGAGGAAGAGGAAGTAAGGTAAGTATATTTTCTTCTAAACGAGGTAAGTAAAAAAAAAAATTGCGATTATCCATTTGTTTTTCAGGTGACCCGGAGCGAGAAGATGGAGGTAAGTATAATTTTAGGGTGGAACTTCACTTTAAGTGGGGTACACACTAGTAGAAAATCTGCCGAAAATTCCCGTCCGAGGTAAAATCGTACGATTCTCGGCTAGTGTGTACACAACTTTCAGCAGCCGATGCCGACATTTTCAACGAAAAAAAAAAACGGAGGGAGAAACACCAACATTTTTATCGTCCGTCCCCAGACGACCAATTTTCGTTTAATGTGTATGCAGTATGTCCGCGAAAAATCAGATACGAAAGACCGCGCATGATCCGAAGTTGCTGACGACCCGGAAGTCTAGGAACAAATGTCCCCAAAAAAAATCGGACGAGAAATTTCGTGAACATTTTTGCACTGTCAACTAAAAACGGTTATGAACGCTGAGCATGAGAGAGAAAAATCGGAGGATATTTCGTCCGATTTCCGTCAAGTGTGTACAGGCCTTTAGCTTGGGCGAAGGAAAATAAAAAAAAAAAATATATATATATATATATTTAAAAAAAAAAAAGAATATTGCAGGACATAACACCATTTTTCACTGTGGTGCATCATGGTAACGCATGTAATAGCACATGCGTTACAGCTATGCATGTTAGTTGATTGATGCCCCAATGCGCTCCAACACACATGCGTTGCAGCACAGTAACTGACGCTCTATCATGCGCATTGCCAGAAATGGTGCATGCCCTTTTTTTTTATGTCTTGGTGTTTTCCCAGACTTCATTCGGACGGGTTTCAATGCAACACATGTGCATTAACGGCATGCATCAGGGCGCCGAGGCCTGAATGGGCGCCTATTATACATGCCTGCACTGAGCACAGTCATACGGCACTCAATGATCTGGGGGGGGGGGGGGTGTCAGTGTGAGGTTATGAACTACCAGAGACACAGAGAATGCCGGTGGGCCCCCGAGGGGATTCACTCTGCCCCGCTGTGCCACGGCGAGCCATAACAAAGGCAGCGCAGAACAAAGGAGCATATGGCGGGGCCGCACGCAGCAATAAAAGAATGAAAAAGCCAGATTACATAATGCAGCGTTTGGTGGGGGGGGGGGGGGGGGTTTGGTTTCTAGCAGACTCAGCACCCTGGACTGTCCTGAGTCATATCCCCCCCCCCCCCCCCACATCCCCTCCCCTCCTTAACTTGGCACAGTCCGGGTCCCGGCACTACAATGAAGTTCAGATTAATTAGCAGTTTGGTGCCAAGTGAACAGAGTGCCCACCTGCCGGGGACAGCCAACCAGCTGCTGCGGGCGCAGGCTCTGCCAAACGTCAAAGAGCACCGGTCACTTCGGAGTTATAGGAGTCATCTATCTAATATGAATAGATTCAAAAATATGGAGGAAAAAAGAAACATTGTTACATCTTTCTGCTCAGAATTTGCTGTGTTCTTTTATTAAGTGCCGATTCACACATTTGTAGTTACTATGTAACTATATGTAATGCGGGAACCCTGCGAATCCACTGTGGGTTCCCGCATCGCACTAAACTCGCAGGCAGTTCATACTGCCATATGCGAATCGCTGGGGGTGTCAATACAAAGTTATCGACACCCCCAGATAATGTAGACATCTCCACTGACACCCGCTGCCATCCGATCCGATCCTGTCCGTGAAATCCGGAAGGATGGAGACCCTATTTTCCATCCGTCTGGTGGATTGGATCGGATGAAAACGGACAGGCGGTCCGTTATCCGATCTCCTATAGAGGACAGCGGGGATCTGACAGCTCTGTCTATGCACAGTGAGCGAAGATGGAGCTGTCATCCGTCTGCTCAGCGGCGATCGGCGGGTCAATCCCCGCTGAGCAAAACAGACTCAGTTGGGCGCACCGCCCGTGTGAAAGGAGCCAAATGCACAAGGTTGGTGCGCTCTTTTCTTTATTTTACAGCATGCTCAGCGTCAGTGTAACCCTCCCAGGTATTTATTACCTCTCACAGAGGTCACAGTATTCCCCCTGAAAATGCTCTCTGCTGCAGAGGGAAAGCGCCATCTTTGTTCAGGCAACATTCTGAAATGTCTGATGAAGATCAGCCCCTTTCTGCAGTCTCTCTCCTTGTTACAATGTACAGACTGATCACTGGGGGAGGTAAGACTGAGGAAATGCTTTCTCCTGCCTGCAGCAGACTGATTACTGGGGGAGGGGAGGCAGAGGAAATGTTTTCTCTTGCCCGCAGCAGATTGATCCTTGGGGGAGGGAAGACTGAGGAAATGCTTCCTCCTGCCTGCAGCAGACTAATCACTGGGGGAGGGAAAACTGAGGAAATGCTTTGTCCTGCCTGCAGCAGATTGATTACTGGGGGAGGGGAGGCCAAGGAAATGTTTTCTCTTGCTTGCAGCAGATTGATCACTGGGGGAGGGGAGACTGAGGAAATGCTTCGTCCTGCCTGCAGCAGACTGATTACTGGGGGAGGGGAGGCCAAGGAAATGTTTTCTCTTGCTTGCAGCAGATTGATCACTGGGGGAGGGAAAACTGAGGAAATGCTTTGTTCTGCCTGCAGCAGATTGATTACTGGGGGAGGGGAGGCCAAGGAAATGTTTTCTCTTGCTTGCAGCAGATTGATCACTGGGGGAGGGGAGACTGAGGAAATGCTTCGTCCTGCCTGCAGTAGACTGATCACTGGGGGAGGGAAGACGGAGGAAATTTTTCCTCCTACCTGCAGCAGACTGATTGCTGGGGGAGGGGAGGCCGAGGAAATGTTTTCTCTTGCCTGCAGCAGACTGATCACTGGGGGGAGTGGAGACTGAGGAAATACTTCCTCCTGCCTGCAGCAGACTGATCACTGTGAGAGGGGAAACTGAGGAAATGCTTCCTCCTGCCTGCAGCAGACTGATCACTGTGAGAGGGGAAACTGAGGAAATGCTTCCTCCTGCCTGCAGCAGACTGATCACTGGGAGAGGGGAAACTGAGGAAATGCTTCCTCCTGCCTGCAACAGACTGGGGGGAAGGGAGGCAGAGGAATAATTTTCTCTTGCCTGCAGCAGACTGATCACTGGGGGGAGGGGAGACTGAGGAAATGCTTCCTCCTGCCTGCAGCAGATTGATGACATTATCTCAGCCTAGGCAGAGTCACAAAGCCGTTTTTTAAATGATAAATGGTGGAGCTCTTTGGAGAAGTCGTACTGTATATAGCTGTATATAGTGACATGTCAGGAATGTATTGCAGGAGGGTCGGGGGATGGGGGGTTATTTTCTCACAGATAGACTGCAATCATTAGTTATAGAACGCTTCGGCTGTTTTCCGCTATTCATTGATCAATAATATGATAAGTTCTGAGCTTCCAATCACAGAAGTCGGTAAAGATGAACGATATCACCACTTCTCGCTCCAACATGATGATTTGCGCACACAGAAGATGGACTTTCCTCCTTCCGGTGTGGCGGCGTTCGGCGGCGCGGTAAGGCGTTCATTATCCACATGTAACGTTTCTTGTGGGAACACAAAACGCTGCCACACGGGCGCTCAGCTGGCTAGTTAACACATCCTTGGCCAGAGGCCTGCCGCTGTACTACAGAGCCCGAGGGACACCATTGCAAGGCGGACTGCGGCTCCACCTGGAGGCAAGTCTATAGAATGCCATCAGAAGGTCAGGACTGAATTCTATCCTTCTATACAGAGAGTCAAACATTTTCTGAATTTTTATTTTTTAATCACTTCAATAGCGGGCATTTCACCCCCTTCCTGCCCAGGACAATTCTCAGCTTTCAGCCATGTCACACTTTGAATGACAATTGTGCGGTCTTTATCATTTTATTGAGACAGATAGAGCTTTCTTTTGGTGGCATTTATTCACCACTAGGGTTTTTTATTTATTTAAAAAAAAAGACCAAAAAAAAAAGTTTTTGTTATTTAATTTCATAAATAAGTAATTTTTCTCTTCACTAATGGGCACTAATGGGACAGCACTGATGGACACTGATGAGGAGGCACTAATATGCAGCATTGATGGGCACTGATAAGTGGCACTTATGGGCAATGATAGGGAGCACAGATAGGTGGCACTGATGAGGAGGCATTAATATGCAGCACTGATAGGTGGCACTTATGGGCAATGATAGGCAGCACGGATAGGCGACACTAATGGGCACTGATGAGGAGGCACTAATATGCAGCACTGAAGGGCACTGATAAGTGGCACTTATGGACAATGATATACAGCACGGATAGGTGGCACTGATCAACACTGATGAGGAGGCACTAATATGCAGCACTGAAGGGCACTGATAAGTGGCACTTATGGACAATGATATACAGCACGGATAGGTGGCACTGATCAACACTGATGAGGAGGCACTAATATGCAGCACTGATGGGCACTGATAGGCAGCACGGATAAGCAGCACTGATGGGCGGATCTGATGGGTGGCACTGATGGGCACTGAGGAGCAGGCACCAATGGGCACTGAAAGGCAGCGCTGACTTGCATCACTGATGGGCACAGATTGGTATTACTGCTGGGCACTGTTGAGAAGACTACCGGCATTTCCTTGTTTACATGTGATCAGCTGTGATTGGACACAGCCGATCACATGGGTAAAGAGCCTCGTCATTGGCTCTTTACCGAGATTGGGGTCGCACCATATCCCAGTAACACGGCACGCCCGCGATTGCCACGCTTGGGGTCCTAGCAGGCGCACAAGCACAGTTATTTCATGTGGCACTTCACAAATATATATATATATATATATATATATATATACACACAGTACAAATATAAATATAGGGTTGCACCAATACCGCTTCTCTATTGGTGAGTACGAGTATCAATACCCTCAGTCAAGTACTCGCTGATACCGAGTACCGATACATTGCAGAGCGATTTGTGTCAATACAAAAAAATAGGCGCAAATCAAAGCTGCAAAGAATTACATGAGATTTGAACAGGAATGCGGTGCGATTTAATCACTTTCAGAACGCCCAGCAGATAGCTGCCATAACCCCGGTATTTTTTTAAAGGGCGGGCGGTCCTCTTTCACATAAAAGTGGTCCTAGTGGCGGATTTTTTCCCATAAGCTTTCTTTTGGTGGTATTTCATCACCTGTGTGGTTTTTAGTTTTTGTGCTATAAACAAAAAAGAGCGACAATTCTGAAAAAAAAAAAAAAAAATACTATATTTTTTTTCATTTCTGCTATATAACATTACTAATAAAAAAAAAAATGTAAAAATCAAATTTTTTCATCATTTTAGGCCAATTTTGTATTCTGCTACATATTTTTGGTAAAAAAAATCCCAATAAGCGTATATTGATTGGTTTGCACAAAAGTTATTGCGTCTACAAACTAGCAGAAACATTTATGTCATTTTTATTTATTTATTTTTTTATTAGTAATTAGTGCGATCAGCGGTTTTTAGCGGGACTGCGACATTTCGCCGGACGGATCGGACCCCTAACTGACATTTTTTACACTTTTGGGGGGGAACCAGTGACATAACTACAGTAATCAATGCTAAAAATATGCACTGTTGCTGTACGAATGACACTGGCAGGGAAGGGGTTGACACCAGGGGAGATCAAAGGGTTAAATGTGTCCCCTTGGGGTGTTTTCTACCTGTGTGGGGGATGGGCTTGCTGAATGAACACAGAGACCTGTGTTTCTAAATAGAAGGATTCACTTCCATCCTTCACATACTTCCGTCTAGAGCGGAAGTAAACTATTTTTTTTTTTTTTTAAAGCAAAAGAGTTTTTTTTTTTTTTGATCTTTTGCTTTTAAAGGTAGAGGAGACATTTGGGATCTTTTTGACCCCAGATCTCTCCATAAAGCGGACCTGTCATCCCTTCTATTCTAAGGGATGATTCCCTATACTGTAATAGGAATAAAAGTGATAAAAAAATAAATGAATTAGACCCCATTCACACTGCCGCGACTTGTCAGGCGACTTGTCAGCCTGACAAGTCGCGGTCGGTCGCGGTCCATTCAGTAGCACAGGACCCGTTTTAATAGGAGTGACACAAGTCGCTCCGACTTAGAAAAAGGGTCCTGTACTACTTTGGGGCGACCTTGGAGTGACTTGCATAGACTTCCATTATGTGAAGTCCCTGCAAGTCGCCCTGAAGTCGCGGTGGACAGCGGTGCACGCGACTTCAAAGGTCGCCCCCCCGAAGTCGTGTCGCTTCAGTGTGAACCGGCTCTTAGTGCCGGTTCACACTAGGGCGACCTGTGAGGCGACCTGGTCGCCTCACAGGTCGCCGCAGGTCGCCTCCCATAGGGAAGCTGCGGACCCACTCTAATAGGAGCGACACAAGTCGCTCCGACCCAGAAAAAGGGTCCGGAGCTTCTTTGGGGCGACCCGGAGGCGACCGCCATAGACTTCAATGTTATGAAGTCTGTGGCGGCCGCTCCGAGGTAGCGGCGCACTGCGATATGCGATCAAACTGGGGGTGTCGTTAAGATTACATTGACACCCCCAGCGTATCGCATATAGGGTGCGTTTGCGATGCGGGAACAGGCTGCGAATTCGCAGCCTTCCTGCATTGCATAAGTGTGAACCGGGACTAAGAATTCTGGTGCTAGACCTCCTCTGTACCTCCCTCTAAACTGGTAACCTGTAAAAAATTTTAAAACATCGCCTATGGAGATTTTTGAGTGCTGTAGTATGTCACCATTCCACAAGCATGCACAATTTTAAAGGGTGACATGTTAGGTATCTATTTACTCGGCGTAACATCATCTTTCATTTTTTTTACAAAAAAATTGGGGCATATATTGTTTTGTAATTCATTAAAGTGTATTTTTTCCCCAAAATATTGCATTTAAATAACCGCTGCACAAAACTGTGATATATAAAATTGCAACAATCGCCATTTTATTCATTAGGGTCTCTACTAAAAAAAAAAATATATATATATATATATATATATATATACTGTGTGTATGTATATATATATATATTTATATATAATGTTTGGGGGTTCTAAGTAATTTTGTAGCAAAAAATACTGATTTAAACTTGTAAACAAAAAAGGTTTGGTCTTCGAGTACATATACACTCACTGGTCACTTTATTAGGTACACCGGTTCAATTGCTTGGTAACACAAATTGCTAATCAGCCAATCACATGGCAGCAACTCAATGCATTTAGGCATCTAGACATGGTGAAGACGACTTGCTGAACTTCAAATTGAGCATCAGAATGGGGAAGAAAGGAGTTTTAAGTGACTTTGAACGTGGCATGGTTGTTAGTGCCAGGCGGCCGGTCTGAGTATTTCGGAAACTGCTGATCTACTGGTGGGATTTTCACACACAACCATCTCTCAGATTTACAGAGAATGGTGGGAAAAAGAGAAAATATCCAGTGAGCGGCAGTTGTGTGGAGGAAAAAGCCTTGTTGTCAGAGGTCAGAGGAGAATGGGCAGACTGGTTCCAGATGATAGAAAGGCAACAGTAACTCAAATAAACACTTGTTACATCCAAGGTATGCAGAATACCATCTCTGAACGCACAACACCGAACCTTGAAGCAGATGGGCTACAGCAGCAGAAGACTACACCGGGTGCAACTCCTGTCCGCTAAGAACAGAAAACTGAGGCTACAATTCACACAGGCTCACCAAAACTGGACAATAGAAGATTGAAAAAGCGTTGTCTGGTCTGACGAGTCTCGGTTTTTAGCTGCGACATTCAGATGGTAGGGTCAGAATTTGGTGTAAACAACATGAAAGCCTGGATCCATCCTGCCTTGTATCACCGGTTCAGGCTGGTGGTGGTGGTGTAATGGTGTGGGGGGATATTTTCTTGGCACACTTTGGGTCCCTCAGTACCAGCTGAGCATCGTATAAACGCCACGGCCTACCTGAGTATTGTTGCTGACCATTATGACTACAGTGTCCCCATCTTCTGATGGCTCCTTCCAGCAGGATAATCCACCGTGTCACAAAGCTCCAATCATCTCACCACTGCTTTCTTCACCATGACAATGAGGTCACTGTACTTCAATGGCCTCCACACTCACCACATCTCATCCAATAGAGCACCTTTGGGATGTGGTGGAACGGGAGATTCCCATCATGGATGTGCAGCCGACAAATCTGCAGGAACTGCGTGATGTTATCATATCACTATGAAGCAAAATCTCTGAGGAATGTTTCCAACACCTTGTACAATCTATGCCACGAAGAATGAAGGCAAAAGGGGGTCCAACACGGTACTGGCAAGGTGTACCTAATAAAGTGGCCGGTGAGTGTATATATATATATAACTAGTCCTTTCTTCAAACCTCAAACTCATTCCTTTTGTTATTGTAAAAAAGTCAGTATAAGGAAAAAAAGTGGGTTTAACCAATGATTTTTTGTCGCAGTTGGGGCGTGGAAGGGGTGTGTCCCTCATTCCCGCCACATGAACTTGGAAGATATTCTTTATGGGCTCCAAAGGAGAAATGGAGGTGTCCCCTGTTGTCAGGACTGGCCCAAGACATTGTGCTGCCTGGGACCAAGAATTAAATGCTGCCCCTCCCCCCCCCCCTCAAAAAAAAAAAAAAAAATCACGCCCACCAAAATGCCCCCACATCCATCATTTTATATAAATATAAAATGTAAAAAATATTATATATTCTGTTATCTTCTTCCATAACTCACCACCGGACTGGTCCACCAAACACCCGCTGTCTGTCCTCGATCCTCCTGTCACTCCTGTGTCTGCCACGCCCCCCACCCTAGAAGATCCAGCCTGACCTGCGGGAGATGGAGTGCGCTGATCTCTGACGTCATTGCGCACACCACCATCACGTGAAGGACGTCCCCTGGAGGAGACGCTCCGCCTTCTCTTAATCATCAGTTTGCACTACGGGTGGCATTTCCCCATCTGATACTGCTGCCCATAGTGCAAACTGATGAGTATGAGGAGGCGGAGCGTAACGCGCCGCAAACTGATGAGTATGAGGAGGCAGAGCGTAACGCGTCGCAAACTGATGAGTATGAGGAGGCGGAGCGTAACGTGTCGCAAACTGATGATTATGAGGAGGCGGAGCGTAACACGCCACAAACTGATGAGTATGAGGAGGCGGAGCGTAACGTGTCGCAAACTGATGAGTATGAGGAGGCGGAGCGTAACGTGTCGCAAACTGATGAGTATGAGGAGGCGGAGCGTAACACGCCGCAAACTGATGAGTATGAGGAGGCGGAGCATAACGTGTCGCAAACTGATGAGTATGAGGAGGCGGAGCGTAACACGCCGCAAACTGATGAGTATGAGGAGGCGGAGCGTAACACGCCGCAAACTGATGAGTATGAGGAGGCACAGCGTAAAGCGTCGCAAACTGATTATGAGGAGGCGGAGCGTAACCCGCCGCAAACTGATGAGTATGAGGAGGCGGAACGTAACGCGCCACAAACTGATGAGTATGAGGAGGCGGAGCGTAACGCGCTGCAAACTGATGAGTATGAGGAGGCGGAGCGTAAGGCGCCACAAACTGATGAGTATGAGGAGGCGGAGCGTAAGGCGCCACAAACTGATGAGTATGAGGAGGCGGAGCGTAACACGCCGCAAACTGATGAGTATGAGGAGGCGGAGCGTAATGCGCTGCAAACTGATGAGTATGAGGAAGGGGAGCGTAACCCGCCGCAAACTGATGAGTATGAGGAGGCGGAGCGTAACGAGCCGCAAACTGAAGAGTATGAGGAAGGGGAGCGTAACGCGCCGCAAACTAGATGAGTATGAGGAGGCGGAGCGTAACGCGCCGCAAACTGATGAGTATGAGGAGGCGGAGCGTAACGCGCCGCAAACTGATGAGTATGAGGAGGCGGAGTGTAATGCGCTGCAAACTGATGAGTATGAGGAGGCGGAGCGTAACGCGCCGCAAACTGATGAGTATGAGGAGGCGGAGCGTAACGCGCCGCAAACTGATGAGTATGAGGAGACGGAGCGTAACAAGCCGCAAACTGATGACACGCAAAACTGCTGGAAAAAAAAAAACCTTGGGAGTCAATTTGCTGCCCCTCCCCAAGTGCTGCCTGGGTGCAATGGACCCAGCGGGACCCATGGTAGGGCCGGCCTTGCCTGTTGTATGCAAACAGCAGTTTAATACATTTACTATCACTACAGGTAAACCCAAGGATCACCCAATGGGCAGTAATCTGGTCTCCTGGGAACACCCACCGCTAAGCCAGGTGCATAAGCAGGCCCAGGTGTTCCCAACTCCACCCTCACTGTTATCACTCATACAGCCACAAAGGGCCACAGTACAAAATCATGTGACAGGAGGCTGCAGTCCCACTATGCCACACACACATAGACCCTCCTGATGTATTGTCAATGAACCAGAAGAAGGTTAAACCAAGCTGATGTGCTGACCGAAGCCAAAGCTTGCCGTGAAGCTACAGAATCTGCCTCAATACTGATTCATCGCTTGTGTGTAAGAGACAGCATTGTGACTTGTGAAGGGTTTGCTGTAAACAAAGAAGTTTGATCTCCTTGAGCTGTGTGCCCGCTCACATGCAGGAAAAAAAAGGCAACAAAGATGGAAGGAGCTGACTATATACGTTATAACCTGATTGTACAATCCTCTTTATCCACTTCCGGACCGCCCACCGCCGATTTACGTCGGTACTTTGACGCTAAATACCGGGGTTATGGCAGCAGATAGCTATAACACCGGTAATTTTTGAATACTGCGGGATCACCCTTACGGTGCGGCGGGAGAGGTGCCCCCCCCGGTAATTTTCCCCGCTTATCGGACCCGCTGGCAGCAGGGACAATGATCCAGTCCGCGCTCCTCACAGACAGGAAGTCGAGTGAGGACAAGATGGCCCCCACTCGGCTCTATGGTCTTGGAGGACCGGAGCGATGTCAAACGTCGCCTCCTAGCAACGCATTTAAAGAGTCAATTTTTTTTCATCATGAAAAAAAAAATCCTTTTTTTTTTTTCTTTTTTTAGTTTAGATGTGAGGTGTGAGGTCTTTTAGACCCCCAGATCTCACAATAAAGAGGTCCTGTCATGCGTATTTCTATTACAAGGGATGTTTACATTCTTTGTAATAGGAATAAAAATTATCAATTTTTTTTTTCTTTTTTCTTTTTTTAAAAACTGTGTAAAAATAAAAAATAATAGATAAAATAAATAGGAAAAAAAAAAAAAATGAAAGCTCCCTGTCCCCGTTAGATCCTGCACAGAAGCGAACGCATACACAAGTCCCGCCCACAATGTGAGGTATTGCCGCGATCATTAGAGCGAGAGCAATAATTTGAGCCCTAGACCTCCTCTGCAACTCTAAGCTATGAAATTTTTAAAATGTCGCCTATGGGGATTTTTAGGAACCAATGTTTGTCGCCATTCCAGGAGCGTTCGCAATTTTGAAGCATGACATGTTGGGTATCTATTTACTCAGCGTAACATTATCTTTCACAGTATAGAAAAAAATTGGGCTAACTTTACTATTTTATATTTTTTAATTAAAAAAAAGTGAATTTTTTCCAAAACAAATTGTGTTTTCAAGACCGCTGCGCAAATACGGTGTGATAAAAAATATTGCAATGATCTCCATTTTATTCTTTAGGGTCTCTACTAAAAAAATATATATAATGTTTGGGGGTTCTAAGTAGTTTTCCAGCAAAAAAAAACTGATTTTAACTTGTAAACAACAAGTGTCAGAAATAGGCCCGATCCTTAATTTTCCTAAAGCTATGCAGCGTTAAGCTGGATACACACTATCCAACTTCTGTGGTTAGATTTCTTTCAGATTTACCTTTTTCTATGTAGTGCAGGGGCCTGCCTGATTGCATACAAATTGAAAGTGTTTAGGTTTGACCTCATATTATATGGTTTTCAGAAAATCTTATAGTGTGTATGGCCCATTAGGGGTCACCTAAACAATCTATCCAAGGTGTCAGCCTCCAGGAAGGCCATGGTTGTAGATAGCGATTGTGCGATCTCAAGGTGATCATATAATAGGATTCTGGCAGCTTCTTGCTGTACATTGTTGTTCATTGTTTCACCCCAACCAATCATCAATGAAACAATGTAGCAAATGAATGATACAAAACTGACATGGCAGCCGGCCTTGGTGCGAAGCGGGGTGGTGCAGCTTAGTGGTGACGGCGCTAGTTATCTTTCCTATCTTTTTTTTTTTTTTTTTTTAGAAAACCAGCACCAGAGGGGTTAACAGGAACCAGGTGACGGGTCACAGCTCCCACTGAGGTTTCCATGGCAACGCCGGATTGTCGGGGCAACTGACAGCTTTGCCGTATCGGGCAAACAATGGAGGCAGAGCGCCTATCGGGGTGGCGGCGGTGCAGCTGCAAAGTCCACAGCCTGAAATAACCCCGGACACCTCATTGCCATGCAAATGAGGGCGAGATATTCCAGGGCTCATTACAATATGGCTACAAGCACGTTACACATGTAAATAAGGGCTCCGGGCACCAGGAAACATCAAGTGGCTCTCAGCCGGGGCAGCTGCTCCTGACACCGTCCAGCCGGCACCTCGGGGGCCCCCTCATTACACAGCGAGGAGCCGGCTTAAAAAAGAACGCCAAAAATACAGTGTTTAAAAATAGTTCACTTATGTCTTCCCTCCAAAGTCACCTGCTAAATTCCCACACACCAGATGAAAGCTGACAGCAGGCTTGCAGTGGGTGTGTCTGCGCTGTAAAGCGATGGGCGGGAGATAGGCGGGTTTATGGGTGGGAGGAGCTTAACCCCTTCATGCCTAAGCCTTTTTCTGACGTTTGTTGAAAATCTGTATTTTTTGCTAGAAAATTTATAAGAATCCCCAAACATTTTATATATATATATATATATATATTATTTTTATTTTTTTTATAGCAGCAGAGACCCTAGAGAATAAAATGGTGATTGTTGCAATATTTTATGAAGTAAAATAAAAGATGAAAGCTGACAGCAGGCTTGCAGTGGGTGTTTCTGTGCTAGAAAGCGATGGGCGGGAGATAGGCGGGTTTATGGGTGGGAGGAGCTTAACCCCTTCATGCCTAAGCATTTTTCTGACGTTTGTTGAAAATCTGTATTTTTTGCTAGAAAATTTATAAGAATCCCCAAACATTATTTATATATATATATATATATATATATATATATATATATATATATATATATATATATATATATATATATTGTTTTTTCTTTTTTTTTCTTTTTTTTTTATAGCAGAGACCCTAGAGAATAAAATGGTGATCGTTGCAATATTTTATGTCACACTGTATTTGCGCAGCAGTCTTTCACATACAATTTGTTTTTTAAAAAATACACTTTCATTAATTTAAAAAGGTTGTAAACCCAAGAAAAAAAATGAAAAAAAAAATTTGTAAGAAAAAGGCATAATAAGCTAGTATGCATCGCATACTAGCTCATTATGAAATACTTACCTTAGAACAAAGCCCCCGCAGTGCCGCCCACTCAGTGGTGATACGGCCGACATGTTCGGTCGCCCTGCTTCCTGGTTTTTGCGTCCTCCAGCCTTCTGATTGGTCGGAGACGCGATGACATCACCCCTGCACATGCGTGCGGGAGCCGCCGTTTACGGCACAGGACTCTTAAGGAATGGCAAGGGCGTGGTACAGTGTTTTAACAGTTTGGTACGGTTTGGTACGGTTTGCTTTTCCACTAAAGTAGTAAGTGGGTGGGATAACAACGATTCTCTAACCAATCAGTGGCTAGTAGTGACAAACAGTCAAGGCTGCAGGCAAAGAATTGTGGGATATGGTACCGGTACGGCCCTCTTGGAACCACAATCGAGGTGGTACTGTTTAAGCGAGCCGTACCGTTTCGGTTCCATGTAGTGGAAAAGCGCCGCCGTACCGAACCGAACCGTTCCAACACCGTACCATGCGGTACCATGCAGTGGAAAAGCGCAAAAGCGAGCCGAACCATTTGGTTCCATTCAGTGGAAAAGCTCAAAAGCGAGCCGAACCATTCAGTTCCATGCAGTGGAAAAGCGCAAAAGCGAGCCGAACCATTCGGTTCCATGCAGTGAAAAAGCGAGCCGAACCATTCGGTTCCATGCAGTGAAAAAGCGAGCCGAACCATTCGGTTCCATGCAGTGAAAAAGCGAGCCGAACCATTCGGTTCCATGCAGTGAAAAAGCGAGCCGAACCATTCGGTTCCATGCAGTGGAAAAGCGCAAAATCGAGCCGAACCATTCAGTTCCATGCAGTGGAAAAGCGCAAAAGCGAGCCAAACCATTTGGTACCATGCAGTGGAAAAGCGCTACAAATAATATACACTGATTTAGTTTTTTTTGCCAAAAAATAAATGTAGCAGAATACCGGTTGGCCTACATTTATGAAGAAAGATTTATTTGCAAACTTTTATAACCAAAAAAAAGAAAAATGCATTTTTTTTTTTTCCAAAATTTTGTCTTTTTTCGTTAATTTAACAAAAAATAAAAAACCCAGTCGTGATTAAATACCAACAAAAGAAAGTTCTATTTGTGTGAAAAAAATGTAGTTTGGGTACAGTGTTGCATGACCACGCAATTGTCATTCAAAGTGTGACAGCGCCAAAGCTGAAAGTTGGCCCGGGCGGAAGGGGGGGAAAGTGTCCGGTATTAAAGCAGTTAAACATTTCTATTGTTGTAACTTTTTTAATTTATTGGTATGTGGTAGAGAGGTGGGGCTCTGACTGAGCGTCATGGGAAATCAATATTACGGCTCTGCACGGCATGCTGGAACTTGCAGTCCTTCAGCACGGGACAAACGCTTCTCCATGGAAGTCCCGGCACAGATGTGGGATTGGTCTGGGTGAGAGCCAAGCCGTGGCATCAGCACTGAACCGCTGGACGGGCTGGCGGATTTACAAGTTTCTCGGCTATGCGTCTCGGCCTCTGGCAAGTCCTCTGTTTATTTTGTCCTCTGAAGTGGCTGCTGTGCGCGGACCTGGCAACAACCTGAATGTGTGTCTGCGACTACCCGCCAGAGCACCGGACCAGCCAATACCCGGCCACTACAGAAGGCCAACCTCTTCCAGATGAAGCGCCCACGACAGGGCAGCATTTCATTTGAAGTCTGCTCACCAAAATCCCATACAATACTATTAAGGCCCCTTTCACACTTGTACCACCTGAAGTCGTGCGACTTTGATGCGACTTAAAGGAATGCCTGTGTAATATTGAGGTCTATGGATCTCAAGTCGCATCAAAGTCAGACCAAAGTAGTGCAGGGGCTACTTTGAAGTCGCTGCAACTTGAAGTCGCACAGATATGAACTGAACTTTTGGGAAATCATGGGGTGCGACTTGTCATGCGACTTTGCAGTCCCAAATCGCAGGGCAAGTCGCATAAGTGTTAAAGGGGCCTAAAGTGGACCTGTCAGTTACTTTAAAAGTCCTAACATGTCACAGTACACAGCAACAGGATCACTTCTTAGCAGGGCTTCGCCACCTACACACTCATTTTGTGGTGATAAGAAATTTGTATGGAATTTGTTAATGATAATAAGAAAAGCAGCAAAATATATCCCCCTCACCAGCAACTATAGACCCCTCCAGCATCAATAGATCACCCCAGCAACAATAGACCCCTCCAGCATCAATAGATCACCCCAGCAACAATAGACCCCTCCAGCATCAATAGATCACCCCAGCAACAATAGACCCCTCCAGCATCAATAGATCACCCCAGCAACAATAGACCCCTCCAGCAGCAATAGATCACCCCAGCAACAATAGACCCCTCCAGCATCAATAGATCACCCCAGCAACAATAGACCCCTCCAGCAGCAATAGGTCACCCCAGCAAAAATAGACCCCCCAGTAACAATAGACCCACCCCAGCAACAATAGACCATACTAGTAACAATAGAGCTACCCCAGCAACAATAGACCCTACTAGTAACAATAGAGCCACCCCAGCAACAATAGACCCTACTAGTAACAATAGAGCCACCCCAGCAACAATAGACCCCTCCAGCAGCAATAGGTCAATCCAGCAAAAATAGACCCCCCAGTAACAATATACCCTACTAGTAACAATAGAGCCACCCCAGCAACAATAGATCCAGCCTAGCAAAAACGGACCCCACCAGTAACCATAGACCCTTACTAGTAACAATAGACCACCGCCAGCACCAAGAGATCTCCCAGAAGCCAGCATCAATAGACCCTCCAGCAGCCAGCAACAGACCCCTTCCTGAACAGTAGATCCCTCCCAGGAACAGCTGACCCCCCCAGCAACAATTATTCCCCCTCGATTACAATAAATCCCCCAGCGGCCATCATCAATAGACCCTCTAGCACAGCCAAGCACCCCTTTCCCAATACATACATTCAGTGTTAGAGGTGCCGGAACTGCGTTCCCCCACGTTCCAGCTGAAAAAAAGGCCCTGCTTCTTAGTAAAGCTCCAACTTTTTAATCATTAAAAGCCATCCTTGGATTCCAGTCCAGTGACTTTACCTAGGATGAGATGTCATCAATCTGCCACAGGCAGGGGGAAGCATTTCCTCAGTCTCCCCTCCCCCATTGATCAGACTGCAACATTGTAACTTTGTAGCAAATCAAAAGGTGATGGGCTGATCTGTGCCAGACATTTGTCAACACAGCCAAGAACTGCAAAGGCACCAGGATATACATGACTGTATCACCTCTGAGTCGAGATCTCAGTTTAGAAAGTAGATCGTGGCTCTGGATGATGGCTGAACAAAGATGGTGCCGTCCTTCTGGAGGCAAAAGCAGAAGTAGGCATTGTCAGGGGGAGTGCTGTGATCTTTGTGAGAGGTAATGAATACCTGGAAGAGTTACACTGACACATTACTCAGAATTGTGTGTATATATATATTTTTATATATATTTAAATATATATATATATATATATATATATATATATATATATATATATATATATATATATATATATATATATATATATAATAATATAATATAATATATCTATATTATTTATATATATAAATATATATATATATATATTTTTTACATATATATATATGAATATATATATATATATATATATATACATACACACACACAATAAATATATATATATAGATATATACACACACACACAATATATATATATATATATATATATATATATATATATATATATATATACATACACACACACAATAAATATATATATATATATATATATATATATATATATATATATATATATATATATATATACCATACTGAGTAATGTGTCAGTGTAAAACTCTTCCAGATATTTATTACCTCTCACAAAGATCACAGCACTCCCCCTGACAATATAAATTGAAAATACAAATTTTAATACACTGGTTTAATAATCAGGATTAAATAGTTATTACGTTATAAGACCAGGAGGGGGGGCTGCAGGGAGAAGGACGGTTGGGAGCTGTGTGATCCCTCTCGGTGGGTCAGGGACGGAGAGATCTCCGGAGATGTAGCAGGTAATACAGATCCCCAAACTCCATTATCTGAGTCCTTTCTATGGCTGACAATAGAAGCCCCTGACCCCTCACCGGTCTCTTCTCCGTTCTATAGTCTATTGTACTCACCTACAATGTATACTAAGAATGAATTCTATAACACAATATTCACTAAAGACCACCTTACACACTCTAATGTCCCCCCACAGTCACACACTAATATTATTATGTATTTATATACAGTATCTCACAAAAGTGAGTACACCTCTCACATTTTTGTAAATATTTTATTCTATCTTTTCATGTGACAACACTGAAGAAATGACACTTTGCTACAATTGTACAAAGTAGTGAGTGTACAGCTTGTATAACAGTGTAAATTTGCTGTCCCCTCAAAATAACTCAACACACAGCCATTAATGTCTAAACCGCTGGCAACAAAAGTGAGTACACCCCTAAATGAAAATGTCCAAATTGGGCCCAATTAGCCATTTTCCCTCCCCGGTGTCATGTGACTCGTTAGTGTTACAAGGTCTCAGGTGTGAATGGGGAGCAGGTGTGGTAAATTTGGTGTTATCGCTCTCACTCTCTCATACTGGTCACTGGAAGTTCAACATGGCACCTCATGGCAAAGAACTCTCTGAGGATCTGCAAAAAAAGAATTGTTGCTCTACATAAAAGATGGCCTAGGCTATAAGAAGATCGCCAAGACCCTGAAACTGAGCTGCAGCATGGTGGCAAAGACCATACAGGACAGGTTCCACTCAGAACAGGCCTCACCATGGTCGACCAAAGGAGTTGAGTCCACGTGCTCAGCGTCATATCCGGAGGTTGTCTTTGGGAAATAGACGTATGAGTGCTGCCAGCATTGCTGCAGAGGTTGAAGGGGTGGGGGGTCAGCCTGTCAGTGCTCAGACCATACGCTGCACACTGCATCAAATTCTTCTAAAGATGATGCACAAGAAAGCCTGCAAACAGTATGCTGAAGACAAGCAGACTAAGGACATGGATTACTAGAACCATGTCCTGTGGTCTGATGAGAACAAGATAAGCTTATTTGGTTCAGATGGTGTCAAGCGGCAACCAGGTGAGGAGTACAAAGACAAGTGTGTCTTGCCTACAGTCAAGCATGGTGGTGGGAGTGTCATGGTCTGGAGCTGCATGAGTGCTGCCGGGACTGGGGAGCTACAGTTCATTGAGGGAACCATGAATGCCAACATGTACTGTGACATACTGAAGCAGAGCATGATCCCCTCCCTTCAGAGACTGGGCCGCAGGGCAATATTCCAACATGATAACGACCCCAAACACACCTCCAACACGATCACTGCCTTGCTAAAGAAGCTGAGGGTAAAGGTGATGGACTGGCCAAGCATGTCTCCAGACCTAAACCCTATTGAGCATCTGTGGGGCATCCTCAAATGGAAGGTGGAGGAGCGCAAGGTCTCTAACATCCACCAGCTCTGTGATGTCATCATGGAGGAGGGGAAGAGGACTCCAGTGACAACCTGTGAAGCTCTGGTGAACTCCATGCCCAAGAGGGTTAAGGCAGTGCTGGAAAATAATGGTGGCCACACAAAATATTGACACTTTGGGCCCAATTAGGATATTTTCACTTAGGGGTGTACTCACTTTTGTTGCCAGCAGTTTAGATGGCTGTGTGTTGAGTTATTTTGAGGAGACAGTAAATTTACACTGTTATACAAGCTGTACACTCACTACTTTACATTGTAGCAAAGTGTCATTTCTTCAGTGTTGTCACATGAAAAGATATAATAAGCCCCCGTTCACACTAAGGCGACCTGTCAGGCAACCTGGTCGCCTCACAGGTCGCCGTAGGTCGCCTTCCATAGGGAAGCTGCGGACCCGTTCTAATAGGAGCGACACAAGTCGCTCCGACTTAGAAAAAGGGTCCGGAGCTTCTTTGGGGCGACCAGGAGGCGACCTGCATAGACTTCAATGTTATGAAGTCCGTGGCGGCCACTCCAAGGTCGCGGCGCGCTGCTCGCACCACGACCTCAGAGGTCGCGGTGCGAAGTAGCGTCGCGGTAGTGTGAATGGGGGCTAAAAAATTTACAAAAATGTAAGGGGTGTACTCACTTTTGTGAGATACTGTGTATATATATATATATATATATATATATATATATATATATATATATATATATACCATGCTGAGTAATGTGTCAGTGTAAAACTCTTCCAGGTATTTATTACCCCTAACAAAGATCACAGCACTCCCCCTGACAATATAAATTGAAAATACACATTTTAATACACTGGTTTAATAATCAGAACTAATGAGGATGATAAAGAGGAGGAGGGTAGAACTTGGGAAGATTGGAAGGAGTTGAAGAAAACAAGAGAATATACTAAATGGAGTGAAGAAAAAGAGAAAACCAACTAGTTTGTAGATGGGGGGGGGGGGGGGGGGATAGGAATTAATAGAGGAGAAGGTATATATAATTGGGAAAAATTGATGTTTTTAGCCCCCGTTCACACTGGGGCGACCTGTGAGGCGACCTGGTCGCCTCACAGGTCGCCGCAGGTCGCCTCCCATAGGGAAGCTGCGGACCCGTTCTGATAGGAGCGACACAAGTCGCTCCGACTCAGAAAAAGGGTCCGGAGCTTCTTTGGGGCGACCAGGAGGCGACCGCCATAGACTTCAATGTTACGAAGTCCGTGGCGGCCGCTCCGAGGTAGCGGCGCGCTGCTCGAACCGCGACCTCGGAGGTCGCGGTGCGAAGTAGCGTCGCCCCAGTGTGAATGGGGGCTTATTGTATGCAATGTTTTTGTACTTTTTCTATTTTGAAAACAATAAATAAATAAAAAAATAAATAAAATAATCAGGATTAAATAGTTATCACGTTATAAGACCAGGAGGGGGGGCTGCAGGGGGAAGGACGGTTGGGAGCTGTGTGATCCCTCTCGGTGGGTCAGGGACGGAGAGATCTCCGGAGATGTTGCAGGTAATACAGATCCCCAGACTCCATTATCTGAGTCCTTTCTATGGCTGACAATAGAAGCCCCTGACCCCTCACCGGTCTCTTCTCCGTTCTATAGTCTATTGTACTCACCTACAATGTATACTAAGAATGAATTCTATAACACAATATTCACTAAAGACCACCTTACACACTCTAATGTCCCCCCACAGTAGACACATGCTAATATCATAATACATATATCTATATATATATAGCTCTGACATATAACATAGTGCTGTATAGAACACTGAGCCAGTCACATCAGTCTCTGCACCAGAAGAGCTTACACTCTAATATCCCCCACAGACACACTATTATTATACATTTATATAGCTCTGACATATACCATAGTGCTGTACTGTGCCAGTCATATCAGTCTCCACACCACGGGAGCTTACACTCTAATGTCCCCCTACAGTCACACACTGGTAGACACAACCAGATCACACTAAGGCTCCATTCACACGCTTTTTGCAGAAATGCTGGACATTTTTGTAACATGGGTTCCTATGGAACACGTTCACATCAATGCATTTTTGTGCCTCTGCGTTTTTGGAAACGGTCAGGGACTTTTTTTAAACGCAAAACGGTGCTTTTTGGTTCAATAGACTCCAACAGTAAAGCTGCAGAAAAGCATGTAGTGCGTTTTAACTGCGATTTGCGTTTTCAAATCTGCCCAACAACAAATTTAAGAAAAAAGAAATGCACAAAAAACGCAAACCGCGGTAAAAAAAAAAAAAAAAACATGGAAAGCACAGCAAAAAGCACTACAGAAACGTTTCGCTCAAAAGCAACATGCATAGGTGTGAATCGAGCTTTACCTCTAATGGGGAAAAAAACATATAGAATCCAGAGGAGCTTACACTCTAATGTCCCCCCACAGTCATACACTATCATTATACATTTATATAACTCTGACATATACTGCAGTGCTGTACAGAGAACACTGAGCCAGTCACATCAGACTCTGCACCAGAGGAGCTTGCAATCTAATATCCCCCCACTGTCACACACTATTATTATATGATGCATATATATAGCTCTGACATATACCATAGTGCTGTACAGAGAACACTAAGCCAGTCACATCAGTCTCTGCACCAGAGGAGCTTGCACTCTAATGTCCCCCCCCCCCCCAGTCACACGCTATTATTATTATAAAAATATATATTATATGATCTATTTATATAGCTCTGACATATACCATAGTGCTGTACAGGGAACACTGAACCAGTCACATCAGTCTCTGTACAGGAGGAGCTTACACTCTAGTGTCCCCCCCCAGTCACACACTATTATTATTATACATTTATATAGCTCTGACATATACTGCAGTGCTGTACAGAGAACTATGGGCAATAAGTGTAATCTGGTTGGGCTGTGTATGGTGTGAGATGTCCCCATGGCGGTGTGTCACGGTTATCTGACAGTTTATCTGGTTATTGTACAGTATGGAGGTTCCCGGGGGGGGGGGGGGGGGGATGGATGGGGTTCAGGAATTTAGAAAGTGTTTCACCTTCCATGATCTACAATCTGGGTCTGGGAGGACTCGGCATCCAATTCCAAGATTTATTCTATTTCTGTGCTTTTCAGGAATTCCTCCCACCATCAGGCAGCTCTGTTTATTTTCTATCAGTTGGATGTGGCGGCTCCCCGCAGAGTGAGAAGATTTATACAGGAAAAGCCTATCCCCATGTAGGATTAGGCCCACACATAGGTGCAGCGCAAGGGAATTGAAAGCTGCCTGGGCCTGCTGGGACTTGTAGTGTTGCATCTGTTGGATACATGCAGGTTTCCAAGACCTCTACTCATTCATTCATAAGAAGGCACATGCTGAGGCATGTAGTTCTGCAGAGCTAAAAAAAGACTCCATTGGAGCCCTGAACAATCTTGCAAAGGTCTTTTCCTGCCACCTAGTGTCCAATGCAGGCACTGCAGGGCAGTAACTCAGCTGCGAGGCTCTGGATTCAATAATCTCCATTCTCTGGGGAAATAATAACGAGTCGCATGGAGCCGGCCAATCAGTGGCGGCTTTTCCTCCTCAATGCTGGAAATCGCTTCCTAGGAAGATCACAAGTCATGGAACAGCTGCAAAGCTTTTTCAGAGTTCCAAAGCTTGGCGCGGATTTTGCTTGCCAAGCCCCGGCGCTGTTCATTCATGTCAGGTCACAGCTTGCTCCAGCTCTCCCAAAGAAGGGAATCATTTACATTGATGGGGCAAATCTAACAATCTGAGCTGCACAGTATCCAAAGTGTACAATGTATGACACATACTATGAAACAGCTGCTGAGTGACTGCTGGAAAGAGCAGAGCTGCTGTGTCACTGCTAGGAGGGGGAGCAGAGCTGATGTGTCACTGCTGGAAGAGGGGGGGGGGGGCAGAGCTGCTATGCCACTGCTGAAAATGGGAGCAGAGCTGCTGTGTCACTGCTGCAAGTGTGCAAGTGGGAGCAGAGCTGCTGTGTCACTGCTGGGTGGGGGAGCAGAGCTGATGTGTCACTGCTGGAAGAGGGGGGGGGGGCAGAGCTGCTATGCCACTGCTGCAAGTGGGAGCAGAGCTGCTGTGTCACTGCTGCAAGTGTGCAAGTGGGAGCAGAGCTGCTGTGTCACTGCTGGGTGGGGGAGCAGAGCTGATGTGTCACTGCTGGAAGGGGGGCAGAGCTGCTATGCCACTGCTGCAAGTGGGAGCAGTGCTGCTGTGTCACTGCTGCAAGTGGGAGCAGAGCTGCTGTGTCACTACTGGGGGGGGGGCTGGAGCTGCCATGTCACTGCTGGGAAGGGGAGCTGAGCTGCTGAGTCACTGTTGTAATGGGGTGGGGGGGGGGGGGTCGGAGCTGATGAATCACTGCTGTATTAGAGAAGCTGTGCTGCTGAGTCACTGCTGGAGAGGGGGAGCTGAGCAGCTGAACCACTGCTAGGGTGGGGGAACTGAGCAGCTGAACCACTGCTAGGGTGGGGGAACTGAGCAGCTGAACCACTGCTAGGGTGGGGGAACTGAGCAGCTGAGTCACTGCTAGGAGGGGGAGCTGAGCTGCTGAGTCACTACTGTAATGGAGGGAAGGGGTGCAGAGCTGATCAATCACTGCTGGATTAGAGGAGCTGAGCTGCTGAGTAACTGCTGGAAGAGTGGATCGGGGAGATCTGAGCTGGCAGGTTACTGCTGCAAGGGGCAGCAGAGGGAGTGGAAGCTGGGTCACTCCTGGAAGAGGGCAGCAGGGGTAACTCAACTGCTGAATCACTGCTGGGAGGAGGGAGCTGAGCTGTTAGTTACTGTTGGAATGGGGGGGGGGGGGGAGCTGAGTTGAATCAATGCTAGATTAGAGGTGAGCTGAGAGTTACTGCTAGGAAGGGAAACAGAGGAAAACAAGCTGCTAATTCACAGCTGGGAGGGGGTAGCTGAGCTTCAAATTCCCCCTGAAAGGATCACAGAGCCCATGTGATCCTTCTATATAGGATCACATTTCTCTATGGTCATTTCAGAAGCCACGCCCCTCCACAGTTACAATCACTCCCCTAGGCTCACATTTAACCCCTTGATCACCCATAATGTTAACCCCTTCCCTGCCAGTGTCATTATTACAGTAGCGGTACATAATTTTAGCACTGATTACTGTAGTAATATCACTGGACCCCCCAAAAGTGTCAAAAATATCAGTTAGGGGTCCGATCTGTCCGCCGCAATGTCGCAGTCCTGCAAAAAATCGCAGATTCCTGCCATTACTAGTAAAACAATAAAAATGACATAAATCTTTCCCGTAGTTAGTAGATGCGAAAAACCTTTGTGCAAACCAATCAAAATACGCTTATTGCGATTTTTTTTTTACCAAAAATATGTAGCAGAAAACAAATTGGCCTAAAATGGTAAAAAAATTTAGATTTTTTTTGGGAATGTTATATAGCAGAATGTGAAAAATATTGTTTTTTTTTTTTCAAAATTGTCGCTCTTTTTTTGTTTATAGCGCAAAAAATAAAAATCGCACAGGAGATCAAATACCACCAAAAGAAAGCTCTGTTTGTGGGAAAAAGGACATCAATTTTATTTGGGTACAGCATCGCACGACCGCGCAATTGTCCCCATTTAGGGGGCAAATCCTAAGCGGTTGTAAACCCGAAAACAAAAAAAAAACCTGCAAGACAAAGGCATAATGAACTAGTATGCATCGCATACCAGCTCATTATGTATTACTTACCTTAGAACGAAGCCCCGACATGGACCCCCAGACATCGCTGCGGGTGCTGCCATGATCCCTCGGCATCTCTTCCGGGTTTGGTGGCTCCAGCGCTGTGATTGGCCGGAGCCGCGATGACATCACTCCTGCGCATGCGCACGTGAGTGATTCTCCGGCAAGCTCCCGGCAAGGAAAACTGAAGGTCCCCCCGGACCTTCAGAGCGCATGCGCCGCTCGCGTCAGCGGCTACATGCAGTGCAAATATCTCCTAAACCGTGCAGGTTTAGGAGATATTAATTGTACCTACAGGTAATCCTTATTATAGGCTTACCTGTAGGTAAAAGTGTCAAAAAGCAGGATACTACCGCTTTAAAGTGGTTAAAAGTAACTGAAACATACATCCAGAAAGGACACAAAGTGTTTCCTGTACTTCCGTTTCTGTTCCATATGATGACCTCGGTGCGTCCCGCACAGCTCTGTAGATTCTCCTTCTGGAGGCTTTCTTTATATCCAGCACTGCCGTCACCAGCCCTGCTATACAGCTGCTGAGATAAGATCAATTGGACACATCCAGCGCTGGACTAAGCAGACGTTAATAGGAGGAAGAGTGAGACGCAAACACTGGGCAGCAGAAGTAGGAAGCAGCGCCTGCATATATAATGAAGCCATTGGACTTCATATAGATAAAAAAAAAAAAAACAGTAGATTTTTGGAAAGATTGTGAAGCGTTCAGTGATGGGATTGTGTACATTGCGCAGACCGCGCTGACGGATGATCTGAGAATGCCGTCGTCTCCCTTTTAAGGATGGATTGCGGCGAGCGCACGGAGGACAAACAAGGTCTAATGAATTCTGTCTCCGGCATAATGACCCGGCTCAGCGCACTCCTCGGCTGGGAAGGCGGCCACGCTGCCAACCTAAATACATTTATCAGCGCGGTGAGTGAACTGAGCGGAGTGTTTATTAATGTACAGATTCCCCCCTTCCTGTCTGTCCCATATTTCACAAGAAAAGGATAAACAGCGGCCGACTCTCAGCTACTCCGCTCTAATTAGATGCCAGGAAATCGCTTTCCAGCGATGAGCCGCATGGATCATTATATACACTTCCCTGATATGTCAGAGAGGAGCCAATGTACAATGCAGGGGCCGGACACCCTCATAAACTAATGCTGGCCCTACACTAGCCGAAAAATCCTTCCAAAATCTGTCATTTGGTCCGTTCGTTCGTATTTCGTCCAGTAAATGGGCACAAATACAAAATCGGTTTTAACTTTTCAGAGCTGAAAGTTCGAAGGAACAGTTTGGAAAATTCTGCCGAACGAACGATAAATTGAAAGGTTAACCAGTTCTGGACCGGAAGGATTTGTCCCCTAAATGACCAGGCTATTTTTTGCGATTTGGCACTGCATTATTTTAATGGAAAATTGCGCGGTCGTGCGACGCTGTACCAAAATAAAATTGATGTATTTTTTTTCCCACAAATAGAGCTTTCTTTTGGTGGTATTTGATCACCTCTGCGACGAAAAAAACAATATTTTTCACATTCTGCTATATAATATTCCCCCCCAAGCCCAACCCCTGAAAAACAACCCCACACCATAATCTCCCCAAATGATTTGTACCAGTGCACAAAGCAAGGTCCATAAAGACATAGATGAGTGAGTTTGGGGTGGAGAAACTTGACTGTCCTGCACAGAGTCCTGACCTCAACCCAATAGAACACCTTCGGGATGAATTAGAGTGGAGACTACGAGCCAGGCCTTCTCATTCAACATCAGCACTGCGCCCCGAGCCCACCCAGTTGTGTGACAATAGCTAATGAATATTTGCTATTGCCAAACTGATTCTCCTCCCGGCCAATCAGGTAGCGGGTCCTGAGACCTGTTTCCCGATTGGCAGAAAGGAGAAGGCATCCTATTGGCCAAGAAGGAGGGAGGAGAAGGCCGCCGAGAGGGAACATGGAGACTGAGGGGGTAGCCGCCGCTGCCTGTCAGTCCCGCGGAGCAAGGTAAGTAAACTGGCACGAGGGGGATATGGTGGTGTGGTCTGGAGTTATTGGGGGGTGGGCCCCGACTGATGGAGCACCAGCCGCCACTGATCTGGAGTATTCCATCTAGTTCTGGTCACCAGTTGGATGGAAGGATGTTCAAACCAACACTTCACTCTCCTGCGGTGGAAGGTGGGTCTCACACACAGAGGCTCTCAGGGTTTAGATGCTAGTCATCCGGGATCGCGCTTGCCTTGCTTCACTCCCAAGACTTGGATAGACTGAGAACAAGAAAAGAACAGAGGGTGCACCAGCCTAGTGCATTACCTCAGATATAACGGCTTTATTAAAAGTAATTTAAGATGTATACTCACAAACGGAGATAACAATAAGGCATATCAATAATAATGTTGTTGCAGCATCTGGGTTGTCGCATCACAGTGATGAAGTCCTTTGCAGAAACTAGCTGACGTGTTTCGAGGGACCTGCCTCTTCCTCAGAGCCTGCTCTGGATGGAAGGATGTGCTGGAACTGGAGAGAGTCCAGAGAAGGGCAACAAAACTGATAAGGGGACTGGAGGATCTCAGTTATGAGCAACGACTGCAAACATTAAACATTAAACTTATTCTCTCTGGAGAAGAGACGCTTAAGAGGGAACATGATTGCAATATACAAATATCTAAATGGTGATGTAAACATAGGGAAAGGACTATTCAGTCTCAGGGCACTTAGTTCCAGCCTTTTTTTTTTTTTTTAAATCACCCCCACGATAGTCTCTAATTATGTATTGAAAATCAGCATATGCTACATCTGAGAAAGTTTTCTGTGTCATTAAAAGTATTGGTACTCACTGTAGCCTCCAGATCCAAGCAAGTGTCCATCCTGAGTGTGGGCATCTGAAGCCCACTAGGAGTCTCTTCCAGGATAAGGGGCTGCCGGCTACCCAGCAAGCACCTCCCAATCTAGCACATGTGCAGTGCGACTTTATCACGGCCGTAGCAATGGAGCCTAGCATCGTCTCATTTCCGGTTTAGAAATAACGCAATGCTAGCCGTGGAGTATTCCCATTAACTCCTGGGATTGATTACACTGGTATGCCAGGAGACAATGGGAAAAAGGATATGACGAACCTCGCAGCGGCCGGGTTTGGATGGAAGTGGAGCTTTATTTTAGAAAAAAAAAAAAAAAAAGGTACTATATATATTAAAAAAAATAATAATTACACTATCCAAAATGATCAGCAACACATGCGGATGTAAATGCAAATTAGGGTGGAACTCCACTTTAAGAAGACACAAAGCCATTCACTGGATGTTGATGAGAAGCAGTTTAATCACAAACTAATTAGGGGATTCTTTACTGTTAGAGCAGTACTGATGTGGAACTCCCTTCCACAATTGGTGGTGTTAGCGGAGAGTGTCATTAAAGCGGAGTTCCGGCCTATTTTGCAACTTTAGTGATTCCTGAAGTGCTCGCTATGCTGATCATCAATTGGCCATTTTAAAAAAAATTTCAGGGGTCCCTTACCTTATTTTCAGAGCATTTTTGATTGTACTTCCTCCTTCTCCCCCCTCTGTGGCCATGGCCACCGACATCACTTCCGCCTTTGCATTGCATCCTGGGAGCTGTTTGTCATCACTCCCAGGAGGCTGGAATCAGGAAGAAGTCCCAGAACACTCCCTGGAATCAGGAAGAAGTACACAGCAGATTACACTGCGGCTTCAGATGCCCACATCCAAGATGGCCGCGCCAGGACAGCATTTTTAAAAGTAAGATTTTGACAAAAATCCAATACTGTACACCTTGTAAGTATGAGAATAGCGGTTCTGTAAAGGGCGATGGATTAGTATTATAGGGGTATTTTTAGTTAAAAAAGGTATTTGAGGCTGGAACTCCGCTTTAAGTTCAAAAAGCCCTTAGATGGGCATCTTGGCGAACGCAATATACAGGGATATGGGAATTGGTAGAAACCCACATAGCACCTCGACAGCAAAGTGTGAACAGGTCTTGGAAGTAGAAGCTTTACTCTCGGTGTTGCCAGTATACACGGTGTAGGAGTCATCATTTGTGGAGGTGTCAGGGTTTTGCAGCAATTTTTGGCACCTCGTTATTTTAGAACGTTCACTTTACTGTACAATCCCGTCCTAAAACTGATGATTTGGATCGATATTTTAGTTTAATTGCTGACTGTGCATATTAGAATACAACAACAGAATATCGGTCAGGGGTGGCAGAAATCTTCATCTACCATCCAACCAGATTGTGTGTGCTGTCCTTGTACAATCATCCTTTTATAAGACGATCGGTTTGTGTGGAATAATTTTGTTTTCTTTTGTTATTAAACCAAAATCTAAAAAGAACCCCCCCACCCCACCCCCAACGCAGAAGGTAGGGAAGGGCTGAGGTCAGGGATCAGTGACTGTAAGTAGAAACGATCATCCAATTGAAGGAGAATTGTACCAAGTGGGTCGGGCCCTAGGCTGGATTTCAAGCTCGTACAGCAAGGCGGCGGAGCGAATTTCTCGGGAGTCGTTGGATCATGCCGAGCGAGCGGCTGCTGCCTGGTAATCTCTCCTCCCGCAACGAGAAGGTCAAACTCCCTCCGCCATCAGAGCTCTGAAAACCAATTAGAGGCGGAGGTATCCGCTCCCCGGGGCTCTGCACGCTTCGCCCTATAAACCTATTAGCTGCTGTGCAATTATAATGAGCACCGCGGGGAGGCAGGTAGAGCAAGCGGCGCAATCCGTCAAATGCTGTCAGTGCTGAAGCTGTGCTTTCCACTCGCCGCAGGGACCGGATTATGGGAAGTGCGGGAGACTTGAGACGACCAATCAGATGAGTGCTCTCGCCAGGGCTTGATGCATTAAAAAGAAAGAAAACTATTGCAAGAGCTGAGTTGCGTCTCACAACGACAAATCAGAATTCCTGACAAAGGTTTTCCACCAAATAAAAGGTGAAATCTGCTGATTGGTGGCTGTGGCTTGTGTTCATTTATCCTTTGGTTTTAATGAATTGGCCTCAAAGTCTAACCCAGTGGTTCTCAACAGCTGGGCCATGGCTGCCACTCTGCCCGGACACCAGCCAGCTGTAGGTCCCTTAACCTTCCACAGAACCTCCCAGTTCCCATAGTGCCTTCCATCCTCCTATGGTATCCCATAGTGCTACTGGGCCCCATAAGAGCTCTCGGCCTCCACAGCTCTCCCCAACCTCCTACAGTGCCACCTAACCTGCTGCAGAGCCTCCAGCCCCATATAGTGTTCCCAGTCTCCAACAGTGTCCCACAGTGCTCACCATCCTCCAACAATGTCCCACAGTGCTCCCTCAACCTCCCACAGTGCCGTCCAGCCTCCCAGCCTGCAGCAGAGCTTCCAGCCCCTCAAAGTACCCCCAGTCTCCAAAAGTGCTTCCCAGAGCCCATCAACCTTCCACAGTGCTCCCAACCTCCAACAGTGTTCCACAGTGCTCCCTCAACCTCTCACAATGCCACCCAGCCTCCCACAGTGCCCCCCAGCCTGCTGCAGAGCCTCCAGCCCCCATAGTGCCTCAAGCTTCCAACAGTGTTCCACAGTGCCCATCAACCTCTCACAGTGCTCCCAACCTCCAACAGTGTCCCACAGTGCTCCCCCAACCTCACACAATGCCAAGCAGCCTCCCACAGTGCCCCCAGCCTGCTACAGAGCCTCCAGCCCCCCATAGTGCCCCAAGCCTTTCAACAGTGTTCCACAGTGCCCATCCACCTCCCACAGTGCTCCCAATCTCCAACAGTGTCCCACAGTGCTCCCCCAACCTCCCACAATGCCAACCAGCCTTCCACAGTGCCCCCAACCTCCCACAGTGCCCCCTGCCTGCTGCAGAGCCTCCAACCCTTCATAATGCCCCCAACCTCCAACAGTGTCCCACAGTGCTCCCTCAACCTCCCACAGTGCCGCCCAGCCTCCCACAGTGCCCCCAGCCTGCTGCAGAGCCCCCAGCCTGCTGCAGAGCCCCCAGTCTGCAACAGTGTTCCACAGTGCCCATAAACTTCCCTCACTGCTCTCAAACTCCAACAGTGTCCCACAGTGCTCCCCCAACCTCCCACAGTGTTCCTCAGCCCTCTCCAGAAACCTCATCCCGTATAGGGCCATAAAGTCTGCTACAGAGTCCCCTAACCCCCTCAACATTCCTTATCCCTCTTCCTCCTCCACAATGGCACCCAGGCCTACCCATAACCTTCTAGAATTTCAATACATGTTTTGCGTTCCCATACTTTTATTGTATAAAACGTTATTCCTTACTGTTAGGGCGTTGAAGGTTTTAGAAGAATGTACTGGGCTCCTGGTGTCAAAAAAGTTGAGGGCCCTCTGACCTACAGCAGTTGGGGGTTTGGTTGCCATAGGTGAAGTCTTCTCATAGTTACAAGATGGCAGCTGGAGTCTGGTTGCTAAAGGCAACAGCATCATTTTTCTCAGGTAGCACCACAGGTTTAGCTTTCCCATGGCAACTATGATACAAAATTGCAGTTCAGGGTTTGCATACGGTTACAGTTAGTTGCTATAAGAAATGTCTCTGTTGTCCCCCTTACTACAAGAAGATAACCCAATATTGCACCATTGGAAAATTGCTAGGAAAACAAGTCCTGTGACAACCAAGATGGAGGGAAGGCTGTCGAACATGGCTGCTGCCTGACACCAGAAAACCAATAGAAAAACAAGTTCTGTAAAAGCCAAGATGGATGGAAGGCCATCTAACATGGCCACTGCCTACCCCCTGAAAACTACCAGAGAAAACAAGTTCTGTGACAACCAATATGGAGGGAAGGCTGTCCAACATGACTGCTGCCTCACACCAGAAAACCAATAGAAAAACAAGTTCAGTGACAACCAATATGGAGGGAAGGCTGTCCAACATGGCTGCTGCTTGACAGCAGAAAACTACTAGGGAAAACAAGTCCTGTGACAATCAGGATGGAGCGAAACTTGTCCAACAAGGCTGCTGCCTGACCCCCGAAAACGACTAGGGAAAAAGGTCCTGTGACAACCAATATGGATGGAAGGCTGTCCAACATGGCTGCTGCCTGACACCACAAAACTACTAGGGAAAACAAGTCCTGTGACAACCAAGATGGAGGAAAACTTATCCAACATGGATGCTACCTGATACCAGAAAACTACTAGGGAAAAAAAGTCCTGTGACAAACAAGATGGATGGAAGGCCATCCAAAATGGCCAATGGCCGCTGCCTGACACCACAAATCTGAGAGAAAAACAAGTCCTTTCTGACACCAGAAAACTGATAGACAAACAAGTCCTAGACAACCAAGTCCTAGAAACATAAAAGCACAATACACGTTAGGAGGGGAACCCTTGAGAGAATCAAAAATGGAGAAGGATCTGGGAGTCTTGGTTGATGATAGACTAGGCAACAGCATGCAATGTCAAGCGGCAGCTGCCAAGGCTAGCAGAACATTAGCATGCATAAAGAAAGGGATGTATTCCAGAGATAAGACTATAATCCTTCCACTTTATAAAACTCTGGTCTGACCTCATCTGGAGTATTCTGTCCAGTTCTGGTCACCAGTCCTCAGAAGGGATGTGTTGGAGCTGGAGAGAGTCCAGAGAAGGGCAACTAAACTAATTAGGGGATTGGAGGACCTTGATTATGAGGAGTGTCTGCAATCGCTTGATTTATTCTCCCTGGAGAAGAGACGCCTGAGGGGGGACATGATAGCAATTTTTAAATATCTAAATGGGGATCTAGGCTTAGAAAAAAAGCTGTTCAGTCGAAGGGATTGCATGAGAACTCGGGGGCATACAATGCGATTAGAGGAGAAGCGTTTTAACCTCAGGCAACGTGGGGGGTTCTTTACTGTTAGGGCTACAAGATTGTGGAATTCTCTACCACAAGAGGTGGTTTCTGCGGGTAGTATGGTGGCTTTCAAAAGACTCTTAGACGTACATCTCAAGGATCAGAACATTCAGGGGTATGCAAGATGATTACAGCCACACACATCTACACAGGTTGAACTGGATGGACTTTTGTCTTTATTCAACTTCAACTACTATGTAACTATGTAACTATGTAACTATGTAAGATGGATGTAAGTCCATTCAAAATGGCCGATGGCCACTACCTGACACCAGAAAATTGATAGAAAAACAAGTTCTCTGACTACAAAGATGGAGGGAAGGCCATCCAAAATGGCAGATGGCTGCTGCCTGAAACCAGAAAACTGATAGAAAAACAATTCCTGTGACAACAAAGATGAAGGAAAGCAGGGGCTGACTGGCAATTTTCGGCCAAGGGGGCAAGTACAAACCAGAGGCCCATGGTGCAGTGATTGGGCCCCCCCTTCCACTCTCCCTCTTCTTGGCCTCCTCCTGACTCCCATTCCAGGCTGAAGCTCTGCTCCAGGTACTCTCTACTCACCGGCCGAATACAGGTTCTCGACCTGGTCAGCAGGGGGCAGTTGGGGGCAGCTGGGACAGCTTGTTTGTAGCTATCTGGGGGAGGAGAGTCTCCAGTGGGGGCATTGAACTGACCTCTACTTAGACACATTTTACACCGTCCATGCTGGGGGGGGGGGGGGGGAGGTCTGCGCTGTGTCCTTGTCTTCATCCCGCACTTAGTAGGTCAGCAGTGGGGACTTTTTACTTCTCTTCACCAGGAATCCTTTAGGCATGTCTGTGGCAGACGAGGTGCAGCCTTTTTAGGGTACATCAAAGCGGCCCGGGGGGGAAATTGCCCCCCTGACCCCTGCCCTCCCCTGAAGGAAAGGCCATCCAACATGGCCGATGCCTGACACCAGAGATCTGAGAGAAAAACAAGTCCTGTGACAACCAAGATGGAGGGAAGCCTGTCCAACATGGCCGCTGCCTGACACAAAAAAACTACTAGGGAAAACAAGTCCTTTGACAACCAGGATGGACCGAAGGCCATCCAAAATGGCTGCTGCCTGACCCCAGAAGACTTCTCTTAAAACAATGAATGACCTGAGGGAATAAATCTGGAATGAGTGGGTCTGGATCTTTTCCTGAGTTGTCCTGACATTCTATGCTCTGGTGCCCAGCCAAGCTGTGATGGAGCTGTGATGGACCTGCATGTAGCGCTATTGTGCTACTGACAGAATCCATCTTTCCAGCGGCAGACGGCACGTCCCTGGGCACATAGCATGGCGATGGCTCCGCACAACAACTTCTTTGTAGAAGGAACGCTGAAGCGCAAGGCAGTCAAGCCCGCAGCCCGGCAGATCTCTTCATTACCGGCTAGAAACCATTAAACCTTCTGTCAGCGGCTGGCAAGACCTGTGACGGGAGCGTCACGCTAGCAGCTGCTGCGCCCAGACGTCCGGATACAAGATAATTCCACTTATCGGGAAAGGCCCTTCACTTCCAGCTTCTAAAAAAAAAACATGGCTGCCGTATACCATAACAGCTGCCATGTTAGGATGAAGAATGCTTAAAGTGCACCTGTCAGAAACCTGGAAAATTCAGACTGGGTGTATGATGGAAAATTCATCCACAGGGGTCATCGTCAGTGGAAACTTCGATCGTTATGGAGATATATGCATATCTAAAATTTTATAGAAAGGTCAGGATTTCCATATATCCTCAGCTGCTTATACCGATCATTTTGCCTCATCCCACCTCCTAAATCTCCCTACTGGTCCTTTATTATGATAGATGGCCTGGATGACCAATAGGGAGGCTCTGAGGTTGTAAGGGGGCAGGGCAAGGATTGACTTTTACAAAGAAAGTCCATATTTGCCTATAAATGCTCGGACCTTGGACCTACTAATCCCTTTGCCACTGAATTCATTGGAGGTGACCTCAGCATAGGCGCTCAGTTTGAATATCCCAAGTATGCAAAATATTTTGTTTAACACATTTGATGCAATTTTTATTTTTTTTAAATTCTTATTTTTAACTAAAATGCACTCAAAACTATACAATATAAAACTATAAAAATAAATATAAAACTTTATGAAAATGTATTATTTATTTTCTATAAGTAGGACCAACAAAATAAAAACACTTATCTCTTTTAATGGTGCAACTATTAAATATTAAGAGCGGCGCAACAGTTTATCAGATCTAAATTTTCTGTAAAAATAAAAAATACACTGAAATAAATTTTCGTGCACAAAAACATGTAGAATTTTTCTGCAAATTTTTAAAACGCAAGACTGGGTTAAGAAAGTATCAAATATGCCAGGACTTAAAGTGGTTGTAAAGATTTAAAGCGGAACTCCACCCAAAAATGGAAGTTCCGCTTTAAAGACTCGTCCCCGCCCCTTTTGCAAAATTGCCGCTTTTGAGAAGGGGCAGGTACCTGCTCCCACTCCTTTTACGAGTGGTGTGGCCCTTGGGAATGGAAGTTCCCCTCCCCCTGCAGTCTTCTAGAAAACAGAGGTCCCAGAAGACTGCATCCAACAATCCAGAATGCGTGGCACGACTCGCGCATGCGCAGTGGGCACCCGGGTGTGAAGTCTCAAGCTGTCACAGCCGGGTTCCCATAGTGAAGATGGTGGATGAAGTTGCCTGGGGTTAGCTTACCGCTGGACCGTGGGACCGTGGCATCTTCACTAAGGGAAACAGGAAGTGAAGCCTTGCAGCTTCACAGCCTGTTTCATACTGCGCATGCGCAAGTCGTGCTCCGCTTTCAGAATGGTCCCGCTGTCTTCTGGGACCTTTATGTCTCCCAGAGGGCAGAGTGGGGGGGGGGCTCTAAATTTGGTAGATTTCGGCGATCATTGTGCAGTGATTTTACCCGGAAGTGGGAGCGGGATCCTGGTTTTGGGGCTCCCCCCAAAAAGTGCCAAATGTGGCAGTGGAGGGTGCAAACAAGTGGAGCTTCCCCTTTTGTGTGGAGCCCTGCTTTAAGGTTCCATGCATTAGGATAAAAAAAAACCTTCTGTGCTCAGCCCCCCCCCCCCGACCCCCCATCTCTTTTGTACCTGAGCCCAATCTGATCCAGCAATGTGCACAAGCTCCAGCCGCTGTTGCTCTCCTCATTGGACAGACGTTGGCTCCCGCTGCTGTAATTCAAAAGCTGCACAGGAGCGGGGGGTGGGACCAAGTCCTGCAGTCTGGGTCAATGAATGCCCGCACAGGTGCCCCCATGGAATGTGGCTTTCCATGGGGGCACCCGATAAAGAGAGTGACCCTGGAGCGCCAGTCCTGCTGTCTGCATCAATGGATGCCCCCACAGGTGCCCCCATGGAAAGCTGATAAAGAGTAGGGGCCTGGAACGCCAGTGGGGGACCCCAGAAGAAGAGGATTGAGGCTGCTCTATGCAAAACCATTACACAGAGCAGGTAAGTATAACATTTGCAACCCATTTAAACCTGCATACAGCTGTGAAGCGGCAGCAAACTACATCACCCAAAATCTTCGATGTTTTAAAGACCTTTAGGATAGGTTCATGTAAAATCGCACCCGTTCCTGCACCCGCAGCCAAAATGTGCTACTCTTTAGCAGACACATGGGGTGGGTGATATAAATCGGGTGACAGGGTGGGTGACATACATTCCTAATGGCACCCCCATGCATCTTAAAAAGCAGTGTATTTTTTGGGTGTGCAAAACCGCAAGGTGCCCTGCGATTATGTTTTGGGATAAGGGTCCGGGACTATCTCCATGTTTCCCTGCAGGTACAGCAGCCCGTTCTGCTGTGCCCACACAATTGCAGCACGCAGAAAACGCATATGTGTGAACTTAGCCTTACAGCTCATCAATTTACTCTCGGTTCACACCAGCTCCACTCGAAAGCCGCACGATTTCCAGTGCAACTTTACACTCTCTGGCACTCAAGTCACAAAAAAGTCGCATCAAAGTAGTGCAGGAACTATGTGACTTTAAGTTGCAAAGAATGGAATGGGTGCCATTGAAATCAATGGGCTGTGACTTGTCATGCACACTTTATATATCCAAAGTCGCATGACAATTCTCACTAGAATGAATGGAGCCTTAGAGGCTAGGTTAACACCTAGTGTCGCATGGACGTGCTCTTTTTGAACGTTTTCACGCTACACGCGTAGGGCAGCCTATTCATTTGAATGGGCTGCCCTATGCACAACAAATGCACCAAAGAGGCTCTAGTACTTTTTTGGGTGTTAACTGTTGAGCTTTGTGCGTTTTACTGCTTTTTGCGGTGCCATTAACAATGCATGGCAACACAAGCCCGGCACGCGTTTTTCACGCATTGATTACAGAATGCTCAGATGTGATTGCAGCCTAAAAGTATGCCTCTTACTAAGCGCTGCGTGGTGATACCGTTTATGCATCACACGATCGTTTATGCACCTGTCCCGTCTTACATGAGCATTTGCATTTGTGTGCAAGAAGAGGGGGTACGGGGGGTGGCTTGCATTTATTTATTATATTTCATTGTTTTTTAAACATTGGAAAAAAATAAATAAATCAACTAACTTTATTGGTAGAGCATGGGGGCTTATTTACTATAACAAGGGTGCTTACTTATATTACAAGTGGACTTTTTTTAATATCATGCGGGGGTTATTTTATATCATAGGGAGGCTTATTTTACAAGGGGGCTTATTTACTATCAAAAGGGGATTTGTTAATATTTTAAGGAGGCTTTTTTATTATCACAAGGGGTTTATTTACAATCATTAGGGGGCTTATTTACTATAAGAAGAGGCTTTATTTAGTATTAAATATTAATAAGCATTAAATATTAATACGTATTACTACAAGTAATTATTATTATTAGTATTATTATTGGTATTAACCATTATTATAGTAAATATTATTAATATTAATATTATTATTATAGTAATTTATAATATTTTTTATCATTATAATGATTATAATAATAATATTATTATTATAGTAAATATTATTAAAGTATTATTAGTATAAAATTGTTAGTATTAAATATTAATAAGTATAAGAAGATGACTTATTTACTATTAAAAGGGGGCTTTTTAATTATGACAAGGGAATTTATTTAGTTTTTTAAGGAGGCTTATTTTTATTACAAGGGGTTTATTTACAATCATTTGTAGGCTTATTTACTATAACAAGGGGACTTATTTAGTATTATAAGGGGACTTTTTTTATTATCACAAGGGAATTTATTTAGTATTTTAAGGAGGCTTATTTATTATCACAAGGAGATTATTTACTATCATTAGGGGGCTTACTTACTATCACAAGGGGGCTTATTTACTATCAAAAGGGGATTTAGTTAATATTTTAAGGAGGCTTATTTATTATCACAAGGGGTTTATTTACAATCATTAGGGGGCTTATTTACTATAAGAAGAGGACTTATTTAGCATTAAATATTAATAAGTATTACTATAAGTAATAATTATTACTATAAGTAATAATTATTAATATTATTATTGGTATTAAACATTATTATAGTAAATATTATTAATATTAATATTATTATTATAGTAATTTATCATATTTTTTTATCATTATAATTATTATAATATTAATATTATAGTAAATATTATTAAAGTATTATTAGTATAATTGTTAGTATTAAATAATAATACGTATAAGAAGAGGACTTATTTTCTATTAAAAGGGGGCTTTTTAATTATCACAAGGGAATTTATTTCATTTTTTAAGGAGGCTTATTTTTTATTACAAGGGGTTTATTTACAATCATTTGTAGGCTTATTTACTATAACAAGGGGACTTATTTAGTATTATAAGGGGGCTTTTTTATTCTCACAAGGGAATTTATTTAGTATTTTAAGGAGGCTTATTTATTATCACAAGGAGATTATTTACTATCATTAGGGGGCTTACTTACTATCACAAGGGAACTTATTTACAATAATAAAGAGGCTTATCTAGTATCATAAGGAGGCTTATTTACAAAGGTTTATTTACTATCATTTGGGGGCTTATTTACTATAACAAGGGGACTTATTTAGTATTATAAGGGAGGCCTTTGTTATTATCACAAGGAGTTTATTTACTATCACAAGGGGGCTTATCTAGTATCATAAGGGGGCTTATTTACAATCACAAAGTGGCTTATTTAATATTATAAGGGGACTTATTTACTATCACAAGGGGGCTTGTAAGCATCATCTTGAACATATAAATGTTGAAATGCCAGCTCAAAACTAGATGAACGAAAAGTAAACAATGCAGCTGGGAGTTTATTGCCATCCAGATAATGCATTGCTGTAATCCTTGGGGTCTATTCACAGCAGCCACTGCATTACAATCCCCCCCCCCCCCCCCAAGTTTGGCTGTAATAGATGACACTAAAGTGAATGAAGCTTTTCTGTTTTGGATGGTAATTCTTGTGTTCCCACTACTGAAAATTTCCCCGATTTTCCTCTCCTAATAACAAACAGGAAGTGACAGAAAATCTCTCCAATGGGGACACAGACACCAATAAAACCTAATAAAGGCTCCCACCCTTCCCTACTCCAAAACAGCTTTGGACAGGATTCTAAAATGAAACCAACTAGATATTTGGGATTTAGCACAGCTGCAGAGTTTCCTGGACGGGTTGGGGAGAGGACAGACAGAGAAAAGCTGTCATCATCCCGCTAGTCCTGCCCTCCACACCAGGCTTTAGGAAAGCTGAGCGGAGGCATCCACAACAAAGGCCTGGCATACCGCCAAGGGGAAGGAAGGCGCGCTGTGGCAAGTGTGCCAAAGGTTTTGTTGGGGGGAAGTTGGGGTTTCATGGGGGGGGGGGATAAGGAAGATGTTCCTTCAACTTGTGGAACCCCCTGCCTTTCACTGCTTCATTAAAAAGACAACAGGGGGCGCTAGAGAACCAACAGACTCACTGCTGCTATTCTGTGTTGCTGGTCCTCTGCTTTCAGTGCACAGCCGCCCTTTTCATCCAATGAGTGACATATACATAGAGAGACAGGGTGGGACAGGAACCTGGGAACACTCTGGGCTACATAACATACTACTAACGTCTCTGACCATCTCCTGTAGTGTGTCTGCAGTCTCTGACCGTCTCTTGTATCATGTCTGCAGTCTCTGACCATCTCCTCTACTATGTCTGCAGTCTCTGACTATATTTTGTAGTATGTCTGAAGTCTCTGACCCTCTCCTGTGGTATGTCTGCAGTCTCTGATTGTCTCCTGTAGTAATGTCTGCAGTCTCTGACCATCTCCTGTAGTATGTCTGCAAGTCTCTGACCATCTCCTATAACATGTCTGTAGTCTCTGACCATCTCCTGTAGTATGTCTGCAAGTCTCTGACCATCTCCTATAACATGTCTGTAGTCTCTGACCATCTCCTGTAGTATGTCTGCAAGTCTCTGACCATCTCTTGTAGTATGTCTGCAAGTCTCTGACCATCTCCTGTAGTATGTCTGCAAGTCTCTGACCATCTCTTGTAGTATGTCTGCAGTCTCTGACCATCTCCTATAACGTGGCTGTAGTCTCTGACCATCTCCTGTAATGTGTCTGCAGTCTCTGACTGTCTCCTCTAGTATGTCTGAGGTCTCTGTCCCTCTCCTGTAGTATGTCTGAGGTCTCTGACCATCTCCTGTAATATGTCTGCAGTCTCTGACCATCTCCTGTAGTATGTCTGCAGTCTCTGACCATCTCCTGTAATGTGTCTGCAGTCTCTAACCATCTTCTGTAGTATGTCTGCAAGTCTCTGACCATCTCCTATAATGTGTCTGCAGTCTCCGACCGTCTCCTGTAGCATGTCTGCAGACTCTGACTGTCTCCTGTAGTATGTCTGCAGTCTCTATCTTTTATAGTATGTCTGTAGTCTCTGACCATCTCCTGTAGTAGGTCTGAGGTCTCTGACCCTCTCCTGTAGTGTGTCTGCAGTCTCTGACCATCTCCTGTATTGTGTCTGCAGCCTCTGACCATCTCCTGTAGTATGTCTGCAAGTCTCTGACCATCCCCTGTAGTAAGTTTGCAGTCTCTGACCATCCCCTGTTACATGTCCAAAGATCAGTTTTACCTTCACCTAACGCTGCGTTTTGGCAGTATCATGAGGCCGGACACATTGTTACATCTGACAGGTTCACTTTAACATTGGCCACTCGCCAAACAACAATGTACAGAACCCAAACTGCCTTCCCGGCAATGAATGTTTCCTTCCATACACTCCCGGCCAGATACTTACTGGACAATGGGATATATTTAGCGATTACAATTAAGGAAAATGTTTTTTTTTTTTTTTTTTGTGTATAAATAACAGCAGTGAATTATTTTGCAGAATTTTGTTTACTTCAATTTTTGAACCCTTCACCTCCTCCTGAACCTCTACCACCTCTGCCGGTTGTCCGCTCCGCTCACCGTCCACTCCTGCGGCCTCGAATCGGAGGCTGGGAGCCGCCTGGCTGCAGAAATTCTCACCAGATGCGCTAAAACCGTGTCAGCATTCCTGCAAGGTAAGGCAAGGTCAGCAAAGCCGGGGGAGACAATGCAGGGACAGCCCCCCACCCCCCACCCCCTACGCCAGATGTGTGCTAACAAGGAAGCTGCCCTCCCAGCTAGTAAGGTCACTTGCTGGCTCCAGCAAGACGAGGGAACAAGCAGGGTCTTGGCTCCAGTGCAGCTTTCACTTGGCAGTGATCTGGATTCCTCCGGAGAAGAGGATGGGGGGGGGGGGGGTGTACAGGGAAACATGGCTGCCTCTACGTTATACCTCCAATCTCTTCCCTTTCAAAACACTGGAATCTCGGGGTTAAATGGTTAAATCCCCCATGCAAAGTCAGAATCCTCAAATTATAATTTATCGCAGGCACGCACGTCTTTTGCAACTTACAACACTGCCGTTGCGTTTTTTGCATGCCGAACAGAACGGGCCCCTCTCGCCAACAACTTGCCGGCGCAGGGAAAAAACTCTAATTTATTAAAAGTGCAAATATCCGCTAACCGCTTACCTAAATAAATGAGTGCAAATACATATCGAAATTAGCACATGCTTTGGAAATATAATAGTGGAGCCAATGGAGTGCAATCAGCGTCTAAACTGAACGCACGGCAGAAGTAAAAAAATAAAAAATATTACATCGTCACCGTTTAATGCGCATGAATTAAAGTTTTTCGATGCTCTGTGTGGTCAGCCCTCCTCTAAAAAGACACAGCGGACACTGATCCTGCAAATATCCGCTAACCGATTACCTATGAAAATTAGTGCAAATTTATATCGAAATTAGCGCATGCTTTGGGAAATAAAACAGCGGAGCCAATCGAGTGCGATCAGCGTCTAAACTGGACGCATGGCAGAAGTAAAAAAATATATATATTACGCCGTTGTTTAATGCGCATTAATTAAAGTTTTTTGATGCTCTGTGTGGTCAGCCCTCCTCTAAACAGACACAGCGGACACCGATCCTGCAAATATCCACGAACCGCTTACCTAAGAAAATGAGCGCAAATATATATCGCAACTAACACATGTTTCGGGAAATATAATAGTGGAGCCAATCGAGCGCAATCAGCGTCTAAACTCGACGCACGGCAAAAGTAAAAAATAAATAAATATTACGCCGTTGTTTATTGCGCATTAATTAAAGTTTTTCAATGTTCTGTGTGGTCAGCCCTCCTCTAAACAGACACAGCGGACACCGATCCTGCAAATATCCGCTAACCTAAGAAAATGTGCGCAAATATATATCGCAACTAATGCATACTTCGGGAAATATAATAGTGGAGCCAATCGAGCGCAATCAGCGTCTAAACTGAACGCACAGCAGAAGTCGTAAAAAAAATATTACATCGCCGTCGTTAAATGCGCATGATTTAAAGTTGTTCGATGCACTGTGTGGTCAGCCCTCCTCTAAACAGACACAGCGGACACAGATCATGCAAATATAGGCTAAACTAAGAAAATGTGCGCAAATATATATCGCAACAAACGCATGCTTCGGAAAGAAAATAATAGTGGAGCCAATCGAGCGCAATCAGCGTCTAAACTGGACGCACGGCAGAAGTTGAAAAAAAAAATATTACATCGCCGTCGTTTAATGCACATGAATTAAAGTTTTTCAATGCTCTGTGTGGTCAGCCCTCCTCTAAACAGACACAGCGGACACCGATCATGCAAATATCCGGCGCTAACCTAAAAAAATGTGCACAAATATATATTGCAACAAACGCATGCTTCGGAAAGAAAATAATAGTGGAGCCAATCGAGCGCAATCAGCGTTTAAACTGGACGCACGGCAGAAGTCGAAAAAAAAAAGATATTACATTGGCGTCGTTTAATGCTCATGAATTAAAGTTTTTCGATGCTCTGTGTGGTCAGCCCTCCTCTAAACAGACACAGCGGACACCGATCATGCAAATATCCGCTAACCTAAGAAAAAGAGCGCAAATATATATCGCAACTAATGCATGCTTCGGAAAATATAATAGTGGAGCCAATCGAGCGCAATCAGCGTAAAAACTGGAAGCATGGCAGAAGCCAAAAACGAAAAAATTATTTTGCCACCGTATAATGCGCATGAATTAAAGTTCTTCATTGCTGTGTGTGGTCAGCCCTCCTCTAACACAGACACAGCGGACACCGATCCTGTTGCTCGGGCACAGCACAAACACGTGGTTTGTGAAGGTGTCAGGTATTGGAGGATCATATTTTAAGAACCCCCCACATCTAGCAAGGAAAGGAGGTAAACTCATTAGTTGGCTGTATTTAGGGATTTCAGCATCTCCTCATTAATCGAAGGCTGTTGAGGCGTAATCGACGTATATTCTGCTCCGAAGGGCGGTGGAGGTGGGGGGGATTCTCTGAAAAATCTCGTTGTTTGGCTGTTCCCTTGAGTCTCAAGGCTGCTGTCCCATTAACACCGGCTCCAGTCTGTCTGCCAGTTACTGTGCAGCACTGTCCGCGCACACTGCGCTCCCCCCACCCGCGCTTCTCGCCGCACACTGGGCTCACACAGGCGATTTTCAGTGTCTTACATCAACACAGAAGCCGTGTTTTCTTATCAATGGTAAGAAAGTGGCACAGAAATCTGGGAACATCTGACGCCAACTGGAAGGTGTGCGCAGTACGGGGGCACCGCAGCGCTGCAATGCCAGAATTCTGTGCTCACTTCCCAGTACCGACCTAGAAATTAGATTACATCATTTCATTAGAGTGTAAGCTCCTCTGGTGCAGACTGATGTGATTGGCCCAGTGTATGGTACTGCGGAGCTACATAAATATATAATAATAATAATAATAGTGTGTGACTGTGGGGGGATTTTAGAGTGTAAGCTCTTCTGCTACAGAGACTGATATTACTGGTTCAGTGTTCTCTGTACAGCACTATGGTATGTGTCAGAGCTATATATTAGCTTTACGACCGCAGGCGGCCGCTCCCAGGCAAATCAGCGTACATGTACGGCGCTGGCTCTCGGGAAGCTAGGGGGCGGGCGCGCCGGCGCGCTCCCGCCCCTGCTTGTCAGCGGGGAAGCCGATGCAGCGGGCAGGCGGCTCTGATAGCCGCCTGACACCCGGGATCGCTCCCCACAGAGAGAGAGAAACGGTCAGCTGTTGTAAACACAGCTGACCGTTCTTCTCCCTGGAATGATCATAGAGCCCATGTGATCCTTCTATACAGGATCACAGGTCTCTATGGTCATTTCAGAAGCCACGCCCCCCCCCCCACAATTAGAATCGCTCACATTTAACCCCTTGATCACCCACAGGGTTAACCCTTCCCTGCCAGTGTAATTATTACAGTAACAGTGCATATTTTTAGCACTGATTACTGTAGTAATGTCACTGGTCCCCCCAAAAGTGTCAAAAATGTCAGTCAGGGGCCCGATCTGTCCGCCGCAATGTCGCAGTCCCGCATAAAATCGCAGATCGCCGCAATTACTAGTAAAAAAAAACAATAAAAATGACATAAATCTTTCCCGTAGTTAGTAGAAGCGATAACTTTTGCGACCACCAATCAAAATACGCTTATTGCGATTTTTTTTAACAGAAATATGTAGCAGAAAACAAATTGGCCTAAAATGTTAAAAAAATTTGATTTTTACTTTTTTTTTTTTTGAGAATGTTATATAGCAGAATGTGAAAAATATTGTTTTTTTTTTTTCAAAATTGTTGCTTTTTTTTGTTTATAGCACAAAAAATAAAAATTGCACAGGTGATCAAATGCGAACAAAAGAAAGCTCTATTTGTGGGGAAAAAAATGACATAAATTTTATTTGGGTACAGCATTGCACGACCGCGCAATTGTCTGTTAAAAGAACGTAGTGAAGAATTGCAAAATAGGCCCTGGTCAGTAAGGGGGAAAATCCTTCCGGTCTTAAAGTGGATAAATATATAATAGTAGTGTGTGACATTAGAGTGTAAGCTCCTCTGGTGCAGACTGGTGTGATTGGCCCAGTGTACAGCACTGCGGAGCTATATAAATATATAATAATAATAATAACAGTGTGTGACTGTGGGGAAACATTAGAGTGTAAGCTCCTCTGCTACAGAGACTGATGTGACTGGCTCAGTGTTCTCTGTACAACACTGCAGTATATGTCAGAGCTATATAAATGTATAATAATAATAATAGTGTGTGACTGTGGGGGGACATTAGAGTGTAAGCTCCTCTGGTGCAGAGACTGATGTGATTGGCTCAGTGTTCTCTATACAACACTATGGTATATGTCAGAGCTATATAAATGTATAATAGTAGTGTGTGACTGTCGTGGGACATTAGAGTGTAAGCTCCTCTGGAGCATACTGATGTGATTGGCCCAGTGTACAGCACTGAGGAGCTATATAAATATTTAATAATAATAGTGTGTAGGGACATTAGAGTGTAAGCTCATCTGCTACAGAGACTGGTTCAGTGTTCTCTGTACAACACTGCAGTATGGGCTCTTTCACACGGGCGGTCCGATCAGATCCGCCTGTCAGTTTTTTAGGCGGATCTGATCGGATCCTCCATGCAGCTCTATGGGGCAGCGGGTGTCAGCGGAGACACCTCCGCTGACACCCGCTGCCATCCGCATCCGATCCTGTGCGTGAAATCTGGACGGATGGAAACCCTATTTTTCCATCCGTTCAGTAATCGGATCGGATCGGATCTGATGAGAGCGGACAAGCGGTCCGCTCTCATCCGATCCCCCATAGAGGGCAGCGGGGGCTGAGACACCTCCCTCTCCGCTCTGCAAGCGGAGACGGAGCTGTCATCCGCCCGGCTCAGCGGGGATCGCGGATCGATCCCTGCTGAGCAACACGGATCCGCCGACGGAGCGGACCGTGTGAAAGAGCCCTATATGTCAGAGCTACATAAATATATCATAATAGTGTGAGACTTTGGGGAGACATTAGAGTGTAAAGTTTTGTTTATTAAAAATCTTACAAACATAATAAAAACATATTTACATATATACAAAATAATTAAAAATATATATAAAACAAAAATAGCTTACATCAGCATAGAAACAGAAAATTGCTTTTTTTGCAAGAAAAAACATAAAAAAAAAAACGAATTATACCAACCAAGACACATTTTCATATTAATATTATCATGATTGAACTCAACAAAGCCCTAACCTCCACCTAAACACCCCCTCAGGCTAGGAAACGATTACACATTTATCCCATGCATGCAGCCTTTTTTCCAAAAATCCAATCCTATAAAGAAATCTAGGGGACGTGAAAGGACAGAAAGGAAAGCCGCACACCCAGAGACTGACAGACAGCAGCCAAGGGAACCTGACATTCCTCCACGCCTTTTTCCAAGCCCCGAGCCACCACCTGTCTTTCTCAAGACCCCGAATCTTCTTAACCTCACCCAGAATGTTGTGCACCACCACCTCGACAGGAAGGACTTTTTTCCGAGTGGAAACCTGACACTGTGCATTCCACGTGAAGTAACAGACTACTAAGCTAACTAGAAAAAGTGTCTCAAAATCAAAATCCCAATGCGTCTCAAACGACCCGTACGACCACTCCGCATAACTTAAGCGGTAAAGGAAAGGGATACCCAGAGCCCCACCCACCCGCTTATAGACTTCTATATTGAAGTGGCACTGGAGCAAGAAATGGTCCATAGTCTCCTCCACACCGCCACACTCTACTCTTGGACAACCACTGTTCTCTGCAGAGCGATGCTTCAAGTTGCCGTTCACATAGAGTCTGCCATGGAACGAGAGCCAGGCCAAATCCCGAAACTTTAAAGGGATTCTCTCCAGATTAATCAAATGCAGACCTTCCCTCATAACAGGGCTTTGGCAATCCCTCAAGGCCAGTGGCTCGCTAAATGCCGATTCAACAACCCTCCTCTCCAGGGCCTTCCTAGGAATTTCCTCTGCCATCACTCGCCACTGCTGAAGCATTTTTAGGCACGGGGCAACGTAAGCCGGGAGCTCACCATGCTGGACCCTCAGGCTTTTCACTGCTCCACCATGCTCCCAGCTTCGCAGAAAAGGCCTAAACCAGGACTGAAAAATACCAACCCACCCAGGTAGTTCCTCTGCCAGCATGTTACCAAAATTATGTTTCAAAAATGTCCGAAAAAAAATATCCCTGGGTTGACCAAACCTAGGCCACCCATCTGCCTGGGAAGGTAGGTTACAGACCTCTTAATGAGGTTCAGTTTGTTCCCCCATAACAGCTGGAAGAAACTGGTGTAGATCTTCGCATTGCGAGACACTGGCAAAACACAGACAAAGTTGACATACAGAAATACCGGGATCAGGAAAGTTTTAATCAGGTCAATCCTGTTTATGAAAAAAAAAAAGCCGTCACAGTCCAGCCTGGCTCCGGTACCTTTCCTGTCCTTAGTCCTAGTGAAAGTGTTGAAATCACCACCGAAGACAACTTGCTGGGCTGTAAAGACAAAGGCTTGATCTTCATGAAGAGACGTTTCCTATCCCATTTTGTCTGGAGACCATAGATGTTAATCAGGCGCAGGTCCTGCCCCCCCCCCCCCCCCCGAGATGTCTAAGACCATGAATCTCCCCATTCCTACCTCAATAATCCGCCGACAGGTTACCATCCTGGAAAAATGTACCACAATTCCAGTGTAAGGCTCCACCGCAAGAGACCAGAAGGAGGGCCCACGCCTCCATTCCCTCTTCGCTAGATGAATATCGGCCAAACTAGACAACCGGGTCTCTTGGAAAAAGAAAATATCAACATCAAACGTGCTGAGCAAAAATATGGCCATGTTACGAGCACTTACTGATTTTGTGCTGGCAACATTAATGATCCCCACTTTCAAAGGAGTGGGAACCGCCATCAGGGTGATGGGACTCTGGGACCCTAAACGCTTTAATGTTCCCTGTGATTCCTCTTCCATAGAAAACACAGACTCATCACCCAAAGAACCCTCATCCTCCACTTTAGAAAACACTTCAAACTTATTGGACACCTCTATCCTCCTAGGTTCAGGTATAGGCACATCCTTCTTCTTCCTCTTCCCAGACTTTCTTTTTGCCTACAACCACACCATATCTTCATGAGATAACTCTGACTGCAAAGCCCCCCTCTTACTCCTCTTCCATTCCACCATCACCCACAACATCATTCACCCCACTCACTCCACTCACCACAACAGTTCCCCCATCCTTCACCCCAGCACCCCCACCAACATCCTCTCCATCACCCGGCACTTTGCGCCCTCCAGTCCTCGGATGCCAGGGAGTGGGGGTCGGTGCAACCTTGCACACCAGTCCAGCTCCCTCACAGCCCCCACTAACTCTGGGGAGACTGACACAGGAGCATCAGACACAACAGACACAGACATTAGAGTGTAAGCTCTTCTGGTGTGGAGACAGATGTGACAGGCTCGGTGTTCTTCGTACAGCACTGCAGTATATGTCAGAACAATATAAATGTATAATCATAGACTGTAGTGTGCTAACGTGGGGGAACATTAGAGTGTAAGCTCCTCTGGTGCAGAGACTAATGCTTCATGAGTCTATTGGTTGCTGGGGCACTCTATTTGGTTGCAGTATGGCAGGGTCCATTCCAAAAGCCCCAGACATTGGAGAAGCCCGAGGCCCTGATATGTGGTGTGAGTGGATTCAGGAAGTCCCTGACCTGACCACACAGTGGACATATTGAAGGGGGGCACTCCGTGGTGTTACTTTGCTTTAGCCATTACAGGTTCTCTTTGAACGTTTAAAGTAACGAGCATGGCGGAATTCATGGCTTACCAAACATTGGCAGCGACTGGGGAAAATAAACTTTTTCACTTTCATTCTGCCCCAGACTCGGATGAAGATTTTACAAGCTTGAGAGTTCCAAGACTTTTCTCGCTACTACACAAAGTGCGCAGCGCAGGCCTCGACCCCCTCCTCTTCCAGTATCGGCGCCTACGAATTTCTTTGTTTTGATGCTGTAAAACAAACCAGATGACTTCCTAATCCCCGCAGATGGAGGGGATTTGCAAACACGTCCCGGCTGGGAGCCGACAGCTCAGGCGCTACCACATGTGCAGCACCCTGCTGGATGGAGCAGGAATATGGAGAGACGTGGTGGTGGTGGTGATGATGGGGGGGGGGGGGGGGCTAGGGGGTCTTCTTAAACTTGGCTCCTGATGTCACTACTGGCAGGTGACAAGGTGTCGGTGTTTTAGCAGAAATGTGCGACACACCGTCACTCCTTATCAGAAACAATTCCTGAGGCCTGGTTCATTAACATACAGTATCATTTAAGGTGTGCTAAATAGCATTTCAGGCGTGCTAAAGTGGCATACTATAATATTGGTTAAGAGGCCACTTTGGTATGTTTTAAGTGCACTTTTGAGGTGCTTTAAATGCTATAATAGTTCAGGGTGTATGTGTCTCAAATGTGTATGTGATAAAAAGGGTCCAGGACAGATTGTTAGCGCTTTAAAAATCTCCGGCCCACCCCTGCTCTAAGATCACTGAGTGTTAGTGGGAGGATTGTTGTGTCTGTGTCCACCCCTACTTAAGAGAATTTAATATAAGTAGGAGGAGTGCTGTGTCTGTGCCCACCCCTGCTCTAAGATCATTGGGTGCTAGTGGGAGGTGTGCTGTGTCTGTGCCCACCCCTGCTCTAAGATCATTGGGTGCTAGTGGGAGGTGTGCTGTGTCTGTGCCCACCCCTGCTCTAAGATCATTGGGTGTTAGTGGGAGGTGTGTTGTATTTGTGCCTGCCCTTGCTGTAAGATCACTAAATGTAAGTGGGAGGTATGCTTGCCCTCCTCTGAAATTATTGGGTGTTGATAGGATGTGTGCTGTATCTGTCCACATCTCTCCTCTAAGACAATTTGGTATTAGTAGGAGGTGTGCTACGTTTGTGCCCGCCTCTGCTTTAACATCATTTCAGTGTTATTGGGAGGTGTGCTGTATATGTGCCCACCCCTGCTCTAAGATCATTAAGTGTTAGTGACTGTGCCCACCCCTGTTTTACGATCATTGGCGTTTAGTGGGAGGTGTGCTGTGTCTGTGCCCACCCCTGCTGTAACATCACTAAGTATAAGTAAGGAGGAGTGTTGTGTCTGTGCCCACCCCTGCTGTAACATCACTGAGTATAAGTAGGAGGAGTGTTGTGTCTGTGCCTACCCCTGCTGTAACTTCATTGAGTATAAGTAGGAGGAGTGTTGTGTCTGTGCCCACCCCTGCTCTGGGATCGCTGTGTGTTAATGGGAGGTGTGGTATGTCTGTGCACACCTCTCCTATAAGATAATTGGGTATTAGTAGGTGGTGTGCTATGTCTGTGCCCACTTCTGCTTTAACATGATTTAGGTGTTAGTAGGAGGTAGGGATGCACCGAAATGAAATTCTTGGCCGAAGCCGAATAATAATGAAATGTTTGGCCGAAGGCCGAATACCGAACGCGGTGTTTCACATTTTTTCCATTTATTTTGCCAATTTTTTGTCCTCTCTCTTGTCCTCTCGAGTCTCTCTCTCTCTTGTCCTCTCACTCTCTCTCTCTTGTCCTCTCGTGTCTCTCTCTCTTGTCCTCTCACTCTCTCTCTCGTCCTCTCATGTCTCTCTCTCTCTCTCTTGTCCTCTCACTCTCTCTCTCTTGTCCTCTCACTCTCTCTCTCTTGTCCTCTCACTCTCTCTCTCTTGTCCTCTCTCTCTCTTGTCCTCTCTCTCTCTTGTCCTCTCATGTCTCTCTCTCTCCCTAAATGTTACTGTAGGGAATGGGATTCAGTGCACACTGCAGCCTTTTACCATAGGGTTAATGTTAGTGACACTGTAGGGATTGGGAAGGATGCTGGGAATGGAAATCAGGAAGCATGCAGGCAGCCTTGTAAATTTTAATTGCAGATACAGGGCACTGGGCAGGTCAGGGTTAATATGGTAACATCAATTACTCAGTGACAGTCAGTCAGTGTCAGTGTGGACTCGATCAGATTATACAGTGACAGACAGTCTCTCATAGTGGTGGTAGTAGTAGCCTGGAAAGGAGCACAGCCGCATACATACATTACTCACTCGTGCACTGCAGCCCGCCCCACACATTCAGTGAGTCTTACTCTCCTCCCTAGTTTTTTCAATGGCACATTCAGGAAGCCAATCACGCCGTGAGTAGCGGCACAGCGGAACCAATCAGGTGTGCAGGCACGCGTGATTGGTTCGCTGTGCAGCTAATCACGGCGTGATTGGCTTCCTGAATGTACCATTGAAAAAACTAGGGAGGAGAGTAAGACTCACTGAATGTGTAGGGCGGGCTGCAGTGCACGAGTGAGTAATGTATGTATGCTCACCGCTGAAGTGTCCCGGCTTCACGGAAGTCTGTGAGTCCTCCTGTCCTCCTCCGAGTCCCTTCCCCCTGCCTATGTAAATATCGTGACCTCGGCGATCTAAATATCGCCTACGGCCACAGAATGATAGTCGATATCATATCGACTATCGTTCAGCCCTATTGTTCGGCACAAAATTATTCGGCCTTTTGACTTATTCGGCCGAACACCGAAAGTGCTATTTTTTCTATTTTCGGCCGAATAATGTTCGGCCGCCGAACATTCGGTGCATCCCTAGTAGGAGGTGTGTTGTGTCTGTGCCCACCCCTGCTCTAAGATCATTGGGTGTTAGTGGGAGGTGTGCTATGTCTGTGCTCATCTCTGCTTTAACATAATTTAGGTGTTAGTAGGAGGTGTGCTGTGTGTGTGCCCACCTCTGCTTTAAGATCATCAGGTGTTAGTGGGGGTGTGCTGTGCCTGCCTCGCTTTAACATCATTGGGTGTTAATGGGAGGTAGACTGTATCTGTGCCCACCCCTGTTGTAACATCACTGACTTGTGTCTGTGCCCACACCTGCTCTAAGCATTGGGTGGTAACGGGAGGATTGCTGTATCTGTGCCCACCCTGCTCTATGATAACTGAATATACAGTAAATGGGGGGTGTTCTATATCTGTGCCTGCCCTGCTCTAAGATCACTGGATGTTAGTGGGAGGAGTGTTGTGTCAGTGCCCACCCCTGCTCTAAAGCCATTAGGTATTCGTAGGCATGCTGTGCCTGTGCCTAACCCTGCTTTAGGTATTCTTTGTATTGGATATGGATAAGGAAAGGTGTCTGTGTTCCATCTGGGAAATTTGCCTTCACTACCCATCCCAGAGACACAACAGAAAGTGAGAGTAAATCTCTCCAAAGTGAGCTATCATTAGGGACAGGTGTCCCCATTGGAAGATATCCCCTCATCTCCTGTTCCAGCGACAACTGTTAATTTTTCAATCGCTCTCCAGAAAAATACAGATGGTGACTTTCTTCAGCTGGGACACGGACAGCAGTGCTAACCTTACAGGGGTTCTAACCCTATCCTATTCCATCCAAAGCTTTTGAATAAGATATACTTATAAAAGACTGTGAAGGATTAAATTAATTTACAACTTTTGTGGTTCCAGTTGTTGTGGAACTACAAGTCCCAGCATGGGGCTCTGTGGAAGAGGCGCCGCCTCGAAACGCGTAAACCTATACAGTCTTGGGGAACGATCGGATCCTGACCACGCTGCTGAGGATTTTATACTTTGTTTGATGTGTTTTTATCAAGAACTCGTTTGTGAGTATTTTTAATCTACTTCTTTTAATAAACCTGCTCAAAGGATAATGCACTACCGTAGGCCGGTGCACCCTTGTGTTTGTCTGTTGTTTTACAAGTCCCAGCATGGCCTGACATTTGCCGGAAACTACCAACCTAATGTCAATCGTGCAGAAAATTTCCATACTGCTGAAAGATCATTGCAGCATCGCTCCTGCACTTCAAACATTCGTTCTTACTTATTCTGTGCTCAAATCTTACTCCTATCACAGAGGAAATGGCCAGCCTGAGACTGAAATGGGGACACTGATGAAAGGTCACATGACCGCCCGCAGCCGGGGGTGTCCCTTTAAACTTCCCCCACCTGCTGTTACCAGAATGAAAGTTCCCGCGGGCCGTCCTCGGGGACGCCGCAGGCTGCAGGATAAGTTGGGCATCTGGAGAGGTACCATTCCTAATGACGGGCTGGTATCAGGGGGCGGGGGAGGCATCTGGGCAGACGCCGCACTCAGTAATTAGGTCCCAGTGGAAATCTTTACAAGGCAGAATCACAAGCTCGGGAATTCCAGAGAAAGCAGAATCTGCGGAGCTCCACCTGTACAGGAAGGAGAGCTGAATTATTATGACTGGAGCATGACAGCTAGCGGGAAAGGTGCAACTACTGCAACGGGAAACAAGCAAGAAAATGGAAAGCACCGGGCTCAGTTCCCAGCCGGGCTCATAAGACCATATATACTCCCCCCCCCCCCCCCATGTGTACCTTCTAGGCGTCCAGAATCCTCCCACAATCCAAAAATATACTGCATGATCAAAAAGACTCCACCCAAAATTGGCCCGTGTGCGTATAACTGCAATGGGGACATTAGAGTGTAAGCTCCTCTGGTTCAGAGACTGATGTGACTGGCTCAGTGTTCTCTGTGCAGCATTGCGGTATACACTATATTACCAAAAGTATTGGGACACCTGCCTTTACACACACATGAAGTTTAATCCCAGGCATCCCAGTCTTACTTTAGTGTTGCGTTGGCCCACCTTTGCAGCTATAACAGCTGTGAGGTAGGGCACTGATGTTGGATGACAAACTGGGCTGCTGATAGTGAGGGGACCACCAGTCCTCCTGTAGGAGGCCCCGGCACACAGGGGGGCCCCAACAGCATGGGGAATTGCTCACACTTAACCCTTTGGTCGCCCCCTGGTGTTAACCCCTTCCCTGCCAGTGTCACCAATACAGTAACAGTGCATATTTTTAGCACTGATTACTGTAGTAATGTCACTGGTCCCCCCAAAAGGGTAAAAAATGTCAGTTAGGGGTCCGATCCGTCCGCCGCAATGTCGCAGTCCCGCTAAAAATCGCAGCTCGCCGCCATTACAAGTAAAAATAAATAAATAAAAATGACATAAATCTTTCCCCTAGTTTGTAGACGCGATAACTTTTGCACAAACCAATCAATAAACACTTATTGTGATTTTGTTTTACCAAAAATATGTAGCAGAATACAAATTGGCCTAAAATTATGAAAATGTTTGATTTTAAAAAATTTTTTGGGGAATGTTATATAGCAGAAAATGAAAAATATTGTTTTTTTTTCCAGAATTGTCGCTCTTTTTTTGTTTCTAGCGCAAAAAATAAAAATCGCACAGGTGATCAAATACCACCAAAAGAAAGCTTTATTTGTGGGAGCTGTGATTGGCCCTGTCTGTACCATGTGATCACTGTACCCAATCACAGAGGTTAACACAATGGATGGCATAAATGAAAGCCATTAATTGTGCACATCTGTGAAGTGATCTGCTGTGATTTGCCACAGCAATCACATGGTACAGGCAGCAGTGTGGCTTGTGGGGCGTGTGCGAGGTGCATTCTGGGATGACGTCATATGACGTTCGCGTGAAATGGTGAAGGCCCCACCCAGCCATCATTTGCCTATAGGCAAGGCGGGAACTACATTTACATCAGAAAATGTATGTGAAAAAGGCAGAGTGGAGAGTGTCGCCAGCGGGTGTGTTCAAGGATCACCAGTGGATGTGTTCCAGGATCACCAGCGGATATGTTCAAGGATCACCAGCGGATATGTTCAAGGATCACCAGCGGATATGTTCAAGGATCACCAGCAGATGTGTTCAAGGATCACCAGGGGGTATGTTCCAGGATCATCAGCAGGTGTGTTCCAGTATCACCAGCGGGTGTGTTCCAGGATCACCAGCAGGTGTGTTCCAGGATCACCAGCGGGTGTGTTCCAGGATCACCAGCGGGTGTGTTCCAGGATCACCAGCGGGTGTGTTCCAGGATCCCAAGTGGGTATATACAGGGATCACCAGCAGGTGTGTTCCAGGATCACCAGCGGGTGTTTTCCAGGATCACCAGCGGGTGTGTTCCAGGATCAAAAGCGGGTGTGTTCCAGGATCCAAAGTGGGTATATTCAGGGATCACCAGCAAGTGTGTTCCAGGATCACCAGCGGGTGTGTTCCAGGATCACCAGTGGGTGTGTTCCAGGATCACCAGCGGGTGTGTTCCAGGATCCAAAGTGGGTATATTCAGGGATCACCAGCAGGTGTGTTCCAGGATCACCAGCGGGTGTGTTCCAGGATCAGGGGAGGATTGTGTTCAGGAGTGGGAAGGATGGGTAAAGTACAGCAATAATGGCTGAATAATAAAGTGAATTCCTGAACAGGTAAGCTGTGCACCCTGTATGTATCTCACAGCACAATGAAAAAGAACAGCAAATGGAATTCTGGGAGAGCAGCTCTTACTGCTAGGATGGTATGATAATCTTTCTCTGGTCACAGATTCCCTTTGAAATCTCTCCTATTAGAATATAATTTCTTATACTGGAACAATTACCTCTCAGGAGGGGCTGACACTTCTGTGGCCAAGTTTTCCACTAGGCATGGCACACTCTCAACCTGGAAATCCCCATAGATCAGTATCCGCTGTGTACAAATCACAACTTTATACGTTATAACGTTACCATAACAGATATCATGGAACAAAATCACTGTGGAATAATTGTAAAGTTCACTGCTGATGTTGAACTACAAGTCCCAGCATGTCATGCCAGCCAGCAGATATGAATGTGGCTTGTAATTCTTGATAGTTGACTCCTGGATAAGTATGAGCTTCATCGGAGGTAGCCAACATCTGCAGATTATGGGGGAAGTTACTAAAGGCAAAAAGACTGGACTATGGAAGTGCAGTTGCACTCAAGCTTCACCAAGTATTATTGTACAGAAAAACCTCAGCTTTCATCATTCAATGGCCATCATGAAGCTCCAGTTCAGTGACTTTGCCTCAACTGCAGGCAGAAGAAAGCATTTCCTCAGTTGCCTTCCTCCTAGTGTTCAGATTTTAACCCCTTCACGCCCGAACTAGAGCTGAAAGACGGCTACAGCTCAGACTTACTTTGCCACATAGGCGTGTGCAGGGGGTGTGCCAGGTATGCCTGGGCACACCCTAATCCCCCCCGTGTGGCACAGATTCCCCCTGTTTGGACCCCTGATATTTCACCAAAGCCCCCTAACAAGAATAAAATAAAATTGTAAAAAGTAATAAAAAATAATATAATAAAAATAAAAAACTACAGACACCGTCCACTCCCATACTGACACCAATCCCTGCCCTACTGACACTGTCAGCATGTATACACATGCGTGCAAACACACACACATGCATATGTGTTTGAGCTTTGAGGTGCACACCCTAATGCAATAGGCTGTGCACACCTATGCTTTGCCAGGAGGGTTTCCGTGGATGTCCTCCCGTGATCGCGCTGCCTGCACGCCCCCCTGCAGCATGCGGGCGGCGCACTCTGTGATCAGGGTAAAGGGCCAATCACAGCGGCCCTTTACCATGTGATCAGCTGTGTCCAATCACAGCTGATCACAGATGTAATCACAAGCCGGTTCTCGGCGTTCCTTTCCTCTTGCTGACAGCATGAGGAGGGGAGAAGAGAGTTGATAACCAGCTTGAGTTAAAGGGACATCTACACTGATAATCAGGGCACTGATTATCAGTGTCCTGATTATCAGTGCAGTCCCAACAGTGCCCATCAGTTCTGCTAATCAGTACCCACCAGTGCTGCCAATCAGTGCCTATCAGTGCTGGCATTCAGTGCTTATCAGTGCTGCCAATCAGTGCATCCTCATCAGTGTCACATATCATTGCTGCCTATCAGTGCCCACCAGTGCCCCCTACTAGTGCCTGTCAGTGCCCATCAGTGCCTTCTGTCAGTGCCGCCTCAAAAGTGCACACCTGTGCCACCTATCAGTGCTGCCTCATCAGCGCTAATCAGTGCATCCTCAATCGTACACATCAATAAACAAACTATGAAAAATGTTTTTATTTTTTTTTTGTTCAAAATTGTCTGCCTTTTTTTATTTATATAGCAAAAAATAAAAAAACTCAGTGGTGTGTTAAAAAATATGATAAAAATTTCATACGGGTATAGTGTTGCATGACCGCTCAATTGTCATTAAATGTGTGACAGTGTGAAAATTGGCCTAGACAAGTGGTTAACTGTGTAACTTTGTAGTTACTCTGGTTAAGTAATGGTAATAGTTACTCTGGTAAGGTAACATAAAAGTTTATTTTAATTCCAGGCTGCATCACCACAAAGTGCAGAAAAGTACAAAGAAAGTATAAAGGAAGGGGGTAAGTAGGAAGTTGAGGTAAGACATCATGCCTTCTTGAAAATCTATAATTCAGCAGATTTTCAGACCGATGACTGAGCACACGCAGAGGCAGCTGGGACCGTCATCAAAGGCACATGTGGTACCCGAGCAACTGGCCAGGAAATGTTCAGCTTTGCAGCTCTTTCACCATATTCCTCCAAATGACTAAACTGCCCATCTGTTCCTTCCCACCCAGCAAACCTGCCAGGGTCCAAATAAACAAAGTAGATCCAACTATACTCAGCAGCACCAATATGTCAGGGACTCCGTCCAGTCCTCCTACAAGATGTCCACTAGCATACCAAACATTGTGCGCCATCTGCGGTGCCACACAACCTCAGAGAGACGCTCTGCACAGAGACATGCCCTGTTTATGCAGGAATACACTGTTTTGTACACGTAATTTGAGGCTTTTATCCATTGTGGTAAAATTATAAAAATTACAATAGCCTGCGCTCCTGAAATTTTTATTTAAAATGTTTATAAACTGCACTGAATCATGGCTCCGCCCACTATCCTAAAATAAGGAGTTTAGGGGATCTGTAATGGTGTTGGGATGTAAAGATATTTTTTTATTAAAAAAAAAAAAAATATATATATATATATATATATATATATATATATATTATATTTCGATTTTTTTTCATTTGTTTTAAGAAGGCTTTACTGTGCATCCCACTGGGTCAGTGGAGGCTTGCTTCTTCCTTTTGCCGGCGTTCTGCCAAAAACTCCAACTTGCTGAGTTATCCAACAATGTTATTTCCGGTGAGTGTACACCAGGAATGATTGGAGATTTCGACCACTTGGTGTTTTCACCGAACATCGGCAGCCTTTATACTCCGGTAGATGCTATAATTAGTGCAGATTGTTAGTCCACCCACTAGTTGTCGCCACCTCGGAGGCGGCCATGTTTTTGGTTACTAACAACCTGCAGTATATGTAGCATCTACCAGAGTGTAAAGGCTGCCGGTGTTCTGTGAAAACACCAAGTGGTCGAAATCTCCAATTATTCCTCGTGTATAGTCCCCGGAAATAACGTCGCTGGCGATCTCTGCAAGTTGGAGTTTTCGGCAGAACACCAGGGGCAAGGGTCAGAACTCACTGAGCAATAGATTGTCCAGTGTTAACAGGAGCGTACTTGAGGCTGTGGGTGCACAGGAGTCACTGAGGGGCACAGGGTTGTGCAAGGTGCACTTAGAGCCACAGAGGTTCAATGGAGACATGGTGGAGCACAGGGGTGCACAGCAGACATAGTTGAGCATATAAGTGCACAGGAGAAACACTGGAGCACAGACGTTTACTAGAGACACAGTAAAGCACAGAGATGCACAGGAGACAAAGAGGAACACAAGGGTGCACTAAAGACACGGTGGAGCACAGAGGTGCACAGGATACACAGTGGAGCACAGGGGAGCACTAGAGACATGTCAGAACATAGGAGTGCACAAGAGACACAGTGGAGCACAGGAGACACAGTGGAGCACAGGGGTGCACAGGAGACACAGTGGATCTCAGAAGACACAGTGGAGCACAGGGGTGAACTAGAGACACAGTGCAGCACAGGAGACAAAAGGGAGCACAGCGGTGCACTAGAAACATGGTGGAGCACAGGAGGGCACTGCAGACACAGTGGAGTACAGGGGCACATAGCAGATATGTTGGAACATAGGAGCACACTGGAGATACAGTGGAGCATAAGGGTGCACTGGAGACACAGTTGAGCACAAGGGTACATTGGAGACATGGTGGAGCACAGGGGTGCACTGCAGATATGGTAAAGCATAAGGGCACACTGGCAACACAGTGGAGCAAAGAGCTGGAGACATGGTAAAGCATAGAGGCAGAATAAAGATGCAGTTGAACATAGGGGCACACTGAAGACACAGTGAAGCACAGGGGCAAATTACAACAGAGGCACACTGCAGATATGGGGAAGCACAGGAGACAACCAGAGACACAGTGGCTTGAAGGGGACCCTGGAGATGTGGTGAAGCACAGGGGACACAATGGCATACAAGGAAGCACTAGAGATGCAGCGGAGCACAGCTGAGCACTGGAGATTTGGTGGAGCACCCATTGAGCACTGGAGATGCAGTGACATACAGGTGTGCACCGGACACAAGGTAGAACACGGTTGAGCATTGGAGATAGGGTGGAACACTGGAGATTCAGTGGCATATAGGGGTGCACTGGAGACATGCTAGAACACAGATGAGCACTGTAGATAAGGAGGAGCATAGTTGGGAACTCAAGACAAGGTGGCATACAGGAGTGCGTTAGAGATGTAGAGCAGCACAGGGGAGCACACTGGAGACATGGCGGAGCACTCTAGACACGGCGGAGCACAGGGGAACACTGGAGACTCGGCGAAGTACAGGAGAACACTGGAGACACGGCGAGCAAAGGGGAGTACTGGAGACTTGGCAGAGCACAGGGGAGCACTGGAGACTCGGTAGAGCACAGGGAAGCACTGGAGACTCAGCAGAGCACAGGGGGGCACTGGAGACTCAGCAGAGCACAGGGGGGCACTGGAGACTCGGCGGAGCACAGGGGGGCACTGGAGACTCGGCGGAGCACAGGGGAACACTGGAGACTCAGCAGAGCACAGGGGAGCACTGGAGACACAGCAAAGTACAGGGGAACACTGGAGACACGGCAGAGCACAGGGGAGCACTGGAGACATGGTGGAGCACAGAGGAACACTGGAGACACGGCAGAGCACAGGGGAGAACTGGAGACAGGGTGGAGCACTGGAGACACAGTGGAGCACAGGGGAACACTGGAGACACGGCAGAGCACAGGGGAGCACGAGAGACTCAAAAGAGCACAGGGGAACACTGGAGACTCCACAGAGCACAGGGGAGCACTGGAGACACAGCAGAGCACAGGGGAGCTCTGGAGACACAGCAGAGCACAGGGGAGCTCTGGAGACACGGTGAAGGACCGGGGAACACAGAAGACACAGCAGAGCACAGGTGAGCACTGAAGACACGGCGGAGCACAGAGGAACACTGGAGCACAGGGGAACACTGGAGACACAGCAGAGCACAGGTGAGCACTGGAGACACGTCGGAGCACAGGGGAAGACTGGAGACATGGTGGAGCACTGGAGACTAAGCAGAGCACAGGGGAGCACTGGAGACTCGGTGAAAACATGGCAGAGCACAGGGGAGCACCGAAGACTCGGTGGAGACATGGCAGAGCACAGGCGAGCACTGGAGACACGGTGGAGCACAGGGGAACACTGGAGACATGCCAGAGCACAGGGGAACACTGGAGACATGGCAGAGCAAAGGGGAACACTGGAGACACAGGGGAGCACTGGAGACACAGGGGAGCACTGGAGACACAGTGGAGTACAGGGGAACACTGGAGACAGGGCAGAGCTCAGGAGACTAAGCAGAGCACATGGGAACACTGGAGACTTGGCGGAGCACAGGGGAACACTGGAGACATGGCAGAGCACAAGGGAGCACTGGAGACTCGGCAGAGCACAGGGGAACACTGGAGACACAGCGGAGCACAGGGGAACACTGGAGACACGGCAGAGCACAGGGGAACACTGGAGACACGGCAGAGCACAGGGGAACACTGGAGACACGGCAGAGCACAGGGGAACACTGGAGACACGGCAGAGCACAGGGGAACACTGGAGACACGGCAGAGCAAAGGGGAGCACTGGAGACATGGCAGAGCACAGGGGAGCACTGGAGACACAGCAGAGCACAGGGGAACACTGGAGACACAGCGGAGCAAAGGGGAACACTGGAGACACAGCGGAGCACAGGGGAACACTGGAGACACGGCAGAGCACAGGGGAACACTGGAGACACGGCAGAGCACAGGAGAACACTGGAGACACGGCAGAGCACAGGGGAACACTGGAGACACAGCGGAGCAAAGGGAACACTGGAGACACTGCAGAGCACAGGGGAACACTGGAGACACGGCAGAGCACAGGGGAACACTGGAGACACAGCGGAGCAAAGGGAACACTGGAGACACTGCAGAGCACAGGTGAGCACTGGAGACACAGCAGAGCACAGGGGAACACTGGAGACTAAGCAGAGCACAGGGGAGCACTGGAGACACGGCAGAGCACAGAGGAACACTGGAGACTAGGCGGAACAAAGGGGAACACTGGAGACACAATGATGCACAGGTATCAGTGACAGGGAAGCATTAGAGCACACAAAGAGGCAGAGGTACTTGTGGACACAGGTAAGTGGGGAAGCACAGAGGTGGTACAATGGTCCTGGAGAGGGCTGAGACACGGGGGGGCTTAGAGGAGAAAGCAGCACTGGTAGGACAAGGGTTTCAGCTTGAGTATAACAATGCACTGCTCAAACATCAAGCCACGCCCTGCCTGAGCACCAACCAGGACAGCTGCCTCCTGAGTGGTGGTGGCGCAGACACTCCAGATGAATGTAACGCCGGAGGGAGTAATAACTTTAGGACCACCTCACCATCACCTGTCTGGTTATACCTTCTCGTTACTCCTCAAGCAACACTCCATAAAAGCCATGGCTTGCATGTAGTACACTGATGATGGCCACCAAGCCTGAAACAGTTGTATGAAGTTTGAATGAATTTACCCGTAACTGCGTTCTGAACTCACGGGTGGCTGTAGCACATAAAGGAATGACCTTAATGGCTCCGCCCACTACCCTAAAATGAGGAATAAGCCCCTTGTCTGTAGGATATGTGATGGAGTTGGACTTGCAGACATCATCTGTTTTAGGAAGATTCTGCGATGTTTCACTATAGTGGAGTCAAATTATACGGAAGAGAAGGAAAGCACACATTCCACTGAGCTCACTATACACAGTCCCCGCTGACTCATTTACCAGTTATGTCTCCGACATATGCTGTGGCCACACAGTAATTGGCGCTTGGTGTATGGAGCCACACAACTGACTCAGACATGTGGAGAGACCCGTTTTTTAACCGCGGTGACCAAATGAAAGCGTCCAACTCTGCAGATGGAACCTTATGTACGGTCTCCACGGTTCATTCATGAAATCCTATGTGAAACATATATGCAGAATTTTGACATGAAAAAAAATCTCGCCAAGAACCCGTGATTTTATTGGCTGGGGCCCTCTGAGCGCTAAAAACACGTGAAACCGCGGTGCGCCGACATTCATTTTGAATGGCGCCCAAAAACAGATCCCTAAAGCAACAAAACCCTTGTACTGGGATAAAAAAAAAAAAGAAGAGCGCAGGCCGCTGTGGTGCGGTAATAGTCTCCCTTACCGCAACAGACAATAGCACGTTAGCACGTGTTGCACCCTCCTAGGTAAAGCATAGAGTGGCCCTGTCTGCTTATCAGGAGGGTCTGATCTGTTAGTCAGCCTGTCACATGCTTCGAGGTGTGACCTGTTAAGTCTGGGGAGTCTCCCCACTGTATCCAATGAGGGACCTTGTTGGACAGTGGAGGAAACCTAGCCAATAGCACACCATGGTTTATGACTGTCCCAGTGGGTGGGCATTGCCGCAATGCATTGGATTGGGAATAAAGTCGGAGGGGGCACGTGGCAAGGTGCCTTTTGGCGGGAGCAAAGTCCTACGAGGAGGTGGATGGCTGTCTCTCCTCCTGCTGAAGTGAGGAAGGTGATTCAGGCAGTTGGCCTAGGGACCCGGGGGTTGAGCTGGGCTGCAGAGGATCCAGTGTGCTGACCAGTGGAGCAGCTGGGCAGAAGACTTCAGGAAAAACAGTGTCCTGATTACTCAAGGATCTGTCCAGGGGTCTGCCCAAAAGAGGGGACCAAGAGAGGGGACCACTCCAGAGAGGTCAAGGGGATAAAGGAGCCAGCTAACCCAGAGTGTTACAGTAAAGGAGGTGCCAAGTTGTTAAGTCCTGAAGATTAGGGATAAAGGGGGCGCCAGGAAGGGCCCCGAAGTTGTTCAGCAGTACAGTCTATCCCCGTGACTAGCTCAATCAGCGTTAACCAGCGTTAGCTAGCGTTACCCAGCGTCAATCAGCATTTTTCTCGATCGTCCCACCTATTGTGCTTAGTTCAGTTTAGTTGGAGTATCCCACTCATCCATTCTCCTATCCAAGTTCCTAATAAAACATAAAAACCAAAGAAACCGGACTGGTCCTTGTCTGAGGTAAAAACACTTGGAAACATGTCAGAATGTTCTACTGTTGCTAAGGGTAACCCAGGGGGGACCCGTCACCAGCAGCTCCATTGGGAGTAGTGCTACACACGTATGAACACCATAATGAACATTACCTAAACCTGCACAATGACACCACACCCGTAATCTATAGAGATTAAATAGGGCCCTGAGACGTTCTTAAAGTGATTCTAAATGTGTTAAGTGGGGTACACACTAGTAGAAAATCTGCCGAAAATTCCCATCCGAGGTAAAATCGTACGATTTTCAGCTAGTGTGTACACAACTTTCAGCAGCAACTTACATTTAAAGAGCACCTGTCATTTCAGATCCATCATGGCAGCGTCTGTTAGCGGGCATCCACTCACCTGCTGCCGTCACGTCCCCCATCTTGTGGTGTCAATGCCACATCACCAGCCATCCCATTAAAGTTAATGGGACTGTCGGTGAGTCAACAGCGGGTCAGAGGAGGAGCCTCTGCGGGACAGAGAGGACAGTTGCTCTTTAATAATAATGATTTAAATGGAGTTGATTTAAATCAAATCCACCATGTCTCTAAGCCAGCTCCATCCCCTGCTAATGGGAAGAAACTGGTGACAGAAGAGGAATTGGTTCTGCCAAAAGACCAGCACAAGCGGGAGCCACATGTGACAAATCCATGGGAATATGTCCAGTGTGCACACCTGTGGTGCCCCTTCCCGCTGAGCGCCCGTCCAAGATGGGCTGGCACACATCACCCAGCTTATTATAGAATTACAGACTGCACGTGTTGTTTATGCCAGGGCAAAGCTGGCAAGGGGCATTGTTCATGTGTTGGCCAACAGATGGGGAGGGGGCACCTGAGTGCAGGCCTAATTTAGGGGGAAAATAAAAAATGACCAAGGCTGCAAAATCAATTCCATCCAATCATATCTTTTTTCTCGATTTTCAGGAGGGCTAAAGACATTGTCATGTAAATGTACCAAAGGCAGGCAAACATTTGTTTGGGGTTTAGGCAACTTACAGTGGAATTTGGAGCACAACCAATCAGGAGACATCTTTCCTCATTGGTGCCACCTTTTGTTGTGAAGCAACACATAAGATAACAATGTGTTGTGACACTTCTACAGAGCACCCTCTTCCTATAGTACTTACCTGCATCCCTGTGCCTCCTATGTCCTTCATGCCTGCCTGGGTACTTGTAAATCCAGAGCACATAGTGACATCAAATGTACTCCTAGTCCATGTCTAGTCCATGTGTCATTTAGTGACCCCAGTGCATCCAGTGACTTAAGGGTGCTCCCAGTCCACATGCCATCTAGTGACTCAAGTACACCTAATGTACCCAACAACTCCAAGTGAACTTAAATAAAATATGGATAGAGCGAGCTTCCAACCACAAAGTGGGAGGGCACCCACTATCCCAGTAAAAAATGGGATGATAAGGAGGGTTACTAACTTGGTGAGTTAGAACTCAGAATAAATAATGCATACGATCAATTATGACATCCATTTTATTAAAGTAGCAGCCGCGGCGTCTCTCTCCCCCCCTCGGAGGAAGCTCTCTCTACCGCCCGGACGTACATATACCCGTAATAAGACGGGAACCATATGGCGTACGGGGCGATGTATCTAATACGAGTGTGTTTGTTCCATGCTAGTCCCAAGTGACTGATCCGAGGGTACTGGACTCAACACCTCTTCCTTGTGATTGGTCCCTGGTAACTGGCCTTTGGTCTGTCTAGGGGCCTCAGCCCCCTCTACGTTTGGCTCCTTTTGGCTGCCTGGGGTATCAGTAGGGCGATCGGTCCGGAGCTTACAGTTGTTTCTAAATTTCCTTATGTAACTTGTCCACCTGGGATGTTATAAGTGGTCTTTTGAAAAAGCTAGATGGCGAAACACGTCAAGACCCGTCCCTAAATGGTTTTGACTACAATGGTTACTCTATGTATTGTACTAGATTTGGATTGGTTTCAGTCCAGACCTTTTTACTATGTTAACTTTTTATCTACTTTAATAAAATGGATGTCATAATTGATCGTATGCATTATTTATTCTGAATTCTAACTCACCAAGTTATCATCCCATTTTTTACTGGGATAGCGGGTGCCCTCCCACTTTGTGGTTGGAAGCTCGCTCTATCCATATTTTATTTATGTGCCTAACCGGGATTGGAGGTTTAGCCATTCTAGTGAATTATCTAACAATCATTTCTCTTTGTAACTTCAAGTGAACTCCCCGTCCACAAGTCAACTAGTGGCTCCATTGCACCTAGTGTGCCCAGTAACACCAAGTACGCTCCCTGTCCATGTGTCATCTAATGACTCCAGTACACCCAATTTACCCAACAACTCCAAGTGAACTCCCAGTCCACAAGTCAACTAGTCGCTCCATTGTACCTAGTGTGCCCAGTAACTCCAAGTACGCTCCCAGTTCATGTGACATCTAATGACTCCAGTACACCCAATGTACCCAACAACTCCAAGTGAACTCCCAGTCCACAAGTCAACTAGTGGCTCCATTGCACCTAGTGTGCCCAGTAACTCCAAGTATGCTCCCAGTCCATGTGTCATCTAATGACTCCAGTACACCTAATGTACCCAACAACTCCAAGTGAACTCCCAGTCCACAAGTCAACCAGCGGCTCCATTGCACCTAGTGTGCCCAGTAACTCCAAGTATGCTCCCAGTCCATGTGTCATCTAATGAGTCCAGTACACCTAATGTACAAAACAGCTCCAAGTGAACTCCCAGTCCACAAGTCAACTAGTGGCTTCATTGCACCTAGTGTGCCCAGTAACTCCAAGTACGCTCCCTGTCCATGTGTCATCTAATGACTCCAGTACACCTAATGTACCCAACAACTCCAAGTGAACTCCCCGTCCACAAGTCAACTAGTGGCTCCATTGCACCTAGTGTGCCCAGTAACTCTAAGTTTGCTTTGAATATCAAAAAATAATTAAATTGTGTTTTTGGTGCTCAGATGCAGTGAGGATTCGCTTTAAACTTACCAAAACAATGTAACCAAACGGCCAGCCTTACCAGCCCAACAAACCTGCATCCAATCAGGCAAACAATCACTACCTAGCAGTTGGCAGATCTAAAGGAAATTGTACAATCAGATTGCTATGTATATGGCTGATGTTAGAGTGACATTGACTTCAGCAGTGTGACAGTACAGCAGGCTAATTAACCCTAATAAAATTGATGTCCTTTTTTTCCCATAAACAGAGCTTTCTTTTGGTGGTATTTGATCACCTGTGCGATTTTTATTTTTTGCGCTATAAACATAAAAAGAGCGACAATTCTGAAAAAAAAAAAAACAATATTTTTCACTTTCTGCTATATGACATTCTCAAAAAAAAATGTAAAAAAATTAAAAATTTTTAACATTTTAGGCCAATTTGTTTTCTGCTACATATTTTTGGTAAAAAAAAAAAAAAAATCGCAATAAGTGTATTCTGATTGGTTTGCGCAAAAGTTATCGTGTCTACAAACTACGGGAAAGATTTATGTCATTTTTATTTTTATTACTAGTAATGGCGGCGATCTGCGATTTTTAACGGGACTGCGACATTGCGGCGGACAGATCGGACCCCTAACTGACATTTTTTTACACTTTTGGGGGGACCAGTGACATTACATCAGTAATCAGTGCTAAAAAATATGCACTGTTACTGTATTAATGACACTGGCAGGGAAGGGGTTAACATCATGGGTGATTAAGGGGTCAAATGTGAGCCTAGGGGAGTGATTCTAACTGTGGGGGGGCGTGGCTTGTGAAATGACCATGGAGACATGTGATCCTATATAGAAGGATCACAGGGGCTCTATGATCATTTCAGGGAGAAGAACGGTCAGCTGTGTTTACAACAGCTGACCGTTCTTCTCTCTCAGAGGGGAGCGATCGCGGGTGTCAGGCGGCAATCGGAGACACCTGCCACGTGCATCGGAGTCCCCGCTGCCAAGTGGGGGCGGGAGCGTGCCGTCGGCGGCACGCGCTTGCCCCCTAGCTGCCTGCGCGGGACCGACGTAGGTCTACGTCGGTTCGCGCAAGAGGGCCGCACTGCCGCAGTAAAAAGGCGGCGGGCGGTCGGGAAGCGGTTAAAGAGAGAAATTCCTTTCAATATCTATATAAAATTTATGATTTTCACTTTTTGAATTAAATTTCTGATATAAATGAACTTTTTGATGATATTCTAGTTTTATGAGATGCACCTGTCTATGGGATATTGGTGATCAGGTCACTTTAACCACAATTATGCTGCATCTGTCTATCAGGCCAGTGGCAAAGGAAGCCATAGTCACAGAGGCAGCAGGTTCGACCGACAAGCACTGTGAAAACCCTGCTGAATAACGCTACATTGAATCAGCAAGAACGCATACTCAGTGGATTGCAGAGATGTTTCTGCATCAAATTAGAATTTCTCCGATTGATTTCCCTTGCTGCTCATGGTGGCAGCACATTGGGGGATGCCGGCGCTGCGTTTGCCATTGTGTGATAATGAAGCCGCCAACGCTTTGTGCTTTCGGGATTATACATCGCATTTACGAAAGTCGCAGCCTGCGGAGATTAATCACTTCTTCATAAACGCGCTCCGCCATCTGGAACGCCGCGCAATTCATCACAATAAAAGTCTTGCTGCTTCACAATGGATTCTGATGCCGTTCCCTCCAGAACTCCTGAGCCTGAAATGATCTCTGTAATGAGGGTCATGTGACAGGAGGGCACAGTCCTATATCCAATCACAAGGGACCGCCATGACTAACACTGCGCTCTACAAGACTCTGACAATCCACCCTCTGCGACCAATCACAGAGTCAACCTACATAGAGATATAGATATTGAGAATTACACCCAGCACAATAAACCAGAGAAGTGATACTGTGCAGAGTCCCTATTTACAGAATAAGAACAGATACTGAGAATTGCATACAGGACAAGAGAAGTAGTACTGTGCAGAGTCCATACATACAGAATAAGGACAGATACTGAGAATTACACCCAGCATACAGGACAGGAGAAGTGGTACTGTGCAGAGTCCATACATACAGAATAAGAACCGATACTGAGAATTACACCCGGCATACAGGACAAGAGAAGTGGTACTGTGCAGAGTCCATACATACAGAATAAGAACAGATACTGAGAATTACACCCAGCATACAGGGCAAGAGAAGTAGTACTGTGCAGAGTCCATACATATAGAATAAGAACAGATACTGAGAATTGAAGGATAATATGAAGTCACACTATGTGTCGGCTCCGTGTTTCATGCATGTTTGCTCTCAGTGACTGTCAGCTCCTGGCCCGGCCAGCTCTCTGTAGGGGAATAATAGCACTCAGAGGGTCCCCCCGGCACACAAAGGGCCTCTGTACGGGGGGAACTCGGGTCGCCGTCTCAGGACAATGACATCAGGACACTGCCATGAATAGACGGGTCTGTTCCCCTGAAATCTCCCCTCAAGGACCTGTTTGTTCCTCCAGGCCGCGCCGCAGTCATATTTCACAATCACCTCTGAGCGCGGCGCGCAGAATGTATAGACAGCACATCACACCTATGTGACGACCCCCCCACCCTCGCACCCATGGAACCCCCACCGTGCCGGACCGCCATGACCGCCAATTACAACTCAGCTTGTGCTAAAAAACAATTAACAGCAAGGTATAATAGAGTGATAATATCTCACCTGACGTCACAGCACATCACCTCTGAAGAGCCACTGGAATGGGGGATTCAGGACTGCTGACCCCCACGGAAGGAAAACCACCAAATCTCACTTTTAGGCTCCATTCACACCTAGAGGCGATTTGAGTAGCGAGCGGAATCGCCACAATTTTGCCCACAATTCCAAATCGCGGCTAATTGCGGGACGAGTTTACAATGCCATTACTTCCTAATGGCACCCCAAACGCGGTAATCGCAGCAAGTTGCAATGTGCGACACTGTCACCCAAAAGAAGATCCTTTTTGAGCGACAAGCTTCCTGCGTTGTGATTCTGCTGTGCTTGCAGCAGGATTTATCGTGGCACAATAGCACCGCGTTTAATTAAGAAATAATGGCATAACAAACGCATTTGCCGCGATTCTGTAATCGCAAACAGAATCTCGGCGATTTCGTCCTTGATTAAAATCGCCAAGGAATGGATGGAGCCTTAGGGCTGCTTCACATACAAAAACGCACTCCAGATCCGTTCCAGGTGCGTTTCTAATACGTTTTTGACACGTTGCTGTGCCTTTTTGATAATTTTTTGATGCATTCCAGATGCTTCTTTTCTTCTTATTTCCTGTTTTATTTTATTTTTTCTCCTGTACTGGGGTCCGGTGCAATTTTGATGCGTTCCAGTGCATTCTGGTGCATTTTTTATGTGTTTTACTGCCTTCCAGTATAGTCCAGTGCAGGGAAAATGCAGCAGGTTATACTTTTTTTCTGGCAGTTGGAACGCACTGGAGTGAACTATGCCATTGGAAACCATATAACCTATCATCCATGTGTTTTTTTTTTTTTGGTGCAGAAAAAAAAACGCATTGGACTGCATGTGGTGTGAACTGACCCTCAAAGTTGAAGTTTAACCACTTTACCACCGGAGGATTTTGCTGTCTTCCGTCCAGGCCACTTTTTGCGATTCGGCACTGTGTGAATTTAACTGACAATTGCGCGGTCGTGCGACGCCGTACCCAAACGAAATTTACGTCCTTTTTTCCCACAAATAGAGCTTTCTTTTGGTGGTATTTGATCACCTGTGCAATTTTTACTTTTTGCGCTATAAACAAAAAAATAGCGCCAATTTTGAAAAAATAACAATATTTTTCACATTTTTTTATATGAAATTCCCCAAAAAAAATTTAAAAATCTAAATTTTTTATAATTTTAGGCCAATTTGTTTTCTGCTACATATTTTTGGTAAAAAAAATCACAATAAGCGTATTTTGATTGGTTTGCGCAAAAGTTATTGCGTTTACTAACTAAGGGAAAGATTTCTGTCGTTTTTGGTGTTTTTTTTTTTAACGAGTAATGGCGGCGATCTGCGATTTTTTTTTGCGGGACTGCGACATTGCGGCGGACAGATCGGACCCTTGACTGACATTTTTGACACTTTTGGGGGTACCAGTGACATTACTACAGTAATCAGTGCTATACATATGCACTGTTACTGCAAAATTACACTGGTAGGGAAGGGGTTAATTTTATTGGAGAGGGAGGGGTTAATGTATGCCTGGTGCTTACTGACGTGTGTGGGGGGAGGTGACTGAGTGACACAGGGACAGATCGCATGTTCAGCTATGCTGAACCCTGCAATCTGGCTCTGTCTGTCACTTAGGAGATCCGCCCGCTTTGTTTACACAAGCGGGCTGATCTCCACACTCGATTCCCCGACGATCGGGGAAGAGCAACGGCGATCACCGCCGCTCCTCCCCTGGCCCAACTCCTGCTGTGACTGAATACAGAGGGAGCGAGCCTCGCCGCCGAGAAGGGGGAGTGTCTGACGACGTAGGTCTACGTCGTCAGACCTACAAGAGCCACATTGCCGCAGTACAGCTCTAGTGAGCAGACGGCAAGTGGTTAATTTGCTTATATTTTGCCGTCCTTGGTTCCCCCCTCCCCCTTATCAAAATGATAATGACATTATTAAATAAAATCTTTTTGTTTTCATTACATACCAAACCAGTGATGTCATCACTGGATCTCTGTGCTCCTCTATGCAATGCAGGCAGATCATGGCTGGTGGGAGGGGCCAGCAGGGTTCTGTACATAGCTTCCTGCCTCAGTACTCCTCTCAGGACCCCTCAGTACTGATGCAACAGTGGGCTGGCTCTTGGGAGGAGTTATGCAAATATCATATTGCCTTGCTGGGTGGGTGTCAGTATAGAGTAGTTGGCGTTCCTCGGCATTCTGTACTTGCATCGGTTCCACCCACATGTGATGCTGAGCCTCCATGATTTAGCCTGGGTTCACACATAAGCGATGCAACTGTAAATGAATTTGCATTTGGACAGACATCGCATGTGATCTGCACAGCAATGCGGTGCGAATCATATCCAATATCTGACACTGCATATGTGTGAACCCAGGCTTAAAGCGTAACTCCACTTTTGTTGAGAAAAAAACATTCCCCTCTGGGTGATCTCTGTACATTACAAGGATTATAGCAAACTTTGTTGCAGATTCCTTCCTTTTGTTATTCTGAAGAAATTATTGTTTGTTCCTCTGTGCTGAGTGGGTCTAATGGGAGTGGTTTCATAATTATCTATCAGCTGTGGCAGCTGCAGAGCTCTAATGAGGAAATCTGCTGGGCCAGCATCCCTTTAGACGTGTTCCTATTTGCAGTATCTCACCAAAAATTACATTTTTGTTGCAGGGGATGCCAGAACTGATTTGTATCTTAGTGCAGACTTCTGGGAAAATTGGTGAGCCAATCACACAAGCAGGAAATGATGTTTCTGGGGTGTGGTCAGTATACATTCTGTGTACAGATCACCTCCAGGCGGCCATATTGCATTTTCAGAAAATTACAGCGGCTGCAGATTGAAAAGGAAAGGCCATTTTTAAAAAACATTCAATCACAATATGATTTGTGTCGCAATTGTATACGCTATATTGTTTTTTCTTTATTTACTATTTTTTTCCCCACTAAAGTGGAATTACCGTTTAAAGAACTCAAATCCAATAAAATGGAAGGTGCAAGCCAGGTCAGGCTGGGGGAGGACAGGACTAGATGATGCTGGATGTCCTCCAGCCAGAAAATGAGGTGGTCTCTATCTGACTTGCTGCAGCTTCTAATGCACATTGTGAGAGGCTCACAGTGTGCAGTGAAATCAGAGTAAGTGATTTCAGTACAGGAGAGGAGCCGCTACAACTGTGCAAGACTGAAGGGGAAGCTGGAGTTTCAGTGTTCTCTGTACAGCACTGTGGTAAATGTCAGAGCTATATAGATGTGTTAAAATAATAGTGTGTGACTGTGAGGGGCATTAGAGTGTAAGCTCTTCTAGTACAGAGACTGAAGGGAATGTCTCAGTGTTCTCTGTACAGCACTGCGGTATATGTCAGAGCTATATAAATGTATAATAATAATAGTGTGTGACTGTGAGGGGCATTAGAGTGTAAGCTCTTCTGGTACAGAGGCTGATGGGAATTTCTCAGTGTTCTCTGTACAGCACTGTGGTATACATCATAGCTTTTTACTGTAAATACATTATATAGTGTGTCACTGTGGGGGGGACATTAACCACTTAAGCCCCGGAAGATTTCACCCCCTTCCTGACCAGGCCCTATTTTGCGATTTGGCACTGCGTGACTTTAACGGACAATTGCGCAGTCGTGCGATGCTTTACCTAAACTAAATTGACGTCCTTTTTTTCCCACAAACAGAGCTTTCTTTTGGTGGTATTTGATCTCCTGTGCGATTTTTACTTTTTGCGCTATAAACAAAAAATGCGTAAATTTTGCAAAAATAACAATAAACAATAACAATATTTTTCACATTTTTTATATGAAATTCCCAAAAAAAAAATGTAAAAATCTAAATTTTTTAACATTTTAGGCCAATTTGTTTTCTGCTACCTATGTTTGGTAAAAAAAATTGCAAAAAGCGTATTTTGATTGGTTTGCGCAAAAGTTATTGCGTTTACTAATTAAGGGAAAGATTTTTGTCATTTTTTTTTTTAACATGTAATGGTGGCGATCTGCGATTTTTTTTTGCAGGACTGCGACATTGTGGCGGACAGATCGGACCCTTGACTGACATTTTTGACACTTTTGGGGGTACCAGTGACATTACTACAGTAATCAGTGCTATAAATATGCACTGTTACTGCAAAAATGACACTGGCAGGGAAGGGGTTAACTTTATTGGAGAAGGAGGGTTAAGTGTGTCCCTAGGGGCGTGCTTCTAACTGTGAAGGGATGTGGCTTGTTGTGTAACAACAGAGATCTACTATCCTACATAGCAGGACCGTATGATCTCTGTTCTTACACAGGGGGGAATGATAGGCGGCTTTGTTTACATCAGCCGCCTGCCTTTCTCCCTCTGCAGCGGATGATCGTGAGTGGCCGGCAGACATCGGGTCCGCCGGTCACACGCGCAGGGGGGGGGTCCGTGAACGAGAGGGGGCGGGAGCGCGCCTCCTGCGGCGCACGCTCGCCCCCTAGAGCCTCACAGGCTAGCGACATAGCCCTACGTCGCTTTGCATGTGAGGGGCTGACTGCCGCAGTAAATATACTGTGGGCGGTCGGCAAGTGGTTAAAGTGTAAGCTCCTCTGGTGCAGAGGCTGATGGGAATTTCTCGTTGTTCTCTGTACAGCACTGCGGTATATGTCGGAGCTATATAAATGTAGTATAATAATAGTGTGTGATTAGGGGAGTGGGGGGGGGGGAAGAGACATTAGTAGATTGTAAGCTCCTCTGTGCTTTATATTGGTTTCTTCCTCATTGTCGGGGTGTATTGAAGGATTTCAGCAGTTGTAATACAACGTTCAGCGTTCCACCAGACAGAGATCCTCTTCCCTGAACTACATTCAGCCAAAGCGGCAGCAGACGTTCTCATAAATAAATATAATAAAGTAAACTCACCTTGATCCCCTACGACAGGCCCCTAATTGGTCAGGCTCCAGAGGTGCCCCCCCCCCTTCCCCTCCCTTCCTTGGCACATACCATCCGCTATTCTGAGTCTCAGGTCAAAGTGACAGCTGAATTGGACGCCGTCCCAGCTGAAAGAACAAAATACCACCCAGCCAGCCAACCACAGATGGTAAGATAAAACACACCGAAATACTTCCAATTTTTTTCAGCACTTAAAGGGTCACACCTTCCCCAGATCCTGTTCATTCCTCTATCCACTTGCAATCGACTTCTGTGCAACAAAGTAGCACCCTCTGTTATGCCAAAGTGGGAGGAGCTAGGATGCAAACCGTTGTGGCGTGAAATGTCACCTTTGGGAATTTCTGATTCAGGAGCCAGCATGGGGTCAACGCCAAGTTGAGGCTGACCCTGAAGTGAGTGAAAAAAAGGCGTCACCTATATTACTCTCCACTATAATTATTATTATTATTTCAGGTTCTTATATAGCGCTGTCAATTTACGCAGCGCTTTACATATACATTACACATTCACATCAGTCCCTGCCCTCAAGGAGCTTACAATCTAAGGTCCCTAACTCACATTCATACATACATAGTAGGGCCAATTTTATACAGGATCCAATTAACCTACCAGCATGTCTTTGGAGTGTGGGAGGAAACCGGAGTACCCGGAGGAAACCCACGCAGGCACAGGGAGAACATGCAAACTCCAGGCAGGTAGTGTCGTGGTTGGGATTCGAACCAGCAACCCTCTTGCTGCTAGGTGAATGTGCTAACCACTACACCACTGTGCCACTGTGCCACCCATATAGAGAAGACCTGAGCGATCCAGCTCAGGGTGTCAGTTGGGTTTTCGAGTCCACCCAAAACTGACAATGTAGTCTTGAGGTGGACAATGGCAGGCTGAGTCACTGCCGGCCTTCTTACATCTCCTGGAGACTCCAGAAGTGAGGTCTCCACATCCAAGCTCCCAGCTTAGTATCTCTGCTGGGTCCTTTTTTCAGTCCTCCAATGGGACTCTTGCACAGAATGCATCGGAAGGAGTGAGACTGTACAGCAAAAGACTGAGGTGAGAAATTCCTGCTGGTGGAGGACAGGGTTTGATTTAAACTAGTGATCGACCGATATTGGTTTTATCATTGCCGGTACCGATATTTTGGCCATTGCATATCGGTATCGGCCGATATGGGCCGATAGTTTTATAATTTTTTTTTTTTACTTTACAGGTACTCTTGTGGAGAGATCTGGGGATCTAAAAGACCCCAAACCCCTCCTCTGCACTTAAAAGCATTGAAAATGCCAAGTTTGGCTGTTTTGAATGCTGTCTTTTTTTTTAATCTGGCGCCAGTACCCGGAAGTGATGTCACTCATGACATCACTTTCGGGTTTTTGCATGGAGACCTGATCAGAGCCGAATGCGGCTTTGATCGGGTCTTCGGCGGCTCTGCAGGCCGGTTGCCCGGGTCTCCCGGTGGGACGGGAGACTAAGGCGAGCCGTAGAAGTTGGCGGGAGTGGGGGGGGGGACGTCCCCTCCTGCTCCTTGCAATGACAGCTGAGAGGCTTCTCAGCCGCATCGGTTGTCATTACAAGACAGCCGACCGTCAGCTATGGACGCCGGTACCGGGGTGATGCCTCTAGCTGCAGGCATCACTCCAGTACAAACACTTTCTTGAAATATCAGTAATATCGGTCACCTTGTTCGCCGATTCCGATAAATCGGGGAAAGTGCATATCGGCCCTCAATATATCGGCTTTGCCAATAATCGGTCTATCTCTAATTTAAACCAGCGGCATCGACCTATTGCTGAAATATCCATTTTGGTTTGATCATCTCTTTAGGCATCTATGGAATAAATAAAGACTCCACACTCTTTGCTTCCAAGGAGGGTCCCAGTGTGTGCGTTAAGCAGCACATTCATTTCACATGGGCTGTGAAAGCTCCACAACCTACTTGAAATGGACCTTCAACATTATTCTAACCCAGTGCACTACAACATAAAGATTGCTCTCATCTGTGCATTATGGCAACACAAGGTATCACTCTGTGTTTGACACTTTACCATAGCTACTGGTGTTAAAGGTATAGGAACTAAGTGATGGGGGTTTAAGAAGTAAATGATGAGGATATGGGAACCAAATGACGGGGCTATAAGAAGCAAATGATATAAGTGTAAATAAATGGGTTATGTGAACCAAATTTTAGGGGGGGTGGGAACCAAGATGATGGGAGAATAGGAACCAAATGATGGGATTATGGTTATAAGAAAGAAATGATAGAGATACCAGAACCAAATGATGGAGGTATGGGACCATATATTGAGGGTTTGGGGACCAAATGTTGGGTGTATTGGAACCAAATGATGGAGGAATTGGAATCATATATTGAGGGTGTGGAAACCAGATGTTGGTGTATTTAAACCAAATGATGAAAAAATGGGAGCCAACCTATAGGCAATTGGAAACAAATGATGGGGGTATGGGGACCAAAATTATAGAGTTAAAGGAACTAAAATAATGGAACTATAAGAACCAAATGATGGGGGTTTCGGAACTAAAATGATGGGAGTGTGGGAGCCAACTGAAGGGGATATGGGAACCAAAATGATGAAAATAAGGCAACAAAATAAAGGGAATCTTGAATAAATGATGGGGGGTATGGGAACCAAAATGATGGGGGTATTGAAAGAGTGTATCAACGTGCCTTACTAAAATATTATATTTCATATTACATTTCAGCTAGGGCCTATTCTACGATGGAATGTGGGCTCTTGCAAATGATATTAACGAGCCATTTGACACACCTCATTCATACACCCTGGACATCAGACAGCTATATTTTGCATATAGACGACAAGACATTGATAGGTGTTGACATGTTAAACACCTTTTCATTCATTCATTCAGACACTTAACAAGTTAAGGCTTTGCATAGAAATTACTGACACCACCTAAACACAATTGACAATTGCTTACATTAACACATCTGACAGCTGAACACAGACGGATCGGCTCTCCCACAAAACACAATTTCAGACACAAGACACCTCATATTGACACAGATGTATAGGGAACACAAGGGCCTTTTCTTCTATTGTTTTGTGTGAGATATGTTCTATTGATAAGTTGACCCATGAATTGTAACAGGTTTAAATGGGGTTTTGCCGCCCAAATTTCCTTTAAATGTGTGAGAGAAACTTGAAATAAACTAGATGTTTCTACGCTAAGCTTGAGTGCTATGTGTCGTTACGTCTCCTGGCCAGAGGAGAGAGAATTCACTATACAGGGAGAGTTGGAGAGTTGGGACTGAAGGGCCATATATCATCTTGTAAATTGCCTCCTGATAAGATTGAGCTAACAGGTATGGTAAAAAATAATGGAGGTATAGGAGCTAAAATAATGGAATTATAAGAACCAAATGATGGGGGTATTGGAACTAAAATGATGGGGGTATGGGAACTAAATTATGGGGATTGAAGAAGCAAATTATAGGGTTATCAGAAAAACTGAAAGCTGCCACCAACCAAGTAGACCTGTCTCATGATATAAATAAAGAACATCATGAGACAGGTCTACTTGGTTGGTGGCAGACTGGAGGCATCAGACTGCAGGCTGGCTGGTTTCCATGCACTTCTTTTAATCCTTTCAACCTTCAGTTTTTCTGATACAGGGATGGAGATGCTGGGCATTACCCTGCTGGTGTCTCACTTAAAGTCCCACATAGCCTATATTTTTCAATGATGGGGTTATGGGAACCAAATGATGTTGATAGAGGCAAGGAGCCATATACTGAGAGTTTGGGAGCCAAACTCTCAGTATATTGCTCCTTGCCTCCATCAACAGTAATTGTCAGTATATTAAAAAACCATATTTTTAATATACATGTCTTTTGGTTCATAGCTGCAGCAGCTTTGGAAATACATGGGTATGCTCCCCCAAATTTTTTGCCAGTAATTGTCAGTAATTGGACCTCCTTCTAGGATTGCATAAAAAAACAAGAGAAAGATCCCCTAGTTGATGCTTGTGTATCTGTGATTTGTCATTTTATTTTTAAATAAATATAATAAATCCGTATGATTAATCTTAGATATTCATATATAAGCTACTGTCAACAAATACAGCCATACTGGTACCTTATAGGTGAAGGGGGTATAAGGATGTATTTGGCAGCCCATTGGGGTCCATAATAAAAAAAAAAAAAAGTTTAGGAACCCCTAATTTAGATGCACTGGTGACTCTAGGCTAGGCCTCTAGGATTTACCCGGTCTGAATAAAACAGGTGTCTAGGCTGAGGCTCTCGCCGAGTCAGAGCCGTAAAGGTTAAAAGGCAGCGGCGGCAGACACTGGCCGTGCCCGGCACAGATGGTGCGAGAGCCCTGGCACATGACACCAGCAGCGGGCACCCACTCAGCTCCACTCGCAGACTCTGGAGGCAGATTTTTGGGAACCGGACCAAGAAAACCACATCTCAGTTTTCCGACAGCTGCGCCGCGATCAGAGAGGAAGTTGCTTTTTTTTTTTTTTTTTCTAAAATAAGAAATATGAAGCGGGGGAAGAGGAGAGGCTTCTATTCTGCCTCCTCTCCAAAGCTTCCATCAGCAGAACTGTTGTATCTGCAGGGAAATCCCACATAAACATTGTATATTCTGAGTACAGCCCCGCGACAGCTGGGAGTGCAGAGCACATCTGGCGGCTGGTATATTCCCAGAGAGGGACGTCATTGGGAGCCGCAGAACCACTGCGGCTGCATTACATCACCATTGCATTGCCATGGAGGGAGGGGGGGGGGTCCTGCCTGTAAACTCTTGGGCAGGTTGTGACACCTTTTAGTGAATGCTAAAGATTATTTCTTCCCACAAAAAAAAAAGAGAAAAAAAAAAAGTATTTACCGTGACAGCTCAGGGATAATGGCACACAATGAAAAAATCAGACGAAAAATACTGCTTTTGGAGCGATCGATCGACAATATGATCGTTAGTACACAGCTTTCAAGAGCCAATCACGACAGTTCATGCGAAGTTATCCAAAGGGACGAGCTCAAAAGTTTTTCCAGTAAGATAACAGAATGAATGATTTTCCTGTATTTAGTATAGAATTTGTAGGAAAAAAGACCACGCACGTCCGGAAAACTAAATACATTACATCATTTCCGAAGTTGCATAGGCATAAGGAAACTTAAGTGGATGACATTAGGTTTGATTTGTGCACTATGTATAATAAACAATTATGTTGTATCGTTTTAATTCTTTCCCCATCTCAGTGCTGCTGATCTTCTCCATCCTCTTCCTCTTTCAGTCACTTCCTGTCCACATGCCTTCACTCCAACGTTGGCAGAACCTCATTGCCCTAGATCGGCTTCCCGATGGTGACAACAGTGACCCAGCCTGTACAATGTGTGTTGGCATGACCATTTGTAGGCACCACGAGGGATACAGGTGACAGGGTGACAACACAGGAAAACAACTGGGAGACAGGGGCTGGGCATAGTCACCCTATAACAGGAAGTACCTGAAAAAGGACCCACGTGGCAGGATCACCAGAAGAACAATCAGATATCTGTCACTCGCCATCAGAGAAACCATCGGATATCTGCCTTACATTATCAGAGGAACTATCAGATATTTGCCTGTCCACCAATAGAGGAATGAATAGATACCTGCCCTTCCCCATCAGAGGAACAATCAGATCTGTGCCCTTTACCATCAGATGAACAATCAGATATCTGCCATTCACCATCAGAGGAACGATCAGATATCTGCCCTTTACTATCAGGGGAACAATCAGATATCTGCCCTTCACCATCAGAGGAAAGATCAGATATCTGTCCTTCACCATCAGAGGAACAATCAGATATCTGCCCTTTACCATCAGAGGAACGATCAGATATCTGCCCTTTACTATCAGGGGAACAATCAGATATCTGCCCTTCACCATCAGGGGAACAATCAGATATCTGCCCTTTACCATCAGAGGAACGATCAGATATCTGCCCTTTACTATCAGGGGAACAATCAGATATCTGCCCTTCACCATCAGAGGAACAATCAGATATCTGCCCTTTACCATCAGAGGAACGATCAGATATCTGCCCTTTACTATCAGGGGAACAATCAGATATCTGCCCTTCACCATCAGGGGAACAATCAGATATCTGCCCTTCACCATCAGAGGAAAGATCAGATATCTGTCCTTCACCATCAGAGGAAAGATCAGATATCTGTCCTTCACCATCAGAGGAACAATCAGATATTTGCCCTTTACCATCAGAGGAAAGATCAGATATCTGCCCTTCACCATCAGAGGAACAATCAGATATCTGCCCTTCACCATCAGAGGAACAATCAGATATCTGCCCTTCACTATCAGAGGAACAATCAGATATCTGCCCTTCACTATCAGAGGAACAATCAGATATCTGCCCTTCACTATCAGAGGAACGATCAGATATCTGCCCTTCACCATCAGAGGAACAATCAGATATCTGCCCTTCACCATCAGAGGAACAATCAGATATTTGCCCTTCACTATCAGAGGAACGATCAGATATCTGCCCTTCACCATCAGAGGAACAATCAGATATCTGCCCTTCACCATCAGAGGAACAATCAGATATCTGCCCTTCACCATCAGAGGAACGATCAGATATCTGCCCTTCCCCATCAGGGGAACTTTTAGATATCTGCCCTTCACCATCAGAGGAACGATCAGATATTTGCCCTTCACCATCAGAGGAACGATCAGATATCTGCCCTTCACCACCAGAGGAACAATTGAATATCTGACTACTCACCATTGGATATCTGCCTGTTCGTCAACAGCCCTAAATATATTTCCCCCATGTAAGTTCCTTCACATCCTCAATGAACACAATCAGATATCTGCCCTTCACCATCAGAGGAACGATCAGATATTTGCCCTTCACCATCAGAGGAACAATCAGATATCTGCCCTTCACCATCAGAGGAACGATCAGATATCTGCCCTTCACCATCAGAGGAACGATCAGATATCTGCCCTTCACCATCAGAGGAACAATCAGATATCTGCCCTTCACCATCAGAGGAACAATCAGATATCTGCCCTTCACCATCAGAGGAAAGATCAGATATCTGCCCTTCACCATCAGAGGAACGATCAGATATTTGCCCTTCACCATCAGAGGAAAGATCAGATATCTGCCCTTCACCATCAGAGGAAAGATCAGATATCTGCCCTTCACCATCAGAGGAAAGATCAGATATCTGCCCTTCACCATCAGAGGAACGATCAGATATCTGCCCTTCACCATCAGAGGAACAATCAGATATCTGCCCTTCACCATCAGAGGAACGAACAGATATTTCCTTTTTACCATCAGAGGAACAATCAGATATCTGCCCTTCACCATCACAGGAACGATCCGATATCTGTCCTTTACCATTAGAGGAACGATCGGATATCTGCCCTTCACCATCAGAGGAACGATCGGATATCTGCCCTTCACCATCAGAGGAACAATCAGATATCTGCCCTTCACCATCAGAGGAACAATCAGATATCTGCCCTTCACCATCAGAGGAACGATCAGATATCTGCCCTTCACCATCAGAGGAACGATCAGATATCTGCCCTTCACCACCAGAGGAACGATTGAATATCTGACTACTCACCATTGGATATCTGCCTGTTCGTCAACAGCCCTAAATATATTTCCCCCATGTAAGTTCCTTCACATCCTCAATGAACACACAGCAGCCATAAACACAGACAACTAAATTTGGTAAGTGTGTAACAATTTTGCACCATCTAGGAACGCTATTATTTGTCAACGATGGGAAAAATTGCCCGGCACCGACTGTGCCACCTTCCCACACACTCTGCACATTAGGCTTAAGAGTTTAATGAACCCCCCAAGGAATATTTGCCTTGTGCCAATCTTGAGCGACACACAGGCCGCTCTTTCTCTCCTCACCGGTGAGACAACTGCTGAATTATTGACAGGCTGCGCGGCCTCGGGACAGTTTGGCACCAGCTACCCTGCGCCACTTCTATCAGAGAGATGTTCTTACACGCACTCTTACCCCCCTCACTAATTTCACAGGAGACAAAAGTGTCACTAACCCTCCAATTCAGCAGTGAGGCTTCCTCAGCGGGTCATGTGACCCCGGAGCTGTCAATCTTCAAAGAAGCAGGGAAATCCTTAGGAAGCACTTCTGGAATTTGTGCTGCATTCCAAAACAGGATGCCTGCCGCCCAGCCAGCACCGGGCACACCACCGGGGCACACCACCGGGCACACCACCAGGCACACCACCAGGGCACACCACCCGGCACACCACCGGGGCACACCACCGGGGCACACCACCAGGGCACACCACCGGAGCACACCACCAGGGCACACCACCGGAGCACACCACCGGGGCACACCACCAGGGCACACCACCGGAGCACACCACCGGAGCACACCACCGGGGCACACCACCGGGCACACCACCCGGCACACCACCGGGGCACACCACCGGGCACACCACCCGACACACCACCGGGGCACACCACCGGGCACACCACCAGGGCACACCACCGGAGCACACCACCGGGGCACACCACCGGGCACACCACGGGGCACACCACCGGGCCCAGACAAACTGCTGCCAGGGCCTTCAAAGCTGATGGTTTGGACTTGGCTCTGACTTTATAGTTTAGGTTTAGATGTCTGCACCATCCAGTTGCTGGGGAGCTGCGAGTCTCTGGCTGGCAGTACATGTTGGGACTTGTAGTTCCCCGGCTTCTGGAGGAATGCAAGACCAAAAGATGCCATCTATTTCCATATAAAGCCGGGATCTCCATACTTTTGAAGTATGAGGGCCACTTTATATATTGTACAAATGTTCACGGGCCAAAACAAAAAATCCCTTTACGATACAGTCCCCCCCTTACATCAGGGTCCCCAACAGAGTCCCCTTTACATCAGAATCCCCATCAGAGACCCTATTACATCAGAATCCCCATTAGAGTCCCCCCTTACATCACTGACCTAATTAGAGTCCCCCTTATATCGGTGTCCCCATTAGAGTCCCCCTTATATCAGTGTCCCCATTAGAGTCCTCCTTATATCAGTGTCCCCATTAGAGTCCCCCTTATATCAGTGTCCCCATTAGAGTCCTCCTTATATCAGTGTCCCCATTAGAGTCCCCCTTATATCAGTGTCCCCATTAGAGTCCCCCTTATATCAGTGTCCCCACTAGAGTCCTCCTTATATCAGTGTCCCCATTAGAGTCCCCCTTATATCAGTGTCCCCATTAGAGTCCCTCTTATATCAGTGTCCCCATTAGAGTCCCACTTATAACAGCATCCCCATTAGTGTTCCCCTTACATCAGAGTCCCACTTCCAACAGGGTCCCCATTAGAGTTCTCCTTACATCAGGGTCCCCATCAAATCCCTCCTAACACCAGGGTCCCCATCACAGTCCCTCTCATATCACTGACCTAATTAAAGTCCCCCTTATATCAGTGTCCCCATTAGAGTCCCTCTTATATCAGTGTCCCCATTAGAGTCCCACTTATAACAGCATCCCCATTAGTGTTCCCCTTACATCAGAGTCCCACTTCCAACAGGGTCCCCATTAGAGCTCCCCTTACATCAGGGTCCCCATCAAATCCCCCCTAACACCAGGGTCCCCATAATAGTCCCTCTTACATCGCTAACCTAACTTGATTCCCCCTTATAGCAGGGTCCCCATTAGCGTTCCCCTTACATCAGGGTCCTACTTCCAACAGGGTCCCCATTAGAGTTCCCCTTACATCAGGGTCCCCATCAAATCCCTCCTAACACCAGGGTCCCCATCACAGTCCCTCTCATATCACTGACCTAATTAGAGACCCCCTTATATCAGTGTCCCTATTAGCATTCCTCTTACCATCAGAGTCCCCCTTACAACAGTGCCCCCATTAGAGTTCCCTTACATCAGGGTCCCCATTAGAGTCCCCCCCCCCACATCAGGGTCCCCATCAGAGTTTCCATCAAGTTGTAAAGCGCTGCGTAAACTGTCAGCGTTATATAAATCCTGCATAATAATAATAATAATTATATTATTCATAGACTCCCTTCCCTCTCTTCATTGGCATTCTCCTTAAATCAGTGTCCTCCTTACATCAGGGTCCCCTATGGGAGCCCCCTAAAATCAGAGTCCCCATCATAAACCCTCTTACATCAGTCTCCATTAGGTTCCATTCACACTTGTGTGACTTATCACGCAACTTTGGACATCAAAGTATCATGACAAGTCATTCCCCATGTTTTCCAATGATTACCATTCATATATGTGCGACTTAAAGTTGCAGCGACTTCAAAGTAGATCGTTCACTACTTTGGTCCGACTTTCATGCAACTTGAGAGCCATCGACTTCAATGTGAACCCCCAAAAGTTGCATGAAAGTCGTACCTGAATCTTATACAGAGCAACAGTTGTCCGTTATCACTGTCGTATCAAAGTCGCACCCGTTGTCACAAGTCGTATCAAAGTCGCACCCATCCAAAGTCAGCGCAACTTTGGAGTCGTACAAGTGTGAATGGAGCATAATAGTCTCCCTTACATCAGTGTCCCCATTAGAGTCGCCCCTAACATCAGGGTCCCCAGCAGATCCCTCCTAACATCAGAGTCCCCATCATAGACCAACTTACATTAGTGTCTCCATTAGAGACGCCCCTTACATCAGGATCCCCATCATAGACCCCCTTACATCAGGATCCCCATCATAGACCCCCTTACATCAGGATCCCCAACATAGACCCCCCCTTACCCCTCTCCATTTGTGTTCCTAAATCAGAGTCCTCCTTACGTCAGGGTCCCCATTAGATCCCCCCCCCCACATCAGGATCCCCATCAAAGTCCTCCTTACATCAGGAGCCCCAACATAGACCCTCCTTACCCCTCTCTATTGGTGTTCCTAAATCAGAGTCCTCCTTACGTCAGGATCCCCAACACAGACCCTCCTTACCCCTCTCTATTAGTGTTCCTAAATCAGAGTCCCCCTACATCAGGGTCCCCATCAAAGTCCTCCTTACATCAGGATCCCCAACATAGACCCCCCTTACCCCTCTCTATTAGTGTTCCTAAATCAGAGTCCTCCTTACGTCAGGATCCCCAACAGAGACCCCCCTTACCCCTTTCCATTAGTGGTCCTAAATCAGAGTCCCCCTTACGTCAGGATCCCCAACATAGACCCCCCTTACCCCTTTCCATTAGTGGTCCTAAATCAGAGTCCCCCTTACGTCAGGATCCCCAACATAGACCCCCCTTACCCCTCTCTATTAGTGTTCCTAAATCAGAGTCCCCCTACATCAGGGTCCCCATTAGACCCCCACATCAGGATCCCCATCAAAGTCCTCCTTACATCAGGAGCCCCAACATAGACCCTCAGTACCCCTCTCCATTGGTGTTCCTAAACCAGAGTCCCCCTTACATCAGAGTCCCCATCAGAGTCCCCCCCAATATCATGGTCCCCATTAGACCCCCTCCCCCCCCAACATCAGGATCCCCATCATAGTCCTTCTTACATCAGGATCCTCAACATGGACCCCCCTTACCCCTCTCCATTAGTGTTCCTAAATCAGAGCCCCCCTTACACCAGGGTCCCCATCAGAGTCCCCCCTATATCAGGGTCCCCATCAGACCCCCCCCCTTTATCAGGGTCCCCATCAGACCCCCTCTTTATCAGGATCCCCATCATAGTCCCCCCTTACACAGTCCAGGTGAGAGTTGGGGGGTATTGAAGCAGAGATAATAGGCAGCCTCTTCTGACCTTAATCCTCAATCTCTGCATAATTTGGCTACATGGTCACTGCTGACCGGAGCTGCGGGCTAAATCAGATCTTGTTGCGAGTCGGATGTGGCCCGCAGGCTGTAGTGTGAAGACCGCTGTCATGGACCATTCAGTCTACACAATGATATTTACTATTACAAGTCCTGAATGCATTTTTTTAAAAACATTTACATATGAGCAATAAACAAAACCTCCTCCATCATTCCCCGGGGTTGGACAAAGTGATTTCAGAGGCCATTTCCACCAAGGAGCCGGATCTCCCCCATAGACAGGCAGATGAGCTGTCTGTGTCCCCATTAGGCAGAGTCACCCTCTCTATTTGTCCTGGTGACCATTATCACAGAGTGAAAGTGAAAGAAAATCCCAGATTCTGGGTTGTCGCCAGAACAGGAACAGAGGGAAATCCTCCAATGGGGACATTAGTTCTGGTGACAACCAGGGATTCCCTCACTTTGGAGGGATTTCTCTTCACCTCCTGTTTTGGCTTATAAAACAGGAAATTAAGGGAAATTTCCCCAGTGGGACACAGATGGCAATAAAACCTGGCAAAGGTTATAACCCTCCTTTGCTCCATCCAAAATGTAAAAAAAAAAAAATGTTTAGCTCTAATTTAAAGTATATCCAATTTTTTTGGACAACTCCCTTCAGATTCTTTTTTTTTTTTGCTGTTTGGAGTTGATTTACTAAAACTGGAGAGTGAAAAATCTGGTGCAGCTCTGCATGGTAGCCAATCAGCTTCTAACTTCAGCTTGTTCAATTAAGCTTTGACAATAAAACCTGGAAGCTGATTGGTTTCTATGCAGAGCTGCACCGGATTTTGCACTTTTTTAGTTAATCAACCCCTTTCTGTCTTGGGATTTCTCTTCACTTCCTGCTCAGGAGACACAACAGGAAGTCAGAGGAAATCTCCCTAAAGTGTGAAAAACATCTTGTTGTTACCAGAACAGGTGCTACTGGAGAATTTCCTGGTATGGTGACAACCGGACTTCCCATCACTTTCAAAGGTCACCAGGTCCAATGGAAAGGGCAGGACCTTTAAAGGTTCCACGCTCCATCTAAAATTACATTTTAAAAAAATGGAGCTTTAGATGTCCTTTAGCTCCTTCGTGACCCCAAGTGCCACAAGGACCGGTCACATCCCTGGCACATATGGGACCAGATTGGTAGACTAAAAGAAATGGCGGCTGTTGGCTGGAAGGAAACCTGATTGTTACGGAGAGATTATTGTTGGTTGGGTTTGATAACCGATGTCCTCAATTTGTCCAACCCCAATGATGCCAAATCTAACCTTTACCAGATCCTCTGGGCACCCTCTGGACAGTTGGGCACAGAACATAGAAACAGTCATCAGGTGTTACTCACTGTTTGGCTGGCGGCCGGTGAAGACGATAAGCTGGATCCACTCTGTGCCGTAGTCAAGCCCACCATGGCCAAGGGTCGGCACTCTGTACAAGCTCCAATAAGCAGCTGCTTCCCATCGTCCACAAACAAGCTGTTGGCGCCTCTCGGTGCCAGAAGGAAGACGGGCAACCTGGCGAGCTGGACGGTCTTCAGTCCCAGCAACCTTTTCTTCTCGGTGCGGCAGAAGAAGCAGACGAAGGTCTCCACCTGGTACTGCCGGGACCAGGGACTGTTGGGCTGCTGCTTCCTCATCTCCTGCTGGAACCATTGGCCCAGGAGGTCGTGGTAGCAGAGGCCACAGGTGGACACCAGGCCCGTAGAGTCGGGAGGTTTGGCCATGGGTGCCGGAGGGTAGACGGTGAGGAAGGGGAAGAAGGGCTCCTTATCGGCATACCTGCTGGGCGGGTTGATGCTCAGTTGATACTCGGCCCCGGGGCCCAGCTCTGCGCCACACACGTAACAGATGGCGGTGGGCGCTGGGTGGGCGTTGAGCACTTTCCGGCTAGGACTGGGTACAGCGGCGGTGAACACCTGGTGGTAGCGGCCGAGGAAACTCTGCACGGAGTCGATGAGCTCCTCGTTTTGTGACGCCCGGTAGATTGCCCAGATGTCCTCTAACACCCCGTGGCACTTGCGGCAGCTCAGCACCTCCCCCTGCTGGGTCATTCCTCTGGCGCCGGGCGGGCAAGGCATCTGGGCGATGAAGGGGAAGTGCATGGTGGACTTGGCGTTGCCATTGGCGATCCTGGAGCGCACCGTCTTGCCCTGGTTGGCGCAGTCCTCTCCGCACAGGTAGCAGACCCCTTTGCCCTGGGGGTCGCCGGGTCGCGGCACCGCCCCCTTCTCGTCCCCGCCTTGGAGGGGCACCACATAGAGCCGCTGCAGGATAGGGACGTTGGCCATGTCGAAGCTGTGCCACTGCTGCATGAGGGAAGAGAAGCAGTTGGCGCACGCTCGGGCGCTGCCGCCGGCGCTGATGGGTTGAGCCCCCGGCGGCGGGGCGTGCAGCCAAAGGAACGGGAAAAAGGGCGTCTCGGGGGAGTTCTCCTGCTTCTGTACGTGGATGGTATGGGGGGCACCGTGCCCGCCGCAAATGTAGCAAATAGTGGGGTGCCCGTTCTCCGGGGGGCGGGGGGGTGTCCAGTGGGGGGGGCCCTCCTCAGGCTCACTCAATGGGTGATCTGATAAATCAGATAAATCCGAGTCATAGTGGGGGTTCCAGTCTCTCGGGTGTGATCGGGCACCCCCCTCCCCGCACTGGTACGGCCTCTTCAGCCAATACATGCGCTTCTCCAGCGGGGTCCGGCTGCGTTCAAACGCGTCCCACTGAGCGCCCAGGAAGCGCTGGCACACCTGGCACACCCGGGCACACCCGCCGGGGCTCACCGGGTCGGCGCCGGGTGCGGGCTCCTGCTGCTGGAGGAATGGGAAGAACGGACACCCGTCCCGGGCCGGGCATCGCACCGACAGCCGGACCTCCCGCCCGCGGGGCACCCCTCCGCCGCAGATGAAGCAGTAAACGACACCCGATCCGGGCGCACAGTCCTCCTCCTCCTCCACCGCCGCCATCAGACGCTGCTTGCGGGACATCGGGGCGCCCGCCGGGTCACTCATCCTGCGCCCAAACTTTCTGCGGACCCGCCCACTGTGGGGCGCTGTGTGCTGGGAGCTCCGGCTGGGAGACGCCCCCTGGCAGAGCACATGGCCGCCCGCTGTAACCCCTTCACTGCCCCGGGGTGGGGGGGACACGGGGACTGCAACCGGGCAGCACGAGCACCGGACCCAGAGGACCCGACCCGAGGAACGCCGGCACCGGATTATTACAGCAACATTGTCACCGGGACCGGGCAATATTTGTCACTAAAGCGACATTGTCACCAAATTATTACTGCAACAATTTCAGTATTAGGACAGGATGAAGAGCAACAAGAGAAGTATGGAGGGTAACATTGTAACAGATTAGAGAAGTATGGAGGGTAACATTGTATCAGATTAGAGAAGTATGGAGGGTAACATTGTAACAGATTAGAGAAGTATGGAGGGTAACATTGTAACAGATTCGAGAAGTATGGAGGGTAACATTGTAACAGATTCGAGAAGTATGGAGGGTAACATTGTAACAGATTAGAGAAGTATGGAGGGTAACATTGTAACAGATTAGAGAAGTATGGGGGGTAACATTGTAACAGATTAGAGAAGTATGGAGGGTAACATTGTAGCAGATTAGAGAAGTATGGAGGGTAACATTGTAACAGATTAGAGAAGTATGGAGGGTAACATTGTAACAGATTAGAGAAGTATGGAGGGTAACATTGTAACAGATTAGAGAAGTATGAGGGGTAACATTGTAACAGATTAGAGAAGTATGGAGGGTAACACTGTAGCAGATTAGAGAAGTATGGAGGGTAACATTGTATCAGATTAGAGAAGTATGGAGGGTAACACTGTAGCAGATTAGAGAAGTATGGAGGGTAACATTGTATCAGATTAGAGAAGTATGGAGGGTAACATTGTATCAGATTAGAGAAGTATGGAGGGTAACATTGTAACAGATTAGAGAAGTATGGAGGGTAACATTGTAACAGATTAGAGAAGTATGGAGGGTAACATTGTAACAGATTAGAGAAGTATGGGGGGTAACATTGTAACAGATTAGAGAAGTATGGAGGGTAACATTGTAGCAGATTAGAGAAGTATGGAGGGTAACATTGTAACAGATTAGAGAAGTATGGAGGGTAACATTGTAACAGATTAGAGAAGTATGGAGGGTAACATTGTAACAGATTAGAGAAGTATGAGGGGTAACATTGTAACAGATTAGAGAAGTATGGAGGGTAACACTGTAGCAGATTAGAGAAGTATGGAGGGTAACATTGTATCAGATTAGAGAAGTATGGAGGGTAACACTGTAGCAGATTAGAGAAGTATGGAGGGTAACATTGTATCAGATTAGAGAAGTATGGAGGGTAACATTGTATCAGATTAGAGAAGTATGGAGGGTAACATTGTAACAGATTAGAGAAGTATGAAGGGTAACATTGTAACAGATTAGAGAAGTATGGAGGGTAACATTGTAACAGATTAGAGAAGTATGGAGGGTAACATTGTAACAGATTAGAGGAGTATGGAGGGTAACAGTGTAACAGATTAGAGAAGTATGGAGGGTAACATTGTAACAGATTAGAGAAGTATGGAGGGTAACATTGTAACAGATTAGAGAAGTATGGAGGGTAACATTGTAACAGATTAGAGAAGTATGGAGGGTAACATTGTAACAGATTAGAGAAGTATGGAGGGTAACATTGTATCAGATTAGAGAAGTAGGGAGGGTAACATTGTAACAGATTAGAGAAGTATGGAGGGTAACATTGTAACAGATTAGAGAAGTATGGAGGGTAACATTGTAACAGATTAGAGAAGTATGGAGGGTAACATTGTAACAGATTAGAGAAGTATGGAGGGTAACATTGTATCAGATTAGAGAAGTATGGAGGGTAACATTGTATCAGATTAGAGAAGTATGGAGGGTAACATTGTATCAGATTAGAGAAGTATGGAGGGTAACACTGTAGCAGATTAGAGAAGTATGGAGGGTAACATTGTATCAGATTAGAGAAGTATGGAGGGTAACATTGTAACAGATTAGAGAAGTATGGAGGGTAACATTGTATCAGATTAGAGAAGTATGGAGGGTAACACTGTAGCAGATTAGAGAAGTATGGAGGGTAACATTGTAACAGATTAGAGAAGTATGGAGGGTAACATTGTAACAGATTAGAGAAGTATGGAGGGTAACATTGTAACAGATTAGAGAAGTATGGAGGGTAACATTGTAACAGATTCGAGAAGTATGGAGGGTAACATTGTAACAGATTAGAGAAGTATGGAGGGTAACATTGTAACAGATTAGAGAAGTATGAAGGGTAACATTGTAACAGATTAGAGAAGTATGGAGGGTAACATTGTAACAGATTAGAGAAGTATGGAGGGTAACATTGTAACAGATTAGAGAAGTATGGGGGGTAACATTGTATCAGATTAGAGAAGTATGAAGGGTAACATTGTAACAGATTAGAGAAGTATGGAGGGTAACATTGTAACAGATTAGAGAAGTATGGAGGGTAACATTGTAACAGATTAGAGAAGTATGGAGGGTAACATTGTAACAGATTAGAGGAGTATGGAGGGTAACATTGTATCAGATTAGAGAAGTATGGAGGGTAACATTGTAACAGATTAGAGAAGTATGGAGGGTAACATTGTAACAGATTAGAGAAGTATGGAGAGTAACATTGTAGCAGATTAGAGAAGTATGGAGGGTAACATTGTAACAGATTAGAGAAGTATGGAGGGTAACATTGTAACAGATTAGAGAAGTATGGAGGGTAACATTGTAACAGATTAGAGGAGTATGGAGGGTAACATTGTAACAGATTAGAGAAGTATGGAGGGTAACATTGTAACAGATTAGAGAAGTATGAAGGGTAACATTGTATCAGATTAGAGAAGTATGGAGGGTAACATTGTAACAGATTAGAGAAGTATGGAGGGTAACATTGTATCAGATTAGAGAAGTATGGAGGGTAACATTGTATCAGATTAGAGAAGTATGGAGGGTAACATTGTAACAGATTAGAGAAGTATGGAGGGTAACATTGTATCAGATTAGAGAAGTATGGAGGGTAACATTGTATCAGATTAGAGAAGTATGGAGGGTAACATTGTAACAGATTAGAGAAGTATGGAGGGTAACATTGTACCAGATTAGAGAAGTATGGAGGGTAACATTGTACCAGATTAGAGAAGTATGGAGGGTAACATTGTAACAGATTAGAGAAGTATGGAGGGTAACATTGTATCAGATTAGAGAAGTATGGAGGGTAACATTGTAACAGATTAGAGAAGTATGGAGGGTAACATTGTATCAGATTAGAGAAGTATGGAGGGTAACATTGTATCAGATTAGAGAAGTATGGAGGGTAACATTGTAACAGATTAGAGAAGTATGGAGGGTAACATTGTACCAGATTAGAGAAGTATGGAGGGTAACATTGTACCAGATTAGAGAAGTATGGAGGGTAACATTGTAACAGATTAAAGAAGTATGGAGGGTAACATTGTAACAGATTAGAGAAGTATGGAGGGTAACATTGTACCAGATTAGAGAAGTATGGAGGGTAACATTGTAACAGATTAGAGAAGTATGGAGGGTAACATTGTATCAGATTGGAGAAGTATGGAGGGTAACATTGTAACAGATTAGAGAAGTATGAAGGGTAACATTGTAACAGATTAGAGAAGTATGGAGGGTAACATTGTAACAGATTAGAGAAGTATGGAGGGTAACATTGTAACAGATTAGAGAAGTATGGAGGGTAACATTGTAACAGATTAGAGAAGTATGGAGGGTAACATTGTAACAGATTAGAGAAGTATGGAGGGTAACATTGTAACAGATTAGAGGAGTATGGAGGGTAACATTGTAACAGATTAGAGAAGTATGGATGGTAACATTGTAACAGATTAGAGAAGTATGGAGGGTAACATTGTACCAGATTAGAGAAGTATGGAGGGTAACATTGTAACAGATTAGAGAAGTATGGAGGGTAACATTGTAGCAGATTAGAGAAGTATGGAGGGTAACATTGTATCAGATTAGAGAAGTATGGAGGGTAACATTGTAACAGATTAGAGAAGTATGGAGGGTAACATTGTAACAGATTAGAGAAGTATGGAGGGTAACATTGTAACAGATTAGAGAAGTATGGAGGGTAACATTGTATCAGATTAGAGAAGTATGGAGGGTAACATTGTAACAGATTAAAGAAGTATGGAGGGTAACATTGTAACAGATTAGAGAAGTATGGAGGGTAACATTGTAGCAGATTAGAGAAGTATGGAGGGTAACATTGTAACAGATTAGAGAAGTATGGAGGGTAACATTGTACCAGATTAGAGAAGTATGGAGGGTAACATTGTAACAGATTAGAGAAGTATGGAGGGTAACATTGTATCAGATTGGAGAAGTATGGAGGGTAACATTGTAACAGATTAGAGAAGTATGGAGGGTAACATTGTACCAGATTAGAGAAGTATGGAGGGTAACATTGTAACAGATTAGAGGAGTATGGAGGGTAACATTGTAACAGATTAGAGAAGTATGAAGGGTAACATTGTAACAGATTAGAGAAGTATGGAGGGTAACATTGTAACAGATTAGAGAAGTATGGAGGGTAACATTGTAACAGATTAGAGAAGTATGGAGGGTAACATTGTAACAGATTAGAGAAGTATGGAGGGTAACATTGTAACAGATTAGAGAAGTATGGAGGGTAACATTGTAACAGATTAGAGGAGTATGGAGGGTAACATTGTAACAGATTAGAGAAGTATGGATGGTAACATTGTAACAGATTAGAGAAGTATGGAGGGTAACATTGTACCAGATTAGAGAAGTATGGAGGGTAACATTGTAACAGATTAGAGAAGTATGGAGGGTAACATTGTAGCAGATTAGAGAAGTATGGAGGGTAACATTGTATCAGATTAGAGAAGTATGGAGGGTAACATTGTAACAGATTAGAGAAGTATGGAGGGTAACATTGTAACAGATTAGAGAAGTATGGAGGGTAACATTGTAACAGATTAGAGAAGTATGGAGGGTAACATTGTATCAGATTAGAGAAGTATGGAGGGTAACACTGTAGCAGATTAGAGAAGTATGGAGGGTAACATTGTAGCAGATTAGAGAAGTATGGAGGGTAACATTGTAACAGATTAGAGAAGTATGGAGGGTAACATTGTAACAGATTAGAGAAGTATGGAGGGTAACATTGTAACAGATTAGAGAAGTATGGAGGGTAACATTGTAACAGATTAGAGAAGTATGTAGGGTAACATTGTATCAGATTAGAGAAGTATGGAGGGTAACACTGTAGCAGATTAGAGAAGTATGGAGGGTAACATTGTAACAGATTAGAGAAGTATGGAGGGTAACATTGTAACAGATTAGAGAAGTATGGAGGGTAACATTGTAGCAGATTAGAGAAGTATGGAGGGTAACATTGTAACAGATTAGAGAAGTATGGAGGATAACATTGTAACAGATTAGAGAAGTATGGAGGGTAACATTGTAGCAGATTAGAGAAGTATGGAGGGTAACATTGTAACAGATTAGAGAAGTATGGAGGGTAACATTGTAACAGATTAGAGAAGTATGGAGTGTAACATTGTAGCAGATTAGAGAAGTATGGAGGGTAACACTGTAGCAGATTAGAGAAGTATGGAGGGTAACATTGTAACAGATTAGAGAAGTATGGAGGGTAACATTGTAACAGATTAGAGAAGTATGGAGGGTAACATTGTAGCAGATTAGAGAAGTATGGAGGGTAACATTGTAGCAGATTAGAGAAGTATGGAGGGTAACATTGTAACAGATTAGAGAAGTATGGAGGGTAACATTGTAGCAGATTAGAGAAGTATGGAGGGTAACATTGTAACAGATTAGAGAAGTATGGAGGGTAACATTGTAGCAGATTAGAGAAGTATGGAGGGTAACATTGTAACAGATTAGAGAAGTATGGAGGGTAACATTGTAGCAGATTAGAGAAGTATGGAGGGTAACATTGTAGCAGATTAGAGAAGTATGGAGGGTAACATTGTAACAGATTAGAGAAGTATGGAGGGTAACATTGTAGCAGATTAGAGAAGTATGGAGGGTAACATTGTAACAGATTAGAGGAGTATGGAGAGTAACATTGTAACAGATTAGAGAAGTATGGAGGGTAACATTGTAACAGATTAGAGAAGTATGGAGGGTAACATTGTAACAGATTAGAGAAGTATGGAGGGTAACATTGTAGCAGATTAGAGAAGTATGGAGGGTAACATTGTAACAGATTAGAGAAGTATGGAGGGTAACATTGTAACAGATTAGAGAAGTATGGAGGGTAACATTGTAGCAGATTAGAGAAGTATGGAGGGTAACATTGTAGCAGATTAGAGAAGTATGGAGGGTAACATTGTAGCAGATTAGAGAAGTATGGAGGGTAACATTTAGGGATGTAACGATATCGAAGATATCGCAATATCGTATCGTCGTGGTCGTCTCGATATCATCGTGGTTGGGTTACAATATTAAAAGGACAGGTGTCCGTCAAAAAGCAAGAGGAATAAACACAGTCCTGCGGAACAAATCATTGTTAACTACATAGACCAGAGTTTAAGGATTTTTTTTACTGGTTTTTTTTTTCTTGCAATGTAGATATTTTGATCTTTCTGATGAAAAACGTGAACATAAGCTAAATGATAGTTCAGTGTTTTTTTTAAAGGCTTTTTGACTGACTATTTTATTTAAGTTTAAGTTATGTTCCTAAATACCAGTTTTAAAAGGCTGCCTTTATTTGCCTTGCACATTTAAACCTGACTTAACTTGATCTTTGTTTGCACTTAAAGGGAATTGCCTATTGTTTGTTTACAATTGTTCTAGCTGCTTCTTAACTTGAACATTGCACAGAAGAATCAGTTATGCAACCAAATATTACTATACAGAATATTGATGTTCCTGACTACAACTTGCACTTTAAAAGCACTATGCGATCAGTGTTTTATGTTGTCATGGATCCATAAATACAACAATAAATTGCCTGTTGACTGGCAAAAGCAGAATAAATGTCGGTATTTTTTCGCTATTATCATCACAAACACTATCATGAGCTATTTAACAATACCATGAGCTTTTCCACAATATCGCAATAAATATCGTACCGTGAGGTCAATATCGAAATTGTATCGTACCGTCAGATTTTGATATCGTTACATCCCTAGTAACATTGTAACAGATTAGAGAAGTATGGAGGGTAACCCACCCCACCCCCACCTTGTAATACAGTGTATATAACCTACTATAACACACTGACATTAAATTGCTGACCAATGACAGCTCCCGACTGATTCCTTCTGTTTGTAAACAAAGCGGATGGGGATTCCCTTCATCTCTATCACACTCTTTACTTAGATGTCTGCTACAGATATTATTCAGGAACCCCACAAATAAAAAGTTGGGTCCTCTTTAAAAATACATAGCAGACCCTTATCCTTATGGATGTCAAAGGGGTCCCAAAACAAAGAAACAAAATTTCCATACCAGATGCTTCAGCCTTCAGGTCTCATAGAGTATATATATATCTATTATAAAAAAAAAGTCACACACCCCCCTCCCAATAATCCATACCAAACCGTTATCTGAGCTTGCAGCCTGGCAGCAACCCCCTCTGCCCCTTACTGAACCATATCTGACCCCCACCCTCAACATGGGGGTGCGGTACCTTGCCAGGGGGACCCCCCCTAAAAAGCAGGGGACCTCGACCCCAGTGCATCTTTTCTGCTGACAACGTCAGAAGGTGTATCTCCCCCTCACTTCCTTTTGTAGCACCACGACAGAAAATAAGGGAAATTCCCAGTAGGACACAAAGAGCAATAAAAACATGACAGAGGTTCCAACCCCTCCATACTGTAGTAGAAGGGATTCGGCTGGAGTTCTAGGTTAACCACTTGCTTACTGTGCTATAGCAAAAAGACAGCTACAGTGTGGTCATTTAGTTCTGGGAGGGCGTCCATGTACAGTACGTCCTCCCAGAACCCGTCCCCTTGTGCCCTCCCCCTGGGGGCCGCACATTGAGCACACCCTGTGATCAGCTGTGTTCTTCGGACACATCTGATCACAGATTGGAGTAAAAGGACAGTCACAGTAGTCCTTTACCATGTGATCAGCTGTGTCCAATCACAGCTCATCACATATAAACAGATTGCCGGTTATAAGCATCTCCTTTCCTCTTGTGCTGTGTCTGAGAGCCGATAACGGGCAAAGCCTGTCAACACATTCTTTATACTAATAATCATGGCATTGATCATTAGTGCCCTGATTATCAGTGCCGCCTAATCAGTGCAGCTTATTAGTGCCGCCTCATCAGTGCAGCTTATTAGTGCCGCCTAATCAGTGCAGCTTATTAGTGCCGTCTCATCAGTGCAGATTATTAGTGCCCTCTCATCAGTGCAGCCTCATCAGTGCACCTCTTAGTGCCACCTCATCAGTGCAGCTTGTCAGTGCCCATTAGTGCAGCTTATTAGTGCCGCCTCATCAGTGCAGCTTGTTGGTGCTCATCAGTGCAGCTTATTAGAGCCACCTCATCAGTGCAGCTTGTCAGTGCAGCTTATTAGTGCCGCCTTATTAGTGCAGCCTCATCAGTGTTCATCAGTGCAGCTTGTTAGTTCCCATCAGTGCAGCCTCATCAGTGCCCATCAGTGCAGCTTGTCGGTGCAGCCTCATCAGTGCAGCTAATTAGTGCCGCCTTATTAGTGCAGCCTCATCAGTGTTCATCAGTGCAGCTTGTCAGTTCCCATCAGTGCAGCCTCATCAGTACCCATCAGGGCAGCTTGTCGGTGCAGCCTCATCAGTGCAGCTTATTAGTGCTGCCTAATCAGTGCAGCTTGTCAGTACCTATCAGTGCAGAAAATATTAGGGTTGCCTCATCAGTGCAGCCTCATCAGTGCCCATCAGTGCAGCTTGTCGGTGCAGCCTCATCAGTGCCCATCAGTGCAGCTTGTCGGTGCAGCCTCATCAGTACAGCTTATTAGTGCTGCCTAATCAGTGCAGCTTGTCAGTACCTATCAGTGGAGAAAATATTAGGGTTGCCTCATCAGTGCAGCCTCATCAGTGCCCATCAGTGCAGCTTGTCGGTGCAGCCTCATCAGTGCAGCTTGTCGGTGCAGCGTCATCAGTGCCCATCAGTGAAGAAGAAAAATTACTTTCTTGCATAATTTTATAACAGAAATGAAAGGCTCGTACACACTATAAGAATATCAGGTGAGAATTTTCGTCCAAAGAACCTTAATACAATTTTCGTATAGAGTGTACACAACTTTCTACAGCCGATTCTGACTTTTTTGAACGAAAATTTCAAAAGGGACAAGCTCCAAAATTTTTCTTGTACAGGAACAGATCTAACAATTTTTGCTTAATGTGTACCGTTTTTGTACGATTTTCAAAAATTAAAAATGAAAAACTGCGCATGATCAGAAACAATAAACAACAACAAAAAAAGCCTTTGTAGTAGGGGAATTTTCGAAATGATTTTCTTTAATCGGTTCTGAATTGCTGTGATAATGGAGGAAAATTGGACGATCGTTGGCCCAACTGTCTTATAGCATGTACCCTACTTAAAGCGGAGTTCCAGCCATTTACTCACCTGTCCAACGGTCCAGCGATGCGGCCGCCGGAAGCCTCGATCCTCTCCCACGGCGCCGGCATCACTGCTGTGGGCACCCGGCTGTTACAGTTTGCGGCTTCACAGCCGGGTGCCCACTGCGCATGCGCGAGTCGCGCTGCGCGCCGTGATTGGCCGGCAATCTTCCGGGACCTCTGACGTGTCCCAGAAGATTGCAGGGAGGGAGGGGGAGAGGAGAACTTCCGCTCAGGGCGCCGCGGCGCTCCGAGCGGAAGTGGGAGCGGGTACCTGTCAAAACTAGGTACCCGCTCCCCCCCCCAAAAAATGACATGCCAAATGTGGCATGTCGGGGGGTCAGGACTCCCTAAAGCGGAAGTTCCACTTTTGGGTGGAACTCCGCTTTAAGAAAAACACATTTTTTCCCCCAAAATTTTGGTCTGTTTTCGTTTCTTCAGCGAAAAAAAACAGTGGTGATTAATTACCACCAAAAGAAAGATATATTTGTCTCAAAAAATGATCAAAATTTAGTATGAGTACAGTGTTGCATGACCGCGCAACTGTCATTCAAAGTGTGACAGCCCTGAAAGCTGAAAATTGGTCTGGGCAGGAAGGGGGTGAAATGCCCAGTATTGAAGTGGTTAAACTTGAACTGGGGATGCCATCCGCTCAATTCAACACAGAGATAAGTATCTCCAGTTTAGTCATGTGACCCGCATTGTTAAATGTTATTGGTCTCAGCTGGAAAGGAATGTAACTTTTTGAAAAATAAGTTGCCGTGTTGCGCCGTGTCACCACAACACTGGTACTGTACACTGAGAAAACTTGTAGGCATGCTGCAATTTAATGAAGCACAATGCACAAAAAAAACATACAACCCCCTCCCAAAAAAAAGCACTATTCTGGCCCTTAAGCATCTCTGGCCTGGAAGATATTCCCCCTTAATGACCAGGCCATTTTTGCGATACGGCACTGCAATACTTTAACGGACAATTGTGCGGTCGTGCGACGCTGTACCCAAATAAAATTGATGTCCTTTTTTTCCCACAAACAGAGCTTTCTTTTGGTGGTATTTGATCACCTGTGCGATTTTTATTTTTTGCGCTATAAACAAAAAAAGAGCGACAATTCAGAAAAAAAAATAATATTTTTCACTTTCTGCTATATAACATTCCCAATAAAAAAAATGTAAAAATTAAATTTTTTCATCATTTTAGGCCAATTTGTATTCTGCTAATTGGTAAAAAAAAAAAAAAAAACCCAATAAGCCTATTTTGATTGGTTTGCACAAAAGTTATTGCGCCTACAAACTAGGGGAAAGATTTAATTTTTATTTTAATAATTTTTTTTCTAGTAATGGCGGCAATCAGCAATTTTTAGCGGGACTGCGACATTGTGGCAGACAGATAAGACACCTAACTGACATTTTTGACACTTTTGGGGGGACCAGTGACATTACTACAGTAATCAGTGCTAAAAATATGCACTGTTACTGTAATAATGACACTGGCAGGGAAGGGGTTACCACCAGGGGCGATCAAAGGGATAAATGTATGCCTAGGGGGTGTTTTCTAACTGTGGGGGGGGCTTATGGAATCAACACAGGGACCTGTGTTCCTAAATAGGAGGAAAACAGGAGCCCTGTGTTGATTGCTGACAGAACAGCGGTCTGCTGTGTTTAAAACAGCAGACCGCCGTTCTCTCGCCACGGGGAGCGATCGCGGGTGCCTGGCGGCAATAGTGGCCACCAGCCCCGCAGATCAGCTTCTCCTCTGGCGAATGGGCGTGCGCGCCCCTACGATCGCTCCCGCGAAGCACCTTACAAGTACAGCGATTCATGGGAATCGGCTGACCTTCCGCCGTATATCTGCGGCGGCTGGTCGTCAAGTGGTTAACTATTTCCCGACCGCAGTTGTACGGCCGCAGTCTGACGCTCCCAGGTAAAGTGCCTTACATATACGGCGCTATCCTGGGAGGAGCTAGGGGGCGATTGCGCGCCCGTGGAGGCGCGTTCCCGCCCCCGCTGGTAGGCTGGGGATCAGTGCGTGTGACCAGCAGCTCCGATGGCCGCCGACCACTCGCTATCTCCCACTGCAGTGAGAAAAGGACGGATGGCTGATGTAAACACAGCCGTCTATCATTCTCACTAAAGTAATCACAGAGGCTATGCGATCCTGCTATGTAGGATCGCATGTCTCTGTGATTACATCATAAGCCACGCCCCCTGACCATTAGAATCACGCCCCTAGGGAGACACTTAACCCATTGATCACCAGTAAAGTTAACCCCTTCCCTGCCAGTGTAATTTTTACAGTAACAGTGCATATGTATAGCACTGATTACTGTAGTAATGTCACTGCCCCCCCACAAAAATGTCAGTCAGGGGTTCGATCTGTCCGCTGCAATGTCACAGTCCCGCGAAAAAAAAACAGATCGCCGTCATTACTAGTTAAAAAAAAAAAAACAATAAAAATTACATAAATCTTTCCCTTAGTTAGTAAACGCAATAACTTTTGCGCAAACCAATCAAAATACGCTTCTTGCGATTTTTTTTTTAACCAAAAATATGTAGCAGAAAACAAATTGGCCTAAAATGTTAAAAAAATTAGATTTTTACATTTTTTTTTTGAGAATTTCATATAACAAAATTTGAAAAATATTGTTATTTTTTCAAAATTGTCGCTCTTTTTTTGTTTATAGCGCAAAAAATAAAAATCGCACAGGTGATCAAATACAACCAGAAGAAAGCTCTGTTTTTGGGGAAAAAAAGGACATCAAATTCGTTTAGGTACAGCGTCGCACGGCCGCGCAATTGTCCGTTAAAGTCACGCAGTGCCGAATCGCAAAATAGTCAGGAAGGGGGTAAAATCCTCCGGGGCTTAAGTGGTTAATGTGGCTTGTTCTGAAAAAAAAAAAAAAAAACATTTACAGAAAGCATCTCAATTTGTTTTTTTTGAGTGTTGTGATGGGAATGATCCCCTGGCCTCATCTTAAATGCAAATCTGCTGCTTGATTCTAAGGAGGATCCTCTGCAGCATCACCTCCGCAGAGTAACACCTTTCAGTGATGGGGGGAGGGGTGGGACCCTCCTATGACTCTAGGCTCAGTTTACTAAGCTATAAAGTTTGTTATTTGCCATAACATCTGGTATTGTCAGCAATGACAGCCAATGGGAGAAAAAAAAAAAATACCAGTCACATGATGGTAAATACTTTCCCTATAGTGAATTGAGCCTTTTGTGGTTTATTCCTCCCCATTCGCATTCAGTTTAATGTTAAAAAGAAGCCATAATACATACTATAGTCGCAGTGATGGCGAACCTTGGCACCCCAGATGTTTTGGAACTACATTTCCCATGATGCTCATGCTCTCTGCAGTGTAGTGGAGCATCATGGGAAATGTAGTTCCAAAACATCTGGGGTGCCAAGGTTTGCTATCACTGCGTATAGTGTGTGTGTCCTCATGCACACTGAGCTTTAAAAATGCTGCTTTTAGGGGCGTCTGGCAATTTTTGTCCCATGACTCTGTGCTGTGCTCATTAATAGGACTGCAGCCTCTTGTCCCATGACTCTGTGCTGTGCAACCTTCCTCTCTGAGAACTGCAGGGGGGCGGTGTTAAAACCGGGGAACACACCCCTTGGCTGCGTTTTCTGAAGTTCAGATTCAGGACAATTGAGATAAGATGATACCGGCATTCATAGGTGTTTGCTATATAGATGTGTGGGCTGCAGAGGATGAATGCCGGAGAGGAAATTGGAGCCTTAGACCCCTTTCACACTTCTGCGATTTGTCCTGCGACCTGGGACTGCAAAGTTGCATAACAAGTCATACCCCATGATTTCCAGTGAGTACCATTCACATCTGTGCGACTTAAAGTTGCAGTGACTTCAAAGTAGTCCCTGCACTACTTTGGTCTGACTTTGATGCGACTTGAGGTCCATAGATCTCAATATTACACAGGCATTGCTTCAAGTCACATCAAAGCTTTCAGCTCGTACAATTGTGAAAGGGGCCTTAGCAGACAGGCTGAGCTCTGGAGCTAATTTAAAGCGGAGTTCCAGCCATTTACTCACCTGTCCAACGGTCCAGCGATGCGGCCGCCGGAAGCCTCGATCCTCTCCCTCGGCGCCGGCATCACTGCTGTGGGCACCCGGCTGTTACAGTTTGCGGCTTCACAGCCGGGTACCCACTGCGCATGCGCGAGTCGCGCTGCGCGCAGTGATTGGCCGGCAATCTTCTGGGACCTCTGACGTGTCCCAGAAGATTGCAGGGAGGGAGGGGGAGAGGAGAACTTCCGCTCAGGGCGCCGCGGCGCTCCGAGCGGAAGTGGGAGCGGGTACCTGTCAAAACTAGGTACCCGCTCCCCCCCCAAAAAATGACATGCCAAATGTGGCATGTCGGGGGGTCAGGACTCCCTAAAGCGGAAGTTCCACTTTTAACCACTTGCCGAGCAGCCGCCGCCTATATACGGCGGCAGGTCTGCAGCAATCCTGGGGGCAGGGCCGTCTTTAACACAGGGCAAAAGGGACAGCCGCCCCGGGCCCAGTCATTGTTGTGGGGCCCAAAGCAGCTCCCCCTTGAGCCCTCACTGCCCACAAATAGTTGATAAGTGGATTCGGGAGGGCCCAAGAAAATATTTGCCCAGGGTCCAATTAATATTAAAGACGGCCCTGCCTGGGGGCAGGGGTTTGCAGGAGCGATCTTGGGGGCAGGGGCGCGCCCACTCGCCATTGGGGAAGCCGATCCATGGGGCCAGCGGCCGCGATTGCCACCAGGCACCCGCGATCGCTCCCCATGGGGAAAGAACGGCGGTCTGCTGTTACACAGCAGACGGTCGTTCTCTCAGGAATCAATACAGAGCGCCTGTGATCCTCCTATTTAGGAACACAGATCTCTGTGTTGATTCCACAAGCCCATCCCCCTCACAGTTAGAAAACACTCCCTAGGGACACACCTATCCCTTTGATCGCCCCTGGGTTAACCCCTTCCCTGCCAGGGGCATTATTACAGTAACAGTGCATATTTTTAGCACTGATTACTGTAGTAATGTCACTGGTCCCCCCAAAAGTGTCAAAAATGTCAGTTAGGGGTCCGATCTGTCCGCCGCAATGTCGGAATCCCACTAAAAATCACAGATCGCTGCCATTACTAGTAATAATAAAAAATAAAAATGACATAAATCTTTCCCCTAGTTTGTAGACACGATAACTTTAGCGCAAACCAATCAAAATACTACGCCTATTGGGATTTTTTTTACCAAAAATATGTAGCAGAATACAAATTGGTCTAAAATGATGAAAAAAATTGATTTTTAAGGGTTGTTTTTTTTGGGAATATTATATAGCAGAGTGTGAATAATATTGTTTTTTTTTTTTCAGAATTGTCACTCTTTTTTTGTTTATAGCGCAAAAAATAAAAATTGCACAGGTGATCAAATACCACCAAAAGAAAGCTCTATTAGTGGGGAAAAAAGGACATCAATTTTATTTGGGTACAGCGTCGCACGACCGCGCAATAGTCCGTTAAAGTGACGCAGTGCTGAATCGCAAAAAACGGCCTGGTCATTAAGGGCGTAAATCGTTCTGGTCCAGAAGCGGTTAAATAAAATGTTCAGGTATAGGAGGATCGCGCTATAAACAGTCCACTGAGAGGGCCGAGAGGACTCCAAGCGCCCGAGTCACATGTCCTAGCCTCAGGCCATGCTGGATTCTTGCTGCCTAGCCCAGCATTGGTTGTATAACGGACCCCCAGGGGCCACCCAGACTGTCACTTCCCACCTGCTCTAATGTTACAGACCCTGTGTGACCCCTGACCTCCCACTCTGCACCACATCACTTTCATGTCTGCCCTCTGTCTGCTGGAACAAATGCTGCTCCCTGGGTAATGAGCTTCTGCCAGCACAGCCAATGGCAGCGCACAGACAGACAACACTGCAAGTCACACCTACATTCCTAAGGGGGAAAAAAACAAAGAGCATTTGGCTGTGCAGCAGTTCTATCATGTCTGCAGAGTTTGTTGCTGTCCGGATTCATCAAAGGACTCATTCACACTAAAAAAATAAAGACAGGTTGCATTTTTGACTAGAGGGGTAGCACTGGACCCCTGGGGCAGGGCCTGGACAAGGGGTGGGCAGGAGGGACGGCTGTCCTGGGCGCAATGGGGGCACCCTAACCCTAAGGCTCCATTCACATGTAGGCGTTTTGGGGCGTTTTTGGGGAGTTTTTCTGCTCTAGGATCAGCTCTCAAAACGCCCAACAAGACAAATCCTATTAATTTCAATGGCCCCTGTTCACATCTGAGCATTTTGAAGCTGAAAGCAAAACGCCCAACGCTCAAAAAAGTACATGAGCTTCTTTTTGGGCAGATTACAGGCGTTTTCCATTGGTTTCTATTCAATCTAAAAACGCCTGCACAAAAAACGCCTGTAAATCGCGGTAAAAACGCTACGCTCAGGTGTGAATGTAGCCTTAGGGAAGGAGGGGGGCGCAGTTTGTCATCTTTGCCTTGGGCACTGGGTGACCTTGTCCCAGCACTGCCCTGAGGATATCCTAGTGATACAGACATAGTGACGGGATCTGCACATCTGGATTCTCAACGGGCCAAAGAATTTCCACAGTCCTTGGTTTGTAAATTAATCTGAAATTGAAGCACCACAGCGGGAGTTAAAGCCGTAATAAATCCAAAAGCATAAATGTATTATATTGCAGCTTACTAATTCTTAGTTGTGATGGCTACATTCCTTTTCTTTTTTAGGCTTTCTTTCTTCTATTTTTATCTAGTGATCTGGCCAGAAAGTCTGTTGTTTTTTTCACAGCTCAGGCTCTCCAGCAGAATGTAACAGTTCACATGGCTGGGACAAACCACCTAATACTGGCAGGGGTGCTTACAAATGATGATTTATCCATGTAAAACCTTCCCAAAAGAAAAAGAAAAAAACTGCTGTAACGAATTATAAATTGTGAGCTGAAATTTGGCCATCCAGCGCCCAGGGCAAAGATGCCAAACTACGCCCTCCCTTCCCTTAGAGTTAGGTTCAGGGTGCCCCCCTCCCTGCAATAAACTATTGTGGAAAGATAACAAAAAGAGGGACGCACCGACCTAGTGCATTACCACTAAAAACATGTATTAAAATAGTAAAATGCATAAAATATACTCACAAAAATAATACACACATATCAACAATTCTATAAATAAGTGAAAATGTCTCAAAGGTGGCCAGGCACTGCTTAATGCTGAACGGCGTGCGGTGAAACGCACTGAGCTGCTGTGGCTTAGGCTGACGCATTTCGAGGGCGAACCCCCTTCCTCAGAGCCAAGAAATGCTGCTCCTTCCCATTATTGCACTTGAGCGCAGCAGGAGATTGGAATTACATAATAAACTATTGCGCCCAGGCAGCCGTCCCTCCTGTCCACCCCTTGTCCCGGCCCTGACTGCAAGATCACCAGAGATTAAATTATTGAAATCTGCAGACCAAAATAGATCGAGAACAACTTTTGCAATGACATGAGATTTTAGGGATTGGATTTATATCTATTAATACACGGCAGGGGCGTAACTACAGGGGTTGCAGGGGTTGCGATTGCTACCGGGCCCCATGCTCCAGGGGGCCCAGTAGCAAACCAGTGGGTGAACTTCCAGGATTGCAAAAGTCACACTTGCGACCGGGCCCTGGCATTGCACCACTGTGGGGAGGCCCCAAGATTGCAGGAAGGGAGCCCACTGCAGAAAGGATCCTGCTGCGGGACCGTAATAAAAGGCCATGCAACGAGAATAAAGAGCCCCAGGATTAGTGGGAAGAGCCCTGGGCTTGAAGGGAAGGGCCCCGGCCAGGGATCTGGGGGGGCCCTTCATGGTTTCTTGCATCGGGGCCCTGAAGGCTCTAGTTACGCCTCTGATACACGGGATTGTATCTGGTAGGAATGAACCCTTTAATAGGGCTGAATGCATTACCACTCATGTCCACTAGGAGGATGGATTCCTCTGAGCTCCTGTCTATGCTTAGAACACTTTCTGCTGGAAAAAAGTGAGTGAAATAAGTCAGTTGGCTGACACCAATCTCCAAGACACCCTGCAGTGAGCTGAAGTCAGAAAGTCTGCTTATCTGAGAATTTTAGGAAATCAGTAACAGACAGATTCAGCAGGATTTTCACAGTGCTTCATGTACAGCAATTGGTAGTGTTTTATCTCCATCTCCAAGAACTTCAATGGGAGACCCTTGATACCAGGGAACATTTGATCTACATTTTGTCAGGCTCAACGCCTGTCAGGGGATCTAACCCCTTCCTACTTTAAATAAAACTAAAAGTTATGGTAGGATATATGGCGCACTTTAATATGGACTTTTAGTTAAAGCGTAACTCCACTTTTGTTGAGAAAAAAACATTCCCCTCTGGGTGATCTCTGTACATTGCAGGAATTTTACCATACTTTGTTGCAGATTCCTTCCTTTTGTTATTCTGAAGAAATCATTGTTTCTTCCTCTGTGTCTTTGTGCTGAGTGGGTCTAATGGGAGTGGTTTCACAATTATCTATCAGCTGTGCAGCTGCAGGGCACTAATGATGAAAGCTGCTGGGCCTGCATCCCTTTAGACGTGTTCCTATTGGGAGAATCTCACCAAAAATGACATTTGTGTTGCAGGGGATGCCAGAAATCTGACTTGTATCTTAGTGCAGACTTCTGGGAAAATTGGTGAGCCAATCACACAAGCAGGAAATGATGTTTCTGGGGTGTGGTCAGTATACATTCTGTGTACAGAACCCCTCCAGGCGGCCATATTGCATTGCATTTTCAGAAAATTACAGCGGCTACAGATTGAAAAGGAAAGGTCATTTTTAATAACATTCAATTACAATATGATTTGTGTCACAATTGTATACGTTGTATTGCTTTTTCTTAATTTGCTATTCCCCCCACAAAAGTGGAGTTACCCTTTACATTTCTGAATGTTAAGTACATGCATGCTCAGTAATATGTAACCCTTGCAATTATTTTTTACTTCTTTTTTACATTACTCCCCATGATTATACCTTTATCTGCTTTTCTTTCCAGGACAGCGCCATCTTTGTTCAGGCATCAGCCATCACCATCTATTTTTTGGACTGAGATGCCGACTCAGAGACACACAATCATGTTAAAGCAGACCTTCACCCAAAAGGGGAAGCTCCATTTGTTTACACCCTCTCCCCCTCCACTGCCACATTTGGCACTTTTTTGGGGGGGGGGGGGGAGCGAGTACCTGGTTTTGACAGGTACCCCCCCCCCCCCACACTTCTGGCCCAGATTGGGGCAGCAAACGGAGGGAGCCAGAAGTTCACCACCCTCCTTTCCCTGCAGTCTTCTGGGACACATCACAGGTCCCAGAAGATTACATGACCATTCACAAGGCGCAGAGCGACTCGCGCATGTGCAGTAGGAAACTGGCTGTGAAGCCTCAAGGCTTCACTTCCTGTTTCCCTTACTACAGATGCCAGCGCCTGCACCAGAAGCTGATTGAAGAATTGGCTCGGGTGAGGACATCGCAGGATCCCTTAAATTGATATCAGCAGGTTCCCGTGATTCGCCATACCTGTATGGCGGTTCCGGGAGCGATCCTACTAGTAAAAAAAATAAATAAAAATTATATAAATCTTTCCCCTAGTTAGTAGACACGATAACTTTTGCGCAAACCAATCAAAATACGCTTATTGGGATTTTTTTTACCAAAAATATGTAGCAGAATACAAATTGCCCTGAAATGATGAAAAAATTAGATTTTTAATTTTCTTTTATTGGGAATGTTATATAGCAGAAAGTGAAAAATATTGTTTCTTTTTCAGAATTGTCGCATTTTTTTGTTTATAGCGCAAAAAATAAAAATCGCACAGGTGATCAAATACCACCAAAAGAAAGCTCTATTTATGGGAAAAAAAGGAAATCAATTTTATTTGGGTACAGCGGCACACGACCGCGCAATTGTCAGGTAAAATAATGCAGTGCCGAATCGCAAAAAAAATGCCTTTGTATCCCCTGTGTAAAAGAAAAAAAAAAACCTGCAGGACAATGGCGTTATGTGCTAGTATGCATCACATACTAGCACATTATGAAATACTTACCTTAGAACAAAGCCCCAACACGGTCGCCCGGACACCGCTGAGGGAGCTGACATGTTCCCACGGCCAGGGGCTGACTGGCAACTTTTGGCCCAGGGGGCAAGTACAAACCAATGGCCCATGGTGCCTCTTCCCATTCTCCTTCTTCCTGGCCTCCTCTTGACCCCCATTCCAGGCTGAAAGCTCCACTCCAGGTACTCTCTACTTACTGGCCCATTTCCAGGTTCCTGACCTGGCCACCAGGGTGGAGCTGGGACAGCTCGGTCGTGGCTGGCCAGGGGAGGAGAGTCTCTAGTGGGGCATGGAACCGGCCTCAGCTCAGACGTAGTTTACACCATCCATGTTAGGGGGGAGGCCGGTGCTCTGTCCTTGTCTTCATCCCGCACTCAGTAGGTCATCAGTGGGGATTACTTCTCTTCACCAGGAATCCTTTAGCCATGTCTGTGGCAGAAGTGGTGCAGCCTTTTTATGGGGCATTAGAGTGGCCCGGGGGGGCAATTGCCCCCTCTTCCCCCTGGCCCAGTCCTCCCCTGCCCTCGGCGTCTCTTTCGGGTTTGGCGGCTCCGGTGCTATGAGTGGCCGGAGCCGCGATGACATCACTCCCGCGCATGCACGGGAGTTCACTTCCCGGCACCGAGCCAGCACGGAGCTCTGAAGGTCTAGCATGATACGCGGACCTTCAGAGCGCATTCCTTGCTGGTGTCATGCAGGGTGATTATCTTCTAAGCCATGCAGGTTTAGGAGATATTAATTTTACCTACAGGTGAGCCTTATTATAGGTCTTATTATAGACTTACCTGTAGGTAAAAGTAGAAAAGCGGAGTATACTACCGCTTTAAGGGGGAAAATCTTCCGGTCCAGAAGTGGTTAATCATGTATATCCTCAGACTGAGCGCATAGCAGGACAGCCCTATCATGTCTCGGTGTAGGTAGCGTCTCTTTACTCGTCACCAAACACTCATTTTCTTTGGTTCAAACTTCTGGAACTTTCTCCGTCCACAACGTCTGAGTCGATCTCAGCTACACATGAGAGGTCGGGGGTCACAAGCGGCGTGTATACACCAACGCCATACGCACTTCATAACTTACAGCTGACATATTTTATAATCCTTTTATATGACGCCTGACATCACAAATAACACCACCAAAAAATATTTAATTTCGGTTTTTGATCACACCCTGTACAACATGAGCCCAACACCCGAAAATAGAAACATAGAGGAGTGACGGCAGAAAAGGACCAAGTGCTCCATCGAGTTTGCCCCATTTTTCCAACAGTTTTGAGCAGGGTCGGGACAAGGGGTGGGCAGGAGGGAGTGGGTGCCCTGGGCACTGTGGTATCATAAGAGGTAGGGGGTGGGACTACAAGTAGATTGGGGGGGGGGATTTTTGTTGAGAGGGGGTAGGAATTCTTCTAGGAGGTCAAATTTGGTGGGGATTTGGGGGGATTTGTGTTGGGAGGGGGATGGGGGAAGAGGATTTGTGGGGTTTGTGCTATAAAAGTACTATGGTAGAGGGGAATTTTTTTTGGGGGGGAGGGGGGATTTGTCTTAGTAGGGATGATTGGGGGGTATTTTGCTAGGAGGGGAGGGAAATTTGTGTTAGAAAGGGGGGGGGGATTTAGAGTGGAGTTGGGGGTGTGGGGATTTCCTTGGAGGGCTAGTTTGAGGGGTAGAAGATGTATGCTAGGGGGAATTTTTTGTTTTGGGTTTTGGGGGGAGGGGGGGGGTTGTGCTAGGGGCAGATAAAAAGAGATTTGTGCTTGGAGGGGGATTTTAGCAGGGGGCAGATTTGTAAAGGGAGGAGGGGAAATTCATGTTTAACCACTTGCCGACCGCCGCAAGTACATATACTGCGGCGGTCAGCCCTTCACAGGCAAAGTGACGTACCGGTACGTCACTAGCCTGTGAGGCTCTGGGGAGCAAGCGCGCGCCGCCGGAGGCGCGCTCCCGCGCGGTCACGGACTCCCCCGCGCGTGTGACCGGCGGACCCGGTGTCCGCCGGTCACTCGCGATCGTCGGGTGGATAGGGAGAAAGGCAGGCGGCTGATGTAAACAAGCCGCCTGTCATTCTCCCCTGTGTAGAAACAGTGATCATACGGTTCTACTATGTAGGAACGTTGATCACTGTTCCTACACCTCAAGCCACAGCCAATCACAGTTAGAAGCACGCCCCTAGGGACACACATAACCCCTCTCTCTCTCAAAAAAAGTTAACCCCTTCACTGCCAGTGTAATTTTACAGTAACAGTGCATATGTATAGCACTGATTACTGTAGAAATGTCACTGGTAACCCCAAAAGTGTCAAAAATGTCAGTCAAGGGTCCGATCTGTCCGCCGCAATGTCGCGGTACCGCAAAAAAAACCGCAGATCGCCGCCATTACGCGTTAAAAAACAACAAAAATGACAAAAATCTTTCCCTTTGTTAGTAAACGCCATAACTTTTGCGCAAACCAATCAAAATACGCTTTTTGCGATTTTTTTTACCAAACATATGTAGCATAAAACAAATTGGCCGAAAATGTTAAAAAATTTTGATTTTTACATTTTTTTGGGGGGAATTTCATATAAAAAAAAAATGTGAAAAATATTGATATTTTTGCAAAATTGACGCTCTTTTTTTGTTTATAGCGCATGATCAAAAAATTGCACAGGTGATCAAATACCGCCAAAAGAAAGCTCTGTTTGTGGGAAAAAAAGGACGCCAAATTAGTTTGGGTACAGCGTTGCACGACCGCGCAATTGTCCGTTAAAGTCACGCAGTGCCGAATCGCAAAATAGGCCCTGGTCAGGAAGGGGGTAAAATCTTCCGGGGCTTAAGTGGTTAAGGGATGAGTGTGCAGATTAATACTCGATTTTCACTGACACATAATGATCATACATCATGGGAAGGGGGGGGATGCAATTTTGCATGTTCGCCCCTGGCTCTAGATTACCTTGTCCCGGAACTGTTTTTGAGTATAGATCCGTGTTTGCCCCAAGTATGTCTAAATCGACTGTTGCTGTTGAAGGACTCCCTTCCTCTGCTGGAGGTCTGTTTCTGCTTTCTGTTACAATGTTAGCTTGCTAGTGGGAGGAGGTGTCCTGGTGTCCTTCTTCATCTTAGCTTCATATTGAACATAGTGTCCTCCTGAACCTCATTCACATCCTTCATGTATTTAAATGTTTCAGTCATGTTCATCCTTTTCCTTCTTACCTCCAGACTGTACATATTAAAGAGGAGTTTCGGCACCCCCCCCCCCCCAAAAAAAAATTATTTCGTACCTGTGTGTCCCCCAGAAGACAGCAGGACCATTTAGAAAGTGCAGCGCGATTCGGCTTCGAAGAGTTCTACATTACATAATATAGGGAGCTTTTTAGCTTTACGTAATACAGGGAGAACTATCCGTGAATTGAGGAAGAGATTTGTGAAACACCGTCGCTTTGTAGAGGGCGGCAACGATAAGCACAGTGTTCCCCGACACTTTTTGGAACACCATAAAAAATCCTCCATGAGACTCAGAGTGTGGGTCATTGAAGCCATACCGGGCACTTTCCCAACGGCAGAGCGTTTTAAAGCATCTCTGCCAGAGGGAAACTTTTTGGATCTACACCTTGGATACCCTTGTACTAGGTGGGCTCAACGAGGAGATAGAGGTCAATACTTTGATCTGAACTCATTATCATTACATGTTTCCATCCCATTATTCATATGTCTTTCCCCTACATTCACAATATATAAGATCCCATTCATTCCATATAGTATAAAAAGTTGTGTGTGTGTGTGTTTAACTGTGGATAATTCTTATTTTTATTTTATTTTCATTTTTACAATTTCTATGTTCTAATTGTGAACAATATTTAGATTTTGATTTTTCTTTTCTTTTTGGATTTTTAATAATCTTCATTCTAGTAATATTAGTTTTATATGATACATCATAACATTATCATATACATATTCTGTGTTTTCAATAGTATTTGCATTTCCATTGATACTGCACTTTATCTCATTTTTGTATTACAATTGATTTTCTGGTTACATATATCCTTGGGTTATATTATGTACCTAGTATTACACTGAGGAGCCGCCGGACCTTAGGACCCAGCGGCTACCTCTCTTTCCCCATATAAGCCCTCATCCAATATGGTGCTGCATCGGCCTGAAGAAGGAGCGCATGCTCCGCAAACGCGTTGCCGACATCCAATCACATCCGGGAAGTGACGTCAGGACGCATTGCCCATGCGTTCCACAGCTCCAGGAAGTGCTGGCATCCACCGACAGCGCCCCCCGGATAGAGTTGCCACCTCCTCCCTTTAAAGCAGGACACATATGAATTACACAGGTTCTGAGGCTGATATAAGGCACTAAGTGATTTTGATTACCACCTTAATCAGCCACAGAACCTATATAAATATTGTGTGTCCTGGTTTAAAGGGATGAGGAGGCAACCCTACCCCCAGAGTCTCAGGCGCAAGAGGCCATCCTGACCCATCGCTCCACTGACAAGGATGTATTGCAGTGCTAAAACTACATACCTCTGATGATTTTACCCTTGTGAGTAACTCTCTTGTGATTCAAATAAAATCCTATATATGCTGCACTTATTATGGGGCTTGTGTTTCCTCCACTGTCCCCCCAGCTATAAGTCTATGGTATTTTAAAAGTAATTAAATTAATCAAATGGAGGATCTTACCTGCCTCCTTGAAACATCAAGATGAAATATTTAGATGAACATGGTTTTTACTGGGCAGAATTCACTTACTTTCAAGGATACAGATCTACAGTCTTCTAAACCTGGGTGCTGTGGAACCCTGGGGTGCCACTTAGGGTTGCCACCTCATCCCCTTAAACCAGGACACGTATGAATTACACAGGTTCTGAGTCTAATTTATTGCAGATAAGGCATCAAGTGAGTTATTACCACCTTAATCAGCCACAGAACCTGTGTAATTCAAATGTGTCCTGGTTTAAAGGGATGAGGTGGCAACCCTAGTGCCACCAGAGATTGCTAGGGGTTCCCTGAGCAATGAGCCGTGCCTCTCAGAGAAGTACCCAATGACCCAATGATCTTTTCAGTCATCTGTAAGGAGGGCGTCCTTCCAACTGACCACAAATGTAAAGAGCTTAAGAGCCGGTTCACACTTGTGCGGATGCGCTGATCGCATGTAATTCGGAGCGCACTACTCCTTCATTACATGCGAACTCCTGTGCGGATGCGAGTTCAGCCATGCACTTTGTATGGCTGAATTCGCAGCGCATCCGCAGCAAACTCGCACATGAGGCATTTTTTGAGCCGCCTCAGAATCGGATGGCATAGTGGTTCACACTAGTGCGATCCGATTCTGTGCGAACTTGCACACCGCACTGCGATATGCGATCAAACTGGGGGTGTCGTTAACATTTAATTGACACCCCCTGCGTATCGCATATGGCAGTGTGAACTGCAAGATGTGCGGATGCGATGCGGGATCACGCTGCATATTCGCAGCGTTCCCGCATCGCAAGAGTGAACACGCACCCCTGCACTTGTGCACAGGGCTGATATAATACTATGAATAAATTAAAAATACCTTAACATACATAAAGCAAATGCCTTTCTAAAACATGGAAAATATATATATATAAAGTATATATATATATATATATATATATATATATATATATCAGATTGACCGTGCTCATAAAACACCAATAATTGTGAAAAACAGTGCTTGTAAAGTCCCACTAAAATATCTCCTTATTCCCAGACAGAGATGGTAGACAATCTTTTCCAAGACACTCCACTCCAGAAAATCCCCTGTGAGTGCAGAGATTCCTTCCTCCACTGACAAAACATGTAAATGTAAAGGGTATTCTTCTCGCTGACCTTCTTGCTAATGCATCGTGGCCTGTAGATATAGAAGTTATTTTAAAGAGGTTGTAAACCCGTACAACTTTTTTTTTTTTTTTTGGCAACCTGTAAGAGAAACACATAATGAGCTAGTATGCATCGCATACTAGCTCATTATGCAATACTTACCTTGGAATGAGCCCCCGCCGTGCAGCCCGCTTACCTGTATGACGGGCGACATGTCCAGTCGCCCGTCTCCCGGGATCGCGGCATCCGGCCATCTGATTGGCCAGAGCCGCGGTGACGTCACTCCCGCGCACGCTCGCGGGAGCTGACAGTCACGGCACACGGGTCTCTGAAGAAACGGCACCAGCGGCCGTTCCTTCAGAGTGCATGCGCCAGTGACATCACTGGATGCATGTAAGGTAAATATCTCCTAAACGGTACATGTTTAGGAGATATTTACAGTACCTATAGGTAAGCCTTAATATAGGCTTACCTATAGGTAAAAGTGTCAGAGGAGGGTTTACTTCCTCTTTAAGGGTTCTTCCATGCAGTGCCGGGACAAGGTCATCCAGCGCCCAGGCCAAGGATGCCAAACTGAACACCCCCTTCCCTTAGGGTTAGGGTCAAGGCGCTCCTCCTGCCCACCCCTTGTCCCGGACACTGCCTCCATGTTAAAAAGCTTGAGAAAGGCTGATTTGGAGAATAATTGCCCTAAGCACTAGAGGGCACTGTGGAGCTCCCCACACCCTTTTTTCTGGGGCAGCAGTGGGATGGGAGGGGGAGATATATACCCCAATACTCTCTAATCACCCAACCCCTGTTCTGTTCCCCCATTTTTTGTGTACCCCCTTTCCCCTGTTTTTTTTTTTCTCTTCTCCTTTCAACCTTCCCCTCTTTCTACTATACACTCTTTTTTTATTCATTGGTCTATTTAAGACCTAATTGCTAAAGCTAAAACAGGAAAAGGATGTCTATCGCTCACCCTAGGAACACGGATACTCCCACACATCTACGCTTCATGGTGATGAAATCCCTGCAGAATCACGACTATACAATGTTCTCTGTTTCCACCTACGGTGGAATGTCCTGGCTTTCTTCACACCACATTACCTCTGTGATCTCATGTAATGTACTTTGTGTTATGTTGCATTTAATCTGTCCTTGCAACCTTTATCTAAAAATAAAGAACAAAAAAAAAAAAAAAGAAAATCTAAGTCTTCCCCTACTTAAAAAAAGTTTTGTGCTACACACACTTTAGGTTAAAGCACAGGTGTCAAACACAAGGCCTGGGGGGCCATCTCTTGTGGCCCCCACAGCTCTCCTGCAGCTGCAGCACCCCCTTCATCTCTACCAGTGCCGGCACAAGTTCATCCAGGGCAAAGATGCGCCCCCCCCTTCCCTTAGGGTTAGGGTCAGGGCGCCCCCCCATCCCTGCAATAAACCATTGCACCCAGGACAGCTGTCCCTCCTTCCCACTCATTGTCCTGGCCCTGGTCTCTACCCCCACCAATCTCAGCAGTCAGCAGCAGAGAGAAGTACAGAACTCCCCCTAGAGATTGTTCACCTCTCTGTGCAGCCACAGCACCCCCTCGTCTCCACCTCGTATGGTTTCAGAATTTAGCTGACCCCAGCCCTCCTCTGGTCCTCCTCCAGACCCTGCACTTTCTGCTTTTATGCTTCCAAGCATGTACGGGCATGTAAGGGAGGGGTGGGGGGGGGGTCATGAGATCTGATGTAAGGAGGATGTGGGGTGCTCTGGACATCTAGTCTTACAGATGTGCCACCATAATGCTGATACAGCCCAAGATGAAATTAAGTTTGACACCCCTGGGTTAAAGTCTAAGTGCCGGTTCACACTGATCCGACTTGTCAGGCGACTTGGTCGCCTGACAAGTAGCGGTCCATGCTGTGCAATGGAACCGTTCTAATCAGAGAGACTCAAGTCGTTCCGACTTAGAAAAAGGTTCCTGCACCTTTTTTTTGCAAAGTCGGAGCGACTTGCATTGACTTCCATTATGTGAAGTCGTTGCAAGCCGCGCCGAACGACTTTTCCTCAATTCCTGTCTTGGTGACACCAGGACATAAAACTGGGGGGCAGTTGTCACTGAGACAGAAAGGTGCAAAGAGCTGAAATTCTATTATGCATCTAAATCCACAACTTTCCTTTATGGTTATAAACCCCTGCCAGGTTTTAGTTAGGCTGTTTGTATCCTTGCACTCGTGTTCCTCCTGTCCTTTGGCACTGTCTGTTCCACTTCCAGAGGTACTCAAGGCGCAGATATAAAAGAGGCCAACCCCAACATTTCACTCTCCTATTAGGTACATGACACTCATATTGGAGAAATTGTAAGTATAAGCACCTGAATGTAACCTGGTATCAGTCTCTTACAGTCCGCGTACAGCAGAGCTCAGATTGGAGAGAGGGAGAAGCAGCACAAGGAGATAATCAGTTGTGCTGCAGTGCTCATGTGCTAATAAGAAACATGCTAACAGGAGGGGAGAGCAGAGTGACGTATAGAAGAGCTCACCGGTTTTATGATCATCCTTTCACTGTCCAGTCAGAGTATGGGAGGGACAAGACCTGTACATGTTACTCAACCTCCAGAAGATTTACCCCCCTTCATGACCAGGCCACTTTTTAAGATACGGCACTGCGCTATTTTCACTGACAATTGCGCGGTCGTGAGACACTGTACCCAAATAAAATGTACTGTATGTCCTTTTTTCCCCCACAAATAGAGCTTTTATTTGGTAGAATTTGATCTGTGTTTTTTATTTTTTTGCGCTATTAACAAATACTGACAATTTTGAAACATATCCAATAAAAAAATCTAATTTCTTCATCAATTTAGGCCAATATGTATTCTGCTACATATTTTTGTTAAAAAAAAAAAAATCCCAATAAGCGTATACTGATTGGTTTGCCCAAAATGTATTGCGTCTACAAACTATGGGATATAAACTGAAATTCTTATTTATTTTTTTATACTAGTAATGGCGGGGATAAGTGACTTATAGCAGGACTGCGATATTGTGGGGGACAGTCTGAAACTAACTAACACTTTGTGGCAACCAGTGACACTAATACAGTGATCAGTGCTAAAAACATGCACTGTCACTGTACCAATGACACTGGCTGGGAAGGAGTTAAACATCTAGGGTGATCAAAGGGTTAAATGCGTGCCTAACCAGTGCTTTTGTGTGTACTTTGCGCTGCTTTTACTGCTTTGCAGGGAAAGAAAATCCACACATCCCGGCTGACTGAACAGAGATCTGCCTTGTACATAGGCAGAGCTCTGTTCTGTGTGTCTCCTCGCCAATCAGCGGGTGCCAGTGGTCATCCATTGGCCGGCACGCGCTGATCAGCTTGTGATGTGCTTAATCCGTATGAATACATACAGTAGGGATAGACCGATATTGGTTTTCCAGGGCCGATACCGATATTTTGGTCACAACGTATCGGTATCGGCCAATATGGGCCAATATTCTGCACATTCATTCACACATCCAATGCACAGTGGCCAGTGCCCCCATCAATGCAGAGTTACCAGTGCCCCCAACAATGCAGAGCGACCAGTGCCCCCATCCAATGCAGAGTGACCAGTGCTCCCAACAATGCAGAGTGACCAGTGCTCCCAACAATGCAGAGTGACCAGTGCCCCCATCAATGCAGAGTGACTAGTGCCCCCATCAATGCAGAGTGACCAGTGCTCCCAACAATGCAGAGTGACCAGTGCCCCCATCAATGCAGAGTGACCAGTGCCCCCATCAATGCAGAGTGACCAGTGCCCCATCAATGTAGAGCGACCAGTGACCCCAACGTGCCCCCATCCAATGCAGAGTGACCAGTGCTCCCAAGAATGCAGAGTGACCAGTGCCCCCAACAATGCAGAGTGACCAGTGCCCCCAACAATGCAGAGTGACCAGTGCCTCCATCAATGCAGTGACCAGTGCCCCCAACAATGCAGAGTGACCAGTACCCTCATCCAATGCAGAGTGACCAGTGCCCCCAACAATGCAGAGTGACCAGTGCCCCCATCCAATGCAGAGTGACCAGTGCCTCCATCCAATGCAGAGTGACTAGTGCCGCCCCCATCCAATGCAGAGTGACCAGTGCCATCATCCAATGCAGAGTGACCAGTGCCCCCAACAATGCAGAGTGACCAGTGCCCCCATCCAATGCAGAGTGACCAGTGCCCTCATCCAATGCAGAGTGACCAGTGCCCCCATCCAATGCAGAGTGACCAGTGCCCTCATCCAATGCAGAGTGACCAGTTCCCCCAACAATGCAGAGTGACCAGTGCCCCCATCCAATGCAGAGTGACCAGTGCATGGGGATTAGAGTGCCGCCTGATTACACAGAGCAGGGTTCTTCTGCTTACCCAGTGCGGGCGCTGTCATAGGAAGTCCCACCTCCTGAACCGGCTCCTTTGATAGACGTCATCAGTGTGCTGTCTATCATAGGTAGGAGCCGGTCCAGGAGGCCGGACTTCATATGACAGCGCCCTCGCCGGGGAAGCAGAAGAACCCTGCTCTGTGTAATCAGGCGGCCCTCTAATCCCCATCCCCCCTTCCCCTCTGGAGGCAGCCCAATAGGCCCTACCTTAAGAAAATATCGGTCATATCGGCCAAGTTTGTGGCCGATACCGATACTTTAAAAAAAGTGAATATCGGCCAAACTGATAATGGGCCAATCCCTAATATACAGTATATATACATAGCCTGGACTTCAACAATAATGCATCACATTTCAACGCGTGTGTGGTAATGCACCGCAAGGGACCGCAAAGGTCTAAAGGAGCCCTAGGAGCTCAAAACAAAAAAAATAAATAAATGTTTGCATGCGACAATAAGGCAGATCGTCACTAGTGAATGACAACAAATGCTCAGAAGCAGAAGACCCATTTTGCCCCGGTGCAACGCAGCCAACACAATGTTGCGGTATTAGACAGAAATAGGGGGTAGAAGATAAGGCAATGTGGAACAGATGCCGCGTGATTAAAAATGACGTGTCAGCCAATAGCGTGGACTGGTATGATAGGAGGAATTCCGGGGAAGAGTGTTTTGTAACAGGAATCCTTGTTCTTTGCCAGCGCTGGGGGGGGGGGGGGGTGACTCATTATCATCACCGATTAACCCTTCCATATCTGAAGGGGCATAAAAAACAGATCTACTTACGAGCTGCTATTTTATTCACAATACTCATACAGATAGGAGCAGTAATGTCAATCCTTATGGTGGCGCTCCACTGCCCATCAGATTCAATTCACAAAATTTCAGCAAAATATGAAGGCCCGTGAACACTGAAAACTGAACTCTGGGCACAAAAGAATTAAAGTAGGTGTAAAGCCACTTTTTTGCTTCCTATAATCCCCTGTGTTATATTAAAGTATGTGCCCCAGTGCATGCTATTTATTAAAAAAATATACCGCTTCATACCTAAATTTAGAGCGCCCCTGGGGAACTCAATACAGGGATGGTAGGAAATGATTGCTTTCTTTCTATAATCCTCTGTGTTATATTTAAGTATGTGCCCCAGTGCATGTTATTTATAAAAAAAAAAAAAAATACAGCTTCACACCTAAATTTAGAGCACCCCTGGGCACTCATGTAACCGCGGGCGGGGTTGAGAATTAAAGATCAACCGATTATCGGCAAAGCCGATATATCGAGGGCTGATATGCACTTTCCTCGATATATCGGAATCAGCCCCGGAGGTTACCGATATTGTCCATATTTTGGTAAAGTGCTGTACCGGAGTGATGCCTGCAGCTAGAGGCATCACCCCGGTACCCGGCGTCCATAACCAGCAGTCGGCTGTCTTATAATGACAACCGATGCGGCTGAGAAGCCGCTCGACTGTCATTACAAGGAGCGGGACTGGATGCCCCCCCCCCCCCCCCCCCACGCTTCCGTGGCTCGTCCGGGTCTCCTGTCCCACCGGGAGACCTGGGCAACCAGCTTGCACGGCCGCCGAAGAGAAGACCTGATCAAAGCCGCATTCGGCTCTGATCGGTCTCCATGTAAAAACCCCGGAAGTGATGTCATGACATCACTTCCGGATACTCGGCGCCAAATTCAAAAAAATGACAGCATTCAAAATAGCCAAACTTGGTGTTTTGAATGCTTTTAAGTGCGGGGGGGGGGGGGGGGGGTTATACCCCCAGATCCCCCCACAAGAGTACCTGTAAAAAAAATAATAAATAAAAAAAAAAACATTTTAATGTACGAAAATATCGGCCAATGTCGGCCGATACCGATATGTGATGACCAAAATATCGTCAATAAAAAAACAATATCAGTCAATCACTATTGAGAATACCAGGCTGACGTCATCTGGGAGAAGGGAGGGAAGGAAGGAGCGCTTCGGGCGGTCACGTGAGCGCCGGTCAGTCACGTTAGCGCCGAGTGGCGCTCTAAAATTATGTATAAAGCAGCATTTTTTTTTTAAATAAAAAACATGCACTGGGGCACATACTTTATTATAACACAGGGGATTATAGGAAGAAAGCAATAATTTTTGCAACAGGAGGGAAGGAATGGGCACTGAGAGGGAGGGAGGAGGGGAAGAGAGGAGAGACAGCGGATGACGGAGGCATGTAAACTGACCACAGTGTTAGGGCCCAGCAGCCATGATAAACTGTGGTCAGTTTACAGGGGGGAGGGCAAAACCAGGCAGGATCAGCCAGATATTTCAGGTGATAGAAGGGGCCACATTACATGGCACAAGCACTGTGCTGTATAACATGCTTTAAGTGAACAGGATGCATTTTTATTTTTAGGGGAACAACCACTTCAATTTCAATATATTCCTCAATAGCCACAAAGGATATAAATCAACTTCAATGCCTTTACAAAGAAAGATAATACCTTTGTGAAAATAGCACTGACATTAGCAATTTGCTGTACATAGCCTGTGCAGAGAGCAGAGCTGTGGGAGGAGCCCAGCAGGTCCATCCATGGCTGGCTGCCTGCAGGTAACTAGGAGGAGGCGGAGACAAGACCAGTCACCCTGCACAAGAAGCGAAAGCAGCAGTGACTGGTCTTTATTACAGGAAGCCTAAAACAAAAAAAGCACAGAGGCAAAGTTTCACACTGAATTAGTGAACAGATCTGGAAGAAATACACAAAGCTTCAAAAAGAATATGCATGATGATGGTATTAGGACAAATGTTTGTTGTCCCGGAGTTCAGCTTTCATTAAATCTATCATTAGACCTTTGTAGACCTAGGTAACTTTTCTAACAATATCCTGGGACTTTAAGGGTCTCTCCGTCCAAACTTTTTCGATGTTGGTGGTTGAGTCACTTACTAGTGTCTTACATGTGTTAGATACTCCAACAGTGAGGTCCGTCTGCTTACTTGGGATTTTTGGATGTTCACACCCATCTGTGTGTGTTTAAGGTTCCTCCAGTTACAATTTTCATAATATAAAATAAATAAATTGCAGGGAAGATGGGAGCTCCTCATAATGAGCACAGCAGGTGTGCAGGCCTGGGAACTCAGCACAGGGATGGTGGGAACCCCTCATAATGGCCACAGCAGATGTACAGACCCAAGAACACACCACAGGGATGGTGAGAACTCCTCATATGGGGCAAACCAGGTGTGCAGACTGGGGGAACTCAACACAAGGATGATTGGAAACCCTCATAATGGGCACAGCAGGTGTGCAGGCCTGGGAACTCAGCACAGTGATGTTGGGAACACCTCATAATGGCAACAGCAGATGTACAGACCCAGGAACTCAGCACAGGGATTGTGAGAACCCCTCATATGGGGCAAACCAGGTGTGCAGACCGGGGGAACTTACACAGGGATGATCGGAAACCCTCATAATGGGCACAGCAGGTGTACAGACCTGAGAACTCAGCACAGGGGTTGAGGGAACCACTCATAATGGGCACAGCAGGTATACAGACCCAGGAACTCAGCACAGGGATGGTGGGAACCCCTCACAATGGGCACAGCAGGTGTACAGATCTGGGAACTCAGCACTGGGGTGGTGAGAACCTCGTATAGTGGGCACAGCAGGTGTCCAAAACTAAAACTCAGTGCAGGGATGGTGGGAACCCCTCCTTCAGCTGGTGTGCAGACCCGGGAACTCAGCACAGGGATGGTGGAAACCCCTCATAATGGGCACAGCAGGTGTACAGACCCAGGAACTCAGCACAGGGATGGTGGGAACCCCTCATAATGGGCACAGCAGGTGTACAGATCTGGGAACTCAGCACTGGGGTGGTGAGAACCTCGTATAGTGGGCACAGCAGGTGTCCAAAACGAAAACTCAGTGCAGGGATGGTGGGAACCCCTCCATCAGCTGGTGTGCAGACCCGGGAACTCAGCACAGGGATGGTGGAAACCCCTCATAATGGGCACAGCAGGTGTACAGACCCAGGAACTCAGCACAGGGATGGTGGGAACCCCTCATAATGGGCACAGCAGGTGTACAGATCTGGGAACTCAGCACTGGGGTGGTGAGAACCTCGTATAGTGGGCACAGCAGGTGTCCAAAACGAAAACTCAGCACAGGGATGGTGGAAACCCCTCAGAATGGGTCCAGCAGGTGTGCAGACCCGATAACTTAGGTGTTAGATAAGATATCACCGACAGAGTTTCTGAGAGGCAGAAGAAACTGTTGGGTGGGTTTATTGCTCCAACATCCAACAAACACTAGAATATCAGTTTTGGGTGGTAGAACCCCTTATGCATTTTCTTTAAAATAAAAAGTTCACAAATATTATACAGTAAGGAAATGTGGATAATGTGAACCTGGACCTTAAAGATGAATTGAAGTCACAGATATGTAGTCAGATAGACATTGTACTACCAACCTGAATTTTCATAGTCCTCCGCTTTCTTGTTACAGAAAAGGCAGTCCAATAGGCTTCAGATTTAAACCTAGTGCACTCAATAATCAGCATTCAGTAACAGACAAGGTTAGACACGCCCCCTACTCTGCTCTGCAATACAAGCATGAGGGGTGTGGCTGTTACTCAGCTCTGCCAGCACACAGCACTGCAGGGGGAGAGCAGGAATCAGGAAAGGGTATTTTAAAGCATTTCCAAGAAAAAGGCAGCCACAAATCATACCATGCCTGAGAGAGAAGCGATATAAAGATGAGGGACGTCAATTTCTCTTTAAACCTCATGAGCAGCACATATTTCATAGTTTATTAGGCAGCGAGTACTCACTCTGCCCTGTGCGGTCCTCTGCCGTTGTCCCAGGATGCAGGTGGGGACTGAAGGAGAGAAAAGCCGTTTGGTTCAGGGAGAAGTTATCACTGTCTCATCTCCACCAATCAAACGGCTTCGAGGTCCCAGCCGTACGCATCACAGAACTTTCCACCGGGGTCTCCATGACAAGACAATCTGTGCCGAGGCTTTGATCTCCCTTTAAATGAAGTGCCGGCTGATTAGATACAGTAGATGATCATCTTCGCAGCTCTAAGGTAACCCTTTTGAGATGGCAGATAAGGAAACGCAGGGTCGGTTTCGTCTTCTAGCTGAAAGTTTAACGTTTCTATCGGTTTCATCAAGAGGATGAGCTGTATCTTATCTGGGTTGAACCAGAGGGGACTATAGGGAAAAAAAAAAAGATTTTAGAAGTGCTGGTGATGCAGAAAGACTGTCTGGTGCCAAGAAAATAACGATAACGGAAAACAGTGATCAGTTTTGAGAGGCAAATCAAAAATTTTTTATTGCCATCAGGTTTTTTTTTTTTGCATGCAGCCAAAAGGCCTCCATTTTAAATTGAGCATGTGCTTTGGACAAAACAGCAAGATTTACTACACAGTGGTTGTAAACCCTTCCATATACTCAGTGAAGGGGGACTATCCTCAGGTGATATAACAGAGATTAAACAAATCCTTTTACATAAGTTGTACCTGTTTATTTGCAGTCTTCTCTTCTATACATCCGTTCAAAGTACAGAATTTATAAAGTGCTAAAAAAAATCCTCAGCGCAATGATGGGCGTCCGCAGAACTATATTAAGGGGGGGGGCATCATTTTAAGGTCACCCATGCTCCACCCCTTTTCCCACCCATAGATCCCCCTTTAGAGAAGGCCAGCCAAGGGTCCCCCATAGATCCCCTTTTGAAACAGGGCCTCATAGATCCCCTTTTGGAGCAGGGCCCCATAGATCACCCTTTAGAGCAGGCCAGGCCAGGGTCCCCCATGGATCCCCCTTTAGAGCAGGCCAGGGTCCCCATAGATCCCTCTTTAGTCTTACCTTTTCACCTATATTCTCCATGCGACCAGGTTTTCCTGCACCACCAGGTACTCCAGGCTCTCCCTGCGAAGAATATAAATATATATATAGAGCAGGCCAGGGTTTCCATAGATCCTCCTTTAGAGCAGTCCAGAGTCCCCCATAGATCCCCCTTTAGAGCAGAGCAGGCCAGGCCAGGGTACCCCAAAGATCCCCTTCAGAGCAGGGTCCCTATAGACCCCCCTTTAGAGCAGGCCAGGAAATTTCTAGAGGGGGGCACTTTCCCCCCCCCCTGCGGATGCCCATGAGCGCAATCAGTATGCTGTGAGTACCAAACTACTCCTAAATAAATATAAATATATATATAGAGCAGGCCAGGGTCCCCATAGATTCCCCTTTAGAGCAGACCAGGCCAGGGCACCCCAAAGATCCCCTTTAGAGCAGGGTCCCCATAGATCCTCCTTTAGAGCAGGCCAGGGTTTCCCATAGATCCCCCTTTAGAGCAGGCCAGGAAATTTCTAGAGGGGGGCACTTGCCCCCCCCCCCCCCTGCGGACGCCCATGAGCGCAAACACTAAGCTGTGAGTACCAAACTACTCCTAAATAAATATAAATATACATATAGAACAGGCCAGGGTCCCCATAGATTCCCCTTTAGAGCAGGCCAGGTCAGGGCACCCCAAAGATCCCCTTTAGAGCGGGATCCCCATAGATCCCCCTTTAGAGCAGGCCAGGGTTTCCTATAGATCCCTCTTTAGAGCAGTCCATGAAATTTCTAGAGGGGGGCACTTGCCCCCCCCCCCCCCCTGCGGATACCCATGAGCACAAACACTATGCTGTGAGTACCAAACTACTCCTAAATAAATATAAATATATATATATATATATATATATATATATATATAGAGCAGGTCAGGGTCCCCATAGATTCCCCTTAAGAGCAGGCCAGGGCACTCCAAAGATCCCCTTTAGAGCAGGGTCCCCATAAATCCCTCTTTAGAGCAGGGTCCCCATAAATTCCCCCCTTAGAGCAGGCCAGGAAATTTCTAGAGGGGGGCACTTGCCCCTCCTTGTGGACGCCCATGAGCGCAATCACTATTCTGTGAGTACCAAACTACTCCTACTAAAAACAAAATCCCAATCCCAAAATTATGCAAAATTAAAAAAAATGTGTATCAGATCACTTAAATACTGTTGCAGACACTTTATGTGTTCCCACATGTGACCAACAAGTAGTAATATATTCAACAGTGCCGCGCTGTGTGATAATTACAAAAGGAAAAAATTTAAAGATTAAACAAACCATATACCTTCAATATCAGGGCAAATCTCAATCTAAAAATATTTTTCAAAAATCCATGTTATATAGTGACATAGGTCATATAATCATCTGCATCCAAAAATAATTATATAAGACAAATGTAAAAGTAAAATAAATAAAAGTCCATCCAAGTGTATATCAAAGATTATGTCCATGATTAGGGTTCCAACTGCGTGTGCTGAAAATTTCTCTATCCTTCTGTGGATATATGTGTGCGTCACTTTATTTTCCTATTGTGTAAAAGCCATCACCAATGTGCTAATGCTCTCACCTTCTAGTTAGACCCAATAAACATCAGGTGTAATGCACTTTCACTTTAAGCCAGGTCTGGTATGCCAGGTATGCTGTACTCCTCCACTCCAAAAGGGTATACTTCAATCTGTCTCCATCCTTCAGGAACCCCCAATAAAAAATGCACGGGAAGCTCAAAAAAGGATAATACATATAATGCTCTCCATTTACCTGTATATAACATTATTTTTATTGAAATTGAACCCAAAAAGTTAAAGGATAAGTTCACCTTTTAACAAAAAATTATACATGCTTTTTTTTTTGCAGGTAAAAAATTAGCATTTATTATTTTTTCTTTCTGGAGCCTCTAAAGCAGGGATCCTTAAACTACGGCCCTCCAGCGGAACTACACATCCCATGAGGCATTGTAAAACTCTGACATTCACAGCCATGACTAAGCATGATGGGAATTGTAGTCCCCGAACAACCGGAGGGCCATAGTTAGATGAATAATTGCACCAGCGATCAGGAGATTGGAGCCCCGCTTAGCAACTTTTTTTTAAAATTTGTGACAGCTAGGGAGGGGAGAAGATCCCCGCTAGCTGTCAGATCGAGGGAGCGAGGGCCGATCTGTTTGTAACACATTACACCAGGGTTTCTCAACCAGTGTTTCCATGGAACCCCAGGGTTCCTCCTGAGGTTTCTAGGGGTTCCTTGAGCAATAGGCAACTTCTGCTTCTCAGATAAGTTCCCAATGACACTGTTGTTCCTTTTAGCTATCTGTAAGGGGGTAATTCTTCCCAACAATGACAAGAGTAAAGCCCCGTACACACGCATCGATTATTGGCCGGGAATTTTTCGGCCAACGTCCGATCGGTCGTTTTTCGGCTTGTTAGTATGATACTTCCGACAACCGACTCCGACTTTTCGGCCGAAAAAAATCTGGTGTGCAGGCTATAACATTTTTGTTGGCCAACAACACAACGGCCGATTTTCCGTCAGTCAGTACAGATTTTGGCAGACAAAAATCTGATGAGCAAGACTGGGCATGCTCAGAGAAGAAAAAACACACGGAAAGTAAACCAGCACATGACATCACTTCAGAAGTAGATTTTTGTTGGCCGAGAAAATTCGTGTGCAGTCTAGGCACATTCCAACCAACAAAACACCACTCTGGACAAAAGTCGGACGATCGGTCGGCCGATAATCGTTGCGTGTGTACGAGGCATTAGGAGCATTCTTCCCACTGACTGTCACACTAATGTGTCATGAGTTGTAGATTTTGAATTTTTAGCAGGGTATCCCCCGAGACCAGAAATTTATTTCAAGGGTTCCTCTGTGTTGAAAAGGTTGAGAAAGGCTGCGTTACACCCTGAATATGGGTGTAACATGTTACGAAAGGTGAACTTATCCTTTAAACACTCAATTTTTGCAATGCACTATACTGGTGCATATCAGAATACAAGCAAGTGTATAGCAAATGGCTCCCACAAAATGGCTGCCCACAAACTTCCGGTTTGCAGCGTGATGTCGTAGGCTCCTTCCAACGCATTTCGTCACAGAGTCACATGACTTCCTCAGCTGTTATCCCCTGTTGTTCTTTTGATTGGGTGGGGGTCGGCTCAGGGACAACAGCCTTAAAACAGTTTTGAGGTTTCAGGAAACCCCTAGTATAATTACTAGTAAATGTATAAAAACTAGTAATGTAAACACAAGGCTATCTTAATAATCATAAAATAAAATTAATATTACCGGAAAGGAACATAGACAGTGAGAATTTTAGTGCCTCTATGTTGGTGCTTAGTGTATAGGTATAGAGATCAATCTGCCACTGCTCTCTTTACAAAGAATTCCTGTTAGCTTGCTGACATGGAAACATGTGCATAGTTTTACTCATGGCTCTGCATGAAGAATCTTGGCTGCGCATAGAAATGTGCGCGCCCATGCGCGCGGATGCATATGCTCGTCTGCTGTCCGAATTGCAGCAGGCGATGCTTTAACTCAGTGTCAGTACTGACTGCTCTTCAGCTTGTGCTCTGTGTTCTGCCCAGTATTCTGCATTTGATTCCCATCACTAGCCAGGCTCTCCCTTGACCTGATCTTGGATCCTGCCCTGTACCACTGCCTACTGATTCCTGACCTCGGTTTCAATAACGACTCTGATCCGACTTGTGAATACACAAAGATGACTAGAAAAGATTCTAGACCAGGGATCCTCAAACTATAGCCCTCCAGCTGTTGCAGAACTACACATCCTATGATGCATTGTAAAACTCTTGACATTCACAAACAGGACTAGGCATGATGGGAATTGTAGTTCCTGAACAACTGGAGTGCCAAAGTTTGAAGATCCCTGGTTTAGAGGCATCCAGAGCTGGTGATAGCCTGAAGCCTAATCTCAGAGACAGTGAACAAATTCTTATTATTACACCATCACAGGGTGGTACTGTGGGTGTGAAGATAATAGTGAAATATAAAGTAAGGGTCCTTCCACACTGGCTTTCCGCCCGGTGGACTCTGTTTTGCGCAGGTGGATGACAGGTTCCTTTCCGCTTACTTTGCAGAGACGGAGCTATCAGATCCCTGCTCTCTTCTATGGGAGATGGGATTAAAGCGGACTCCCTGTCTTTTTTCATCCGATCCTATCCTTCAGACGGATGGAAAATAGGGTTTACATCCATCTGGATTTCACGGACCACATCGGATCAGAGAGCAGCGGGTGTCAGCGGCAGGGGCGGCCCGTTCTTTTGAGAGCGCAGGGGCAACCCCCCCATCCATGCGTCCGGCCCCCTAATCTACATGCAGGGTGCCAGACACATGGATTCCAATAGGGGATTTTTTTTTTTACGTATGTATATAGAGCCAGAGGCTCTAATAGGCTTCAAAAAAGGGTGGGCTTGGGGCGCAGAGCACTGCGCCCCAAGCCCACCCAGTTATGTGATAATAGCAAATGAATATTCACTATTATCACACTGACTCCCCTCCCAGCCAATCAGGAAGAGGGTTGTGAGACCTCTTTCCCAATTGGCCGAAAGGAGAAGCGATCTTACTGGCCAGTGGCCAGGAAGAGGCAGAAGACACACGGCGGCTGGAGGAGGACAGCGGCTCAGCCATCCAGCACTCCCCAGCTCGGACAGGAGGAAGGAGGAGGTAAGGAGGCGGGGGGGGGGGGGGAATCTGTGTCTTCTGGAATCTGCAAAAAAAGTTTGTTAAAATCTTTGGAATGTACAGAGATCACCCAGAGGGTCAATGTTTTTTTCTCAACAAAAGTGGAGTTACGCTTTAAGTGTAGCTAGCCTATGTTTTTCAAGTGGATTAGCTGCGATTTCCATAGACCGGTTTTTAGAAAGCGCACCAAAACTCCTGCATGCTGCAACTTCATTGCGCTTTTTGAAACTGCACCAAAACCCGCGAGACATCATAATAGTCTATGGAAAAGCGCAGCTAGCTCACACAAAACCAAGGGGTTAGCTGTGCTTTGCCTAAAGTGCAGCAGGACCGCACCAGGGCAGTGTGAAGCCACCCTAAATAAAAAAAAAAAAAAAAAAGAATTTAAAAATGTATTGCTTCCTTGAAGAAAATCATCATATATTAAATAAAGTCTGTTACATTCCTGTCTGGATGTGGCAGAAAGCTTCGCAGGCAATTCATAAAGGTCCTGATTGTTGTGGTGCATGTTTATGTTAAACTGGAACTGCACTGTTTCTGATCACCACAAACCAAAAATGCTATTTAATTAATTTGTATTATTCAAAGCAATCTCCCCCATCCATCCATGTTCCCATGCTTTATTTTGCTGAGAGATCATTTTGAAAAACACCCCCAAAATGGCCACGACCATTTCTGGTTGTGGCCATTTTGAGTAAGGGCAGAGGATTCATGTATCATTTACTTCCCGGAATCCATCTGCCCTTAGCTCAGGTATAGGCTGAGCTTAAAACCCTCCCTTCTCTACTGAAGACTCCTGGGATGTATGACATCATTTGCCTAGGCATGGAAACCAGGAAGTAACTAAAAAAATTAAAAAAAAAAAGGTCTAAAACAAATAAATATGATATAGTTTCCTATCTATTTACTAATGCTAACAGCATAAGAATTAAAAATAGTCCATGTTGATTGAGAGAGTGAAGTTCCACTTTAAAACACATGGTGACAGCTACCTTTGTGTGTGTAAAGGGTTAACTGAGAAGTCACCCCCACCTCAATGTCTACTCTCAGTCTGCTGTCACTTAGATTGTTATCCCCAGGGGCCTGGAAATCTCTGTGCATGGTGAGGCTATTACAGTCCATAGTTGCCAACATTTGAAAAAAATTTCCAGGGACACATTGCAGCACAGCTATCAATTACTTACCACACCCATTTCCATGAAGCTCCGCCCACTCCACATAGATAATCTCCGCCTACTTATCATCAGATTATAGGGTCTCCTCAATAAAGAGAGAATTACAGGAAGTTGAAAAGGGGATTTTAAACTTGAGGCCAAAGTAGCAGAGTTGGAATAATTCTCCCATTCAGCTGCACTACTTCTGCCTAAAGTTTTATATTCTCATCACAATTCCCTGCAATTCTAAAGTGTCAAATGTGCTCAGGTGTGACCATACAAAAAATGGAATATGCAAATATAAATAAAGTGCAAGGTGTAAATAAGTACGTTAAGTCCCCGTTCACATACAGGCGACGTTACTTCCAGGGGCGACCTCCGAGGTCGCGGTGCGAGCAGCGCGCCGCGACCTCGGAGCGGCCGCCACGGACTTCATAACATTGAAGTCTATGGCGGTCGCCTCCTGGTCGCCCCAAAGAAGCTCCGGACCCTTTTTCTAAGTCGGAGCGACTTGTGTCGCTCCTATTAGAACGGGTCCGCAGCTTCCCTATGGAAGGCGACCTACGGCGACCTGTGAGTGTGAACGGGGGCTTAGTAAGTAAGTGCAAAGTGTAAATAAGTACATTGCCGGGACAATGTAAATTACCCGGGACAGGCTCCTATTTGCCGGGACTGTCCCGGCAAAAACGGGACAGTTGGCAAGTATGAGAGTCCAATATGCCACAATGCTAATACATTTGTTAAATAAAATCTGTCTGTTTTCATTGCATACCCTCTGTGCTTCTCTATGCAATGCAGGCAGATCATGGCTGCTGGGAGGGGACAGCAGGGTGCTGTACATAGCTTCCTGAAAATGTCACAGCACCTTGCCTCACTACTCCTTTCAAGAGCCCTAGGCCCTGATTAGTGATCGACGGATATCGTTTTTTTACCGCTGATACCGATATTTTGGTCAACGATATCGGTATCGGCCGAAATTGGCAGATATTTTCCGACATTTTTTTTTTTAAATGTCTAAAGGTACTGTGGTGGAGGGATCTGGGGGTCTAAAAGACCCCAAACCCCTCCTCTGCACTTAAAAGCATTCAAAACGCCAAGTTTGGCTGTTTTGAATGCTGTAAGTTTTTAGATTCGGCGCCGCCAGTACCCGGAAGTGATGTCATATCATGACATCACTTCCGGGTACTCGGCGGCGCCGAATTCAAAGAAATGGAGACACGGTCAGACAACACGGTGAACGTAGGATGCCTGGGTCTCCCGGTGGGACAGGAGACCCGGGCGAGCCACGGAAGGCGGCGGGAGGGGGGGGGGACGGCTCCTTGGAATGACAGCTGAGTGACTTCTCAGTCGCATCGGTTGTCATTACAAAACAGCCGGTACCGGGGTGATGCTTCTAGCTGCAGGCATCACTCCGGTACAGCACTTTCCGAAATATCGGCAATATCGGTAAATCAAAAGGCCGATTCCGATATATCGGGGAAAGTGCATATCGACCCTTGATATATCGGCTTTGCTGATAATCGGTCGATCTCTAGCCCTGATGCATGCCCTTGGACCATTCAGAACAAAAAGGATACCACAAGAAAACACCCCACAACACATGGCAAATCTAAGAGCCACTTTGCGGGTAGGTTGTGCCCCCAAAGTTGGTTGAAGTGTAAAATTTTCATGTTTGACCGGAGCGTGCCTTTAACAAGTCTGTGCAATGGCCACTTTACACCCTCCTTATCAATGCCCCTTGCTGTGCCAGTGGAAATTATGTAGCTGTGATCCCTGTGCCAAGGTGTCAATGGAAATTAAGGGCAATTAGCAAGCAGTGTAGAAGGTGAGAAGGCTGTTTAGAAATACCGATACCCACCTCTGGATTTTAGCGAGTAGGCAAATTTGTACAACATCGAATCTTGAAATGCCCATCAAAGGCATCTTTCATTACCAGCAGCAGTTACCTGGAGTTCACCTGTTAATATTAATCACCAGTGAAAACCGAACTGCTGCCGGGACGAGGTGTGAAGTGAGTGCGGACGGCAGTCTGGCAGGAACAATGGAGGCCGCTGCACCGCCAGAAGAAGAATACACGGAAAAAGCAACAAACTGTGACTATATGTGGGTGAGTGTCTGTATTTACAGATATATACACATTATACATATACAGCATTAATAAATATATATATATATATGTATAGCAGATTTATTGGAAGTTTATCCAGATCTAGTTTAGGGTTATACAGTATCTCATAAAAGTAAGTACACCCCTCACATTTTTTGTAAATATTTTATTATAGACAACAAGGAGTGATAAATATGTTAGATGATCAATCTCATAAATACACTCACCCTGCGCTTAAAAGAATACAAGATAGCCCAATGGTAAATAATGTTGACTTAACGTCAAAAGCAGCTGCTATAAGAGTAAATGATCAAAAACAAAAGTGTCTGATGATATTAAATACAAACAAATATAGTCAAACACTAGCAGCGCTAAAAGAGACGAACTTGAGTAATATTTCAAAAGTCCTTCATCATATACATGGGTATTCAGGTCCTGAAGCGGGTCGGTAGTACACAGTCCTTTATACAAGGTAAGGGTGTGAGGGATCCTGACTGCAGCACCAGACTTCCACCACCACTTTGTGCACCCCCCCCCTATCCTTAACACTCACCAGATGACAGTGAATAAAGATCCTTCAAAGTTTTCCACCACTCGGCTGTAAAACTGGACACTGGACCCGCTTTCCTCTAATATTCACACAATCTCCTCCGTTCAAAAGACCATGTAAGTGAACAGAGTGGGGGCAACAATAGTGTAATTCCGCCAATGACGTTTATTAAAACACACAGCAAACAACACAATGTAGCCCCTCTCCCCTCAAGATGTCTACTTACAAGAAGGAACATCTAGTGAAGGCATTGAGTGAGAATGTATATACGCTGGACGGCTCCATAACCAATTTCAAAACCGATCCTGGGGTCTTGTAAGAGCTCCGGCGTGACTGTAGGTGTCCTAAGCGACCGCGCACCTCGGCTCTGACGCGTTTCGTCTTCCGACTTCAACAGAGAGCCCGTGTGCGCGGCGCGGTCGTGTGCTATTTACAGTAACGCCGGCGCATGCGCAATAGCGCTCAATCCGGCGTCACCCGGAAGCCAAACATCAACGTGAACTTCCGGTAGTGATCACTTCCGGTGTAAGTCTGCACTTCCTCCCGGGGTTATGGCGCGAGACTCACGTCGCACCGGAAGTGCATCACCAATGTACACATCCGGTCGGCTCAATTCGCGATATCTCGCGGGGTCGCCTCCCAGCGCTAATTATCCGTGCCGCACATCAAGTTGGCATGGTAACTATATCATGTAAGCGTAAGGGAGTTGGCATCTGACCTTCTTATTCTTAAGCCGAATATCAGGAACTTTGAAGTGATTAGCCTGAATATATAATTCAAAAACATAAAGGCATACATATATTACACTGAATGCCATTCACTGTACATATAAAATATATATGTCATCATTGCATACATGGAGGCAAGAAATATTAATAAAACTATATATATGTATAAAATCTCATTCGCACTCAAATGGGAATGAGAATTGGAATTAAAAAAATAATAATAATAATAAGACAAGAATCCACATTATTCCTAAAAAACTGCATTCTAAAATATCCACAAAGGGGACTAAAATGACAAAATTAATAAAGTACATGAATAAATTGAAATTTAAATAAATGCGGATAAAGAATTAATATATATAAAGGAACACATAGTTACATAGTGGTCTGGTGAACCACAATTGCAAAGGTTATTAACGAGACACTCATAATATATTAATTACTAAAAATACACAAACAGAGGACCTTAAAGAGGTTGTACACCAAGAAATTTTTTTTTTGTCTTCTTTACAACCTGAAAGAGAAACCCATAATGAGCTAGTATGCATCGCATACTAGCTCATTATGAAATACTTACCTTAGAACGAGCCCCCGCCGTGCCGTCCGCTTACCTGTATGACGGGCGACATGTATAGTCGCCCGTCTTCCGGGATCGCGGCATCCGGCCATCTGATTGGCCGGAGCCGCGGTGACGTCACTCCCGCGCACGCGCGCGGGAGCCGACGGTCACGGCACGGGGCTCTGAAGGAACGGCACGATCTGCCGTTCCTTCAGAGCGCATGCGCCAGTGACGTCACTGGCTGCATTAAAGGTAAATATCTCCTAAACGGTACATGTTTAGGAGATATTTACAGTACCTATAGGTAAGCCTTAATATAGGCTTACCTATAGGTACAACTTCCTGAGGAGGGTTTACTTCCTCTTTAAGACAGCAAGGTGCAATATATTTCAACTGCTCCAATAAAGTGTAAGTGCTGTACCTAAACATCAATAATTGCTAATAAAGCAGTTGATGTCTAGGTCAACGTTAAGTCCTTTAGGGTGCAGAGAATCAGTCAGGTAGATCCAATTTGTCTCGCGTTTCGATATTTCGCGGACCATATTGGATCCCCTCCAAACTGGCTCAACCTTCTCCACACCCCAAAACTTCAACATGGTTGGGTCTTTGTTATGGACATCTCGGAAATGTAGAGATAAGTTATGGTCTTTAAAGCCATTTTTAATGTTAGTAATGTGCTCTGATATCCTAACCGCTAATTTGCGTTTTGTCCTTCCAATATACAGTAAGTTGCATGGGCATTGTATGCAGTACACCACGTGTGTGCTGCTACAAGTAATTGGATCTTTTATTTCAAAAGAAAGCCCATTAGATGGAGAAGTGAAACTTGTAAAGTTTCTTAAATGAGTATTGACCTGCTTACAGGTCTTGCACCTCCTGCATGCAAAAAAGCCTGTTGTTTTGTCCCAAAACATCTTCGGTCTTGTAGGGGGGTCAAGTACTTTTTTGACCACCTCGTCACCAAACGTGGGACCCCTTTTATATATGAAGGTGGGGCTCTCAGGAAGGAATTCTCTCAAGACTTTGTCCATACAAAGAACGGGCCAGTGTCTGTTCACAATTTCTTCTACCTCGCGGTATTGGGCACTATACTGCGAGATGAAGCTCCATTCATGTGTTTGCGTCCTTGATTTAATAGAATCTCTCAAACACTCTTCTTGAGACACATTGCCTATTTCCCTAATGATATTATCCAATTTGGTCTCCTGGTAGCCTTTTTCTAAGAACCTCTGTTTCAGAACCTGAGACTGCGTCCTGTAATCCTCATCAAGGGTGTAGTTCCTTCTGACCCGAAGGAACTGTCCCCTGGGAATATTGGATAGCCATTGTTGGTGATGTCCACTCTGGACAGGGAGATACCCATTTCGGTCGGTGGGCTTGAAGTAAACTGTCTTCAGCCCACTTTCCAAGAGGGATATCTCCACGTCCAGAAAGTGGATCCTCTCTCGACTCCAATTGAAGTCCAATTTTATGTTGTTCCGGTTATCATTCAATTTGTCACAAAACGTTTTTAGGGAGGACTCGGAACCAGCCCACAAGAAAAACAGATCATCAATATATCTGAGCGCTATTGCGCATGCGCCGGCGTTACTGTAAATAGCACATGACCGCGCCGCGCACACGGGCTTTCTGTTGAAGTCGGAAGACGAAACGCGTCAGAGCCGAGGTGCGCGGTCGCTTAGGACACCTACAGTCACGCCGGAGCTCTTACAAGACCCCAGGATCGGTTTTGAAATTGGTTATGGAGCCGTCCAGCGTATATACATTCTCACTCAATGCCTTCACTAGATGTTCCTTCTTGTAAGTAGACATCTTGAGGGGAGAGGGGCTACATTGTGTTGTTTGCTGTGTGTTTTAATAAACGTCATTGGCGGAATTACACTATTGTTGCCCCCACTCTGTTCACTTACATGGTCTTTTGAACGAAGGAGATTGTGTGAATATTAGAGGAAAGCGGGTCCAGTGTCCAGTTTTACAGCCGAGTGGTGGAAAACTTTGAAGGATCTTTATTCACTGTCATCTGGTGAGTGTTAAGGATAGGGGGGGGGGTGCACAAAGTGGTGGTGGAAGTATGGTGCTGCAGTCAGGATCCCTCACACCCTTACCTTGTATAAAGGACTGTGTACTACCGACCCGCTTCAGGACCTGAATACCCATGTATATGATGAAGGACTTTTGAAATATTACTCAAGTTCGTCTCTTTTAGCGCTGCTAGTGTTTGACTATATTTGTTTGTATTTAATATCATCAGACACTTTTGTTTTTAAATATTTTATTATATCTTTTCATGTGACAACACTAAAGAAATGACACTTTGCTACAATGTAAAGTAGTGAGTGTACAGCTTGTATAACAGTGTAAATTTGCTCTCCCCTCAAAATAACTCAACACACAGCCATTAATGTCTAAACCGGCCGTCTGAAAATCAAGTAAACCCTGTTGCTTGCCCGCAGCAGGGCTAAATTTAAAAAAAAAAAAAAAAAAAAACGCCCGCCAGCACCCTGACTATACAGTATGTCCTGGGTGTCAGGCGATATGATTTGTGTGTCCCTGTAAATATATACACGTATATATATTGTGCTCAAAAAAATGAAAGGAACACTTTTTAATCAGAGTATAGCATCAAGTCAATTAAACTCCTAGGATATTGATCTGGTCAGGTAAGTAGCAGAGGGGGTTGTTAATCAGTTTCAGCTGCTTTGGTGTTAATGAAATTAACAACAGGTGCACTAGATGGGCAACAATGTGACAACCTCCAAAATAGGAATGGTTTTACAGGTGGAGGCCATTGACATTTCTTTTCCCTACTCATCTTTTCTGACTGTTTTTCACTAGTTTTTCATTTGGCTAGGGTCAGTGTCACTCTTGGTAGCATGAGGCGATACTTGGTCCCTATAGAGCACATGTGTCAAACACAAGGCCTGTGGGCCAAATCCGGCCCTCCAGGCCATTTCATGTGGCTCTCGCACGGCCTTCACCAGATCCTGTGCTTCTCCTTGCATCCGCAGAGAGGCTCATCTCTGACCCCCCAGCTCAGCAGCTAGCAGCAGAGAGGAGGACAGAGTTCCTTCTACAGATTCTGTGCCTTTCTGTGCAGTCGCAACATTCAGCAGGCTCCAGTCCTCCAGACCCTGCATTTTCTGCTTCCCATCTCTTTTCCCAGCTTTTTTCCGGCAGCAGCAAAAGGTAAAGGGGTGCACTGTGATCAGGGGCGGACTGGGCCGGGGGGCCGGGAGGCAATTGCCCTCCTGGCCGCTCTGATGACTCCCAAAAAGGACCGCTTGCTCCGCACTGCAGACAGGCATCACACCCGCCGGCCGCCGCTACACTGTGTTGTACTTGCAGAGCTGCAGCGGAGCGGTACGAGTATACAGTGTATGTGCTCCTGCACCCAGCCGAACACATTCACTTCCTTGTTAGGCGGGGCGATCTCCGCCTGACACTCTGCCTGACAGGAGCTTCCTATTCCCGGCCCGGCGTGATGTCATTTAGAAGCCGGGAGGCGGGAAGAAAGAGCAGAGGAGAGTGCTGTTACTAAGATCTGCAAGGAGCCAGTGAAGCCCTGTGCAACAGCACAAGTGAGTTTGAAGAGGCTGATACTGTACACTTTACCTAAGACACAGTGAACTGGCTGGGTAATTTACAATGCTGCTTGTAATATGCAGCATGGAGGGGGTTAATGTACTGCTACTGGCCACTGATGCATTAGTGACCAGTGGCAGTTAATTAACCCCTTTGTGCTGCATTAGTTGCAGTGGCACCAGTGTCAGTGTTAATTAACCCCTGAATGGTGCAGCGTGAAATGGTTTATAAACACTGACACTGGTGCCACTAATGCAGCACAAAGGGTTTACATAATAACTGCCACTGGTTGCTAATGCATCAGTGGCCAGTGGTGTATTTTATTTTTCTGCTGCCCTAGGCAAGACTAAAATCGGGCACCCCCACCATCTACATTTGTCACACCCCAGCCGCAGTATACTGTTCTTGTCTCGGGGTCTGATGAGGAAGCTACAGCTGTTCACAGACTAGTGAATGGCTGCGGCTTCCTCATCAGACCCTAAAAAGGGGGGGGGGGGCAGAGGATGGGGTCAGCAGGGCAGAGGATGTGGCGGCACTGGTGGCCACTGATCAGGAGCAATGATGAAGCTGCACTGATATGCGACACTGATGGGCACTAATAGGCAGCACTGAAGGGCACTGATTGGGGGCACTGAAAGGCTGCACTGATGAGGCTGAGCTAATGGGCACTGGTGAGGTTGCATTGATGGGCACTGATCAGACTGCATTAATGAGCACTAATGAGGCTGCAGTGATGGGCACTGGTGATATTGCATTGATAGGCTCTGATGAGGCTGCACTGATGAGGCTGAGCTGATGGGCAATGGTGAGGCTGCATTGATGGGCACTGGTCAGGCTGCATTGGTGGACACTGGTGAGGTTGCATTGATGGGCCCTGATGAGGCTAAGCTGATGGGCACTGTTAAGGCTGCATTGATGGGCACTGGTGAGGCTGCATTGATGGGCACTGGTGAGGCTACATTGATGGGTACTGGTGAGGCTACATTGATGGGCACTAGTGAGGCCGCATTGATGGGCACAAATCAGGCTGCATCGATGGACACTGGTGCGGCTGCATTGATGGGCACTGATCAGGTTGCATTGATGGGCACTGATCAGACTGCATTGATGGGCACTGGTGATGCTGCATTAATGGGCACTGATCAGGTTGCATTGCTGGTCACTGGTGCAGCTGCATTTATAAGCACTGGTGAGACTGCATTGATGAGCACTGGTGATGCTGCATTAATGGGCACTGATCAGGTTGCATTGATGGCCACTGGTGCAGCTGCATTTATGGGCACTGGTGAGACTGCATTGATGGGCACAGATCAGGTTGCATTGATGGGCACTGGTGAGGCTAAACTGATGGGCAATGATGAGGCTGCACTGATGGGCACTGGTGAGGCTAAGCTGATGGGCACTGGTGAGGCTAAGCTGATAGGCACTGATCAGGCTGCACTGATGGACACTGGTGACACTGCATTGATGGACAATGATCCGGCTGCATTGGTGGACACTGGTGAGGCTGCATTGATGGGCACTGATGAGGCTGAGCTGATGGGCACTGGTGAGACTGCATTGATGGGCACTGGTGAGGATGCATTGATGGGCACTGGTGAGGATGCATTGATGGGCACTGATCAGGATGCATTGATGGACACTGGTGAGGCTGCATTGATGGGCACTGATCAGGCTGAGCTGATGGGCACTGGGGAGACTGCATTGATGGGCACCGGTGAGGATGCATTGATGGGCACTGGTGAGGATGCATTGATGGGCACTGATCAGGATGCATTGATGAGCACTAGTGAGGCTGCATTGATGGGCACTTATCAGGCTGCATTGGTGGACACTGGTGAGGCTGCATTGATGGGCACCGGTGAGGCTACATTGATGGGTACTGATGAGGTTGCACTGATGGGCACTGGTGAGCCTGCAATGATGCATTATTTTTGTTAAACCTCCTTGTTTGTCATTAACATTAAATTATGTTACCCCAATGTATCATATTTATCTTGCATCATAACACCAATATCTATTATAAAACCAGGTGGGCATGGATGGTGAGCTGATTCGGTGGTTCAGTGGGCCACTTGACTGGACTTGCCCCCCAGGACTCAGGCTGCCAGCCCTCCCCTGACTGTGATGTAAGGGAGGGTGGAGGACTCTTCTGATGGTGGAGGGGCTCTTGACATCTGATGTAAGGGGTAGTGGGGTTCTCTGGACATCTAGTCTTACAGATACAACTGGCCCTCTGAGGGCATCCATAATGCTGTTGCACCCCGCAAAGAAATTGAGTTGGACATCCCAGCTATAAAAGGTTGCACAGGTAGTCCAACTCCTCCAGGATGGCACATCATTACATGCCATTACCAGAAGGTTTGGTGTGTTTCTCAGCACAGTCTCAAGAGCATGGAGGAGATTCCAGGAGACAGGCACTTACTCTAGGAGAGGTGGACAGGGCCATAGAAGGTCCTTAACCCATCAGAAGGACCGGTATCTGTTCCTTTGTGTAAGGAGGAACAGGATGAGCACTGCCAGAGCCCTACAAAATGACCTCCAGCAGGCCACTGGTGTGAATGTCTCTGACCAAACAATCAGAAACAGACTTCATGAGGGTGACCTGAGGGCCCGACGTCCTCTAGTGGGCCATGTTCTTACTGCCTGGCAGCAAGGAGCTCGACTGGCATTTGCCATTGAACACCGGAATTGGCAGGACCACCACTGGCGCCCTGTGCTTCTCACATGAGAGCAGGTTCACCCTGAGCACGTGTGACAGACGTGAAAGAATCTGGAGAAGCCGTGGAGAATGTTATGTTGCTTGTAAAATCCCTCAGCATTACCGGTTTGGTGGTGAGTTAGTGATGGTCTGGGGAGGTATATCCATGGAGGGACACACAGACCTTTACAGGCTAGACCAGGGTTTCTCAACCAGTGTGCCGCGGCACACTGGTGTGCCGCGATGAGTCCCCAGGTGTGCCACGGCAAAATGACCCCAATTTTGGTGCATTTTCTGAAAGCACACCAAAAAATGAGGGACATAATAGAAGTCTATAGGAATCTACAGGAATCGCACATGAAAACCGCAGGTATTCTGCGCTACACCTGCACTGCTGCCAAACTGAAGCAGATGTGCAAGCGGAATACAACATAAAAAAGAAGTGCAGTTTCCATAGAATAGATCGGTTGTGTGGATCGTCCCAGACTCAAGTATCCCATTAAAGTAAGTAACAATTCAATTTTTTCGGCATTTTTGGCTGGTGTGCCTCGAGATTCTGCCAGATTGTAAAGGGTGCCTTGGTTGAAAAAAGGTTGAAAAACACTGGGCTAGACAATGGCACCTTGACTGCACCCTGACCCATTGTCAGACCCTACGCTGGTGCAGTGGGTCCTGGGTTCCTCCTGGTGCACGACAATGCCCGGCTTCATGGTGAGAGGATGCAGCCAGTTCCTGGAGGATGAAAAAAGGAATTGATACCATTGAATGACCCCCTTGCTCGCCTGACCTGAATCCAATAGAACACCACTGGAACATTATGTTTCAGTCAATCCGACGCCATCTGGTTGCACCTCAGTCTGTTCAGGAGCTCTGTGATGTCCTGGTCCAGATCTGGGAGGAAATACCCCGGGACACCATCCATCGTCTCATTAGGAGCTTTCCACCGACATTGTCAGGCATGCATACAAGCACGTGGGGGCCATACAAACTACTGAGTACCATTTTGAGTTGCTGCAATGAAATTTCAGCAAAATTGACTAATCTGCTGCATTACTTTTTCACTTTGATTTTCGGGGTGTTTTTGAATTTAGCACTCTGTAGGGTGATCATTTTCATTTCCATCAAACAATGTGGCATCCTTTCATTCTTAACACATTACCCAGTCCATACCAGTATAGATATCCAGCATGATATTTTTCCCCATGGAGATCTGATGTGTTTTCCAAGTGTTCCTTTAATTTTTTTCAGCATTATAAATATATATATATATCACTACTATATGATTAGCTGCGAAACATCTTCCCAGGCCAGGAGAAGTGGAAAGGCATATATTTATTTATATATATATATATATATATATATATATATATATATATATATATATATATATACAGTATATATATTAATTCATTTATATATTAATATATGACTGCTAAAAAACATCTCTCCCTCTGTCAGGAAAGTCTATAAAGGCTTTTAATGTATCACATATGGATGATTTTAGAGAACTACAGTATATATATATATATATATATATATATATATATATATATATATATATATTTTTTTTTTTTTAAATTCACAAATTCCTGTAGTTTTAAGGCTTTAGTATCTCTTTACTCAAACCCAATCTTCGAAATTGTATTTAAACTTGGGTATTACATTGGGTTTGTTTGCACTAAAATCAATTTTAGTGTATTTTGTCCTGAAAATATGCGTTTGATAAATAACTGCACAAATATCATGCAACATAGAACAATTGTGCAACTACCACTATTTTATTCTATAAGGCCTCTGCTTTCAGTAAACTGTCTTGTGTGTGTATGGGGGGGGGGGGGTGGAGTTGGGGGGGCATTGGGGGATTTGAAATATTTTTTTAGCAAAAAATGCAGATTTTAATGTGTGAAATCTTTAAAAAACTGCCCCAGTAGAGGAGTGGTTAAAAATCTTTTGATTTTTTTTATTTACAGACCACCTTTGGAAATGGCATGTCGGTGAAATCGGCCATGTCTTATATACGGACAATCACGCCTAAACTGCAGGTAGAGTTTTTTTTTCTGCATGGCTTCACTCAGAATCTCATAATTTCCGCTCTAACGCCCTCCAGTAACCTTTCCTATATTCTTTCCATTTTTTTCTTTCTTGCTGTGCTTTTCAGCCATGTCTCTCTACCCTCCAGCAGAGGCTTTCATGTCACGAGGCCAATCCCTGGATACAACAGAATCCTGTTGTGTTCCACATTGTATTTTGAGGCAACAGAAAAGCTCCTCCACCTAAACAAAGACATCTAATTTTAAAAGAGCCAAGAGCAGAGCGCCGTTTTTTTAGTATAATCTGCAGGTGGGCGCGCACAAGCCATCAGATCGCAAACATCTGATGCCGCAAAGCCCCCTATGTTGTGATTCGATCCAGGCTTTGGAGACGTTAAGCAATATACAGCTTCTGTTTGCCTCCAACCTGCGCATGAAACACATTTTCACTTTGTAATGAAACTGCGAGGACGGTTAACCGTTCGCTCGTCGCGGCGTCTGGCCTCATATACCTCCCGGCTGCCGAACTGGAATTTTTTTTTTTTTTTTTTTTGGCGGAATCTTCTGGAAAGCTGGACCCAGTCCAGTAGGATTCTATGAGAACAACACAGAGAAGTGTGACTCTATCAGCCGGCTCTCCTCTTCGCTGCTCTAAGTCCCTTTTAAATGGCCCTCTGGGGACCTTTTCTCAGCAAGGAGATTTCTGGCTCAAAGCTGCGGCCCTACAAATCACTTCTCGGCCTCTCTTCCTGTGGAGACCTGCTGGAGACTTGTGTTTGTGTTGGCTGGAAGCCCTCTGTAGGGGGGAAGAAAACAGCCCCCCCACCTTCCCTATTACACCATGGGCCCAGCCACCCTCCCTCGGAAACCCCCCCCCCCCACTGCAGACTTAACAGAGAAACGACAGTGCATGCAGGGGGGGGGGGTTAAAAACCAAAAAGGATTTCATTGGTAACAAAAGCAAAGACAAAGGTTAAAGTGATTATAAATCTTCAGTTTTTTTTAAAACGAGAATAAAAAACATGTCATACTTACCTGCTCTGTGCAATGGTTTTACACAGAGCAGCCCTGATCCTCCTTTTCTGGGGTCCCCTGCCAGCTCTCCAGGCCCCTCTTCTTTGGCAAGTGCCCCCAGGGAAAGCCACTTTTCCTGGAGGCACCCGCGCGTGCTCACTCCCGAGCCACCAATTCTGCATCTATTGACACAGACTGGGTGACTCGATTCCCTTATCACAGCATTTGATTGACCGCAGCTATCAATCTGCACAGTGAGGAGGGAGATAGCTGCTCAGGTGCATATTGCTGGATCAGATCGACCTCAGGTAAGAATAAGGGGGGGGGGGGGGGGCTCCTGCAACACAGAAGGTTTTTTATTAACCTGCTCAGCGGGGATCGACAGATCGATCCACCGCTGAGAAAAACGGAGTCCGCTGACAGACTCCAAGTGTGAAAGGGGCCTAAATTTGCTGTCCCCTCAAAATAACTCAACACACAGCCATTAATGTCTAAGCCGCTGGCAATAAAAGTGAGTACACCCCTAAGTGAAAATGTCCACATTGGGCCCAAAGTGTCAATATTTTGTGTGGCCACCATTATTTTCCAGCACTGCCTTAACCCTCTTGGGCATGGAGTTCACCAGAGCTTCACAGGTTGCCACTGGAGTCCTCTTCCACTGCTCCATGACGCCATCACGGAGCTGGTGGATGTTAGAGACTTTACGCTCCTCCACCTTCTGTAGAGGATGTACTCACTTTTGTGAGATAATGTGTATATATATATATATATATATATATATATATATATATATATAAATATTTTTTTTTTTTTATTAAAGTTTAATGTTTTTTTTTAATGAATGCTTAACTGGACATTTTTCATTTTCCAAGTTCCCCTTTAACCACTTAACGTCTGCTCACGTTGCTGCTACTGCAGCAACGTGGCTCGTTATAGTCTAGCGACGTAGTACTACTCCTCCCCCTGTAGGCGGCGCTCGCGCGCCGCCGGAGGCGCGCTTCCGCTGTTTTCAGTCACAGCGGGAGTCGGGCCAGGGGAGGAGTGGCGGCGATCGCCGCTGCTCTTCCCCGATCGTCGGGGAATCTAGTTTGGAGATCCGCCCGCCTGTGTAAACAGAGCGGGCGGATCTCCTAAGTGACAGGGAGTGACAGATCGCAGGGTTCAGCATAGCTGAACCCTGCGATCTGTCCCTGTGTCACTCAGTCACCTCCCCCCACACACGTTAGTAAGCACCAGGCATACATTAACCCCTCCCTCTCCAATAAAATTAACCTCTTCCCTGCCAGTGTCATTTTTACAGTAACAGTGCATATTTATAGCACTGATTACTGCAGTAATGTCACTGGTACCCCCAAAAGTGTCAAAAATGTCAGTCAAGAGTCCAATCTGTTCGCCGCAATGTCGCAGTCCCGCAAAAAAAAAAAAATCGCAGATCGCCGCCATTACTCGTTAAAAAAAACCCACCAAAAATGACAGAAATCTTTCCCTTAGTTCGTAAACGCAATAACTTTTGCACAAACCAATCAAAATACGCTTATTGTGATTTTTTTTACCAAACATAGGTAGCAGAAAACAAATTGACCAAAAATTTAAAAAAAAATAGATTTTTACATTTTTTTGGGGGGGAATTTCATGTAAAAAAATGTTAAAAATATTGTTATTTTTTCAAAATAAACGCTCTTTTTTTGTTTATAGCGCAAAAAGTAAAAATCGCACAGGTGATCAAATACCACCAAAAGAAAGCTCTGTTTGTGGGAAAAAAAGGACGTACATTTTGATTGGGTATAGTGTCACACGACCGCGCAATTGTCCGTTAAATTCGCACAGCGCCAAATCGCAAAACGTGGCACAGACGTAAGACAGCAAAATCCTCTAGTGGTAAAGTGGTTAAGACCCCCTTTAAAAATGGCAACGGTTAGTCTCAATGTCACCGACTATGGAACCAACACAAGACTGGACAAGTTTGTGATTCAGAGCTCAGCATAAGCCCCGCGTTCCAACCCGAAAGCACATGACCTGTCAGACGGGACTGGCATTCTCCCGTATTAGCGCCAGGGCTCGGGTGACGTCACGCCCATCCAGGGCCAGGCTCCTCGTCTTGGGTGACCACCAGGCTGGAGCTACAAAAACAAACGGCGGATATTTTTACCCCTTTCTATTTCACAGGGATGGCCATTTTTAGAAGGACTGTAGAGCGGAGTGGGACTGACATACCAGCTGATATCCCAGACTGGGGGTAATGCTGCTAAAAATAAGCAGAGGGGTGATCCACGGACAGAAAATCCCAGGACGTTAAGTGTGGATCACAAGAGCGTAAAAAATAGTACAGCATGTGATGATACACTGGACACACAGATGAAAGAGAGCCCGGCCCGGCTTGTAATGTTTTCAAGTTAGCAGCAGCACAGAGATAATATCGGTATAGTGCTGATCACATATGACCATTTAATCGATCGTTTAATGTAACTAAAGGGATCCAATTGTAAAGTGGATTCCTTCATTCTTTTTGGTTACAGAGCTTTTTATTGATGTTGACACCCCCCCCCCCCCTCGATCGTCAGCAGGGCTGCTGTTAGAAAACATGGGGCCCCATACAGCCTACCTAGCAGGGCCCCCCCAATATATCAAGACAATATTTTCACTAAAAATACACTAAAATCATTATTAGTGGACACAAACCTAACAGAGAACCTGTGTGAATTAGCGCTTTTTAAATAGTTTTTTACATTCAGGCTACGTTCACATGTGGGCGTAGCGGATCACTGGCAGAATCACCGCGATTCTGCCCGTGATCCGGAAATCATTGCAAATCGCGGGATGCCTGTGCGATGCCCGTGATTTGCAATGGCACCCCAAATGCTGTGCGATGTTGCCGCGGTAACATCGCGCAAACAGAATCGCGGGACGCATGACGCCCCAAAGAAGCTCTTGTACCTTTTTTGGGCGTCATGCGTCCCGCGATTCTGTTTGCGCGATGTTACCGCGGCAATATCGCACAGCGTTTGGGGTGCCATTGCAAATCACGGGCATCGCACAGGCGTCCCGCGATTTGCAATGATTTCCGGATCGCAGGCAGAATCGCGGTGATTCTGCCCGCGATCCACTACGCCCACATGTGAACGTAGCCTTAAAAAATATATATATATTTTTAAAAAAAAATTTAAAAAAGGTTTACATTTATTTTATTTTACAATTTTTTTTTAATTCAATTTTTAATACAATGTTTAATTATTATTTATTTTTATTTTTTTTATAATTTGCTATTTTACAGGACAGAGAGGCCTGCAGCGCACAGTGAAAGGGGGTTACAAGGAGGGGGGGGGTCAGAAGCAGGCAGAACAGTGAGGGGGTGTCTGTGTCTCTCCCTGCAGCAGCTGAAAGCTGGCAGGAGGGGGGGGGGCTGGCTTTCAGCTGCTGCAGAGAGCTGCACAGGGCTTCCTTCTGTAATTGCCCCTCTGCCCAACCGCACTGATTCTCCATGCTGTTGGGGCCCCCCTGTGTGCCTGGGACCCCTACAGGAGGACTGGTCGTCCCCCCTATCAGCGGACCTGATCGTCATTAACAGAATTTTGCTGATTGCTTCTGATCGCTCAAACCAATATCTGTATGTGTGTTGGAGAAGGGATCACAATACAGATCAATAAAAGCTAAGCTCCTTCCGCATGACACTGTTACTCCCCCACCTTCACTCCGCCACCACCCTCCATTCACCTAATAGAGAGAAGAGAAGAAGCCATTTACCATTTCCAGGTGCTACAGTTAAGTATTCAAATGGCTAAGGACTCTCTCCCCATTTCCACATGACAGCAATAAAGCCTGGTGATTGGCTGCTCAAGCACCCAAAGTTGCATTGTGGGTAGAAGGGGAATGAGCTACATGCTCTTCATACCTGGAAGTACCAAATATCACATTTCTCTCTGTGTGAGCAGACATTGACCGAAATTAAAGCAAGGTTCAGTACAAGCAGTAGGGGTAAAGAAGGAGCCTGAGCCATAAAGTGTACCTGTCATCAGATATACACTCACCGGCCACTTTATTAGGTACACCTGGCTAGTACCGGGTTGGACCCCCTTTCGCCTTCATTCTTGGTGGCATAGATTCTACAAGGTGTTGAAAACATTCCTCAGAGATTTTGCTCCATAGCGACATGATAGCATCACGCAGTTGCTGCAGATTTGTCGGCTGCACATCCATGATGGGAATCTCTCATTCCACCACATCCCAAAGGTGCTCTATTGAATGAGATGTGGTGAGTGTGGAGACCAGGCCCGGATTGGCTAATAGGGAGCATCTGGAGAATTCCAGATGGGCTGGTCCATTTGGGGTGCAGGCAGGGCCGGTGTAATGCCGAAAGTTACAAGTATCATCTGCCCTGGACATGTCCATATCTGTGATGAAGGGTGGACGCACTGAGAGCTTTTGCCTTCTCCTGCCTGACAGGGGTGAATATCATTCTCCCTCCTGTCACTGTACAACAATGTATGATCCTCGGACTTGTTCATTCCATTCACTTCACCTCTGCCTTATCTCTCCTTCAGCTGTTTATCACTCTACACTTTACAAGCTCCCCTCCCCCCTGTCAGCTTCTTCTACTTCCCCGTTCCCGGCCAGGTCACTTGAGACTTCCTTGTTGGTCACTTTCACTTTGTCCGCAGCATGTCGTCTCTTTACCTTCCCTGAACAATATTAAGTCAGCACTGAGTCTTCTGCTCCTCTCTCCTGTTCACATTAACCCTTCACCTTCTTCTTTCAGCTGTCCACTCCATAAATCTGCACTGTATGTCCTGAAGCCTCTGGTCCCAACTCAGGGCTATCCAAGCAGCCATTTAGCTGACCCTGTCCTGTCCTAAAATGCAGCATTAGCACTTTCTCTACAGCCCTTCACTCTGTTCTTCATTAACACATATTCTTATTACCCAGACCTGCCCTCCCCCCTTATACCTATCCCCCCCTATACCTATCCCCCCCTATACCTATTCCCCCCTATCCCTATCCCCCCCATACCTACCCCCCCCCCCCCATCCCTATACCTATCCCTAATAACCTGTGCGCTGCGGTTTGGTCACAGTGTGATTGTGTGTGCGTTTTACCTGGATTTTAGGTACACTTCTATTTGAATCTCTATTACAAAGTGCGTTTTCATGAAAGTACATCAAAGTCCTGCATGTTGCATCTTTGATGCGGTTTCAGAAAACGCACTGTGTAATGGAATTCAATAGAAGTGCACCTAAAATCCAGGTAAAACGCACACACAATCACACTGTGACCAAACCGCAGCGCACCGGTGTGACCCCACTATAAGGCAAACTTCACACCTTTGAATGTCAGTCACAAGATTGTGACTTTCCTGACACACACACACAAACAAATCGTCCATTAGTAGACGTGCGACAGTGCCATTTATTGGTAATGGCACCCCACACATCTGCTATCACATGCACCAAACCACATGGTATCTCAAAAGTGAAACATCTGGGGTCTGTTTAGAGCCCTGATATTTCATCAAAGCCCCCCAACAGGGCAGTTAAAAATGTAAAAAGTATATATATACACTGTACATATAAATTCTCAAAACAATATAAATAATGTAAAACATTTGTAAAAAATAAATAATTAAGGGCTTGTTCACACGTGTTTTGGTCTCTGAAAAGCAACCATCATGCAGATTGCTCTTCAGAGAGCATTTGACAGGAGGTAAGGAGCCGTTGTATCGCCTCCCTACTGCCTGAAACAAACCTTCTACCATTATTAGCCTTATGGGGTGGGGGGGCACAGCTTGCCATGCTTGCCCTGGGCACTGAATGACCTTGTCTCGGCACTGGGTGCAGGGGGTCCGGCCGCACCGGGCGCAACATCTGAGGGGGTGCCGTGTAGCATGGCGTGTCCCAAAATGAAACGCACACTGTGTGATTCCTGAACTGGTGATTCCAGTGACATCAGGCACACACAGGCAGAAGCCCAGCATTCATAGCGGAAGAGGGTTTAAATTCCTCCTCCTCCGCGCCAAGAAAGTAGCTCCACCCACCTCCTCCTCGCTGCAGGTAAGAGGATTGTTCATGTTGTCCTCGCTCTGGCTCTGCTCTTCTTCCTGCTAAAAATCATTGCCTTTGCCACAGTGTAGGATTGTCTTCTCATGAGCTTTGCATTACTCAATATTCCCCAGGATCTCACCAGAAGGAGATGATGTCCTCCTTGGTTAGCTACCTCTGGAGGAGGCTCATTCCCCCCCCCCCCCCCCCCCACAGGTATTTAGGGGATATTTTTTTTTGCAGTTTTAACTAGAATTTTATGGAGGGTGAGGTGAAGGATGGCCTTGAATAAGGAGATATTGCCCCTGAGTTGCAAGGTCCTCTTGTTGCGGTCCTTGATCAAATGCACATAGACCATACATGACCGAATGTAACCGTCACCTTTCACCAAACTGAATGTGATCTGTGGATTCTACATCGTTGCATGTCTGTGTATTTTTCTAGAAATTGGTACAGGGTAGAGGTTTTATGTAAGCTATAGCCGGAGAACAGATTACAAAAGTTCCCCACTTTATATCACTGCAATGTTTAATCTCATTTTTAATACTAAGCTAAAACATGGAATAGGCTGCTTTGGCAGCACTATGAATTAGTGATTGACCGATATAGTTTTTTTTATTGCCGATACCAATATTTTGGCCATAGAATATCGGCTTTTGACGATATTGGCCGATATTTTCGTACATTTAAAAAAAAACTATGTGGCAAATGAGGTTTAATGTTGATAAATGTAAAGTTATGCACTTGGGGGCTAAGAATATGCATGCATTATACATATTGGGGGGGGGGGGAGGATCTGGGGGAATCCATGGCAGAGAAGGCTACTGTATTTGCACTGAATTGTAAATGATGATATTTTTTGAAAAATACAATGAATTACAAGGCTGTAGAGAACAGTGTGCCATTGCAAACTTATATTCTGAGGTTTTAATTACATTATTTTAATATAGTCAGTTGTGAACTAAAGTGGGCCGGTCTAAGGCATGAAACTCCAGGGCTGAAAATGAGTCCCACTCCGGCCCTGGTGGAGACCATTGGAGTACAGTGACCTCATTGTCATGGTGAAGAAGTGGTGAGATGATTGGAGCTTTGTGACATGGTGCATTATCCTACTGGAAGGAGCCATCAGAAGATGGGGACACTGTAGTCATAAAGGGATGGACATGGTCAGCAACAATACTCAGGTAGGACGTGGTGTATAAACGATTCTCAATAGGTACTAAGGGGCCCAAAGTGGGCCAAGAATATATCCCCCACACCATTACACCACCAGCCTGAACCATTGATACAAGGCAGGATGGATCCATGCTTTTATGCTGTTTTACCCCAAATTCCCCCATTCGATCGGCGGATCGATCCCCCGCTGAGATAAACGGAGTCCGTCTGACGGATGGACAGTGTGAAAGGGGCCTTAAGATTACTGATTGCTAGACTATAAACAAAAATTGGGAAGAATGCCCTTTAAATTGGTGATCAGTGGGAAGAATGCTCCTTACATTGGTGATCAGTAGGAAGAATGTCCCTTATATTGATGATCAGTGGGAAGAATGCCCCTTACATTGGTGATCGGTGGGAAGAATGTCTCTTACATTGGTGGCCAGTGGGAAGAATGTCCCTTACATTGGTGATCAGTGGGAAGAATGTCCTTTAAATTAGTGATCAGTAGGAAGAATGTTCCTTACATTGGTGGCCAGTGGGAAGAATGGCCCTTACATTGGTGATCAGTGGGAAGAATGTCCCTTACATTGGTGATCAGTGGGAAGAATGGCCCTTACATTGGTGGCCAGTGGGAAGAATGGCCCTTACATTGGTGATCAGTGGGAAGAATGTCCCTTACATTGGTGGTCAGTGGGAAGAATGTCCCTTACATTGGTGATCAGTGGGAAGAATGTCCCTTACATTGGTGGCCAGTGGGAAGAATGTCCCTTACATTGGTGATCAGTAGGATGAATGTCCCTTACATTGGTGGTCAGTGGGAAGAATGTCCCTTACATTGGTGGTCAGTAGGATGAATGTCCCTTACATTGGTGGTTAGTGGGAAGAATGTCCCCTACATTGGTGGTTAGTGGGAAGAATGTCCCTTACATTGGTGATCAGTGGGAAGAATGCCCCTTACATTGGTGGTCAGTAGGATGAATGTCCCTTACATTGGTGGTCAGTGGGAAGAATGTCCCCTACATTGGTGGTTAGTGGGAAGAATGTCCCTTACATTGGTGATCAGTGGGAAGAATGTCCCTTACATTGGTGGTTAGTGGGAAGAATGCCCCTTACATTGGTGATCAGTGGGAAGAATGTCCCTTACATTGGTGATCAGTGGGAAGAATGTCCCTTACATTGGTGATCAGTGGGAAGAATGTCCTTTAAATTAGTGATCAGTGGGAAGAATGGCCCTTACATTGGTGGTCAGTAGGATGAATGTCCCTTACATTGGTGGTCAGTAGGATGAATGTCCCTTACATTGGTGGTTAGTGGGAAGAATGTCCCCTACATTGGTGGTTAGTGGGAAGAATGTCCCTTACATTGGTGATCAGTGGGAAGAATGTCCCTTACATTGGTGATCAGTGGGAAGAATGTCCCTTACATTGGTGATCAGTGGGAAGAATGTCCTTTAAATTAGTGATCAGTGGGAAGAATGGCCCTTACATTGGTGGTCAGTAGGATGAATGTCCCTTACATTGGTGGTCAGTAGGATGAATGTCCCTTACATTGGTGGTTAGTGGGAAGAATGTCCCCTACATTGGTGGTTAGTGGGAAGAATGTCCCTTACATTGGTGATCAGTGGGAAGAATGTCCCTTACATTGGTGATCAGTGGGAAGAATGTCCCTTACATTGGTGATCAGTGGGAAGAATGTCCCTTACATTGGTGATCAGTGGGAAGAATGCCCCTTACATTGGTGGCTGGTTTAGAACATGCAAAATAAATACAAATGTAAATGATCTTTATTGAATACACCTATCAGATATCATAATTTTGATTGTAATCCTGGAAGTAGTTTGGAACATATGGAACAAACAAATGAAGACGCATGGCACCACCGAAAGTAGAATATTTGAACATACAATTGAAGATTACAAATGATGGTAACGGCAGACTATTGTCCAAAATATAATTTTTATTTACACTCACAGTTTTTGGGGGATCACCCCATAATTCTAGGGGAAAGCAGTACTGCTACACAGAGGAGTAGCAAATGATAAGAAAAAAATATTGTGAAAAAATGATGCAAGATTGACACATGTGTGGCCAGCATTAGTACCAGCAGATCCAACCCCCCCCCCCCCCCAAACACACACACCCCCGTCTGCAGGAGAAGCTCTGTCTCTACAGCTGTTGCCAAGTCCTCTTCATTCAGACACACAACATCTGCACCCTGTCAAACACAAACTAAACACACTGGAAGATGAATACAATGGGAGGCGGCGGGGGAGGGAGGGGGGCTTCTACTGTGAAATGTCACAATTCCTCTGCCGCTTCCTACCTGTTAACCCTTCCATCTTCTAAACCTCTGCCTGCCTGCTACTATACAAGTCTGCATTAATAAAGCCCTGCCTGATGTGTCACCATATAGGACAACAGAAGTTCTACCTTTTATCATTAAAAAAACCCATCCTTGAGCACCAGTCCAACAACTCTGCCTAGGCTGAGATTATGTCATCAGTCTGCTGCAGGCAGGCAGAGGCATTTCCTCAGTCTCCCCTCCCCCAGTGATCAGACTGCAACACTGTAACTTTGTCAAGTCAGAAAGTGAGGTGCTGCATGAACTGCACAGGCGGTGTAATTTGTATAGTAACTGTTTACTGCACTGTAATAATGCAATAAAGTATGTAATATTAAAGTGGTTGTAAACCCACTTTGATGACTTTTACCTATAGGTAAGCCTATAATAAGGCTTACCTATAGATGCTGTAAATATCTCCTAAACTTGCACCGGTTAGGAGATATTTACATTTCATGCAGCCGATGACGTCATCGGCGCATGTGCTCTGAAGAAACGGCCATCCGTGCCGTTCCTTCAGAGCCCTGTGCCGTTTCTTCAGAGCCCTGTGCCGTTTCTTCAGAGCCCTGTGCCGTTCCTTCAGAGCCCTGTGCCGTTTCTTCAGAGCCCCGTGCCGTTCCTTCAGAGCCCTGTGCCGTTTCTTCAGAGCCCTGTGCCGTTTCTTCAGAGCCCTGTGCCGTTCCTTCAGAGCCCTGTGCCGTTTCTTCAGAGCCCCGTGCCGTTCCTTCAGAGCCCTGTGCCATTCCTTCAGAGCCCTGTGCCGTTCCTTCAGAGCCCTGTGCCGTTTCTTCAGAGCCCTGTGCCGTTTCTTCAGAGCCCTGTGCCGTTTCTTCAGAGCCCTGTGCCGTTCCTTCAGAGCCCTGTGCCGTTTCTTCAGAGCCCTGTGCCGTTCCTTCAGAGCCCTGTGCCGTTCCTTCAGAGCCCTGTGCCGTTTCTTCAGAGCCCTATGCCGTTTCTTCAGAGCCCTGTGCCGTTCCTTCAGAGCCCTGTGCTGTTTCTTCAGAGCCCTGTGCCGTTCCTTCAGAGCCCTGTGCCGTTTCTTCAGAGCCCTGTGCCGTTTCTTTAGAGCCCTGTGCCGTTTCTTCAGAGCCCTGTGCCGTTTCTTCAGAGCCCTGTGCCGTTTCTTCAGAGCCCTGTGCCGTTCCTTCAGAGCCCTGTGCTGTGACCGACGGCTCTGGCCAGTAATACAGCCCAGGAAGGAAGACGGGTGAAGATGGAAGCGGCCGGCAGCAGGGACAACGCGGGCTTCGTTGCAGGTGTCACATAATGTGCTAGTATGTGGTGCATACTAGCACATTATGCATTTACTTTGCAGGGGGTGGGAGGAGGAAGAGTTTACTTCCTCTAACAGCTTCCGGACCGCCTGGTCCTCCTGCGTGAACCGACATAGCTCTATGTCAGTCGTGCGCTTGGTGCTGGGGGGCAGGCACGTGCAGTCGGCGGCATGCTCCCGCTCTCACTAGGCAGCGGGGACGCTGATCCACAGGGCCAGGGGCTCCAATTTCCGCCTGACACCCGCGATCGTTCCCCGCTGAGAGAGAAGGACGGTCAGCTGTTGTAAAAAGCTGACCGTTCTTCTCCCTAGAATGATCATAGAGCTCATGTGATCCTTTTATATAGGATCACAGGTCTCTGTGGTCATTTCGCAAGCCCCTCCCCCCACAGTTAGAAAACACCCCCTAGGCTCACATTTAACCTTTTGATCACCCACTGTGTTAACCCCTTCCCTGCCAGTGTCATTATTACAGTAACAGTGCATATTTTTAGCACTGATTACTGTAGTAATGTCACTGGTCCCCCCCAAATGTGTCAAAAATGTCAGTCAGGGGTCCGATCTTTCCGCCGCAATGTCGCAGTCCTGCTAAAATTCGCTGATCGCCGCCATTACTAGTAAAAAAAAAAAAAATTAAATAAAAATGACATAAATCTTTCCCCTAGTTAGTAGACGCGATATCTTTTGCGCAAATCAATCAAAATACGCTTATTGCAATTTTTTTTTTACCAGAAATATGTAGCAGAATACAAATTGGATTAAAATGATGAAAAATTTAGGTTTTTGCATTTTCTTTTTTATTGGGAATGTTATATAGCAGAATGTGAAAAATATATATATTTTTTTCAGAATTGTCGCTCTTTTTTTTTTTTTATAGCGCAAAAAAATAAAAATCGCACAGGTGATCAAATACCACCAAAATAAAGCTCTATTTGTGGGGAAAAAAGGACATCAATTTTATTTTGGCACAGCGTCGCACGACCGCACAGTTTTCGTTAAAGTAACGCAGTGCCGAATCGCAAAAAATGGCCTGGTCATTAAGGGGGTAAAACCTTCCAGTCCAGAAGTGGTTAAACAGGATTTATATAATGCCAACAGTGTGTACAGAGCTTTATAAAATCATGGGAGACCGTACAGTTACAATGCAATTCAACACAAGAGGGTTAGGAGGGTCCTACCTACAATTTGTATAACTTCAGAGTAAAAAACCTAGAAAGTCTCAAATTGTATCTTAAAGTGGCTCTTCACCCTGTTTGAAAAAAATTCAGCAGCTTTCCATGGGGGCACCTGTGTGGGCTCACTCCCGAGTCCTGCTGCTGTGTCTATTGATACAGACAGCAGGACTCGGCCCACCCCCGCTCCTGTGTCACAGCTTTTGATTGACAGCAGCGGGAGGCAATAACTCCTGCTGCTATCAATTTCTCTGGAGCGGTACATCGTTGGATCGGGCTCAGGTAAGAATAGCGGGGGGGGGGGGGCATTTGGAGGGGAAGCTGCAGCACAGGAGATTTTTTCACCTTAATGCATAGAATGTATTAGGGTGAAAAACTTTAACCACTTTTGGATCGGAAGATTTTCCCCCTTAATGACCAGGCCATTTTTTTTTGCGATTCGGCACTGCGTTATTATCCCACAAATAGAGCTTTCTTTTGGTGGTATTTGATCACCTGTGCGATTTTTATTTTTTTGCGCTATAAACAAAAATAGAGCGACAATTCTGAAAAAAACAAAACAATATTTTCCACTTTCTGCTAAATAACATTCCCAAAAAAAAGTTTAAAAATCAAAATTTTTTAACATTTTAGGCCAATTTGTTTTCTGCTACATATTTTTGGTAAAAAAAAAAAAAAATCGCAATAAGCGTATTTTGATTGGTTTGCACAAAAGTTATTGCGTCTACTAACTACGGGAAAGATTTATGTTTTTTTTTTTTTTACTAATAATGGAGGCAATCTGCAATTTTTAGCAGGACTGCAGCATTGCGGTGGACAGATCGGACCCCTAACTGACATTTTTGACACTTTTGGGGGGACCAGTGACATTGCTACATTAATCAGTGCTATAAATATGCACTGTTAGGGCTCTTTCACACGGGCGATCCGATCAGATCCGCCTGTCAGTTTTTTAGGCGGATCTGATCGGATCCTCCATGCAGCTCTATGGGGCAGCGGATGTCAGCGGAGACACCTCCGCTGACACCCGCTGCCATCCGTATCCGATCCTGTCCGTGAAATCTGGACGGATGGAAACCCTATTTTTCCATCCGTTCAGTAATCGGATCGGATCGGGTGAGAGCGGACAGGCGGTCCGCTCTCATCCGATCCCCCATAGAGGGCAGCGGGGGCTGAGACACCTCCCTCTCCGCTCTGCAAGCGGAGACGGAGCTGTCATCTGCCGGCTCAGCGGGGATCGTGGATCGATCCCCGCTGAGCAACACGGATCCGCCTAAGGAGGCGGACCGTGTGAAAGAGCCCTTACTGTAATAATGACACTGGCAGGGAAAGAGTTAACACAGTGGGTGATCAAGGGGTTAAATGTGTACCTAGGGGCGTGTTTATAACTGTATGAAGGCGGGGCTTATGGAATGACCATAGAGACCTGTGATCCTATATAGAAGGATCACAGGCACTCTGTGATCATTCCAGAGAGAAGAACGGTCAGCTGAGTTTACAACAGCTGATTGTTCTTCTCTCTCAGCAGGGAGCGATCGCGGGTGTCAGGTGGCAATCGGAGCCGCCTGCCCTGTGCATCGGAGTCCCTGCTGCCAAGTGGGGGCGGGAGCGCGCCGCTGGCGGCGCGCACTCGCCCCCTAGCTGCAGGCGCGTGACCAGCGTAGGTCTACGTCGGTTCGCGCAGGAGGGGCTGCCTGCCGCAGTAAATCGGCGGCGGGGGGGGTCCGAAACTAGTTAAAGAAGAACTATGGGCACATTGTTTTATGTTAATTATGGATAGAGCAAAGGAGGGTTATAACCCATTTTGTTTTTTTTTGCCATTTGTGTCCCATAGAGGAGAATCTTCTCCACTTCCTGTTTGGCTTTGGGACAGGAAGTGGAGAAGAATCTCCGCTATGGGACACAAATGGCAAAAAAAAAGATCTGACGGGTTATAACCCTCCCTTGCTCTATCCAAAATGAACATAAAAAAAATGTGCCCATAGTTCATCTTTAGAGGAAATCCCTGCAAGTTAAGGAAATGTCTTGAGGACCCCCAGGACACCATTGGAAGATTTCCCCTCTATTACATTTCTGGGGACAACCCAAAATTTGTGATTTCCTTTTACTTTGACTTTCAATGATAATGGTAAACAGGACAAATAGAGAGGGGGAATCTCCCTAACAGGGACATAGCAATAAAAACTGACAGGGGTCCTAATCCCTCTCCACTCTATTGAAAAATAAAAAACAATGTATTTGTAGTCCATAGTTGCCAACATTTGAAAAAAATTTCCAGGGACACTTTGCAGCACAGCTATCAATTACTTACCACACCCACTTCCCCAAAGCTCCGCCCACTCCGCATAATTAATCTCCGCCTATTTATCAGATTATAGGGTCTACTTCATAAAGAGAGAATTACAGGAAATTGAAAACTTAAGGCCAAAGTAGCAGAGTTGGAATAATTCTCCCATTCAGCTGCACTACTTCTGCCTAAAGTTTTATATTCTCATCACAATTCCCTGCAATTCTAAAGTGTGAAATGTGCTCAGGTGTGACCATAGAAAAAATGTAATATGGAAATATAAATAAAGTGCAAGGTGTAAATAAGTATGATTATACTATCTGGTATAATTAGGTTTTATCGTACTTATTTACACCTAATACTTTATTTATATTTCCATATTACATTTTTTCTATGGTCACACCTGAGCACATTTCACACGTTATTCACCTGTCTTTGAATTCAGCCCTCTGTAGGGTGATAATTTTCATTTACATAAAACAATGTAGCATCCTTTCCTTCCTAACACATTACCCAGTCCATACCAGTATAGATTCTAACACATTACCCAGTCCATACCAGTACAGATCCTAACACATTACCCAGTCCATACCAGTATAGATCCTAACACATTACCCAGTCCATACCAGTATAGATCGTAACACATTACCCAGTCCATACCAGTATAGATCCCAACACATTATCCAGTCCATACCGGTATACAGGGCTTTTTTTCTCAGAGAAAAGGTGCAGGAACTCCCCGTTCAAGCCACCCCTTGTCTCCGCCCCTACCAACCTCTGAGCACCATCCCTTGATTACTCCCAGTTCCACCAAGCATCATTTTGTAGTAATTTTATGGAATTTTTTATTGATAAGCCATGAAATATATGCCCTGCATCCAGCAACAATACACCCCCCTTTCAACAATAGTTTTTCCCAGCAAAAAAAGACCCCCCCCCCCACAGCAAAGTACCCCCCAAGCAACAATGGACCCATCACAGCATTAATAGACCCCTCCAGCAACAATAGGTCTCCTAGAAGCCAGCATCAATAGACCCTCCAGCAGCCAACAGTTGACTCCTCCATCTATAGTAGATCCTTCCCAGCAACAAATGAACCCCAGCAACAATAGATCTTCAAGCACACCTCAACACCCCTTGTCATTTCATGCATTCAGTGCTAGAGGTGCCGAAACTGCGTTCCCCCGCGTTCCCGCTGAAAAAAGCCCTGCCGGTATAGATCCTAACACATTCCCCAGTCCATACCAGTATAGATCCTAACACATTCCCCAGTCCATATCAGTATAGATCCTAACACATTACCCAGTCCATACCAGTATAGATCCTAACACATTCCCCAGTCCATACCAGTATAGATCCTAACACATTCCCCAGTCCATACCAGTATAGATCCTAACACATTACCCAGTCCATACCAGTATAGATCCTAACACATTACCCAGTCCATACCGGTATAGATCCTAACACATTCCCCAGTCCATACCAGTATAGATCCTAACACATTACCCAGTCCATACCGGTATAGATCCTAACACATTCCCCAGTCCATACCAGTATAGATCCTAACACATTACCCAGTCCATACCGGTATAGATCCTAACACATTCCCCAGTCCATACCAGTATAGATCCTAACACATTACCCAGTCCATACCATCCTAATACATACCAAGTCCATACCAGTATAGATATCCAGCATGAGATTTTTCCCATTGAGGATTGAGGTCTGTTTTCATTTTTTTGAGCAATATATATATATATATATATATACACACACACATACACATACACGGATATGTACACACATTTATCTAGAGCTGGAAAACTATATATATATGTATCAATTAACAGGTGTATAAATTATATCTATAAAAAAACATTATTGATAGTAGTAATTAATGGAGTGTGAGGCCTCCAGCTTGTCAGAAGGTGCTCTGCCTCCCCCTGCTGGCGGATTTTGGAAAGTGCACCATGCTGACACCCTGCCTTCGGTGACACGTTAAATTTGCGACAGGCGGGAAGAGTGAGCGGGCACAGAGAGAGAGACAACCTGCTGCCAGAACTACAACACCTAGCTGGGGTGAGAGCGACACTGTGTGGCACAAAATTAAAATTTGACAATGTGATTTACATTGTCCCTGATTAACAGGGACACTGTAAAATGCCCGGGACAGGCTCCTATTTGCCGGGATTGTCCCGGGAAAAATGGGACAGTTGGCAGGTATGGTAGTACTTTGTCTTATTCCCCAAGGTGTTGTCTAAGGCCATCCGACAACGCAGCCAACAAGGAGACAGCTGCTTGGACAGATGGCACTTTTCTACTTCTCCAAGCACTTGCATGCTTGCCTGTAACATTTTTCTGGCGCGCCCCTTCCCCTGCATTCCTTGTGAGGGATGAGGTCAGACGTGTTTGGAAATTAGTTCAATACCGCCTGATCTATCCTGCCAGGAAGCTGTCAAAGCTGACTGCTAATCATAGGCGGAGGCCTTCCCCACCCCACATCTGCCCCTTGAATACTTGCTGCTGCAGGACGGGGAATGCCTCCACCACCTATGATTGGCTGTCAACTTTAACAGCTTCCCGGCGGGATAGATCAGCTGGGGTTCGAACTCCTGTCTGAACCCACCTGAGTCCATCTCTAGTCTTGGACAAGAGCGTGGAGATAGAGAAAAGTGCCATCTGTCCAAGCAAAATAAGATTATGGTGCAAACACCACCAGTAGCCTCAAAAAATAGTAAGCTTAACATAGTTCATAATTCCATATACCGTAAGGACAGTGTTCATATAATGACAGCTCCTCAGCAGATTGAAGGTTATCTCTAATAGAGTAAAATGGACAACAGAGGGCGATTTTAAGTGTAGCAAGGTAATGTTTCTTATTAAAAACAGTAACAAATGCCCTTACATTTAGTAAGATGAAAGAAGGCATATCTTAAAACCAAGAGAAGTCATCTCAGTGATCCAGGCTGAACTACAGCAATCCAGGGCAGTGTCTTGAGAAAGAGGCGTTACGGCCTTGAAATGCAGCAACATACCCCTTTCCATGTCCCAGCATCTGATGTCATCCTGGAATATTTCTACACTGTCCAACTGGCTCGTTGTAGCTCTATATCAGGGGTGTCAAGCTCTATTTCATTGCGGAACGAATCAGTAGTATGGTTGTCCTCAAAGGGCAGGTTGTGTCTGGGGTGTGCTATGTACAGAGTGCAGGGTTCAGGAGTGCGTTACATACAGAATGCAGTGTACAGAAGGCAGAGTTCAGGTTTATGCAGTGTACAGAATGCAGAGTTCAGGATTATGCAGTGTACTGAGTTCAGAGTTTAGGAGTATGTGGCGTACAGAGAACAGAGTTTAGGAGTATGTGGCATACAGAGAACAGAGTTCAGGAGTATGCGGCATACAGAGTTTAGAGTTCAGGAGTATGTGGCGTACAGAGTACAGAGTTCAGGAGTTTGCTGCCTACAGAGTGCAGAGTTCAAGAGTATTGGCATACAGCATTCAGTAGTGGACTACATCCAGAAGGCAGAGTTCAGGGGTGTGCTACATACAAAATGCAGAGTTCAGGGGTGCGCTATGTACAGAGTGCAGAGTTCAGGGGTGTGTGGCGTACAGAGTGCAGAGTTCAGGAGTATGTGGCGTGCAGAGTTCAGGAGTATGTGGCGTGCAGAGTTCAGGAGTATGTGGCGTGCAGAGTGCAGAGTTCAGGGGTGTGCTATGTACAGAGTGCAGAGTTCAGGGGTGTGCTATGTACAGAGTGCAGAGTTCAGGGGTGTGCTATGTACAGAGTGCAGAGTTCAGGGGTGTGCTATGTACAGAGTTCAGGGGTGTGCTATGTACAGAGTTCAGGGGTGTGCTATGTACAGAGTGCAGAGTTCAGGGGTGTGCTATGTACAGAGTGCAGAGTTTAGGGGTGTGCTATGTACAGAGTGCAGAGTTTAGGGGTGTGCTATGTACAGAGTGCGGAGTTTAGGGGTGTGCTATGTACAGAGTGCGGAGTTTAGGGGTGTGCTATGTACAGAGTGCAGAGTTTAGGGGTGTGCTATGTACAGAGTGCGGAGTTTAGGGGTGTGCTATGTACAGAGTGCGGAGTTCAGGGGTGTGCTATGTACAGAGTGCAGAGTTCAGGGGTGTGCAATGTACACAGTGCAGGGTTTAGGGGTCTGCTACATACAGAGTGCAGGGTTCAGGAGTGGGATGCGCACACAGAGTGCAGAGTTCAGAGTTGTGCTGTATACAGTGTACAGGGTTTAGGGGTCCACTATGCACAGTGTGAAACTCCAACTCCACCCTCCCCCTTTAAAGCTTTCTCGCATCTCTCTCCTACCCGGCCGGGCTCTAGTATCTCCCTTTGTAGACAGATCTGCCTTGTCCTTCAGGGACATTATTCTGTCTTGGAGATTCTGAAGATCTGTCCCCGCTGTGCCCCCTGTGAGTGTGTGCAGGGATCGGTCATTTCCAGGAGGCGCTGAAAGCAAAGCTGTCCCTGTGTTTGACATATATGTGCTCTATATTCTGCGGGCGGCTTCTCTCTACACCTCCCTGGATTGCTGCAGTTGGGCCGGAGTCCCTGAGACGACTTCCCTTGGTTTAGGATACGCCTTTTTTCATCTTACTAAACGTGAGGGCATTTTTTTAACTGTTGGTAATAATAAACACAAACTTGCTGCATTTAGAAGCGCCCTCTGGTATCTGTCCAAGCAGCCATCTCATTGCTAGCTGCGTTGTTGGACAGTGGAGGGAGTAGGGGCGCCCTGTCCAGCTTCACAGCTAGGCTTAGCAGCACGTAGAACGATGGGGCAAAGTATTACATGTCCACTGGTGATTAGAGCACATGCAGTTCTGGGACAAGGTCATCCAGCACCCAAAGTAAAGATGCCAAACTGCGTCTTCCTTCCCTTAGAGTTATCAGTGATGTCGCTGTCACCACTCCTGTCAGCCTTCTAACAGAAGCAACTGGAAACAGGGTGCCCCCATCCCTGCAAAAAAACCACTGCGCCCAGGGCAGCTGTCCCTCCTGCCCACCCCTTGTCCCTGCCCTGAGCACATGGATAAAAACTGAAGTGGGACTTCTTTCTGAAGGGGCGCCCTGTTTCTGTTGAGTGCATCCTCATCGGAGTCTCGTCAGAGTCGGATGGATCTACTGATAGATTGAATCCACGGCCTCCTTTCTATTCCTTCCAGGAAATGGCCTTTATCAGTGTGGCAAATATTCCGCTCAGGTCTATACAGCCTTGTAATGTCTGTTGGGGGCCCCTGGTGGCAGCAATCTCTGTGCCCCCCCCCCATGTCTGATTGTAGGGGTGCCCTAAGAACGTTCTGGGTGTTCTCCATTATCTTCCCGGGCAGCCGGAGGGGGAAGATTGAACAATCGATAGACTTCCGAGCTGATGGAAAACGCTGCGCGTTTCACATGCAAATCTCTTATCTGCATCAAGTGATGCTAATACATCATTAATGTGGCCCCGAGTTCGCGGAAGATGCAAAATCAATTAACCTCTACCCTGCCCAAAGCGATACCGGCGCCAAGATAGTGAGCATTCTTCTAATAAGGTAAATTATCATACCAAGCATAGCACAGTGCCAGTTCTACAATACGCTGGGAGCGAGGAATAAAGACAGACAATGTTTCCAAGGCAGCAGAACTGCAGGGACATGTATGTGCTGCTGGGTGGGGGGGCATTAAATCTGATCCCTGGCTCTCCGGTCAGTTTTGCACAGCTGTACCGGCTCCTCTTCTGGGCTGAAATGGCTTATTCTGATTTCACTGCACACTGTGAGCTTCTCACAATGTGCATTAGAAGCTGCAGCATGTCAGGTAGAGACCACCTCATTTCCTGGGTGGAGGACCTCCGGCATCATCTAGGTCTTTCTTCTCCTGCCTGACTGTCCCTGCCCCCCCCCCCCCCCCCCCTCTTTCATTCATTGGAGTTCAGGTGTTTTAATCATGTAGGCTTAGGAAGCTATGTACAGCACCAGGGGTCTTTAAAATATATCCGGATGTGGCCCTTTCCTTTACCTGGCCATTGGGGCACTATTCCTCCCACTGACACCAATGATGGGGCACTATTCCTCCTATTGACACCAACAATGGGGCACTATTCTTCCTACTGATACCAATGATGAGACACTATTCCTCCCATTGACACCCACAATAGGTCACTATTCCTCCCACTGAAACCAATGATGGGGCACTATTCCTTCCACTCACACCAATGATGGGGCACTATTCTTCCCACTGACACCAACGATGGGACACTATTCCTCTCTCTGACTCTAGTGATGAGGCACTATTCCTCCTACTGACATCACTGATAGAGCACTATTCCTCCCACTCACACCAACAATGGGGTGCTATTTCTCCCACTGACACCAATGATGAGGCACTATTCCTCCTATTGAGACCAACAATGGGGAACTATTCTTCACATTGACACCAACAATGGGGCACTATTCCTTCCACTGACACCAATGAAGTGGCACTATTCCTCCCACTGACACCAATGATGGGGCACTATTCCTCCCACTGACACCAATGATGGGGCACTATTCCTCCCACTGACACTAATGATGGGGCACTATTCCTCCCACTGACACCAATGATGGGGCACTATTCCTCCCACTGACACCAATGATGGGGTACTATTCCTCGCACTCACACCAACAATGGGGCACTATTCCTCCCAATTACACCAATGATGTAATTGTTTTACTCCCACTGGCCACCAAGCCTCCTGGCATTTTCTACTCCCATTGGCCACAGTTTGGCCCCCCTAAAATTTGAAGGGCAGTAAACTAGCTCTTTCCTTTGAAAGTTTGGGGACCCCTGGTATAGAGAAATCACTGGATATAACATACAGTATGTCATGATATGAAAAACATTTTAGTTTTTTTTATTACATGCATTGGAAAGGTTTATTATTATTTGAAATTCTCTTCATCATATTGATGAAGAGAGGAGTCAGGGAAGGTGAAATATAAGCAGATTAAACCTCATCTTTAAGGAACCTAACAGGTTCATGTAGTTTATTATTGTTAGAAATTCTGTGTATAGTGCCACAGAACAAACAGTCCACATGGGCTTTGATGCTTAACCGCAGACAGGAAACAAGAACTCTTTTTTACAGAGAAAAGATGTAGATGCATCCACAAACTTATAAACACTGCCATCTACTGGCTGTTGCACAAAATACATGAACAATGTATTCCAACACTTCTCCAATTTGATAAAGCTGATGGTATATTGCATCTGTATTCGGTCCTATCATGCCGTTGGAAAAATGGAGTCAATGCTGTGATCACGTGACTATCCTATTTTCCCACATTCCCCTTGGGACCTCTATGTGGTAGAATCTCTCATCCTTCCAGACTGCTGCCTGTCAGGTGGTAGCATTCGGGCGGCTGCGCTACCGCCTGATTGCTTCCACACACCCCTGGTACTGGCACCCTCCCCCGCATGCTCTTAGGGCCATCTTAATGCATGGTCACCCCTGGGCGCTACCCCAGGTGCTTGGGGGCCCAATGATAATCTTGCATAACATCATACTTGTCAACGGTCCTAGATTTACCTGGACAGTCACGCTTTTTACTAAGCTGTCCCAGGATGGCCATGTCCAGGGCATCGTCCTGAAACCAGTACTGTGCCCTCCTGATCCACAGGCGATTGGGACTCTGTAGTGGGGTCATAATTTCGAGGTGCGAGGCATTCCAGCCAGAGGTTGTGGTCACTGAATTCACTGGATCACCATATTTTTAAAATACTATCTTGAACTATCACTTTAACCTCTTCCGGACCGCCCACCGCCTTTTTACTACGGCAGTGCGGCCCTCCTGCGCGAACCCACGTAGACCTACGTCTGTCGTGCACCTGCAGCTAGGGGGCGAGCGTGCGGCGCTGGCCGCACGCTCCCACCCCCACTTGGCAGCTGGGACTACGATGCACAGGGCAGGCGGCTCCGATTGCCGCCTGACACCCACGATCGTTCCCCGCTGAGAGAGAAGGACGGTCAGCTGTTGTAAACACAGCCGACCGTTCTTCTCCCTGGAATGATCACAGAGTCCCTGTGATCCTTCTATATAAGAACACAGGTCTCTATGGTCATTCCACAAGCCACGCCCCCCCCAGTTAGAATCACTCCCCTAGGCTCACATTTAACCCCTTGATCACCCACAGTGTTAACCCCTTTCCTGCCAATGGCATTATTACAGTAACAGTGCATATTTTTAGCACTGATTACTGTAGTAATGTCACTGGTCCCCCCCCCCCCCCCCAAAAGTGTCAAAAATGTCAGTTAGGGATCCGATCTGTCCGCGGCCCGCCGCAATGTTGCAGTCCCGCTAAAAATCGCAGATCGCTGCCATTACTAGTAAAAGAAAAACAATAAAAATGACATAAATCTTTCCCGTAGTTAGTAGACGCAACAACTTTTGCGCAAACCAATTAAAATACGCTTATTGACATTTTTTTTCTACCAAAAATGTGTAGCAAAAACAAATTGGCCTAAAATATTAAAAAATTTTGATTTTTAAATTTTTTTTTTTTAGAATGTTATATAGCAGAATGTAAAAAATATTGTTTTTTTTTTTTCCAGAATTGTCACTCTTTTTTTGTTTATAGCGCAAAAAAATAAAAATCACACAGGTGATCAAATACCATCTACAGAAAGTTCTATTTCTGGGGAAAAAAAGGACATCAATTTTATTTGGGTACAGCGTCGTACGCCCGCACAATTGTCCGTTAAATCGCAAAATAGGGCCTGGTCATTAAAGGGGAAAATCTTCCGGTCCAGAAGTGGTTAAGTTGCACAACGGTGGAATTCATATACAAAACTGTGACTTGATTTTTTCTTTATTGGATTATATTATTGATTATATTTTATATTGATTGCGCTACACTGATTGTTATACTGATTTTGGTTTGCGATAGTTTATCAAGAAAAAAAAAAACGTGTCTCAGGCCGGGTTCACACATATGCGAATTAGACGCAGGTTTCCCCGCACCCAGTTCGCATGACATGCGAGTGTGACCAGCTCTCAATGGAGCCGATTCACACAGGTCCAGGGCGGCCACGGGAATTCAGGCAAATATTCTGACCAGAATCGCACCTGAACCAGTGAACAGACACGCACCGGATCGCAGGCAGTCACCAGTGGCCGCACATATGTGAACCCGGCCTAACTGTCTTTTTTCGGGGGGGGGGGCGCTTCAGAACTTTCTGCCTATAGGCTCCTGAGATATAAATCCGGCCCTGCATCCAACGCTCCGTCCAAGTAACGTAGAGAGGTTGGCTGCGAATTCTGCAGTACAAGTCCGAGGAATCGCTCTGCTAATAGAAAACATGTGACAGAGTAGCGAATGCCGGCTTCGTGCCCGTGAAATGAGTAAGTGTGGGAAGACGAACCCCCACCGGGGCCATTCCAGGCCTCCGAGGTCTTCCAAACTGCAGAACCGTCTCAATCTGCCGTCTCCTGTCTATGGATGAGATAGTGCCAGATGGGGTCCGAAATATCCGGCCCAAAGCACATCCTAAATCACTGGGAAAGAAAGCTTTAGGTTCACAGATTACGCATTTTGAGTTACTATTGTAACCTCCACCTTAAAGATATTCGTAATGTGGTTTTTGGGCTTTTCGTGGTCGCTTTTTCGTGTTTCGGATGACACTGAAAGGTTGTCTCAAGCGCCCTCTGGTGTGAGTTTGGGTCACTGCAAAGGCAGCGTGCTATAAGAGAAACGCGTAGTCTTTGCAAAAGAGAAATTACAATTTTAAGGTGCAATACAGAAGCTACTTTTAAAAAAAACTAAAAATAAAATCAGGACAAAAAAAAACATATTTAGTATCTCTTCAATACATGCAAATTTCCCCCTTTTTATCCCCTTAAATATGCTACAAGTGCAGAAAAATACCCGGTGATCCGCCGGAAATCCAGGGAACTCCTAACTTCCTGTTGAGAGCTGACAATACTGCCTTTGTAGCACTGAAATTCCAAGCAGTGTTGTCAGCTCTTCCATGTATCATCGTCCTTTGGACTACAGAACTCCTTCCTCTTGTGCTCAGAGATGTGGTGAAGGGTGATGTTCTGTAGTCTGGCAGGGGGGAAATGGGCAGAAATGAAAACACTGTTACACTGCAATACCAAGCAGTGTTGTCAGCCCTTCCATGAGCTGCCTCCCCTTGGAATACAGAACTCCTCTTTCTTGTGTTCAGAAATGTGTTGGGGGGCAGTGTTCTATAGTCCAATAAGGGGGAACTGAGCAAAAATGATAACACTGCCTTTGCTACACTGAAATCCCAAGCTGTGTTTTTAGCCCTTCCATGAGGTATTTTCCCCCAGACTACAGATATCCTCCCTCGTGTGTTAAGAGATGCAGTGAGGGAGGTGTTTTGTAGTCCAGCAGGGAGGAACTGAGCAGAAATGATAACATTTCAAGCAGTGTTGTCAGCCCTCTCATGGGTTATCCTCCCCAGACTACAGAACTCCTCTCCCTGTGTTCAGAGATGTGGTAAGAGGCAGTGTTCTGTAGACCATAAGGGGGAACTGGGCAGAAATGACAACATTGGCTTTGCAACACTGAAATTCCAAGCACTGTTGTTAGTCCTTCCATGAGTTATGTCCCTTGGACTACAGAACTCCTCCTTCTGGTGTTCAGAGATGTGGTGAGGGGTGGTCTTCTCTCATCCAGCAGGGGGGAACTTAGTTATCCTCCCCCAGATTTCCTCCCTCATGTGTATAGAGGTGCGTTGAGGGGAGATGTGCTGTAGTCCAGCAGGCGGGAACTGGGCAGAAAAGACAACACTGTCTTTGCCACACTGTGGCTTCTGACAGTAGTACAGCCGAGGTCCGTGGACCCGGAAGGAAGACAGGCAAAGATGGATGTGGCTTCCAGCGGGGATGACACGGGCTTCGTTTGCAGGTAAGTGTCACATAATGTGCTAGTATGCATTGCTTACTAGCACACTATGCATTTTTTTTTACAGACTTTGCTTCCTCTTTAATGTGTTTTTTTTAACATTATTCTAACCCGGTGCAGACCTCCGGCTGCAGCGTGAAGTGAAAAATGTAGAAGTGCTAAGCTGAGCTAAATGCGACAGTTCAGAGCTGTTGGTTGTTAAGGAGCCAGCAACCCCTGGCATCCTAGCAACCTTGACTCATCCCTGCTAACCGCAGGGATTCTCCACTGACAGTAAATGTAAGCAAAAGAGCCGAGAGTTAAAAAAAAAATTGGCGTGTGGTTCCCCCCTCTCCTCAATTCTGGTATGGATTTTGGGAGGGGGATCCCATGACAAAAATTTTAAAAAATGGCATAAGTTTCCCCCTCAAAATCCAAACCAGACCTTTATCTGAGCATGCGTTCCGACAGGCCAGGAAAAGACAAGGGCCTCTTCCCCACAACCCTGGCCTGGTGGTTGTGGAGGTGCGGGGAGGTGAATTATCAGAATCTGGATCCCGCCCCCCCATGTGAACGAGTAGGAGGTACATGGTGCCCCCTACTCATTCACCCAAAAAAATGACTAGTGTAAATAAAAACAGCAAACACTTTTTGACAAGTCATTTAACCGCTTTACGACCACCCGCCGCAGATGTACTGCCGTACATGTTGAGGGGCTAGGGGGCGAGAGCAAGCCGACGCGCTCCCGCTCTTCAGAGGGTGCCGATTGCTGCCTGACACCCACAATCGTTCCCCGCTGAGAGAGAAGAACGGTCAGCTGTTGTAAACACAGCCGACTGTTCTCTCTGGAATGATCACAGAGCGCCTGTGATCCTTCTATATGGGATCACATGTCTCTATGGTCATTTCAGAAGCCCGCCCCCATACAGTTAGAATCACTCCCCTAGGCTCACATTTAGCCCCCTTGATCATCCATAATGTTAACCCCTTCCCTGTCAGTGTCATTATTACAGTAACAGTGCATATTTTTAGCACTGATTACTGCAGTAATGTCACTGGTCCCCCCAAAAGTGTCAAAAATGTCAGTTAGGGGTCCAATCTGTCCGCTACCAAAAAAAATTCCATTATTGGAAAAAAAAAAAAAAAACAATAAAAATGCCATAAATCTTTCCCGTAGTTTGTAGACGCGATAACTTTTGCACAAACCAATCAAAATACGCTCATTGCGATTTTTTTTAAAACAAAAATATGTAGCAGAAAACAAATTGGTCTAAAATGTTAAAGAATTTTGATTTTTAAATTTTGTTTTTTGAGAATGTCATATAGCAGAGTGTGAAAAATATATATATATTTTTTTCAAAATTGACGCTCTTTTTTTGTTTATAGCGCAAAAAAATAAAAATCGCACAGGTGATTAAATACACCAAAAGAAAGCTCTATTTGTGGGAAAAAAAGGACATCAATTTTATTTGGGTACAGCGTCGCATGACTAGGCAATTGTCTGTTACATTAACGCAGTGCCGAATTGCAAAAAAGGGCCTGGTCAGGAAGGGGGGCAAATCCTTCCGGTCTTAAAGTGGTTAATAAACACAAATTTTAACCGCTTGACCTGATTGACCTCGAAAGATTTACCCCCTTTATGACCAGGCCATTTTTTGTGATACAGCACTGCGTTAATTTAACCTGACAATTGCGCGGTCGTGCCACACTGTACACAAATAAAACGTATGTCTTTTTTTTTTCCACAAATAGGGCTTTCTTTTGGTGGTATTTAATCACTTATATATATTTTTTTTTTTGTACTATAAACAAAAAAAGTGTAACAGAATTAAAAAAAAAAAAAAAAAAAAAAGAATTAATATTTTTTTACTTTCTGCTATAAAACACATGTAATAAAGAAGTTAATTTTCATGAATTTAGGCCACAATGTATTCTGCTACATATTTTTGGTCAAAATTTTTAAGCCTAATACACTGTTTCACTTTCTCCATCAGCTCATCCCCACAGCTATTACCTTTTGTATCAATTTACCCTCCCTTTTAGATTGTAAGCTTTAATGAGCAGGGCCCTCTGATTCCTTTTGTACTAAATTTTATTGTAACTGTAATGTCTGCCTTAATTTTGCGCACACTTTTGGCGCTAAATAAATCCTGTACAATAATAATAATAATAATAATAATAATAAATCCCAAATTGTCATAAATTGATTGGTTATAGCGTCTACACACTATGGGATATTTGGATTTATTTTTATTTATTTATTTTTTACTAGTAATGGTGGCGATCAGCAACTTATAGCGGGAATGCGATATTGTGGCAGACAATCAGGCGCTAACTGACACTTTGGACACTTTTTGGGGACCAGTGACACTAATACAGTGATCAGTGCTAAAAAAATGTACTAATGACACTGGCTGGGAAGGGTTAACATCGGGGGCAATCAAAGGGTCAAATGTGTTCCAAGCCAGTGTTTTGCTATACTGCGTGAGGTGCTTTTATTAGGGAAAGAGATTACATTTATTCCCTGCTTTGCAGAATGGCGATCTGCCTTGTTTACTGGGCAGAATCGCTGTTCTGGCTCTCTGCTAACCAAGTGCCGGAGGACATCAGGTACTGTGCACAGCGGAAGCGAGCCGCCGGTGGCACGCATGCACGGAAGAGTCGGATCACATATACACTATTTTACCAAAAGTATTGGGACGCCTGCCTTTACACTCACATAAACTTGAATGCCATCCCAGTCTTCGTCTTTAGGGTTCAATATTGAGTTGGCCCACCCTTTGCAGCTATAACAGCTTCAACTCTTCTGGGAAGGCTGTCCACAAGGTTTAGGAGTGTGTCTATGGGAATGTTTGACCATTGTTCCAGAAGTGCGTTTGTGAGGTCAGGCAATGATGTTGGAAGAGAAGGCCTGGCTCGCAGTCTCCGCACTTATTCATACCAAAGGTGTTCTATCGGGTTGAGGTCGGGACTCTGTGCAGGACAGTCAAGTTCCTCCACCCCGAACTCGCTCATCCATGTCCCTGGTGGGACCAGACGTGACGTCACTACACCCATTAGCCGGCTCATACATACCAGGAACACTGCAGCTTGTTTTCTTTCGTTTGGAAAGATGTTTTACACGTGTTATTTATTTCCAGTCTGTAAATGCACTATTTTTTTTATCACTTCCGGACCGCCCGCCGCAGTGCGCGAACCGATGTAGGTATACGTCAGTTGCGCCCCTGCAGCTAGGGGGCGATCGAGCGATGCCTGCGGCGCGCTCTCGCCCCCACTCATCAGGGGGGACTAGGCGGCTCAGATTGCCACCTTACACCCTCGATCACTCTCCGCTGAGAGAGAAGAACGGTCAGCTGTTGTAAAAACATCTGATCGTTCTTCTCTCTGGAATGATCACAGAGCTCCTGTGATCCTTCTATATAGGATCACATGTCTCTGTGATCATTTCACAAGCCACGCCCCCATACAGTTAGAAGCACGCCCCTAGGTACACATTTAACCCCTTGATCACTTACTGTGTTAACCCCTTCCCTGCCAGTGTCTTTATTACAGTAACAGTGCATATTTTTAGCACTGATTACTGTAGTAATGTCACTGGTCCACAAGCCCACCCCCCCCACCCCATGGTTAGAAAACACCCCCTAGGCTCACATTTAACCCTGCCAGTGTCATTATTACATATTTGCATATTTTTAGCACTGATTACTGTAGTAATGTCACTGATCCCCCCAAAAGTGTCAAAAATGTCAGTTAGGGGTCCGATCTGTCCGCCGCAATGTCGCTGTCCCGCAAAAAATCGCAGATCGCCGCCATTACTAGTAAAAAAAAAAAAAAACAATAGAAATTACATAAATCTTTCCGGTAGTTTGTAGACGCGACAACTTTTGCCCAAACCAATCAAAATACGCTTATTGCAATTTTTTTCACCAAAAATATGTAGCAGAAAGCAAATTGGCCCAAAATGTTAAAAAAAAGTTGATTTTTACATTTTGGGGGGGGGGGGGGGGGGGGGGGCGCATTCGGCTCTGATCGGGTCTCCATGTAAAAAACCCGGATTTGATGTCATGACATCACTTCCGGGCACTCGGCACAAAATTCAAAAAAATTACAGCATTCAAAATAGCCAAACTTGGCGTTTTGAATGCTTTTTAGTGCTGAGGAGGGGTTTGGGGTCTTTTTAGACCCCCAGATCCCTCCACAAGGAGTACCTGGTAAGAAAAAAAAATAAAAACATTTTTACATGTCCGAAAATATCGGCCGATATCCAATGACCAAAATATCGGTATCGGCATTAAAAAAAACTATATCGGTCGATCACTAATTTGAAGTTTCATGCACTTGGCACTTTATAATCATGTTTAATATTTTTTAGCGCTGCACTTTATTTGCAGATTTGCATGTGTTTGTCTGTTGGCCTGTGCTAGCTGCTATTTTTTTGTTATTTATTTAGCGCAGGTTTTGCAGGTTTTTGGAGTAAAAATAGACCACCACGCAAAAATAGATCCCCTCCACCAACAATGGATCACCCAGCAGCCAGCATCAATAAACCTTTCAGCACACCCCAGCAACCCTTGCCCTTACATACACTAAAGCCCCGTACACACGTACCGATTGTCGGCCGAATGATCGGCCGTCTTTTGTCCGAGGGCTGTCTTGTCTGTTGAAAACTGCAAAAGACTGCACACAAATTTTGTCGGCCAACAACAGCCGACTGCAGAAGTGATGTCATGTGATGGTTAACTTTCCTTGTCTTTTTTTTTTTCTGAGCATGCCCAGTCTTGCAAATCTGCTGTCTGTCGGCCGAAATCTGTACTGACTGGCGAACAATCGGCCGTTCTGGTGTCGGCATACAAAAATTTTAATGCTTGCACGACAGATTCTGTTCGGCCGAAAATGCGCTGTCGGCTGTCGGAAGCATCATACTAACAAGCCGAAAATCGGCCCGTGTGTACAGGCCTTTAGTGGTGGAGGTGCCGGAACTGCGTTCCCCCGCGTTCCCACTGAAAAAAGGCCCTGATGGTAATATTTGAGAAATAAATCAGAATCTGGTCATGATGCAATTATTATAAGCCCCTGCACTACAGTTTGAATCTTGAAACAAAATTTGGCTGCACATATATTTTAGTAGCTACATCATGGAAAGGCCCCCAGGCCTCCCTGACAGCAATTCTGCCATAGAATGGAGAGCCGGGTCACTATAATTATCCTGTAATTGGGCTCAGAGCCTTGTAAATCCATCATTTCCTGGCCTGCTGTGCATGGAGGGAATCCAGAGGAGCTGAGCAGGCTTCTCCGTCATTACCTGAGACCCCCTCCATAGACCCCTTATGAGTTCTTCCCACCTGGGGAGCGTAACGCGGCTCCGAGCGCAACCTTTCCTCCCCAGCCATAGACAGGGCAAGCCTGGGATTACATACGAGAGATTCCGGCTGTCAGATCTCCTACATTATTAATGTTAGATGGAAGTATAATGTATAGATGTACAGTCTGTGTGTGTAAAATATACATTGGTGTGCGCAGCCTATTGCACCCCAGAGCACAGACACACACACACACAGTATCTCACAAAAGTAAGTACACCCCTCACATTTTTGTAAATATTTTATTCTATCTTTTCATGTGACAACACTGAAGAAATGACACTTTGCTACAATGTAAAGTAGTGAGTGTACAGCTTGTATAACAGTGTAAATTTGCTGTCCCCTCAAAATAACAACACACAGCCATTAATGTCTAAACCGCTGGCAACAAAAGTGAGTACACCCCTAAGTGAAAATGTACAAATTGGGCCCAAAATGTCAATATTTTGTGTGGCCACCATTATTTTCCAGTACTGCCTTACAGCTCATTCAGACTGGCGCGATCCAACTTCCAGGGGCGACCTGTGAAGTCGCGGTGCACAGCGTGACTTGCACGGACTTCATATAATTGAAGTCAATGCAAGTCGCCTCCAGGTCGCCCCAAAGTAGTACAGGACCCTTTTTCTAAGTCGGAGCGACTTGTGTCGCTCCTATTAGAACGGGTCCTGTGCTAATCAATGGCGAGCGACCGACCGCGACTTGTCAGGCGACTTTGGTCGCCTGACAAGTCGCGCTAGTGTGAATGAACCCTTAACCCACTTGGGCATGGAGTTCACCAGAGCTTCACAGGTTGCCACTGGAGTTCTCTTCCACTTCTCCATGACAACATCACAGAGCTGGTGGATGTTAGAGACCTTGCGCTCACTTCCAATGGCACCCCAAATGCAGCACGATTTGCTGTGATTGCCGCCCAATGAATTGCACAAACATAATCTTGGGACACCTGTCGCCCAAAATAAGTTATTGTACTTTCTTTGGGAGACGGGCATCCCAAGATTCTGTTTGAGTGATTTTACCGCGATTCGTCAGGCGACAATTGCGGCAAAATCGCGCTGTGTTTGGGGTGCCATTGGAAGTGATGGGAATCGCTCGAGCGCCCCGCGATTTGCTGTGATTCAAGATTGCGGGCAGAATTGTGGCCAAGAGGTGAACGGAGCCTTACACCCCTTTCACACGGGCTTTCTGATCCGATTCGCCTGTCAGTTTTTCAGGCGGACCTGATCGGATGCTCCATGCATCCCTATGGAGCGGCGGATGTCAGCCGTGACATCTCCACTGGCACCCGTTGCTATCCGATCCAATCCTGGCCGTGAAATCCAGACGGATAGAAACCCTAATTTCCATCTGTCTGGAGGATCGGATCGGATGGATCGGATGAAAATGGACAGGCGGTCCGTTCTCATCCGAGCTTCCATAGAGGAGAGCGGGGATCTGACAGCTCCGTCTCTGCAAAGTGAGCGGAGACAGACCTGTCATCCGCCTGCTCAGCGGGGTCGGGGATTGGCGGATCGATCCCCACTGAGCAAAACTGAGTCAGTCGGACGCACCGCCCGTGTGAAAGGGACCTTACTGTTCATATCTTATTTACCTGTGTCTTGATATGATGACAACCTGAGAATTGGATTTGTTCCAGTGTTGGTTCTGTTGAAAAAAATAAAAAATAATAAAGTAATAATTTTAATAATAATAATAATAATAAAAATTTCAATATATTGAAATATAAAAAAGTCCTTGACCCTTTCCAAAAATGTCCTGCATTCCTGCAAAAAGCATGAGAAAACGCATTGGTGTGAATGGAGCCTTTTAGCCTGGGTTCACACATATGCAATGCGGGAACCAGTGCGATTCTAGTGCGGGTTTCCGCATTGCATCTCCCCTGCAGGCAGTTCACACTGCCCTCTGCGAACCCCTACGGGTGTCAATACAAAGTTAATGACACCCCCAGATCGGTTTGCAGATCTCAGCGCGAACTGTTAATTCGGACAGGAATTGGATCGCAGGGGTGTGAACGCCCATGCGATTTGAATCCAGTGCAGGGATAAAAAAGGTTCCTGCACCTTTTTAGTGCGAATCCAATGCGTGTTCAGCCATACAACTGTATGGCTGTATTCGCATTGCACAGACATCGCATGTGATCTGCATAGCAATGCGGTGCGAATCACATGCAATGTCTGACATTGCAGTAGTGTGAACCCAGGCTTAGAGTACCTAAGACCTGTTTATGCTTATGAATCCCTTCTGTCAACGTCTGATTTGATCTCTTTAAAATACTTTTAATACTTTCTAGACTTATGATTGCTATCAACCGCTTTTGTTGAATTCCACAACCATTTGTATGTTTATGCCACATGTACTGCTGTAAAACTTTTTGTCTTCTCCTAATCACTTCTGGACCGGAAGGTTATACCCCCCTTTAGGACCAGGCCATTTTTTGCGATTCGGCACTGCATTACTGTAACGGACAATTGCGCGGTCATGCAACGCTGTATCCAAATAAAATGGATGTCCTTTTTCTCCCACAAATAGAGTTTTCTTTTGGGTGATATACAATTTTTAGAGCACTATATATAGAGAGTATTTCTGCGCTGATTTTTTCCCGTTTACCTTGTTGCAGCATTTGCAGAGTCAATTAGCAGCAATTATACCTCTAAGCAGTTAAATAACAAACATAGCCATAGATTTTTTTTTTTGCGCCAGATCAGAAAACGTTTACATTTTCTTTTGGTGGTATTTGATCACCTGTGCGATTTTTTTTTTCTTTTTTGCGCTATAAACAAAAAAAGAGCGACAATTCTGAAAAAAACAAAAAAACTATTTTTCACTTTCTGCTATATAACATTCCTAATAAAAAAAATATGTAAAAATCAAATTTTTTTCCAAATTTAAGGCTACATATTTTTGGTAAAAAAAAAATCCCATTAAGTGTATTTTAAATGGTTTGCGCAAAAGTTATTGCGCCTACAAACTAGGGGTAACATGTCATTTTTATTTATTTTATATTTTGACGTTGTGCGATGCTGTACCGAAATAAAGCTGATGTCCTTTTTTTCCCACAAATAGAGCTTTCTTTTGGTGGTATTTGGTCACCTGTGCGATTTTTATTGTTTGCGCTATAAAAAAAAAAAAAACAATATTTTTCACATTCTGCTGTATAACATTCCCAAAAAAAGAAAATTTAAAAATCAAAATTTTTCATAATTTTAAGCCAATTTGTATCCTGCTACATATTTCTGGTAAAAAAAAAAAAAAAAATTGCAATAAGCGTATTTTGATTGGTTTGCGCAAAAGTTATCGCGTCTACCAACTAGGGGAAAGATTTATGTCATTTTTATTTTTTTTTACTAGTAATGGCGGCGATCTACAATTTTTAGCAGGACTGCGACATTGAGGCAAACAGATCGGACACCTAACTGACATTTTTGACACTTTTGGGGGGACCAGTGACATTACTACAGTAATCAGTGCTAAAAATATGCACTGTTACTGTAATAATGACACTGGCAGGGAAGGGGTAGGGGTATCCCAAGGGCGATCAAAGGGTTAAGTGTGAGCCTAGGGGGTGTTTTCTAACTGTGAGGGGGGTGGGCTTGTGGAATCAGCACAGACACCTGTGATCCTAAATAGGAGGACATGTAAATGAATGGAGGCTGATAGTGCATTACCCTTGTAACAAATGTATTGATAAAAAATTACACTTACATGAAAAGGGACGAATGCAGGCTTGGAAATGAACTTATGGCAGAGAGGACTCACTCTTATTCGTAGAGTACTCACGTCCGGCTGCAGCGCGCACCGCGAGTGACGTAGTGACGGCACGCTTCCTTTCTGACGCGTTTCCTCCAGTAGGACTTCGACAGAGATAGAAGATGATAGGAGAGATAGGAGAATAGTCAAAGTCTATTGGAGGAAACGCGTCAGCAAGGAAGCGTGCCGTCACTACGTCACTCGCGGTCTATGCTGCAGCCGGACGCGAGTATTGATTTTGTTGGATTCCTTTAACACCTGTATTTTGCATCATATTGACCACAAATTGAAGAGAAATTTTCACTTTGGACTGTTGGACTATTTATTGTTTGTGCTTTGTCACAACACACTTGTATTTAGGTTACATTCACACCTGAGCGTAGCGTTTTCACGCGTTTTTTACCGCGATTTTACCGCGATTTTTACAGTGATTTTTACCGCGTTTTTACCGCGTTTCTACAGGCGTTTTTTGTGCAGGCGTTTTTAGATTGAATAGAGACCAATGGAAAACGCCTGTAATCTGCCCAAAAAGAAGCTCATGTACTTTTTTGAGCATTGGGCGTTTTGCTTAAAACATCAAAACGCTCAGATGTGAACAGGGGCCATTGAAATGAATAGGATTTGTCTTGTTGGGCATTTTGAGAGCTGATCCTAGAGCAGAAAAACGCCCCCAAAACGCCCCAAAACGCCTACATGTGAACGGAGCCTTAAGGCTGCATTCACACTTGAGCGTAGCATTTTCGCATGTTTTTTACCGCGATTTTTACCGCGATTTTCAGGCGTTTTTGGAAGCAGGCATTGACATCTATCAAAAACGCTGGTAATCAGCCCAAAAAGAAGCTCATGTACTTTTTTCATCTACAGGCGTTTTTTGTGCAGGTGTTTTTAGATTGAATAGAGACCAATGGAAAAAGCCTGTAATCTGCCCAAAAAGAAGCTCATGTACTTTTTTGAGTGTTGGGCGTTTTGCTTACAGCGTCAAAACGCTCAGATGTGAACAGGGGCCATTGAAATGAATAGGAATTGTCTTGTTGGGCGTTTTGAGAGCTGATCCTAGAGCAGAAAAACGCCCCCAAAACGCCCCAAAACGCCTAGATGTGAACGGAGCCTTAAGGCTGCATTCACACTTGAGCGTAGCATTTTCGCGTGTTTTTTACCGCGATTTTACCGCGATTTTACCGCGATTTTCTGGCGTTTTTGGAAGCAGGCATTGACATCTATCAAAAACGCTGGTAATCAGCCCAAAAAGAAGCTCATGTACTTTTTTCATCTACAGGCGTTTTGCAAAACACTCAGATGTGAACAGGGGCCATTTAAATGAATGGGGTTTTACTTGTTGGGCGTTTTGGAACGTTTTTTTTTGAAAAACGCTCAAAAATACCCAGGGGTGAATGGAGCCTAATTTACACATTCTATTTATATCACTGTTGGATCCTTCACCAGCACCAGTTGTTTATATATATTTTTATATGTATACATCATTTTGAATTAGCGCACTTTTTTATTTATTCATCCATTCATTTATATTTCTGGTAGCAGCTTTTTCACTGATCAGCGCACCCCTTTCCCAGTTATGTATCCATACGTCAGTTTTCGCAGCCGAGCCTTCCTGCCGCAGTATATCTGTGGCGGGCAGCCGGCAAGTGGTTTATAAAAAGATTTTATTGAGAGAGAAAAAAAAAAAAGGTGCGACTTGCATTGACGTCTATGCACCTGAAGTCGCACTGAAACATGGCTTTGAAATCGCACGATTTCAAAGCCGCGTTCGGTGTGAACTAAGACTTAAGGTTGTAAATTTTCGAACCTCTCCCTGGAAGAATCTGACACATAAATAACGCTCAGCGGAGTTCTCCCATAAAACCCCCATTTGCTGGCATTTGTTTTTCTTTCCCAGAAATCAGCTCAGCTTCCTGGGGCCATCGCCTCGCAGCTTCACCGCCCAAATATTTCTGTCTAAAGGGCCCAATTCCTTTAAACTCGGAGAGAGAGTGAGACTGGCAGGAAGTTTTTCCAAGTCTGGCTGGGCTCCCAGGGCCTGTTCCCAGCATGAGATTATCACTTGTACTCCGGGCCAATGGCTAAAACAGATGTCTCCTCCGCCTGGACAGGCTGTCCCCTTGTTTCGGGGCTGTCAGAGCGAGGCGGAGCTGGAAATGAAAGGGATTCCACTGCCGGGAGAGTGACAGGAACTTGCAAGAGGAATCTGCAGGGGGGGCTGCCATTTTATTTATTTTACCATATTGTTAAATCTGACCCCCCCGGCCTTCCCTTCAGTCTTGCACAGTTGTACCGGCTCCTCTCCTGCACTGCAATTCTTACTCTGATTTCACTGCACACTGTGAGCTTCTCACAATGTGCATTAGAAGCTGCAGCAAGTCACACAGAGCCCGCCTCATTTCTTGGCTGCGGAAGTCCAGCATCATTTATATTCTGCCCCCCCCCCTCCCCCAGCCTGACTGTCCCTGGCCCACCCCCTTTCATTCAGGGGATTTCAGTATTTTCAAATATGGAGGCTCAGCATCCCATGTGGGCTTTACCAAGCAAATGCAGCCTGCTTAGGAATGCCCAAGCCTCTTTAAGGCATTTAGACATAGGCGTGCACAGTGGGTGTGCCAAATGTGCCTAATCCACACCCTAATCACCCTGGCAGACGCAGATTCCTCTGATTTCTCTAAAGCCACCCAACAGGGCTTCTAAAAAAAAATAGTAAAAAAAAAAAAACTAATAAAAAAAAATTGTAAAATGTGATATAAAAATAAAATTGTAAAAACATAATACAAAAATAAAACAATAAAAATAAAAAACTACTGACAGGTCCACTGCCCTACTGACACCAACCTCTACCCTACTGACCGGTCCACTGCCCTACTGACACCAACCTCTGCCCTACTGACTAGTCTACTGCCCTACTGACACCAACCTCTACCCTACTGACCGGTCTACTGCCCTACTGACACCAACCTCTACCCTACTGACCGGTCTACTGCCCTACTGACACCAACCTCTACCCTACTGACCGGTCCACTGCCCTACTGACACCAACCTCTACCCTACTGACCGGTCCACTGCCCTACTGACACCAACCTCTACCCTACTGACCGGTCCACTGCCCTACTGACACCAACCTCTACCCTACTGACCGGTCTACTGCCCTACTGACACCAACCTCTACCCTACTGACACGTCCACTGCCCTACTGACACCAACCTCTACCCTACTGACCGGTCCACTGCCCTACTGACACCAACCTCTACCCTACTGACACGTCCACTGCCATACTGACACCAACCTCTACCCTACTGACCGGTCTACTGCCCTACTGACACCAACCTCTACCCTACTGACCGGTCCACTGCCCTACTGACACCAACCTCTACCCTACTGACCGGTCTACTGCCCTACTGACACCAACCTCTACCCTACTGACCGGTCCACTGCCCTACTGACACCAACCTCTACCCTACTGACCGGTCCACTGCCCTACTGACACCAACCTCTACCCTACTGACCGGTCCACTGCCCTACTGACACCAACCTCTACCCTACTGACCGGTCTACTGCCCTACTGACACCAACCTCTACTCTACTGACCGGTCCACTGCCCTACTGACACCAACCTCTACCCTACTGACCAGTCTACTGCCCTACTGGCACCAACCTCTACCCTACTGACCAGTCTACTGCCCTACTGACACCAACCTCTACCCTACTGACCGGTCTACTGCCCTACTGACACCAACCTCTGCCCTACTGACACGTCCACTTCCCTACTGACAGTTCCTCTGCCCTACTGACAGGTCCACTGCCCTACTGGCACCAACCTCTGCCCTACTGACACATCCACTGCCCTACTGACAGGTTCACTGCCCTACTGGCACCAACCTCTGCCCTACTGACATGTCCACTGCCCTACTAACAGGTCCACTGCCCTACTGACACCAACCTCTACCCTACTGACATGTCCACTGCCCTACTGTTTTTACATTTATTTATAAGAGTGTATATATATATATATATATATATATATATATATATATATCTACACTGATTAGCCATAACATTATGACCACCCATCTGATATTGAGTATGGCCCCCCTTTTGCTAAAACAGCCCTGACCCAATGAGGCATGGACACCAAAGTACCATCCACATGAATGGCAGGACACAAGGTTTCCCAGCAGAACATTGCCCAAAGCATCACACTGCCCCTGCCGACTTGCCTTCTTATACCGCATCCTGGTGCCATCTCTTCCCCAGGTAAGTGACGCACCCGGCCATCCACATGATGTAAAAGAAAACGTGATTCATCAGACCGGGTCACCTTCTTCCATTGTTCTGTAGTCCAGTTCTGATGTTCATGTGACCATTGTAAAAGCTTTTGGCTGTGGACACGGGTCACCATGGGCTGCACAGCCCCATACACAACAAAATGCGATGCCCATTTATTTCTGCTTTCAACACATCAACTTCATGGACAACATGTTCACTTGCTGCCTTATATATCCCACCAATTTTCAGATGCCATTGCAACGAGATAGATGGTCATAACGTTATGGCTAATCGGTGTATATATATTTAGTTGTTACACATACACACACACACACATGCGTGTGTTTGAGCTTTGGGGTCAGGGCCGTCTTTATTCTTGATTGGACCCTGGGCAAAAATTTTCTTGGGCCCTCTTGAATACACTTAGTAACTATTTGGGGGCTCAAGGGGCAGCTGCTTTGGGCCCCACAACAATAACTAGACCCGGGGCAGCTGCCCCTTTTGCCCTGTGTTAAAGACAGCCCTGGATGTGGACCTCACATCCCACCAGCAGAGATGTGGACCTCATATCCCACCAGCAGAGATGTGTACCTCACATCCCACCAGCAGAGATGTGGACCTCACATCCCACCAGCAGAGATGTGGACCTCATATCCCGCCAGCAGAGATGTGGACCTCATATCCCGCCAGCAGAGATGTGGACCTCATATCCCGCCAGCAGAGATGTGTACCTCATATCCCGCTAGCAGAGATGTGTACCTCATATCCCGCGAGCAGAGATGTGTACCTCATATCCCGCCAGCAGAGATGTGTACCTCATATCCCACCAGCAGAGATGTGTACCTCATATCCCGCCAGCAGAGATGTGTACCTCATATCCCACCAGCAGAGATGTGTACCTCATATCCCGCTAGCAGAGATGTGTACCTCATATCCCGCCAGCAGAGATGTGTACCTCATATCCCGCCAGCAGAGATGTGTACCTCATATCCCGCTAGCAGAGATGTGTACCTCATATCCCGCCAGCAGAGATCTGGACCTCATATCCCACCAGCAGAGATGTGGACCTCATATCCCGCCATCAGAGATGTGGACCTCATATCCCGCCAGCAGAGATGTGGACCTCATATCCCACCAGCAGAGATGTGGACCTCATATCCCACCAGCAGAGATGTGGACCTAATATCCCGCCAGCAGAGATGTGTACCTCATATCCCGCCAGCAGAGATGTGTACCTCATATCCCGCTAGCAGAGATGTGGACCTCATATCCCGCCAGCAGAGATGTGGACCTCATATCCCACCAGCAGAGATGTGGACCTCATATCCCGCCAGCAGAGATGTGGACCTCATATCCCACCAGCAGAGATGTGGACCTCATATCCCACCAGCAGAGATGTGGACCTCATATCCCGCCAGCAGAGATGTGGACCTCATATCCCGCCAGCAGAGATGTGGACCTCATATCCCGCCAGCAGAGATGTGTACCTCATATCCCGCTAGCAGAGATGTGTACCTCATATCCCGCGAGCAGAGATGTGTACCTCATATCCCGCCAGCAGAGATGTGTACCTCATATCCCACCAGCAGAGATGTGTACCTCATATCCCGCCAGCAGAGATGTGTACCTCATATCCCACCAGCAGAGATGTGTACCTCATATCCCGCTAGCAGAGATGTGTACCTCATATCCCGCCAGCAGAGATGTGTACCTCATATCCCGCCAGCAGAGATGTGTACCTCATATCCCGCTAGCAGAGATGTGTACCTCATATCCCGCCAGCAGAGATCTGGACCTCATATCCCACCAGCAGAGATGTGGACCTCATATCCCGCCATCAGAGATGTGGACCTCATATCCCGCCAGCAGAGATGTGGACCTCATATCCCACCAGCAGAGATGTGGACCTCATATCCCACCAGCAGAGATGTGGACCTAATATCCCGCCAGCAGAGATGTGTACCTCATATCCCGCCAGCAGAGATGTGTACCTCATATCCCGCTAGCAGAGATGTGGACCTCATATCCCGCCAGCAGAGATGTGGACCTCATATCCCACCAGCAGAGATGTGGACCTCATATCCCGCCAGCAGAGATGTGGACCTCATATCCCACCAGCAGAGATGTGGACCTCATATCCCACCAGCAGAGATGTGGACCTCATATCCCGCCAGCAGAGATGTGGACCTCATTTCTTTTTTTTAAAGCCCGTGGCGTGTGAAACACACTCAAAAGACTTACACCCGGTGCATAAAAAGTGCACACGCAAACGTGAAGAACACAAAAACTGCACAGGGTGTGCGAATGGTCTGGCCTCCAAAGAGGTTGGACCTATACCTTGATCCCCCAGGGCGCAAGACTCCTGACGGGGACTGAGGTACTTCCTATGGTCTGACTTCCTATGGTCTGCCTGGCCGAAACCAGGCAAACCCCGTTCTCTAGGGGGACTTCCGAGACAGCCCTCCCCAAGTACTAGGTGGGGCTCCCCCCGAAGGAAGACCCCATGAAAGAAGGCGAACTTAGCCAAAAGGCCATATCCGCCCCCTCCCAAGACGTTCAAGGTAGGCCCGAAGACCCACACCGTACTTGCCGTGCAGGAAGAAAAAGGTGAAAGTGAAGTGACACACAACAAAGAAAATCACACACAAACAAAGAGGTGGGGAAGGGGAAGTGGAGAAGTGCATGGGTGCCAATGTGCAATACAAAGGCAGTCCTTTCGGCCGGAATAAAAATTCCTCTGGTCTAAGCCAAAAGGCCTGGCCCAAGAGGCAGGTGCGAAAAAGGTGTGTGTGGTGCAGTGACCAATGGCCCGAAAAACTCAAGGCGAGCTGCCCCCTCACCAGTGAGAATTAAGGCACCCCTGGGCTGCCACCCCAGGGGCACGTACACCACGGGCTTTTTTGGTCTCGGCCCCCGGCCAGACCCAGTGTAGCCCTTACCTCATATCCCACCAGCAGAGATGTGGACCTTACCTGACATGCGGTAAGGCTTTATGTTGCCTCCTCACTGCCTGTTTTAACCCCAGCAAACTCGCACCACTGCGACACAACCGCGTCCATTGCACAAAGTTGTGATGCAGCCCCATTCAGTTGAATGGGTCGTGTTTGCAGCCCATATGGGAAGTTGTCTGTGCAATACATAATGTCTTGGGGCCTATGCAGCTTGCGTTGAAGTGGTTGAGGTGAGTGGTAAAAACGCGACCCCCCCCACGCAAGTGTAAATGAGGCCTAATGGGGACACAAACAGCTATAAAACCTGACAGGGGGTCTCAACACCCTCCACTTTATCCAAAATTAACTATTCAGATATTGTGACATGATAGGGGTTGGTAGGGGTCCTCATGTGTCTGTTTTTTTGGGGTCATTTTGGACGCAAAAATGGCCGCCACTATCACTTTATTAGTACATGACTGCTTATCTCACAAACATAGGATGGTTGATATGAATTGAGCTGGGCATGCTGAATCTTGTAGTCCCACCACTGAGGGACAAGACACAGAGCCTGGGGGGGGGGGGGGGTACAAGGTTGCTGGCAGACAGGACAGGTGTAATTAGGGAGGGGGGATTAGGCAGCCTGGAGCCCTGACAAAGGGCAGGAAGATGATAACAAGGAATGCTGTTTATACAGGAAGAGCCTCCTTCATCACCATGGAGACAGCAGGAGCCGCCCTGACTCTCCGGGCTCCGGTTGCCATGGTGACAACAATGCCAGACGCCTGAAGACACAGGAGGAGAGTGTCCAACACTGAGCCCAGCATGAACATTGTCCTGTCCAGGTGAGCAGAGCACAGGGCTCCTATCCGGGAACTCTGCAGAGCATTGCACAGGACTGGCAGCACTGAGCAGAGTATTACTCATAACTTTATGTGGGGGGGCTGCTATCCGTGAACTCTGCAGAGTCTTGCACTGAAAACTTTCCATATGGGCTGCTATGAGTGACCAGAGAACTCTGCAGAGCATCGCACAGGGCTGATCCTGGGGGGTGCTGGAATAAAGGAACTCAGAAATAACTTTCTTTAAGGAATGGTCTGACTAATGAGAGGAATCTGCAGAGTATTACACAGGACTGATCCTGGGGGGCTGGTATCAGGGAGCTCTGCAGAGCATTGCACTGAAAATTCCCATATGTACTGCTATGACTGATAAGAGAACACTGCAGAGCATCGCACAGGGCTGATCCTGGGGGGCTGGTATCAGGGAGCTCTGCAGAGCATTGCACTGAAAATTCCCATATGTACTGCTATGACTGATAAGAGAACTCTGCAGAGCATCGCACAGGGCTGATCCTTGGGGGCTGGTATCAGGGAGCTCTGCAGAGCATTGCACTGAAAATTCCCATATGTACTGCTATGACTGATAAGAGAACACTGCAGAGCATCGCACAGGGCTGATCCTGGGGGGGGTTGGGATCAAAGAACTTGAAGATAACTTTCTTTAAGAGATGTATGATAGATGAGAGAAATCTGCAGAGTATTACACAGGGCTGTTTTTAGGGGGCTGGTATTAGGAAACTTTGCAAAGTATTGCACCAGGGGCGTAACTACAGGGGTTGCAGGGGTTGCAATCGCTACCGGGCCCCATGCTCCAGGGGGCCCGGTAGCAAACCAGTGGGTGAACTTCTAGGATCTCAAAGGTCACACTTGCGACCGGGCCCTGGCATTTCACCACTGTGGGGAGGCCCCAAGATTGCAGGAAGGGGGCCCACTGCAGAACTTGTGAAAGGATCCTGATGCGGGACCATAATAAAAGGCCATGCAATGAGATTAAAAAGCCCCAGGATTAGTGGGAAGAGCCCCGGGCTTGAAGGGAAGGGCCCCGGCCAGGGGGTCTGGGGGGCCCTTCATGGTTTCTTGCATCGGGGCCCTGAAGGTTCTAGTTACGCCTCTGTATTGCACAGATAACTTTATTTATTGGGTGTTATCAGTGATTAGTGAAATCTGCAGAGTATTGCACAGACAACTTTCCATATGGGCTGCTATGAGTGATCAGAGAACTCTGCAGAGCATCGCACAGGACTGTTCTTAGTGGGCTGGTATCAAGGAACTCTGCAAAGTATTGCACAGATAACTTTATGTATTGGCTGTTATCAGTGATCAGAGAACTGCCATAAGTCATCAGGGGACTCTGCAGAGTATTGCACAAGACAGGGTATTTTGGGTGGGGTAGGCTGATATCACTGATTAGTGAAATCTGCAGAGTATTGCACAGACAACTTCCCATATGGGCTGCTATCAGTGATTAAAGAACATTGCAGAGCATTACACAGGACTGGCTATGGAGGGTTGATCAGAGAAAGCTGCTGGTATTGGCTGATATGACAGATAAGAGAACTCTGCAGAGCATTGCACAGGGCTGATCCTAGGGAACTGGCATCAGGGAACTCTGCAGAATGTTACTTTCTTAGGGGCTGGCATGACAGCTCAGATAATACTAGAGTATTAAAAACTGATTGGCAAATCCTGCAGAGTATTGCATATTGATCAGGGAACCCTGGAGAGTATTACATAGGACTGGGTTTGGGGTGTTGGTACCACTGATTGGAGAATCTGCAGAGTATTGCACAGGGCTAATTGGAGGGATGAGAGGGCTGGTATCAGGAACTCTGCAGAGTATTAATAGATAGCTTTCTGTAGAGGGGGCAGACATCACTGCTCAGTTAACTCTGCAGACTATTGCACAGATAGCTTTCTTAAGAGGCTGGCATCCCTGATCAATGATCTCTGCAGAGTATTGCACAGGATTCGCTATTGGGGCTGGCATCAGTGATCAGAGAACTCTGCAGAGTATTGCACAGGATTAGCTATTGGGGCTGGCATCAGTGATCAGAGAACTCTGCAGAGTATTGCACAGGATTAGCTATTGGGGCTGGCATCAGTGATCAGAGAACTCTACAGAGTATTGCACAGAACTGGCTATGTGGGGCTGTAATCAGTGATCCGAGAACTCTGCAGAGTTTTGCACAGATAACCTTCTAAAGGGACTAATATCACTGTTTGGAGAACTCTGCAGAGTATTGCACACAAATAGATCTTGGAGAATAATATCACTACTGGAATCTGCAGAGTATTGCTCATAAAACCATGCAAACTATTGCAGAGTGTATTCGGCACACAGAATTGTCTGTAATTACTACCAATTAGGAGCCATATCTGCAGAACATCACATGTAGAATTGTAATTACTACAAAGAGACAGACGTTATATTACCAAAAGTATTGGGACGCCTGCCTTTACACGCACATGAACTTTAATGGCATCCCAGTCTTAATCCATAGGGTCAGGACTCTGTGCAGGCCAGTCATGTTCCTTCACCCCAAACTCGCTCATTCATGTCTTTATGGACCTTGCTTTGTGCACTGGTCTAAATCATTTGGTGGAGGGGGGATTATGGTGTGGGGTTGTTCTTAGGGGTTGGGCTTGGCCCCTTAGTTCCAGTGAAGGGAACACTTAAAGCGGAGTTCCACCCAAAAGTGGAACTTCCGCTTTAGGTATTCTAACCCTCTGACATGCCACATTTGGCATGTCATTTTTTTGGGGGGGGAGCGGGTACCTAGTTTTGACAGGTACCCGCTCCCACTTCCGCTCGGAGCGCCGCGGCGCCCTGAGCGGAAGTTCTCCTCTCCCCCTCCCTCCCTGCAATCTTCTGGGACATGTCAGAGGTCCCAGAAGATTGCCGGCCAATCAAGACGCGCAGCGCGACTTGCGCATGCGCAGTGGGTACCCGGCTCTGAAGCCGCAAACTGTCACAGCCGGGTGCCCACAGCAGTGATGCCGGCGGCGCCGAGACCAGAGGGAGAGGATCGAGGCTTCGGGCGGCCTCATCGCTTGACCGTTGGACAGGTGAGTGAAAAGACTGGAACTCCGCTTTAAGGCGTCAGCATACCAAGACATTTTGGACAATTTTGTGCTCCCAACTTTGTGGGAAGAGTTTGGGGACGGCCCCTTCCTGTTCCAACATGACTGCGCACCAGTGCACAAAGCAAGGTCCATAAAGACATGGATGAGCGAGTTTGGGGTGGAGGAACTTGACTGGCCTGCACAGAGTCCTGACCTCAACCCGATAGAACACCTTTGGGATGAATTAGTGGAGACTGTTAAACAGGCCTTCTGGTCCAACATCAGTGCCTGACCTGACAAATTCACTTATAGAAGAATGGTCAAACATTCCCATAGACACACTCCTAAGCCTTGTGGACAGCCTTCCCAGAAGAGTTGAAGCTGTTATAGCTGCAAAGGGTGGGCCAACTCAATATTGAACCCTACAGACTAAAGCCTCGTACACACGATCAGATTATCGGACAAATTTTCATCCGTTTTTTGTTGCATGCTAGTCTCATATCAAAAGTGAAGAGGTTACATTCATACGAAAATTCCCATACGTCAGAATACAACTTCAGAAGTGATGTCATGTGTTAAATTGTTTTGTACATATTCTTTCGTTTCCGAGCATGCGTAGTCTTGCTTTTTCGATTCCTTTCAGACGAAAACTGTACACATTTTTCGTTAAAAAAAAAAAAATCGGATGATATGTTCACATACGATAAACATTTTATAGCCTGCACATCCAGCTTTTGTCGTATGAAAATTTGTAATCGGCTGTCGAAAGCACCATGCTATAACGATCCGAAAATTGGCAGATCGTTCGTCTGAACTAAATTTTACTTCCAATTTTCTTATTGTGTGTACGAGCCTTAAAGAGGTTGTAAACCCTCTCTTAGAACTTGTACCTATAAGTAAAGGCCCGTACACAAGTAGCGTTTGCCGGCCGTAAATATTCGGCCACCGTCCGATCGGCCGATTGTCGGCTTGTTAGTATGATGCTTCCGACAACCGACTGCGACTTTTCGGCCGAACAGAATCTGGCGTGCAGACTTTAAAATTTTTGTTGGCCGTCACCAGAACGGCCGATTGTTCGCCAGTCAGCACAGAATTCGGCCGACAAACAGCAGATTAGCAAGACTGGGCATGCTCAGAGAAGAAAAAACACACGGAAAGTTAACCATCACATGACATCACTTCTGCAGTCGGCTGTTGTTGGCCGACAAAATTCGTGTGCAGTCTTTAGCAGTTTTCAACCAACAGGACAGCCCTGGACAAAAGACGGCCGATCGTTCGGCCGACAATCAGTGCGTGTGTACGGGGCTTAAGCCTATAATAAGACTTACCTATAGGTATTGTATATATCTCCTAAACTTGCACCGGAGATATTTACTTTTAATGCAGCCGATGACGTCATCGGCGCACATGCTCTGAAGGAACGGCTACCTGTGCCGTTCCTTCAGAGCCCTGCGCTGTGAACGGTGGCTCCCACGCTCATGAGCGGGAGTGATGTCATCGTGCCTCTGGCCAATCAGATGGCCGGAGGACACGAACCAGTAAGCAGGACGGCCGTCCTGTTGCTGAGCGGGCGGCACTGCAAGGGCTCCATTCTAAGGTAAGTATTTTATAATCGGCTAGTATGCGATGCATACCAGCTCATTATGCCTTTGTCTTACAGGGGTTTTTTTTTTCTTTTTTTTGGGGGGGGGGTTTACTTCCTCTTTAAATGCCGGTTCACATTTCTGCGATGCGGGAACGCTGTGAATATACAGCGTGTTCCTGCATTGCATCTACACCCCTGGCAGTTCACACTGCCATATGCGATACGTTGGGGGTCTCAATTAAAGGTTAACGACACCCCCAGATCAGATCGCATATCGCAGTGCGATCTGAAAGTTCGCACAGAATCGGATTGCACTAGTGTGAACCACCATGCGATCCAATTCTGCTGCGGACCAACAGAAAGGGTCCTGTGCGTGTTTCAGTGCGATTGCGGTGCGAATGTAGCCATACAAACTGTTTGGCTGAATTTGCACCGCACAGAGATCGCATGTAATTTTAGGAGCAGTGCGCTCCGAATTACATGCAATCTCTGTGACCGCACAAATATGAACCGGCACTAAGACCAGGGTGCCATTAAAGTTCACATGCGTGTAAAGGTAGGTGTCCCAATACTTTTGACTATATAGTGTGTGTGCAGAACATCACATCTACAATTGTCTGTAGTTATTACTAGGAAACATATCTGCAGAACATCACATCTAGAATTATTTGTAGGCCTTTGGAATGACTCTGAGCTTTCTGAAGTTGAAAAGTCCTGCAGTTGGGATGAAGAAGATTCTGCAGAATTTTGCACACAAAACTTCCCCTTTGGGATAGAAGTCCTGCAAACTAATTTTTATCACAACATTCTGCAGCATATTGCAGAACTTCCTGTACAAGGTTACGCCTTACAGAACATTCCGCAATATTCCACTCTGATTGGTCATGTGTGATTTTTAATATTTATATAAATCCAAAATTCACAGCACTGAAAATGGCCTAGAAACTCGGTGCCTAAAAATGTATTGCAGCGTGCGCCTACGCGTTGCAGTGCATTGAATTGCGTTAAAGTTTTTATTTGATGACATATTGCAGCATATTACAAAAACGCGCGTTCACATGCGATATGCGTCCAGTAACGTGCAGCGAATGAGCCCCTACTGAACTGAAACTTTCTGTAAGTGTGGTCCTAATTCCTGTCCTCTCCCCGCAGAGATGCCCAGGTCAAGCTCATGGAGAACACCGTCTCCAACGCGGATAAATACTTCGGCCAGTTCTGCTCCGTCATGGCATCCTACACCCGGAAGACGGCAAAGCTGCGGGACAAAGCAGACGAGCTGGTCAAGCAGCTGATGGATTTCGCCAACACAGAGAACCCGGAGCTACGAACGGCCCTGAAGAACATGGCGGAAGAGATGGCTAAGATTCAGGATTACCGCCATGCGCAGGTAACTTATCATTTCTTCAGCTTCTGGTAGTAAAATACTGCCCGCCATGCACAGGTGACCCATTATATCTTCCTCAGCTCCTTGTAGTAAAATATTCCGCACAAACATGATCCATTATTACTTCCTCAGCTCCTAGTAATAGAATATTTATTTATTTCAGGTACTTATATAGCGCTGTCAATTTACGCAGCGCTTTACATATACATTGCACATTCACATCAGTCCCTGCCCTCAAGGAGCTTACAATCTAAGGTCCCTAACTCACATACATACACAGTAGGGCCAATTTTATACAGGATCCAATTAACCTGCCAGCATGTCTTTGGAGTGTGGGAGGAAACCGGAGTACCCGGAGGAAACCCACGCAGGCACAGGGAGAACATGCAAACTCCAGGCAGGGTCGTGGTTGGCATTTGAACCAGCGACCCTTTTGCTGCTAGGTGAAAGTGCTAACCACTACACCACTGTGCCACCCACCACATACAGGTGATCTGTTATTACTTCCTCAGCCCCTAGTAGTAGAATATTCTCAACCATACACAGGTGATCAATTATCACTTCCTCGGCTCCTAGTGGTAGAATATTCCCCACTATACACAGGTGATCTGTTATCCCTTCCTCAGCTCCTAGTGGTAGAATATTCCCCACTACATACAGGTGATCTGTTATCACTTCCTCAGCTCCTAGTAGTAGAATATTCCCCACCACATACAGGTAATCCGTTATCACTTCCTCAGCTCCTAGTAGTAGAATATTCCCCACCACACACAGGTGATCCGTTATCACTTCCTCAGCTCCTAGTAGTAGAATATTCCCCACCACACACAGGTGATCTGTTATCACTTCCTCAGCTCCTAGTAGTATAATATTCCCCACCACACACAGGTGATCTGTTATCACTTCCTCAGCTCCTAGTAGTATAATATTCCCCACTACATACAGGTGATCTGTTATCACTTCCTCAGCTCCTAGTAGTATAATATTCCCCACCACACACAGGTGATCTGTTATCACTTCCTCAACTCCTAGTAGTAGAATATTCCGCACAAACATGATCCATTATTACTTCTTCAGCTCCTAGTAGTAGAATATTGCCCACCACACACACGTGACCTGATATCACTTTTTTAGTTCCTAGTAGTAGAATATTCCCCACTATACACGGGTGATCTGTTATCACTTCCTCAGCCCCTAGTAGTAGAATATTCCCCACCACATACAGGTGATCTGTTATCACTTCCTCAGCTCCTAGTAGTAGAACATTCCCCACCACACAAATGTGATCTGTTATCACTTCCTCAGCTCCTAGTAGTTAAATATTCCACACAAAGATGATCCATTATTACTTCCTCAGCTCCTAGTAGTAGAATATTCTCCACCACACACAGGTGATCTGTTATCCCTTCCTCAGCTCCTAGGAGTAGAATATTCCCCACTACACACAGGTGATCTGTTATCACTTCCTCAGCTCCTAGTAGTAGAATATTCCCCACTACATACAGGTGATCCGTTATCACTTCCTCAGCTCCTAGTAGTAGAATATTCTCCGCCACACACAGGTGATCTGTTATCCCTTCCTCAGCTCCTAGGAGTAGAATATTCCCCACTACATACAGGTGATCCGTTATCACTTCCTCAGCTCCTAGTAGTAGAATATTCCCCACTACATACAGGTGATCCGTTATCACTTCCTCAGCTCCTAGTAGTAGAATATTCTTTACCACATACAGGTGATCCGTTATCCCTTCCTCAGCTCCTAGTAGTAGAATATTCCCCACTACATACAGGTGATCTGTTATCACTTCCTCAGCTCCTAGTAGTAGAATATTCCCTGCCACACACACATGACCCGTTCTCACTTCCCTAGCACCTGGTAGTATAATATTTTGCAGATGTGAATACACAGCTTTGTCAGGGGACCAGGAGGGTGAACGCTATGTCAGTTCGCAGGCGTTTCATCTTTCTTTTGGTTTCTCTATGCAGTAAGGTCCGATTCTCACCAAAATGCAGTGCAGGTAAGGTGCATTCTGTTCACGTTTTCTGCACCGCAATGCCCTTATGAGAGGATGCAGGTGCCAATGTATTGTTATTGGCACCCTAAATGCACCTTGTACTAGTACCATGTTTGGAATTCTGAAAAAGTATTGCTTGAACTACTTTTTCTGCATTCAAGTGCTGCAAAAAGGTAGTGGAGATGGAGCCTGACTTACCGCTTTACCTCTCCACCTCGCCCAATTAGGGCCAATTCACACAATATGCTGTGACAGACGTTTCAACAGCTTGTAAAACGTCTTTCACCCCAGGAACATACAGGAAACCCTTGTTTCCTACGTATCTCATTCACACTGCAACACAGCCTAGAGCTGCGTTAAAATGCAGACATGCTGCATTTTATTGCAGCACACCTGTTCAAATTGCAAAGCAATGTGCGCTGCTCATCATGTACACTTCAAATAAAGTTAGTACGAAACAAAGAAAAAAAAGGGAGCAGTGTGTTGTTATTAATCATGCATCACACTGCCCCCTAGTGCAGCCGAAATGCAGAGCGGCCAGAGCGGTGAATCTGCCTTGCGATTTCACAGATGGGGCAGTGTGAATTGGCCCTCAGATAATGTTTAGCATTCAGTTAGAAAATGCAAAACATTTTGTGAATGGGGCCCATTCTAAGTGGCCAGCCTCCTGTGTTCACAGTGCAGCAGAAATTTCCAGCTTCCAGGGGCATTGGTTTAGTATATATATTGTTACATTGCTCAAAGCTGGACCATGTAACCGTGTAAAAATATCCATACCTGCAATTCTTTAACCCTCTGATTTGTACACAGATTGCAAGCTGCAGTTCGACCTGTATTGAAGGTGCTGTGTATAGCTGGCTACATGTCTCTAAATTACAGCAGTGTGTGAATAGAGGGTTCACTGGTGCATCACACTGCATTGTGTGCGATGGTTAGTTGGCCTCAAATATAACAGCTTATTAGGGACAGGCTGAAGGTTATGCCCCATACACACGTGCAGATTATCTGCAGACTTTTGTCTGCAGACTTACCTTTTCTATGTAGTGCAAGGGCCTGCTGGATTGCATACAAATTGAAAGTGTTTAGGTTTGACCTCATATTATATGGTTTTGGTAAGTCTGCAGACAAAAGTCTGCAGATAATCTGCACGTGTGTATGGGGCATTAGTTTGCTTCGTAGAAAAGATGAGAATGCCACAACACTAGTAGGTGTCCAGCTGATTTTTATTGTACACATGACAAGTAAAAAGCTAACGTGTTTTAGGGGATCAAGACTTTACCTTCATCATGGCTAGAATTAAAATAATATAACATTTCAGAGATATAAGAAAATATTTTTTTAAAAATACCCTAAGGCCAATTTCACACAAATGGCTGCGGAAAGAGGAACTTATTTACTGCAGCTAAATGCAGACAATGCGTCCCTATGGCCCTGTTCACACACTGCGTTTAGCAACGTTTTCATAACATACGGCTTTGTGCATTTAAGAAAAATAAAGTTGACAGCATCCAGGAGCGATGTACCGCAGCTATCTGTATATAAACGCAGGTAATCGCAGTACAAAGAAAATATAAGTTGCTATATAAAAGGCAAGAATTTACTACCACAGCTAAATGCAGTTGCATGTAAACGCATGTAATCGCACATAAATGCAATGAACAGATGTGAATAATTTTTGTGCCAGTAGTGTTGGAATTTCAAAATAACAAAACATGCTTTTACCAATGACACAACAACCGCCAGTGTGAAAGGGGCCTAAATGTTCTAATAACCAATATCAAATGTACATCAGAGTATACAGCCATGGCCAAAAGTTTTGAGAATGACACAAATATTAATTTGCACAAAGTCTGCTTCCTCAGTGTTTTTAGATCTTTTTGTCAGATGTTACTATGGTATAATGAAGTATAATTATAAGTGTCAAAGGCTTTTACATAAAGTTTATGCAAAGAGTCAATATTTGCAGTGTTGACCCTCTTTTTCAAGACCTCTACAATTCCCCCTGGCATGCTGTCCATCAACTTCTGGACCACATCCTGACTGATGGCACCCATTCTTGCATAATCAATGCGTGGAGTTTGTCAAAATTTGTGGGGTTTTTTGTTCACCCGCCTCTTGTCGATTGACCACAATTTCTCAATGGGATTAGGATCTGGGGAGTTTCCTGGCCATGGACCCAAAACTTCAATGTTTTGTTCTCCAAGCCACTTAGTTATCACTTTTGCCTTATGGCAAGGTGCTCCATCATGATGGAAAATGCATTGTTCCTCACCAAACTGTTCTTGGATGGTAGGGAGAAGTTGCTCTCAGATGATGTTTTTGTACCATTTTTATTTCTTAGGCATATTATGAGCAGTAAATAAATAATTTGTGAATAAATAAATAAAATTGTAGTTAAAGTAGAGTTCCACCCTAATTTTATACTTACCTCCATCTTCTCGCTCCGGGTCACCTGAAAAACAAATGGATAATCGCAATTTTTTTTTTTTTTTACTTACCTTGTAGAGAAAATATACTTACCTTACTTCCTTCTTCCTCCTTCCTCGGCGGCAGCGGCGATTCGTCACTTCCTGGCTTTTGCAATGATTCCTGGGAGCTGAACGTCATCGCTGCCAGGAATCATTGCGCCTGCACCGGCCCCGACGTCAGTTCCGGCGCGCGCGTCATTCCCTTCTAAACAGCTTCTGGGCATGCCCAGAAGCTGTGGAGGGATGACGCGTGCGCCCGGAAGTGACGTTGGGGCCGGTGCAGTGCATCGTAGGACCGAAGAAGAAGGAAGAGGAGGCCGAAGAGGATCGCGCTGGCTTCAAGCTGCCCACACCTGAGATGGCAGCGCTGGAGAATACTTTTTCAAGGTAAGTATTTCTCCTAAAAGGTAAGTGCAACCTGGGACAGATCAGAGGCTAGCCATTGTGGAATGTACTAGCCCTGACGGTCCCGGGGGTATTTTTTAAAAAAAAAATGTGCACTGGGTGGAACTCCGCTTTAAATAATTATATATATTATTATATATATAAAATCTATAAAGTGCAGCTGCAATAAACTCCTCCTGCCACAATGGCAGGTAAAGTAAATATAAAAAAGAAGGGGATGTGAGAAAGAACCCCCCCCACGTTTAGTGCGCTTGCAACCTGTGTATGCCAAAATTATATAATGGGGCTCTGGTATATAACCGGAGTCCTAGGGGCTTCAATTTTCAAGTATCGATATTCTTTTTTTAATCAAAATGTCTTTATTACGGTATATGCAACTTTAAGTATTTTATGCAATTTGTGTTAATATGTGTTAGTGGGATTGCATTTTAATTTTTCATATGTTTTTGTGTCTCCCACCAATCTATTAAGTTCCCTATAATAGTCCTCTGTATTTAAAATCACTATTCCCCCTCCCCCCCCCCCCCCTTTATCTGCAGGGCGGATTACTTTCTTTTTTCTTTTTTCTAATTCCTTAATTCCAGTCCAAATATCTTTCTTTCATTTATTTGTTTTTTTCTCCATTTCCTTCAAGTCCTGCTCTACCAGTGTCTTAAAGGTTTCCACAAAGTGACTGGACGATGTCTTAAGATTGATAGTGGAGTTATTCTTTAATCCGCTATGTGTATATATAGTGTTTTCAGTATCAGGATAATTGGTATTGGTTTTCTCTAAAAAATGTTTTTTAATATTAAGTTTGCGTGTGAATTTTTGGACATCTATAAAACAGTCAAATTCTTCAAGAAGTTGATCTGGGGCATATTTTAGCCTTAAATCCAATACCCTCATTTCATTTGTAGTGAAGGAAGCCTTGCTCAAATTAAAAATTCCCAGGCCTATTGTTCTCTTTTTCTTTTGGCACCCACTTCCCCTACATCCCCTATGTCTCTTGCCCCCCCCCCCCTTTCCTCTCGGGTAATAGGGGTAATGGGCAGGTGGTGGGGGTTGGTTGGATTTGGGTACCATGCATTGTGTGAGTATGGGGGATACCAGGGCCTGCCCCTGTTCCCTTCTCCTCCTTTTCCCCTGTAGGGTCTCCTCCATCCTCGGTTCCCCCTTGGATGTGATGGGTAACCCGGAGGTTCCTCGTAGTCCCTGTTTGGAACATTTATCTTGCAATTTTGGACTCTCACCCATATATGGTGTAATCCTTAGGCCCCGTTCACATAGGGGCGATCCGACTTCGGGTGGCGACCTCCGAGGTCGCGGTGCGAGCAGCGCGCCGCGACCTCGGAGCGGCCGCCACGGACTTCATAACATTGAAGTCTATGGCGCTCGCCTCCTGGTCGCCCCAAAGAAGCTCCGGACTCTTTTTCTAAGTCGGAGCGACTTGTGTCGCTCCTATTAGAACGGGTCCGCAGCTTCCCTATGGAAAGCGACCTACGGCGACCTGTGAGGCGACCAGGTTGCCTCACAGGTCGCCTTAGTGTGAACGGGGGCTTACACCCCACATAGACTGTTATATTGTGGACATTATTTATTTATTTTCACAGGTTTTGTGTTTATTATATATATTCTTTTACAGCTGGATGGAATATATGATCTAATAGCAATATTTGCACATATTAGTTGTTTACACATTTTAGGATGTTAACACTATATATACATAAATATAATTTTGGCATACACAGGTTGCAATCGCACTAAACGTGGGGGGGTTCTTTCTCACATCCCCTTCTTTTTTATATTGTGAGCAGTGGCGGCTGGTGCTCCATGGGTCGGGGGGGGGGGGGGGGGGGTTAGTGGCAGATGAACCTGACCCCTGTCTGTTTGTCCTGTTTACCATTATCATTGAAAGTGAACGTAAAAGAAAATCCCAAATATTGGGTTGTCCCCAGAAAAGTAATAGAGAGGAAATCTTCCAATGGGGACACTAGTTCTGATAACAGGGGGGCCCTTAGGCTCGGTTCACATTTATGCGATGCGGGAAGGCTGCAAATTCGCAGCCTGTTCCCGCATCGCACACGCACCCCCGGCAGTTCACACTGCCATATGCGATACGCTGGGGGTGTCAATGTAATCTTAACGACACCCCCAGTTTGATCGCATATCGCAGTGCGATCGTGCAGTTCGCACAGGAGCGGATCGCACAAGTGTGAACCGCTGTGCGATCCGATCCTGATGCGGCTGCAAAAAATGCCTCCTGTGCGTGTTTGCTCCAGGTGCGATGCGAATTTAGCCATACAAACTGTATGGCTAAACTCGCACCGCACAGCTGATCGCATGTAATGTCGGAGCAGTGCGCTCCGATATTACATGCGAACCCGGCACTCGCACAAATGTGAACCGGGGCTTAAAGGATTTCCTTCATTTGCAGGGATTTCCTCTCACCTGCTGTTTGGCTATGGGACAGGAACTAAAGGGAAATCTCTGCAATGAGACAAAGTTGGTGAAAAAAATCTGACAGGGGTTATAACCCTCCCTTACTCTATCCAAAATGAAAAAAAAAGTTTTGCCTATAGTTCTACTTTAAGAACCTGCAGGGAAAGCAGCCTATTTAATGCCTGGTTCACACCTATGCATTTTTAGTGTTTTTGTAAAAACGCACTAAAGTTAATTTAGCATGGTTCCCAATAGGTCACGTTCACACCTATGCTTTTTTCAGCCGCTGCATTTTTGGAAAGGGTCGGGGACTTTTTTAAATTCAAAAGGTGCATTTTTGGTTCAATAGACTTCAATAGAGAAGCTTCAGAGAAGCATGTAGCGTGTTGTGGCTATGATTTTGACACGTTTTGCATTTTGTAATCTGCCCAACAACAAATTGGCCAAAAAAAATGCAAAACGCGTTAAAAAGGCATATAAAAAGTGTGCAAAAATGCAAAACGCAACCACAAAAAGTACTGCAGAAACAGAGCAAAAGAAAACTGCATAGGTGTGCACCAGGAGATGACTTCTACAGCTTTAATATCACTTTAATGATAAAAGATAAAGCTGTGGCTGCATATTGTGCCAGAAATAACTCATGAAGATTTGGAGACTTGTAAAGTTATTAGCCTGTCTACCGTAACCCACCAAACTAAAGACTTATCTTGGGGCCGCAATAAAGCCATTGGCTAATTAAGACGCTATGGCTGATTACTAGTAGCTCTAGAAGGAGTCATTGGCTATTTGTGACCCAACCAGAGAATAACAATAAGGGGTCCTTGGCCTAAGCCTGGCCATAGACGGAACAAATTTGTTTCTTGCAACCGTGGGTTGCACACAGTGTTGACAGGGGAATCCTTCCCGCTGAGCCATTCTGTTATCCCAGCAGTGGGGGGCGGGTGAAGCCACTATCAATAATTCCTAAAAAAAATCCGTCAGGCTGGTTGTACCTAAGTTGAATAATGGATTAACTTGGGTACATTCAGCCTGCACATACATGGTTTGAATTTTGGCTGGTTCCTGCTGAACTGGCCAAGATTCAAACTGTCTATGGCCGGTTGAAGGCTGTGCTAGGAATGATTGTGTGCCACATTGCACTCCATGACGCAGAGGGCAGACTTTCTGTTGCTGTTTAACCACTTAAGCCCCTGAAGATTTTACCCCCTTCCTGACCAGGGCCTATTTTGCGATTCGGCACTGCTTGACTTTAACGGACAATTGCACGGTCGTGCGACGCTGTACCCAAACTAATTTGATGTCCTTTTTTTCCCACGAACGGAGATTTGATCACCTGTGCGATTTGTTGATCATGCGCTATAAACAAAAAAATAGCGACAATTTTGCAAAAATAACAATGTTTTTCACATTTTTTTATATGAAATTCCCCCCAAAAAAATGTAAAAATCAAAATTTTTTAACATTTTCGGCCAATTTGTTTTCTGCTACATATGTTTGGTAAAAAAAATCGCAAAAAGCGTATTTTAATTGGTTTGCGCAAAAGTTATCGCCTTTACTAACAAAGGGAAAGATTTTTGTCATTTTTGTTGTTTTTTTTTTAAACGCGTAATGGCGGCGATCTGTGATTTTTTTTGCGGTACTGCGACATTGCGGCGGACAGATCGGACCCTTGACTGACATTTTTGACACTTTTAGGGTTACCAGTGACATTTCTACAGTAATCAGTGCTATACATATGCACTGTTACTGTAAAATTACACTGGCAGTGAAGGGGTTAACTTTTTTTGAGAGGGAGGGGTTATGTGTGTCCCTAGGGGCGTGATTCTAACTGTGATTGGCTGTGGCTTGAGCTGTATGAACAGTGATCAACGGTCCTACATAGTAGAACCGTATGATCACCATTCCTACACAGGGGAGAATGACAGGCGGCTTGTTTACATTAGCCGCCTGCCTTTCTCCCTCTGCACCGACGATCGCCGAGTGAACGGCGAACATCTGGTCCGCCGGTCACACGCGCGGGGGCGTCCGTGACCACTCAGGAGTGGGAGCGCGCCTCCGGGGGCGCGCGCTCGCTCCCTAGACCCTCACACACAGGCTAGCGACGTAGTACTACGTCACTCTGCCTGTGAGGGGCTGACCGCCGCAGTAAATAGTCGTGCGGCGGTCGGCAAGTGGTTAAGGGCATAATATTTTGGGCACAAAGGCTTGTTCTATATGATGATGTCTATTTGTACATACAGGTGGGAAAATAATTATTTTACCCTGTGCAGATTTTGTAAGTTTGCCCACTTACAGAGAAATGAAGGGTCTATCGTTTTTATCATAGATGTATTTTAAATGATAAAGATAGAATATCAACCAAAAATCCAGAAAAAAAACACAATACACACGTTATAAATTGAGTTGCAGTTCAGTGAGTAAAATAATCAAGCAAATCATGACTTAGTACTTGGTGGAGAAACCCTTGTTGGCAAGCACAGAGGTAAGAGGTTTCCTGTAGTTGGTGACCAGGTTTGCCCACATCTCAGGAGGGATTTTTGTTCACTCTTCTGTACAAATCTTCTCTAAATCCTTAAGGTTTTTTGGCTGTCGCTTGGCAACTCGAAGTTTCACCTCCCTCCCTAAATTTCCCATAAGATTAAGGTCTGGAGACTGGCTAGGCCACTCCATGACATTAATGTGCTTCTTCCTTAGCCACTCCTTTGTTGCCTTGGCGTTATTGTTTGGGCCATTGTCATGCTGGAAGACCCATCCACCGCCCATCTTCAGTGTTCTGGCTGAGGGAAGAAGGTTCTCATCCAAGATTTTACAATACCCCATCCATTGGCCTCTCAATGCAGCAAAGTGGGCCTGTACATTTAGCAGCCCCCAAGAATATTGTTTCCACCTCCATGCTTGACTGTAGAGATGGTGTTCTTAGGGTCATAGTCAGCATTCTACGTCCTCCAAGCACAGCGAGTCAAGTTAATGCCAAAGAGCTCAATTTTGGTCTCATCTGACCACAGCGCTTTCTCCCAATCCTTCTCTGAATCATTTTGTGACAGACTCAGCCAGGACAGGGGCTTTTAGAGGGGACTGCAGGGTGGCCTCTTGCCTACAGACTATGGGCCCTGGCTTTTAGGGAACACTACTGTTTGGGAGGTGTGTGCCTGGGGGATGCTTGGAGTAGTATTGTTTCTGATACAAGTCCATGTCTTCCCAAAACACACAGTATCTGGGAACTGGGGGACCCAGATACATATTTAGGGCTTCTATGCCCAAAACTAGCAATGACAGCTTTATTCTGTGAGACTCAGAACAGATGTTCATATGATAAGCTCAAAGCAACCTGATGCCGGGGGTCTCCTGCTATTGTCTGTTTATTAAAGTGTTATGTGTTGATCTGTTAAGTATGTCTCTCCCATTATTAATTGTGTTCATTGAGTCACCTATTGTTTCTGTCTGTCTGCTCATCTAAGTGTTTATACTTGTAATAATGTGTATTGTATAATACTTTGTACTAGGGATCAACCGATATTGGTTTTTCGTTGCTGATACCAATACCGATATTTTGGCCATCGCGTATCGGCCGATATTTTGTACATCCTATGTCAGGGTCTGAAATTAGTCTCCTCCTCCTCCGACCATTAGGTGGTGATGCTCATGTAAGGGTAAAATGATGTCACATAGCATAATTCCGTTTACAAATGTTATGGAATATGCCACTCACATATGTACAAATTAAAGATATAAGCAATTCCACATTAGCAGATCTGCTGGCAGATCGGTATCTCTCACCCACTTGCCGTAAGTGACACCCGGGTGATACCGCTCCGTCCGGCATACGATCTCGGAGGTCACTTGCGTGGTCACGCCCGGCGAGATCGTTATCGTATGCCAGACCGAGCGGTAAAACCCGGGTGTCACTTATGGCAAGTGGGTGAGAGACGGATCGGTATCGGGTGGGTGGGAGATGGAGCAGATGAGAGACAGAGGAGTATTGAGTGGATGCCGAACGGAGCGGTATCACCCGGGTATCACTTACGGCAAGTGGGTGAGAGATACCGATCTGCCAGCAGATCTGCTATTGTGGGATTGCTTATATCTTTAATTTGTACATAAGTAAGTGACATATTCAATAACAATTGTAAATGGAATTATGCTATGCGACTTAATTTTACCCTTACATGAGCAATATTTCTAAAATCTGCAATATCAGCCAGTTCCGGGGCCGATACAGATATATCGGCAAAAGTCAATATCGACCCTCGATATATCGGACTTGCCGGTAATTGGTCGATCCCTACTTTGTATTCAGAGTTGTAGGTGCTGAACAGTCTGGTCACCTAGGCTGGTTTAAGTGGCTAGTTGTTAATTAGTTCATGTTAATAAATCACTGTCAGCTATTAGTTGCTAGAGATGGAGTAGCATACTGTATATATTTACTGTTGTTTAGCTATGTTAATTATATCCCTGTTTACAGTTTGTATTGTTAGGGTAATATGATCAACCCTCACATTATTGTGTGGTATATAAATGTGAGTGTTCAATAAACAGTTCCAGTTTGCATGTACAAGCTATTGTCGGCTAGTCTTGTATGCTCAGCTATATTATCTGGTTCCTATGTCGAGACTGGAGAGAGCTGTATACTGATGGAAGCACCCAAGCTGGATGCTGGACGGTTCCGTCACACATTTAGATGTTCATTGGCAAACTTCAGACAGGCCTGTACATGTGCCTTCTTAAGAAGGGAGACTCGCCGTGTTCATTTCAGCCAAAAAATATTGTTTTAGCTCTTGTTATTTTATTTCAGACCAAAGTAAAAGTTCCACCAAAGCAAATGGTTGTCTTTACAGGGATTTCCACCATGACTTCTGAACACAAAAGAAAAATGACCTGAAGCCTCTTGGATTCTTTTTGCAGCCCCGCTGCTCAGGCCTCAAACGTAAATGTTTGGCTGGGCCCCCAAACCATTACACAGCACTGTTGTGTTCACGTGCAACCACCGCACCTTTCTTCTACTCTCACAGGTCTCTCTTTCTTTCACAGTTCCTTGCAGCACTGGTCCATGCCCGGCCTCCTGTCTTCGGGTTGGAGCCCTGAACTGCAGACAGCCCCTTGATTATAAGAACTGTATACAGCCTGCTGATCTCTTGTAAGACCTGGACACAGAGTTGGAGGCTTCTTCCCTCCCAAGACTCTTTGAAGTCTCTGAACTCCAGGCCCCAATCCAGGAATTACAAAACCTGTAGATAAATGAATACCAAATTTTCTCTCTTCATAAAAGCAGTTCTGGAGCCCCTCAACCTGCCTCCTTGAGAACCCTTGGTGCCCTTTTCCTATTTTTACACATGGCAGGGCACAGCATTGTCACAATCAGGGCATTTTTTCAGCAGGAACGCGGGGGATCGCAGTTCCGGCACCTTCGGCGGAGAATGTATGTACTGGTAAAGGGGGTTGGGGTGTGTTAGAGGGTCTTTTGATGCTGACTGTTGGGGATCTATTGTAGCTAAGGAATGTAGTGTTGCTGGGAGGTCTATTGCTGCTGGTGGGGGATATTTTTCTCTGAGGTTCTTATGCTGTTGGGGGGTGATCCATTGTTGATGAAGGAGGGTCTATTGATGCTGGCTGCTGGGGGATCTATTGCTGCCAGCAGGGGTCTTTTGTTGCTGGGGCAGATCTATTGTTGCTAAAGGGAATCTGCTGGGGGTGTATTTTGTTCTTGGGGGAGGGTCTTTTGTTTCTGGGGATCCATTGTTGCTAGGAAGGATCTATTGTTGCTTGGGGGAATCTGTTGTTGCTGGGGTTGCTGGGGGGGGGTCTATTATCAATAAGCAATTTCATAGAAATGACTTAACACCACAAAATGATACTTGGCTCTGCGTTTCTAAAATGAGCGGCACTAGGAGGTGGATAGGAGGCAGAGACAAGGGACGGTGCTTAGAGGTAAATCAGGGTAGAGAGAGTACCTGCACCTATACTTTGAGAAAAAAAGCCCTGGTCACAATACTATATACATTGCAGTGTATATGGGGGCCAAGCAATGACATGTCCTGTTTCATACAGTGTGTGCTGGACCTATCATTTTAGGTTGTATGAGGCCCCATGATTTCTAATGGTGGCCCTGAATATGACAGTCAATCTGGCTAAAACCGACCATTCCATTTTGGATTTTTGGATGTCTGCGGTTCTTCTCTGCTCCCTCCACTCACCACAAATCTTCCATTCGTCACTACTGTGTGGAATTAGCAGGAAAAATCTCTGCGTCGTGGTGTTATTGTATTATCCCTTATTTCTGCAGAGAGGCTGCAGGTCGATGGCGGCCATTTGTTTTCATTATAGACTGGGAAAGCTATTGCAGCACATTAACGCGTGATGCATGGGGGCCGCGTGTGAGTTTGTCATCGCGGAATAGGCTTCACATCTGAGTCGTGGCGCATTACGCAGGATAAGTCACGCTGACCTTTTCCCGCGTGTCATGCAGAAGAGGCTCTGCTAATAGATTCCCCTGTCCTTTACAAAATAAAATCACTGACTTATATAATGAGTATTACGGATTTTACTAACTACCATTCTAAACTTCCTCCGATGTCTGTCTATCCTCCAGCAGAGGTGCGTATTTCCATTGCCATGGGATACAACACAAATCCTGAACACAGACTGAAGCTGCAAATTAAAGGAATTTTATTAAAGGGTAAGTTCACCTTTTACAGGAACAATGAACTAACTCCAAATATCCTGGCCACCTTTCTGGACCCCGCTGCTCCTATCGGTTTTGATGCCCCACGCTACACCATACACGGCAATATACAGCCCCTGGACTCATAATGCTTACAATGGCAAGGGCTCGCTTGTCAGCGCGACCACACTGACCAATGAGAAGCACTTCTTTCTTTTGGGGCACCTTATTGAAAGAAGTGCTTCTCCTTGGTCACCACGATCATGTGGTCAATGAGTTCTTGCCATTGCAAGCTTTATGATGGATATATGTTCCCGTATATTGCAGTGTATGGTCCACTACACTGCAAGCAAGCTGAATTATGGCCGCTATGTGCAACAGTGTCCAGAGGGGTGGCCAGGGTGTTTAGAGTTAGTTCACCTGTTAATTTTTCCTGTAAAAGGTGAACTTACCCTTTAACTCTTTCGCTTTAAAGGGGTTGTAAACGCAGAATGTTTTTTTTATCTTAATGCATTCTATGCATTAAGATAAAAAAATAGCCTTCTGTGTACAGCAGCCCCCCTAATACCTGAGTCCATCTTTATCCAGTGATGTTGCAGGAGTGTCTCTTTATAAAATTTCGTAAAGGTATGTACCGACGACCAGGTGGCCGCCTTGCACACCTGGACCACTGACGCCTGATGGCGGTAGGCCCAGGAAGTACTGAACGCTCGAGTGGAGTGCGCCTTAACAGGGAACGGAGGATTCCGACCCTTAATTTGGAGATATCTAAAAAAATCTTTCTAAGAAAAAATTCCTGCCAGGACCGAAGATCCTAGCAAGGCATCTAGGTCCTTACTCCTAACTAGACAGAAAAAAACTGATTTGCTGTAGCAGAGAGAGAGAGGATATACCCTCTGGGACTGCCCCTAAGGTGTGGCCAGAATGTTTTCTTTCCTGTCTAGTCCTACTCCTGTAGAGGGCAGTATAACCCGAGTTGTTATTAATCAACGAGGACTACGTCTGTCAATGAGCTTAAGAGAAAAGGATTTTAAGATAAGATTTTACAAAAATCCATTTTTTTTTTCATTTTCGAGTAAAGGAGGGTCATATCCCATGTCAGTTTATTTTTTTGTCCCATTGGGGAGATTTTCCTTCACTTCCTGTCCCATAGCCAAACAGGAAGTGAGATAAAATCCCTGCAGATTAAGGGAATCCTGATATCTTCCCCCAGTCTTCCTTCTGGGTTTGCGTCCTCCAGCTACACGAGTGGCTGGGGGGGGGGGGGGGGCGCGATGACGAACCTTCAGAGCACGTGCTCAGGTAAGGTCACTGGCTGCTTGCACTCTGAATATCTCCTAAACTGTGCTAGCTTAGGAGATATTCACAGTACCTACAGATAAGCCTTACTATAGGCTTGCCCGTAGGTACAACTGGTAAAACAGAGTTTACTACCATGTTGAGCTTTAATATTTACTCCAGGCAAACAGATGAAATACATATATGAGAGCTGTTTCATCTGCCAAAGTATTGTAAAACGGACAAGTAGCTAATGATGAGCTCATTGCTCTGTCACTCTGCTCTCTCCTCCTATCAGCATGTTCCGTGTTTCCACATGAGTACTGCCAAAGAGCTGATTGGCTCCTTCTGCTGCTTCTTTCTTCCCCAGTTTGAGCTCTGCTCTACATGACTGCAATATTCTGAATCCAGATCAAATTCAGGTACTTACGCAGCTTGTATTGTTTGTATTAAAAATACATTTAACAATGTATTATTGATTACAGAGCTGCATTAATATGTGTCCTTTATATCTGCCTTTAACTGTTTTAAGGAGTTCTGCCATAGAGAGTACAGAGCTCCATGTGAGTATCCTGCTTTACAGGAACAGCGACCGCCTGAGATGAAAGCTACAATTTGCTGCCCGATTACGACTGACGTCTCCATATTTTTTCATTATTTACCACGGCAACATTTTTTCCCGGCTGCTAAGAGAACGTCGGCGATAAAAGGCGACGGTTGGTTCACGAGGCTTCAAAGCCAATTCCAGTATCAGAGAGAAGGTCGTACAAGCGGCGTCCTCCTTGGAAGTCAATTACTGGAGGCTCTCTGCCTCCTCCGTCTATCGCTTCTTATCTTAATATTCAGATCTGCTCAGTCCTCAAAGCAATTATCTGCCTGGAACGATTTTCATCTCCCGCCCATGGAAACCTGACCTTTGCCGGGTAATTTGGAGAACCGAGTAGCGCTAATGAGCCAGGCGGCGCTGCCAGTTAAATGATCTTTGGAAAAGGGAGAGATGAAGGTGAGGAATGACTAGGAACCTTCTTAATTAGGCCCTTTTTTTTTTCTTGGAAACGAGACCGCTGGGGAGATAATTATTTACTCGTTAATCAACGGCCCTCATGAGCTGAAGAGTGTTTCTAAAGCCTGGACGGCAATTACCTCCGCTTTGAAATCCCGGGCAAGCTAGCGAATGCGCTACGTGACTTGATGTCTGGTAAACAAGGGGTGTTGGGTACAGACGTGAATGCAAGGCAAGAATATGGGGCATTGCAACCACTCCTGCCACTCACCTACCCCCACCCTAAACCCCCTGGGTGTCTTTTATTTAATGCTTCCTTTATCCCCTGTGGAGTTGGGTTGAGTTGAACCTGTGTGAGAATGTTAGGGAATGGCCCTCCTGTCCGCAGCTCACCTCTATACCCTCCCCACCCATCTGCAACTCACCTCTACACCCTTTCCTCCCTGTCCGCAACTCACCTCTACACCCTCCTCCCTACCCCCTGTCCGCAACTCACCTCTGCACCAATCCCCCCCCCCCCGTACACAACTCACCTCTACACCAACCCCCCTGTACACAACTCACCTCTACACCCTCCCTCCCTTTCCACAACTCACCTCTACATCAACCCCCCATTCACAACTCACCTCTACACCCTTCCCTCCCTGTCCGCAGCTCACCTCTACACCCTCCTCCCTACCCCCCGTACACAACTCACCTCTACACCAACCCCCCTGTACACAACTCACCTCTAAACCCTTCCCTCCCTGTCCGCAACTCACCTCTACACCCTCCTCCCTACCCCCTGTCCACAACTCACCTCTACACCAACCCCCCTGTACACAACTCACCTCTACACCCTCCCTCCCTGTCCGCAACTCACCTCTACACCCTCCTCCCTACCCCCTGTCCGCAACTCTCTACACCACCTCTACACTACCCCCCCCCCTGTACACAACCCCCCTGTACACAACTCATCTCTACACCCTTCCCTCCCTGTCCGCAAATCACCACTACACCCTCCTCCCTACCCCCTGTCCACAACTCACCTCTACACCAACCCCCCTGTACACAACTCACCTCTACACCCTCCCTCCATTTCCGCAACTCACCTCTACATCAACCCCCCATTCACAACTCACCTCTACACCCTACCCCCTGTCCACAACTCACCTCTACACCAACTCCCCCGTACACAACTCCCCTCTACACCCTCCTACCCTTCCACAGCTCACCTCTGCATTCCCTTCAGACCTTTAGAACAGACCCAATGCATGCACTTCACCTCGGATCAACCCCAGTGCATGCACTTCAGGCCCTTAGATCAGTCCCAAATGCATGAACGTTAGACCTCAGATCATTCCCAATGCATGAACTCCCGACCAGCCCCAATGCATAAAATACAGTGCTCACTACCAAAGAGGCCGGTAAAGATAGGCAGGTTCTCCTTAATACTACAGAGGCTGCAGGTCAGCCAAGCACAGTCACATACACACATGGACAGGGTTTATTGCTGAAGAACTTTACTAGGAGAAGACTTTAGGGTCATGGGACTCTCTAAAATGATCAGTAATCACAGTAGATGGACAAACTTCTCTCTAATCCTCCCAAGGCAGTTTTTCTGGGGGCAGCATGAAAGGTTGGGATGTCAACTTCCCTGCAATAACAGTCTATAAAGCAACCTCTGGCAACTAGTTCCCCCCTGGCAGTTGCCCGACTATCATTCACAGTAAAGCCTTTGCTTACAGTGTCCCAGGAGCAGTCTGCAACTCTGAAGGAAATGAGGATCCCTATTTCTGTCCAGGACTCAGGGACAGTGCCCTTCTGCAAGGGTACTTCTTTGGCAATTCTTTTCAGGCCCTCAGTACCATCAGCAGTCTCTTGACTCTCTGGCTATCTCCAAGGGGCAACAGACCCCCAGGAGACTTTAAACCCTCCCTGGTGAGGAAAGAACCATCTGCTTAGGCTTCCTGCACATTTTTTACCTCCTCATCCACCTTCTGGATGCCCCCCTCCAGGGATTGACCAGGACATGATAAATATTCAGCTGATCATTTGAATCTCCCATTCTATGCTCTGGAAGCTTCCTCCTAAGGCAGGGGGAAGCAATCAAACTCTCAGCTCAGTAAATCCTGATCAGACTCAACCAATCAACAACCGACCGCATCTGGAGTATTCTGGCCAGTTCTGGTCGCCAGTCCTCAGGAGGGATGTGTTGGAGCTGGAGAGAGTCCAGAGAAGGGCAACTAAACTGATTAGGGGATTGGAGGACCTTAATTATGAAGAGCGTCTGCAATCGCTTGATTTATTCTCCCTGGAGAAGACGCCTGAGGGGGGACATGATAGCAATTTATAAATATCTCAATGGGGATCTCAGCTTAGAAAAAAAGCTATTCAGTCGAAGGGATTGCATGAGGACTCGAGGGCATACAATGCGATTAGAGGAGAAGCGTTTTAACCGCAGGCAACGTGGGGGGTTCTTTATTGTTAGGGCTACAAGATTGTGGAATTCTCTACCACAAGAGGTGGTTTCTGCGGGAAGTATGGTGGCTTTCAAAAGACTCTTAGACGTACATCTCAAGGATCAGAACATTCAGGGCTATGTGAGATGATTACAGCCACATACACCTACACAGGTTGAACTGGATGGACTATTGTCTTTATTCAACCTCACCTACTATGTAACTATGTAACTATATGTAACCAGACCACTCACTACAATGGAGAAACTCGATTTACCAAGCAGCCTAACTAGGAGGGTGCTACACCCAGATCATCCCAATGCATGCACTTCAGACCTCAGATCACCTCAGTGCATAGCTCCCAACTGTCCCTGATTGCGAGGGACTGTCCCAGATTCGTAACAAAGTCCCTCTGTCCCTCTCTCCTCCTCATTTGTCCCTCATTTTGGTCTGATCTATATAGTTGTATACAAAATGCGCTATTTAACTTTTAAAAAGTGTTTCCCAGTGATAAACCTTTCACCCAATTTCTAAACTGCTGCATTTGTAAATTTCAAAAGACAGTATAGTAGTATAAAGTAGTAATATAAGGGAATAGTAGTGGCAAAAAAAGCTATTTAACTAATTTTTATTTTTGTTTTATAATTCTTCTTTAACCACTTAAGCCCCGGAGGATTTGGCTGCTAAAGGACCAGACCCCTTTTTTCAACTTGGCACTTCGTGACTTTAACTGATAATTGCTCGGTCATGCAATGCTGTACCTAAACGAAATTTACGTCCTTTTTTTCCCACAAACAGAGCTTTCTTTTGGTGGCATTTGATCACCTCTGCGCTTTTTATTTTTTGCGATATTAATAAAAAAAGAGCGAAAATTTTGCAAAAAAATGACATTTTCACCTTTGTCTTTTAAAAAATATCCAATATACTCAATTTATGTCATTTTTTTTGGCCAAAATATATTTAGCTACATGTCTTTGACAAAAAAAAAAAATCAATGAGCGTATTTTTATTGGTTTGCGCAAAAGTTATAGCGTCTACAAACTATGGTGTAAATACTGAAATTTACGAAGCTTTAATTTCTGACTGCCTATCTCATTTCATGAAGTGCTAAAATGGCGGGGCAGTACAAAACCCCCCCAAACTACCACTTTTTGGAAAGTAGACATCCTAAGGAATGTTCTGAGAGGCATGTTGAGCTCATTGAATATTTTATTTTTTTGTCACAGGTGTTTGAAAAATGACTAAAAAAATTTTTTTTTTTTTTTTTTTTACACAAAGTTGTCATTGAAATGATATATTGCTCACACATGCCATGGGTATATGTGTAATTACACCCCAAAATATATTCTGCTGCTTCTCCTGAGTACAGGGATACCACATATGTGAGACTTTTTGGGAGCGTAGCTGTGTACGGGAGCCGGAAAACAAATCACCACCATCAGAATTTCAAAGGGCATACATTTTTCATTGCATTTTCTCACTACCTATAACGGTTTAGGAGGCCCTGAAATGTCAAGATACCACAAAACCCCCCCAAATGACCCCATTTTGGAAAGTAGACACCCCAAGCTGTTTGCTGAGAGGCATGGTGAGTCCATGGAATATTTTATATTTTGCCACAAGTTTCGGGAAAATTACAATTTTTTTTTTTAATTTTTTTTTTTTACACAACGTTGTCACTAAAAGATAAATTTCTCACACATGACATGGGTATATGTGGAATGACACCCCAAAATACATTCTGCCGCTTCTCCTGAGTATGGGGATGCCCCATGTGTGAGACTTTTTGGGAGCCTAGCTGTGTACAGGACCGCGAAAACCAATCAACACTCTCAGGTTTTCTAATGGCGTAAATTGTTCATGTCACCTCTGCACTACCTGTCGCAGTTTCGGAGGCCCTAAAATTCCAAGATAGCACAAAACCCCCCCAAATGACCCCATTTTGGAAAGTAGACACCCCAAGCTATTTGCTGAGAGGCATGGTGAGTCCATGGAATATTTTATATTTTGCCACAAGTTCCGGGAAATATATATATATATATATATATATATATATATATTTTTTTTTTTTTACACAAAGCTGTCAGTAAATGATATATTGCTCACACATGCCATGGGTATATGTGAAATGACACCCCAAAATACATTCTGCTGCTTCTCCTGAGTACAGGGATACCCCATGTGTGAGACTTTTTTGCAGTCTAGCCGAGTACAGGACCCCGAAAACCAACCTCCACTTTCAGGCTTTCCAAAGGCGTAAATTGTTGATTTCACTCCTGACTACCTATCACAGTTTCGGAGGCCCTAAAATTCCAAGATAGCACAAAACCCCCCCCCAAATGACCCCATTTTGGAAAGTAGACACCCTGAGCTATTTGCAGAGAGGCATGTTGAGTGTTTTGCAGATCTCACTTTTTGTCACAAAGTTTTGGAAATTGAAAAAAGAGGAAAAAAAATGCATTTTCCTGTTTTTTCTTCATTTTCCAAAAAAAATGAGAGCTGCAAAATACTCACCATGCCTCTCAGCAAATAGATTGGAGTGTCTACTTTGCAAAATTGGGTCATTTGGGGGGGGTTTTGTGCCATCTTGGCCTTTTATGGACTTCAAAAGTGTGATAGGTAGTAAGGAGTGAGATCAACAATTTACGCCCTTAGAAAGCCAGAAGGTGCAGATTGGTTTTCCGGGTCCTGTACGCGGCTAGACTGGCAAAAAGTCTCACACATGGGGTATCCCTGTACTCAGGAGAAGCAGCAGAATGTATTTTGGGGTGTCATTTCACATATACCCATGGCATGCGTGAGCATTATATCATTTTACTGACAACTTTGTGTTAAAAAAAAAAAAAAATATATTTTCCCGAAACTTGTGGCAAAATATAAACTATTCCATGGACTCACCATGCTTCTCAGCCAATAGCTTGGAGTGTCTACTTTGCAAAATGGGGTCATTTGGGGGGGTTTTGTGCTATCTTGAAATTTCAGGGCCTCTGAAACTGTGACGGGTAGTCAGGGGTAAAATCAGCAATTTACGCCATTAGAAAACCTGAAGATGTGGATTGGTTTTCGGGGGCGCGTACACAGCTACGCTGCCAAAAAGTCTCACACATGGGGTATCCCTGTACTCAGGAGAAGCAGCAGAATGTATTTTGGGGTGTCATTTCACATATACACATGGCATGTGTGAGCAATATATCATTTAGTGACAACTTTCTGTAAAAAAACAACAAAAAAAAAAGAAATAATAATTTTCCCGACACTTGTAGCAAAATATAAAATATTCCATGGACTCACCATGCCTCTCAGCAAATAGCTTTGGGTGTCTACTTTTCAAAAAGGGGTCATTTGGGGGGTGTTTGAACTGTCCCGGGATTTTATGCTCAATCTTATCCACACATCACCCACTCTTCTAACCACTTGAAAACCAAGCCTTTTCTGTGCCTTTTTGTTTACATGAAAAAATATTTTTTTTTTACTAGAAAATTACTTTGAACCCCCAAACATTATATATTTCTTTAGAGCAGAGGCCCTATAGAATAAAATGGGGGATGTTGCAAATTTTTTTGTCACACGGTATTTGCGCACAGATTTTCCAAACGCAATTTTTGCGAAAAAAATACATTTTTTTTAAATTTATTGCACAAATACACTATATAATTCCAATTTTTTTGGTAAAATTTAAAAGATGATCTTATGCCGAGTTCATAGACACCTGATATGACATGCTTTAAAAATTTCGCACGCCTGCGCAGCGGCAACAACGTACGTACATTTTTAAAAACTTTAAAAGTCTCTACAGGTTACCACTTTAGACTTACAGAGGAGGTCTACTGCAAAAATTACTGCACTCGATCTGGCGATCGCGGCGATACCTCACATGCATGCTGAAATTGCGGTTTACATATGACACTAGACCAACGCTTGCGTGTGCCATTGCGCGCAAGCACGGGGGGAAAGGGGGGGGGGCTCAATTTTTTTTTTTTTTTTTTTTTTTTTTGCTTTTTTATGTTATTTTGACACCTTTCCTTTAATTTTTTTTTTTTTAAATCATTTTTATTGTTATCACAGTGAATTTAGATATCCCCTATGATAGCAATCGGTAGTGACAGGTACTCTTTTTTAAAAAAATTGGGGTCTTTTATACTCTAGATCTCTCCTCTGACCTTAATGTATCTGACCACGCCAAAATTGGTGTGATAAAATACTTTCCCAATTTCCCAATGGCCCTGTTTATTTCTGGCGAAAAAGAAGTCATGAAATGCTCGTAGCCTCCGGCATCTTAGGCCATAGAGATGATTGGAGCCATTCTAATCTTCAATTAGCTCTATGGTTAGATAACTGAACCACCGGCTGCACTCTCGGGTTAACCGGTGGGACAGGAGAGCCCGAGAAAAACCACGGAAGGCTGCGGAAGGCGGCGGTGGGGGGGGGGAGACCCCTCCCACTGCATGTAAAAGCAGTCTAGCGGCCAATTACCTGCTAGGATTGCTTTTACATGTTAGCCGACCGCTGGCTGTAAAAAACGATACCAAGATGATGCCTAAATCTGCAGGCATCATCCTGGTACAACCACTCAAAGTCCAGCAACGTACCAGTACATTGCTGGTCCTTGTTTGGCATATAGGTTTTTTTTTTTCATGCAGCCTGTGGGCTGAACGGAAAAAAAGAGAACCTATCAGAAATCAGCACAGGAATAATGCGTAGTATTACTCATCATTAACCGCCCAAACAACCACCCACTGAATTTAATGATGGGTATACACGACACTATCCACGTATACCAAAATAGGATTTTAACTGCAGTGCTGAAATCAGAAAATCACCACAGCTGCTATCAGCAAAGGTATCCATATATGCTGAGCGCAAACGCTGTTTGTGTCAGAATATATAAAATCAATGCGTGGTAGCCGACGAGTACCTGCAAGAGAAACAGGTCACAAAAGAATGAAAAAACAAACAAAGTACATTAAAAAAAAGTACATTAGGAAGAGTAGGACATATAAAATGACTGACACAACAAAAGTTTTTGGATTCTCATCATTAACCGCCCAAACAACCACCCACTGAATTTAATGATGGGTATACACGGCGCTATCCACGTATACCAAAATAGGATTTTAACTGCAGTGCTGAAATCAGAAAATCACCACAGCTGCTATCAGCAAAGGTATCCATATATGCTGAGCGCAAACGCTGTTTGTGTCAGAATATATAAAATCAATGCGTGGTAGCCGACAATTACCTGCAAGAGAAACAGGTCACAAAAGAATGAAAAAACAAACAAAGGACATTGAAAAAAGTATAGTAGGAAGGAGTAGAAGGACATATAAAATTACTGACACCACAACAGTTTTTGGATCCTTTTATTTTACTTTCTAACTGTTCCTTTATTTCTTGATTTGGGAGGGAGTGCGATCTTCTGCGATCTTCTCTTCCAGCTTGGGTCTCTCAAAATGTCGATGGACATCCAACATCCTTCGAGACCCTGTGTTTATGTGCCCTACACTGTGTCGTGCTGTACCCTACACTAATACTCCACTAGTGTATGGTAGCGCTCAAAACATTCCCCGATGCAGAGACCAGGTTGGTCAGGACATTTGGGACAATAATAACGGGTGTCACGCCTAAATCCGCGCCTGCTACAGACACGACATCGTCTTTGGGGTCATATTTGGGTAGGGGTACTCGGGAGGGCATAAGGAAAATGCCTCTCATGCAGCCGGCTCACTGCATCTGGAAGGGGAAGTTGGGCAGGCATGCCTCCTGGGTACAGGTAGGCAAGGATGACCGCTTCCTGGAATTCCCGGAAGGGTCCAGTTCGTCCTGACGCCCTGTATAGGACAAAGGCGTTCAGCATAGCCAATTGGAAAAGGTAAACAGACACTTTTTTGTACCAGCGTCTGGCTTTACGGGCAACTAAATACGGCGCCAAAAGCTGGTCGTTAAGGTCCACCCCTCCCATGTTAAGGTTATATTCGTGGACACAGAGGGGTTTCTCCATAACGCCAGTTGCCGTAGGGATTTGGACTGTCGTGTCTGCGTGAAGGGAGGACAGAACATAAACATCCCGTGTATCCTTCCACTTCACCGCAAGCAATTTGTCCGTTTTCAAGCAGGCTCTCGCCCCCCGACTAAGACGGGAATTTACAAGCCGTTGGGGGAAGCCCCGGCGATTAGGTCGCACGGTGCCACATGCGCCAATTTGTAAATCAAGCAGGTGACTAAATAGTGGCACGCTTGTATAAAAATTGTCCACGTACAAATGGTACCCTTTTCCGGATAAGGGTGACACCAAGTCCCAAACAATCTTACCGCTGCTCCCTATGTAGTCTGGGCAGTTCGGGGGCTCCACAGTGCTATCTTTTCCCTCAGAGACACGGAAATTAACTGTATAGCCTGTGGCCCTGTCACAGAGCTTATACAACTTGACCCCGTATCTGGCACGCTTGCTGGGGAGGTACTGTTTGATAGCAAGACGGCCAGTAAATTTAATCAGGGACTCGTCAATGCAGACAACTTGTTCGGGGGTAAACAAGGCTGCAAACCGCTGATTGAAGTGGTCTATGAGGGGCCGAATTTTGTGGAGCCGATCGTATGCAGGGTCTCCCCGAGGACGAAAGATTTCATTGTCGCTGAAATGCATAAATCGCAGAATTTGCTCGTATCTCCCCCTGGACATGGAGGCAGAGTACATGCGCATATGGTGAGCTGGGCTAGTGGACCAATATAGCCGCAATTCACTTTGTTTAGTTATGCCCATGTGGAGGGAAAGGCCCAGAAAGATCTTAAATTCGGAAACCGTTATAGGATTCCAGCCGAATCGTCTGGCAAGGTGCGAATTTGGGTTGGCGGCGATAAATTGTTGAGCATATAAATTTGATTGATCCACAATAGATCTGAAAAGATCTTCCGTGAAGAACAGCTCAAAAAAGTTCAGGGGCGTAAAACCAGCTGTCTCCACGTGGATTCCAGGTTGGGCGGTGAATGGGGGAAGTACTGGCGCTGTAGAATCATTGCCAATTGGGATATGCCAGCGCATCAGGGAGGGCACTATGGGCTCTACGGGCCTGTCTTCGAATACGCGGTGGCTGCGGGCCACTACTTGTGCTAGCCACCGCACCAGCTTCAACTGCACTTAGGGGACTCGCCACGTCACCAGGTCTTACTGCAGTGCTGGTTGTACTAGGTCCAGGTTGTACTAGGCCGCTGGCGCTTGCCAGGTCGCCAGAAAAATGAGCGGCACTAGTAACCACACTCTGCTCCATACGAGCACCCTGCGATTCCTGCATTTCAACAACTCCAGAATGGGGCCGGGTACGCCTGGGTCTAACAGGGACCCATCTGTCGTCGGAGCTGTCTGTCAGGGAGCCGCTGCTGTCATCTGGTTCGTATACTGACCCTGATTCTGCCGGTGAGGCTTCCCCATCGCTCTCACCTGACATGGTCATTATACTGTAAATAGCTTCATCACTGTACGAACGTTTAGACATTTTGGTAACTAAATTTACCCGTACAGTGATGCGACTCACAGGTAATAAAAGCACCTGGTTGTCGAAGACTATTTCAAGCGCTACCAAAAAAACTGCTAATGCTAGCAGGGATCAGGCCTGACTCTGCTAACACAGCGGTTTTGTGTCTTGTGTTTTTTGTAAGTGACAGTAATCTATTGATTACTACACTTACCTGGGTGAAAGGGTTAAACGCAGGTGCTGGCCGGAATCAGTGCTGATCGTGCAAACACCGCGTTTTGGGAACCCTAAACTATGGGGGCGCTAGTATAGCTCTGATCAGATCAGATATTGATCTGTTCAAACACTATACTAGAAATGGAAGTGTATGTGCGTGCGTGCGTGTGTGGTAATCAAGGGGTTACTTCTAAACTATGCGCCGGGGATCTGGGGGGGGGGGGGGTGGCGGGGACCCTAAACCTCCTTTGGGAAAGAAACTAGCTAGCTAGAGCAACCTCAAGTCACAATGACACCAATACAAAATACAGTAAAAACAGTATATTATGTGTGTATTAGTGCTAATGTGACAGAGGGTGTAGGGGTTAACGGGATGTGATCAGGGGGGGATCAGGGGTTTAAATCTTTATTGGAAGGGACTGGCGGGTATCCTACGGATAAAAGAAACGGTGGCAAGCGCTAAACCTGGTCACAAGTCACACTTATACGGGTATATAGAAAATGCTATATACTGTATACAGTGTGCGTTGTGGCAGGGGGTGTAGGGGTGATCAGGGGGGGATCAGGGGATTAAATCTTTATTGGGCGGGTGGCGGGGACCCTAAACCTCCTTGGGACACAAACTTAGTCGCCTGCGCTAATTCTGATCACAATCACACTAATACAAAAATACAAAAACACAGTATATTACGTTTGTATTAGTGCTGATGTGACAGAGGGTGTAGGGGTTAACTAGCGGTGATCAGGGGGGGGTCAGGGGAGATCAGGGGCTCAAATCTTTATTAGGGGGGGGTGGCGGGTAATTCAAGTGGAAAAAAGGGGGTCGCAAGCGCTAGACCTGACCACAAATCACACTTATACGGGTATATAGCAAAATGCTATATACTGTATACGGTGTGTGTTATGGCAGGGGGTGTAGGGGTGATCAGGGGGGGGTCAGGGGCTTAAATCTTTATTGGGCGGGTGGCGGGGACCCTAAACCTTCTTGGGACAGAAACTTAGTCGCCTGCGCTAATTCTGATCACAATGACACTAATACAAAAATACAATAACACCGTATATTGCGTTTGTATTAGTGCTGATGTGACAGAGGGTGTAGGGGTTAACGGCGGTGATCGGGGGGGGGGGGGGGTCAGGGGAGATCAGTGGGTTAAATCTTTATTAGGGGGGGGTGGGGGGTAATTTGAGTGGAAAAGGGGGGGTCGCAAGTGCTACACCTGTTCACAAATCACACTTATACAGGTATATAGGTATATGCTATATGCTGTATATAGTGTGTGTTGTGTCAGGTGCTGTAGGGGTTAATTGGGGGGGCGATCGGGGGTGAAATGTGCCTATCTAAGTGTGTATGTACGTGCTTGGTGCTGTACTTACAATTAGATGTGCTCTCCTCTCACGCTGGATCCAAAAAGACCGTTGGGAGGGGAGGGCACATCTCCTCTAAGCCTGTGTTTACATTTCACAGGCTTAGAGGGAGATCTGATTGGGTAGGACCGATCAACAGGTCCAGACCAAAAATGATTGGCCTGGACCTGATGACTGATCGGTTCTGACCCCAATCGAGTCATCGGCGGGACCGCGGGTGCGCGCGCGCACCAGAGCGGCGAAGGCTAGTGACGTACCGCTACGTCACTCTGCCTGGCCGGGGCTGACCGCCGCAGTATATAGTCGTGCGGCGGTCGGCAACCGGTTAAGGGGGCCTGGCACGGTCCTATGCCCACATCATATTGCTAATAGGCGCCCCTCGTTCCCATATCAAAAAGTTGGAAAGTACACTCTATTACCAAAAGTATTGGGACGCCTGCCTTTACACATGCACTTTAATGGCATTCCAGTCTTAGTCCATAGGGTTCAATATTGAGTTGGCCCACCCTTTGCAGCTATAACAGCTTCAACTCTTATGGGAAGGCTGTCCACAAGGTTTAGGAGTGTGTCTATGGGAATGCTTGACCATTCTTCCAGAAGCGCATTTGTGAGGTCAGGCACTGATGTGGAGGAGAAGGCCTCGCTCGCATTCTCTGCTCTAATTCATCCCAAAGGTATTCTATCGGGTTGAGGTAAGAACTCTGTGCAGGCCAGTCAAGTTCCTCTACCCCGAACTCACTGTGTAGTTGTCTTTCAGGGATTGGGCTTGGCCCCTTAGTTCCAGTGAAACAAACTCTTAAGGCGTCAGCATACCAAGACATTTTGGACAATCTCATGCTCCCAACTTTGTGGGAAGATTTTGGGGGTGGGCCCTTCTTTTTCCAACATCACTGCGCACCAGTGCACAAAGCAAGGTCCCTGAAGACATGGATGAGTGAGTTTGAGGTGGAGGAACTCAACTGGCCTGCACTGACCGAAAACCCAATAGAACAACTTTGGGATGAATTTGAGAGGAGACTGCGAGCCAGGCCTTCTCATCAGTGCCTGACCTCACAAATGCACTTCTAGAAGAATAGTCAAACATTCCCAAAGACACACTCCTAAACCTTGTGGACAGCCTTCCCAGAAGAGTTGAAGCTGTTATAGCTGCAAAGGGTGGGCCAACTCAATATTGAACCCTAAGGAGTAAGACTAGGATGCCGTTAAAGTTTTGTTGCGTGTAAAGGCAGGCGTCCCAGTACTTTTGGTAATATAGTGTATGTCAGTGTATTCACTTCAGACCTCAGCACAGCCCCAATGCATGCACTTTAGACCTCAGATCAGGCCCAGTGCATGCCCTTCAGGCCTTAGGTCAGTGGGAGGAATTGTGCCCCATTGTCCTGCCCATTCATTGGTGTCAGTGCCAGTAGGGGGAATTTTGCCCCATTGTTGGTATTGGTGGAAGAAAATAGTTGCCCAAGGGCCAGATAAAAGCAAGCAAAGAGCTGCGTCTAGCCCCCAAGCCACAGTTTGGAGACCACTTCCCTAAAGCATGCACTTCAGGCCTCAGATAAGCCCCAAACCCTGTACCTTCAGAAATGCAGGGCGCTGCTGTAGGCGGGAAGGTGGGCTTTTTGTACAGCACAGTGACGCTGAAGGGGGGTGGGCCAGCCTAGTATGCGGTCAATTACAGCCAATGGCAGCGAGTACAACCACAAACGGCATTAGGCAGTTGTTGATGCCTGTTTTACTTGTCTCTAATTCTTCCCTTTCAATTACAGGTGGAACGCCTTGAAACCAAAGTGGTGAACCCAATGAAAATGTATGGTGTTTTGATCAAGGACAAGCGGGTGAGTATACAGTTATAAGGCAATTCAAACCTTGTGGGGGATACTTGTCCATATATATTTCCTTAGAGCAAGGGTGTCAAACTCCATTTCCTTGCGGGCCGCATCAGCATTATGTTTGCCCTCAAAGGGCCGGTTGTGTCTGATCTGTAAAACTAGATGTCCAGAGCACCCCCACTATCAGAAGTCAAAAGTCCCCCGTTCTCCCTTACAGCACAGTGCACCCCCCTACCTTGTGCTGTTACTGGGAAGAAGCTGGGGATGGATCCGGGATGCAGCAAGTGTAGTGTCTGGAGGAGAACTAGAGGAGGGCTGAAGTTAGCTGCTGGAATCTGCTGAAGGTGGACACAAGGTGGTGCTACTGCTGCACAGAGAGGTGCAAGATCTTTAGGAGGAGGTTTGTTCTCTCTGCTGCAGACTGCTGAGATGGGGGGGAAGAGACGAGCCTCTTTGCAGCTGAATGGAGAAGCACAGGATCTGATGGAGGAGTTCTGTCCCCCTTTCTGCTGCCGACTGCTGAGGCAAGGTCAGGGCAGAGATGAGGGGGATGCTGCAGCTGTAGGAGCCACATAAAATGGCCTGGCGGGCAGAATTCAGCCCATGGCCCTTGTGTTTGACACAAGGGCCATAGAGGATGCGCCGTAGAGGATATATGCCATACACTGACTACCACACAAAGATGGACAGAAGCACTCCAAAGTAGGCTGCAACAGAGCCAGTTGCTATGCCAGAGACGCTCCAAAAAAACAGCAGTTGCCACCCGCCAGTGGCTCTATTAGACTATCTCTTTTTTATCATGGGGAATAGAGTAGCGCTCACTTTGCTGTCACATATTTCTGTGAGGGCTTAGGCCGGTGTTGTTCCAAATATATTTCAAGTGTCTCCATCTCCCACAGGCGGAAATCAAGAAATTTAATACAGTGAGGAACAAGGAAATAAAAGAGTTACAGAAGCTGGAGAAGCTTCGTCACCGATCGCCGTCCGACCGCCAAATGATTGTATCCTTTCAAATTGCTTACATGACCCCCTACCCAGAATTACACATTGACTGCACATGCAACACTCTACTGCCCTTCCAAACAGTGAAAGACAATTTTCTAAATGGTTGCTGGTTGTTAATTCTCTGACACTTCACTCTTTTTCCACAGTTAGGGCTCTTTCACACTGGCGGCTGGGAGGCAGTAAAAACAGGCAGCTGAGCCAGGGTTTTGTTTTCCCTCTGGTCGCCCACTGTATTTTTACACCCTTTACTTTAATACCCACATGCTGCATGTACAATATATTGTCAAAAGTATTGGGACACCTGGCTTTACACACACATAAACTTTAATGGCATCTTAGTCTCTAGGGTTCAATATTGAGTTGGCCCACCCTTTCCACCTATAACAGCTTCAACTCTTCTGGGAAGGCTGTCCGCAAGGTTTAGGAGTGTGTCTATGGGAATGTTTGACCATTTTTCCAGAAGCGCATTTGTGAGGTCAGGCACTGATGTTGGACTATACGGCCTGGCTCGCAGTCTCCGCTCTAATTCATCCCAAAGGTTTTCTGTGCAGGCCAGCCAAGTTCCTCCACCCCAAACTCGCTCATCTATGTCTTTGTGGACCTTGCTTTGTGCACTGGTCAAAATCATTTGGTGGAGGGGGGATTATGGTGTGGGGTTGTTTCTCAGTGTTGGGCTTGGCCCCTTAGTTCCAGTGAAGGGAACTCTTAAGGCGTCAGCATACCAAGACATTTTGGACAATTTCATGGTTCCAACTTTGTGGGAAGAGTTTGGGGATGGCCCCTTCCTGTTCCAACATGACTGCGCACCAGTGCACAAAGCAAGGTCCATAAAGACATGGATGAGCGAGTTTGGGGTGGAGGAACTTGACTGGCCTGCACAACAGAGTCCTGAACTCAACCCGATAGAACATTTTTGGGATGAATTAGAGTGGAGACTACAAGCCAGGCCTTCTCGTCCAATATCAGTGCCTGACCTCACAAATGCGCTTCTGGAAGAATGGTCAAACATTCCCATAGACACTCCTAAACCTTGTGGACAGCCTTCCCAGAAGAGTTGAAGCTGTTATAGCTGCAATGTGGGCAAATTCAATATTGAGGGTGATGGTGCGCTTCAAGAATGAATTAAAATTAATAAATTATTATAAAATATATAATTGTTGGTGTCGTGCTGGTTAGATGGGACCTTATTTCTCTACTAACTAAACCAATCTCCTAATTCCCATTAAGTTGTGAATGTTGTAAGTTGTGGATTAGGAGATTGGTTTAGTTAGTAGAGAAATAAGGTCCCATCTAACCAGCACGACACCAACACTTATATATTTTATAATAATTTATTAATTTTAATTCACTCTTGAAGTGCACCATCACCCCCCTGTTTAATTGATTTGTAGACTGGTTTATAGTGTCAGTATCGTGGTGCAGCATTAAGAAGTGATTTAAATTGCCCAGGATAGCGCAGGAATCACTTATATATATATAAATTCAATATTGAACCCTACGGACTAAGACTGGGATGCCATTAAACTTAAAGCGGAGTTCCGGGCACAAAAACGATTTTTTTTTTTTTGTGCCCCTCCGCTAGGTAGAGCTCACCTGAAAAGGAATTGGATAGTTATTTTTTTTTTTTTTTTGTTTACTCACCTTTTTATTGAAGATCGTAAATACTCACCTATGACAGCTTCCTCCTCCAGCTCCGAGGCTCACCCCGTCACTTCCTGCCTCGCGATGATTCCTGGGAGCTAAACGTCATAGCTCCCAGGAATCAATGCGACGGCACCGGCCCCGCTCGTCATTTCCGGGCGACGCCGCTTAGGAATGCGGCGCCGCACCGGAAGTGACGAGAGGGGCCGGTGCAGCGCATTCTGGGACACGAAGACGCGGAAGAAGACAGAGAAGAGGACCGCGCCGGCTTCAGCTGCCCACAACAGAGATGGAAACGCTGTGGAAGAAATTTTCTAAGTAAGTTTTTCTTCTAAAAGGTAAGTGCGAACCGGGACAGATCAGAGGCTAGCCATTGTGGAATGTGCTAGCCCTGACTGTCCCGGGGGTATGTTCAGCAAAAAATAGTTTCTCTGCCCGGAATTCCGCTTTAATGTGTGTAAAAAGGCAGGCGTCCCAATACTTTTGACAATATAATGTATGCGTGGCTTGGCGTCTGTTGTTTATGTGCTGAAAACATGCTCACTGTGCACTCTCAGCACAAAGATCAAGCTATTGCAGACAGCTCTCGGTCATCTAGCTGCTCAGTAGCTGGCAGGATCGGCTTCTGATCATATGACCACTGTGACAGTAGTCAGATGATCGCTGACCTTCCTGACCCCCGGGTCACCGGGCTTTCCGAACTGTTTAAAGGGACACCGGGGCAGGTGAGAAGGGGTTAACATTACAGCCTGACATGGGCTGTACGCATGCTACGGCTAACTGCTTTTCTTCGTGGCCACTGCAATTTTAACTCTGGCTGCAGAGTTTGACAGGTGGCATTGCCTGACAGACACTCCCATTGAGATCAGTGGGACCGCACCGCAGCCACAAGCCAAACACTTGGATCGTGGTTGCAGCGCTACCCTGCAATGTAAAATTGATGGTTGGCAATTAAAAAAAGTAAAAAAAAAAACAGGCTGCAGGGGGCGACAGTAGCATTTCCTGAATGCCTGCCATGCGTCACTATGCCACCCTCTGAAAAGCAGTCTTCCATGGATGGTTGTTTTCAATAAAAATACATGATTTTACTATGGTATTTATCATTTAAGTCCATGAGGGGTATATGAGGCAACAATATTTTGCTCTCTATAATTAGTGTGTTGGATTACAAGCATGTTTCTGGAACGAATTATGCTCGCAATCCAAGGTTTTACTGTATGTTCAAAAAATTCTCAAAATTCAAAAATACAGTAGAAGTGGAAATATTTTTTTTTACCTTTGATGACCATTGTAAGCCTATTGTACATCTTCCCCTGCTTCCCTTATTGTTTGTAATGTGCACACTAGAATTCTTTATGGAGGGGATATAGATATGTTCAGAGTAAATGACTGAATTTCCCAGCCACCTTATTCTGATTGTTTGTATCAGGAGTGTCCTCTTCACAGCGGATCAGCTGATTTTTCATGCTGAGCTCCTCTGTTTTGGTAGAACAGTTTCCTGGAAACCTGAACACAGCGGTGCCCCAGGGAACAAATCCTGTAAAATCAGCAGAGTGCTCAGAGATATTTCCTTGACTCCTCTCCCGCAGTCTCAGGTGAGTGTCCTGCGTGCGTCATTCAGTGTCTTTGGAGGAGCAGGTAAGTGATTGCATTTCCGCAGAACTCCACACGGCCCCCGGCAACAGATAAACAGAGATGATTGTGAAATCTCGTGTTTGGTCTTCATTAATTCTGACCTCCAGCTTTCACTTCAGTCTTGCACAGTTGTAGCGGCTCTTCTCCTGGACTGAAATGCCTTATTCTGATTTCACTGCACACTGTGAGCTTCTCACAATGTGCATTAGAAGGTGCAAGTCAGATAGAGACTATCTCATTTCCTGGCAGGAGGATGTCCAGCATTATCTAGATTTTTTTCCTCAGCCTGACTGTCCCTGTCTTGTCCTTTCCATTCATTGAATTTATTTCAGTCACAGAGGCTCAACATCATATGTGGGTGCTTCCTAGGGCAGTTTGCATGTAAATGCCTAGGAATACTTACTGCTCCAGGCTGACACCCACCCATCAAGGCATAACTCTTCCTAAAAGCCAGCCCACTGCTTGCATCAGGGCTAAGGGCTCTTAACTACTCCCTGCCCGCGTTATAGTCAAAAGATGGCTACAGCACTGGCTTCCAATGATGAGAGGGCGTCCATGGACATCCTCCCATGATCTCGCTGCCTGCGCGGCCGGCGTGCTCTGTGATTGCCGAGTCCTTGGGACTCGGCTGATCACAGATCGGGATAAAGTGCCAATTACAGCAGTCCTTTACCATGTGATCAGCTGTCAGCAAATGCCAGCTGATCACAGGATGTAAACACAAGGTGGTTATCAGCTTTTCTCTCCTCACGCTGTCCATGAGGAGAGAAAAATAAAGCGAATAACCAGCTTCTGTTATTGGTCCCAACAGTGCCCACCGGTGCTGCTAATCAGTGCCCACCAGTGCTGCCATTCAGTGCCCTCTACTGCCACCTATCAGTTACCATCAATGCCTTATTATCAGTGTCAGCTGTCAGTGCTGCCAATAAGTGCCCATGAGTGCCTCATCATCAGTGTCACCTATCAGTGCTGCCTATCAGTGCCCATCAGTGCCATCTATCAGTGCTGCTTATCAATGCCACCTCTCAGTGCCCTTCAGTTCCATCTATCAGAGCCCATCAGTGACACCCATCAGTGCCACCTATCAATGCAGCCTTGTCAGTCCCTCCTCATCAGTGCCCATTAGTGTCGCTTCATCAGTGCAGAATGTTAGTGCTTCTAAAAATGTTTTAATTTGCAGGGATTTCCTCACACTTCCTGTTTGGCTCCAGAACAGGAAGTGAAGGAAAATCTCTACAATCAGACAAATGGCGAAAAAAAACTGACAGGGGTTATAAGTAGTGATGGACCGATATCGGTTTTTCGTTGCCGATACTGATATTTTGGCCATTGCATATCGGTATTGGTCGATATTTTCAAACAATTAAAAACATTTTTTTTTTTTTTTATCACTTGACAGGTACTCTTGTGGAGGGATCTGGGGGTCTAAAAGACCCCAAACCCCTCCTCTGCACTTAAAAGCATTCAAAACGCCAAGTTTGGCTATTTTGAATGATGACATCACTGGGTCTAATAAAAGGTATAAAAAGGGAAATGTTTTATTCAAAAAATTGCATTTTCAGGTTAATGAGGGAGGAAAGAAGGAACTAAGGAAGCTAAAATAAAAGCAGATTAACCGGAGCTTTAACCTTTGCATGTGCCAAGGCTGTCATGGACCCCCACTGGGGGTGCGTCATCACTCAGCCTGGGTTTAGAGTATTACTGCACTGAATGATGCTCAGATTTCATCACATGTGCGCTGTTCAGTCCGGGAGTAAGAATCGCCCTCTGCCGCTGCCAGGGGATAAGAGGAAGGACCAATAACAGTCAGGAGTCTCCTGGAATCTTGGGGGTTGGGGGGGGGGGTGTCACTTGGAGTCCCAGATGACACAGTACACACTAGGAGACATAAAAAAAAAAAAAAAAAAAGGGTCTTTAAAGGACACAGGGCGCACTGGAGTCACTAGATGACACAGGGACTTGGAGCGCACATAGAGTCACAGAGTACACTAGGAGTAATGGAGTCACTAGATGACACAGGGACTCGGAGCGCACATAGAGTCACAGAGTACACTAGGAGTAATGAAGTCACTAGATGACACAGGGAGTCGGAGCGCACATAGAGTCACAGAGTACACTAGGAGTAATGAAGTCACTAGATGACACAGGGACTTGGAGCGCACATAGAGTCACAGAGTACACTAGGAGTAATAGAGTCACTAGATGACACAGGGACTCGGAGCGCCCATAGAGTCACAGAGTACACTAGGAGTAATAGAGTCACTAGATGACATAGGGACTCGGAGCGCACATAGAGTCACAGAGTACACTAGGAGTAATGAAGTCACTAGATGACACAGGGACTTGGAGCGCACATAGAGTCACAGAGTACACTAGGAGTAATGGAGTCACTAGATGACACAGGGACTCGGAGCGCCCATAGAGTCACAGAGTACACTAGGAGTAATAGAGTCACTAGATGACATAGGGACTCGGAGCGCACATAGAGTCACAGAGTACACTGGGAGTAATGGAGTCACTATATGACACAGGGACTCGGAGCGCACATAGAGTCACAGAGTACACTGGGAGTAATAGAGTCACTAGATGACAGGGGCATGGGAGATGTGTTTATAAAATTTGCAGCTATTCATCTTGTGAAACTGCATGTACATTTGTTCTGAACAACTGGGGCAAAAAACAAAGTTATTAGGCTATTTTTTCTCCAGGATGAATCTTATTCCTTCATAATAAAAGAATAAAGTAAATTAGGAAAATACCATGTGATAATCACTAACGCCAGGTTCACACAGTTCCAGCTTCCCTGTGGCCTCGTTTGCTCAAGCACAGCAGCCTATTCATTTAAATGGGCTGCTGTACCTGCAGGAAAAGTTCCCTTCACCTTGTCTAAAATCACAGCTGCAAGAAAACTGCATAGTGCTATGTGCTTCCCAGCACGGGAAAACGTAAAAATAACTTAGCGGCACTTCAAAAAACTCTTAGATTAAGTGTAAGTGAAAAAACGAATGTAAAAAATGATATAACCAACAAGAAAAGCTGCTCCCTAGTAGTGTAGGAAATACCTAAACTGTAAAACGAATATAAATGTGTGTGGGGGGGGGGGGGGGGATACAAACACTAATCATATACTGTGGAAAAATTACCAAAAAAGTGTAATAAAGTGCAGTAAATCAATCCAGACAGTGACCATGGAAAAAATCATTATAAATACAGTTCATAAAAAGTCTTCTAAATCAATGGATTCCTTCATTTTTTCAGTGTGAAACCCTGTTGTATACCGTCACCAGCAAATGCTTACTCACCCGATAGTGCTCAACTGGATGCACACTCACCAGATAGCCATGACCCACTTAACTAAAAAAGAAGGTCAAAAAACGCCTGGGTTGGTATGTCTCCTTTGGGATCTTCTTGTAACTGTTGGGGGTCCTACGCAACTCTCCTCCTCCCCACCATAACACCGCATAATATAGAAACATAATATAAAAAAGGAAACTGATAGTTTGCTTACTGGTGAATTTAGATGATGAAACGTACGTCAAGGCGTAGTTTACCGGTCACGTCACTTCTGGGTCTTCACTAGTCGGCCAGTGGAACGCACGCCAGATCTAGACCCTGAGCAAAGCTGCGGTTTTTCTGAATCCCGGGGAGGGCACTCTACAATGTAAGCATCATTTTACTTGTATTTTACTTGTGAATAACAAATGGTTTTACACTATTAGTTCCCTTTTTTATATTATGCGATGTTATGGTGGAGAGTTGCTTAGGACCCCCAAAAGGTGCAAGAAGATCCTGAAAAGAGACATACCAACCCAGGCATTTTATGACCATCTTTTTAGTTAAAGGGGTCATGGCTTTCTGGTGAGTGTACTTCCAGTTGAGCACTATCGGGTGAAAAAGCATTGGCTGGTGATGGTATACAACAGTATTTCACTATAAAGTCGTTCATAAGGATTTTTTCCATTGTCACTATCTGGATTGATTGGTTTACTTTACTTTTCACTTTATTGTTTGTTGTTCCACTGTATATGATTAGCGTTTGTATCCTAGGGCCCCCTCACGCTTATATTAGTTTTCCGACACGGGAAACCTGCATACATGTAAACATATCCCAAAAATAGCATTATTGGTCATTGAAAGTAAATAATTATTGTGATTGTCAGCTTCATCTAGTAACCCAAATGTGATATTTTGCCCTACCACTCTTAAAATTTCATAACATTCTACCTGGAGAAAAGTTAGTCCCACAAAATTTAAATTTTGTACGCATCACACAGAATGAATGTACATGCAGTTTCAGAGGATGAATAACTCTGCAATTTTTTAATAAATACACCCCTTGCATTCACTGTGCCACTAGATGACATGGGAACCAGGCGCACACATAAAAGTACTGGGTGCACAGGGCCACTAGATAGCATGGGAACTGGGAATGCACTTGAAGTTACCAATGCACTGGAATCACTGCATGACATTGAGACTGGGAGTGCACTTGGATTCACTGAGCACACTGAGTGCACTAAAACCACTAGATGACACAAGGACTATAAGTACACTTGGAATCCCAGAGTACACTAGGCGGCGCACTGAAGTCATTAGATGACACAGGGACTGGGATTACACGTGGACTCAAAGAGTTCACTGGGCGCACTGGAGTCACTAGATGACATGGGGGCTGGCGGTGCACTTGGAACACTGGGTGCCCCAGAGACACTAGATAACACAAGGATCATAAGTGCACTTGGAATCCCAGACTACACTGGGCGAACTGTAGTCACTAGGTGACACAGGAACTGGGAATGCACTTGGAGTCACTGGGCATACTGGAGTCACTGGATGACACAGGGACTGGGAGCACACTTGGAATTCTGGAGTACACTGTGCACACTGGAGTCACTAGATGACACAAGGACTGGGAGTGCATCTAGAGTCACTGGTCGTATTTGAGTCACTAGATGACACAGGGACTGGGAACACACTTGGAGTCACAGAGTATGCTGGGTGCACTGGATTCATTAGATGACACGTGGACTGGGAGTGCACTTGGAGTCATTTGGCACATTGGGTACAATGGAGTCGCTGTATGACACAAGCACTTTAAGTGCCTATGGAATCTTGGAGTACACTGGGCCTACTGGAGTTACTAGATGACATAGGGACTGGGAACGCACTTGGAGTCACAGAGTAAACTGGGCGAACTGCAGTCACTAGATGACACAGGGACTGGGAGCACACTTGGAGTCACAGAGTATGCTGGGTGCACTGGATTCATTAGATGACACGGGGACTGGGAGTGCACTTGGAGTCATTTGGCACACTGGGCACACTGGAGTCCCTGTATGACACAAGCACTAGAAACGCCTATGGAATCTTGGAGTGCACTGGGCCTACTGGAGTTACTAGATGACATAGGGACTGGGAATGCACTTGGAGTCACAGAGTACACTGGGCGTACTGCAGTCACTAGATTACACAGGGACTGGGAGCACACTTGGAGTCACAAAGTACACTGGGCGCACTGCAGTCACTAGATGACACAGGGACTGGGAGCACACTTGAAATCAGAGTACCTAGAGGCTGGAGACAAGCAGAGTGGACACAGGAGACATTGTACACACTGAAGCATAGCTACACGTTGCTCAAACACCAAGTTACCAATTGCTTCACACCTGAAAGGAGGCACCAGTCAGGAGAGACTCCATTGAATTGGATGCGCCAGTGACACTCCAGGTGAAATCCAGACGTGTCGGTAGCCAGGTGCCAGGGAGGAGACCCGGTTGTGAATCCCAGGAGAGGTGAGTGTAACAACTGACAGCTGGAGTGATATAAGTTTATTCACTAAGAAACCAAATGTGGTCACCAGGTCATAGCTGACATGACATGTTGCGGCCATGCTATGTGTGGCTCGTTGAGGGGGATTACCCTTCACTTCCTGTCTTGAGTACACAACTGAAAGTGAGAGGAAATGTCTCCCGATGGACAAAGCACAGGTCCACTTTAAAGCCCTACTCCTCTTCATGGCTTTGTCCAGAATTACTATAAGCTGCGGCCAGCATAATAAAGCACTTCCTGGTGGGCATTTCTATGACAGCCTGAGCTCACAGAATGTGGACTAAATGATGACATTGGGGGTAATTTGCCCCAGAGGAAGAGCAGTGCTGGGATGTAGAGTGATGCGTCTGGAGGTAACAACCTTGGAGAGGAAGTTAGTATTACAGCGAGAGATTTTCCTAAATTTTAGCAATCTGGACTATGATTTAAAAAACTTAGCACAAAGGTAAACATGGGACGTTAAATAAAAAATAAAGTTTGTCTAGAGCTGAAGACTTATCTTTTAATTTATTGTGATTTAATTTCTTAATAAAGCCATACGTGTTCTCACTGTGCCTGTGACTTCAGGCTGATGGGGTGAGAATTACCAGATAATAACAATAAATGGTGCGCAATTCTCATCTGCCACCCGTTATATTTTCATTATCACCCAATATAATGACACGTCCCTGTCCGTACATCTTGCTTGTCTTGACGGGTTTAATTTAATTTCCCAAATTATTTTTTTTCTTTTTTTTGGAACTGAATAAACCTAAAGCTGATCTCCGGACACAAATATTAAAGTTCCTTTTGGAACAGTCTTCTTTTACTGTTCATCAATATTAATTTCGCCTTTAAGTAATTTATCTATAAAGGTCCCATTGTGGGCTCATTGTCTTTATATCCTTTATATAAGACAGGGGCCACTCTGCTTTCTGCTTGACTGGGGCCATTGTTCCTGTAATTTGTTTCTGTTTCTAACCGTGGTCTGCAGCGGGCACACCTAAATCTCTTATGGATTGGTTCTGCCCAGACCCTGCATCTAAATATGCATTGATCACCCTTTACCCACACTTTCCAGGATGGTCCTACCCAGACCCAACCTCTAAATATGTATGGACCATCCTTCACTCACACTTTCCAGTATAGTCCTACCCAGACCCAACCTTAAAATCATGGACTATGCTTGACTCACCCTTGGCAGGGAGGTCCTACCCTGACCCAACCTCTAAATATGCATGGACCATCCTTCACTCACACTTTTCAGTATAGTCCTACCCAGACCCAACTTTAAAATATTCATGGACCATCCTTGACTCACCCTTGGCAGGAAGGTCCTACCCTGACCCAACCTCTAAATATGCATGGACCATCCTTCACTCACACTTTCCAGTATAGTCCTACCCAGACCCAACCTTAAAATATTCATGGACCATCCTTAACTCACCCTTGGCAGGAAGGTCCTACCCTGACCCAACCTCTAAATATGCATGGACCATCCTTCACTCACACTTTCCAATTTGGTCCTACCCAGACCCAACCTTTAAATATGCATGGACCATCCTTCACTCACACTTTTCAGTATAGTCCTACCCAGACCCAACTTTAAAATATTTATGGACCATCCTTGACTCACCCTTGGCAGGAAGGTCCTTCCCTAACCCAACCTCTAAATATGCATGGGCCATCCTTCACTCACACTTTCCAGTATAGTCCTACCCAGACCCAACCTTAAAATATTCATGGACCATCCTTGACTCACCCTTGGCAGGAAGGTCCTACCCTGACCCAACCTCTAAATATGCATGGACCATCCTTCACTCACACTTTCCAGTATAGTCCTACCCAGACCCAACCTTAAAATATTCATGGACCATCCTTAACTCACCCTTGGCAGGAAGGTCCTACCCTGACCCAACCTCTAAATATGCATGGACCATCCTTCACTCACACTTTCCAATTTGGTCCTACCCAGACCCAACCTTTAAATATGCATGGACCATCCCTCACTCACACTTTCCAGGTTGATCCTACTTAGACCCAAATTCAAAATATTTAGGGTCTGCTCACGTGTGGCCCTGATTCCTGCAATAAATACCTTTTTTAGGTACTGTGCCAATGCAGTAATTCAAATAAGCTTGATGCTATGTGATTCCAGGACATGGCCTGGGACACAGCATCCACGGGACAGAGGGTCAGGATGAGGGACTGTTGGGATCTATGCCATAAAAACCCAACAACGGTTCTAAAAAAATGTTTTGGCTGGAGTGTAAAATAAGGGCAGTTTCTTATAACCGAGTACCTCTGCTCAGCACAGGGACAAATTTATATTAAATGTGTGATATAAGTATTGTTTAGTTGTGTAAAAGAGCTATTTGTGTTTTCTTGTTGTGGTTGCATTCTAGTCTTCCAGCGAAGCTCAAAATAAGGTAATGCACCATGTGGTTCATCTGCTCTAGAGCACCGTCTGTTATCTGTGCAAAGCAGTGTCCCCAACTCGTAGCTTGTGAGCCACGGGCAGACATAGGAAGCAGGGACACACACATGGGGTCAGAGAACCAATACTCAGATGTAGCAATTCTGCTTTTGTGGATGCAAACAGACCAAATTGTCCCAGTGGTAGCTTCAATTTTTGGTAATGCATTGATGAGATCTGTATGTTAGATATCACGGCTCTGCCCACTTAGCCAGTGAAAGGAAATATCCTGATAGAGGCTCCTTCGCCACGCTATCCGAAATAAACATATGCCTCAATATGGGCTTTAGTATGAAAAGACGTCCAAAAATCATGGCTGCTTCAGAGCATAGTCGCCACCTGAGCAATCTAACATGAAGATAAGTGTTGCATGTGACCCACAAGCCACAGGTTGGAGACCATTAGTGTAGAATTAATTTCCTGTGTTGCTTATGTCTGTAGATATTAGAACAGAGGACCACATAAAATACGTTCATGTGCAAATCTGTCTGTAAGAATTAAAGGAAAACATCAGGCAACACTAAAACCAGGAAACAGATTATTTCCATTAAAAATTTGCAAAATACTAAAATATTAAAATTCAAAAAAACATAATAAACAAATAATTCTAATATGATAATTTAATGAAATATTATTATTTAAAATAATAATATAATTAATTGAAATGAATAAATTAATAATGAACAAATTTACATATTACAATACAAAACTTTTCAATTTTTTTAGTTTTTTTATGTTTTGGATGGGGTGGGGAAAAATAAAAAAATTTGGTCGGGTTTTCATTTATTTCGAAAAGTAGATAGGTAACGTTGGAACCCTATGGGTTGTCCTATTGGTATTGTCCTATTGGTAACCATTAGTAATACAGTAAATGACAAGGGTTCCCAGATTTTTATTGATTTGTAGTGCAAGTAAAGGAATCTGAGATTAAAGCACCACTGCAGATTAATAGTCTAGATACAGTATCTCACAAAAAGAGTACACCCCTCACATTTTCGTAGATATTTTATTATAGCTTTTCATGTGACAACACTGAAGAAATTACACTTTGCTACAATGTAAAGTAGTGAGTGTACAGCTTGTATAACAGTGTCAATTTGCTGTCCCCTCAAAATAACTCAACACACAGCCATTAATGTCTAAACCGCTGGCAACAAAACTGAGTACACCCCTAAGTGAAAATGTCCAAATTGGGCCCAAAATGTCAATATTTTGTGTGGCCACCATTATTTTCCAGCACTGCCTTAACCCTCTGGGGCATGGAGTTCACCAGAGCTTCACGGATTGCCACTGGAGTTCTCTTCCACTCATCCATGATGACATCACAGAGCTGGTGGATGTTAGAGACCTTGCGCTCCTCCACCTTCCATTTGAGGATGCCCCACAGATGCTCAATAGGGTTTAGGTATGGAGACATGCTTGGCCAGTCCATCACCTTTACCCTCAGCTTCTTTAGCAAGGCAGTGGTCTTGGAGGTGTGTTTGGGGTCATTATCATGTTGGAATACTGCCCTGGGGCCCAGTCTCCGAAGGGAGGGGATCATGTTCTGCTTCAGTATGTCACAGTACATGTTGGCATTCATGGTTCCCTCAATGAACTGTAGCTCCCCAGTGCTGGCAGCACTCATGCGGCCCCAGACCATGACACTCCCACCACCATGCTTGACTGTATGCAAGGCACACTTGTCTTTGTACTCCTCACCTGGTTGCCGCCACACACGTTTGACACCATCTGAACCAAATAAGTTTATCTTGGTCTCATCAGACAACAAGACATGGTTCCAGTAATCCATGTCCTTAGTCTACGTGTCTTCAGCAAACTGTTTGTGGGCTCTTGTTCTTGTGCAACATCTTTAGAAGAGGCTAACATCTGGGAGGACAGCCATGCAGACCAATTTCATGCAGTGTGTGGAGTATGGTCTGAGCACTGACAGGCTGACCCCCCCCCCCCCCCTTTCAACCTATGCAGCAATGCTGGCAGCACTCCTCCATCTATTTCCCAAAGACAACCTCTGGATATGACGCTGAGCACCTGCATTCAACTTCTTTGGTCGACCATGGCGAGGCCTGTTCGGACTATAACCTGTCCTGTTAAACCGCTGTATGGTCTTGGCCACCGTGCTGCAGCTCAGTTTCAGGGTCTTGGCAATCTTCTTATAGCCTAGGCCATCTTTATGAAGAGCAAGAAATCTTTTTTTCAGATCCTCAGAGAGTTCTTTGCCATGAGGAGCCATGTTGAACTTCCAGTGACCAGTATGAGAGAGTGAGAGCGATAACACCAAATTTAACTCACCTGCTCCCCATTCACACCTTAGACCTTGTAACACTAACGAGTCACATGACACCGGGGAGGGAAAATGGCTAATTGGGCCCAATTTGGACATTTTCATTTTTGTTGCCAGCGGTTTAGACATTAATGGCTGTGTGTTGAGTTATTTTGAGGGGACAGTAAATTTACACTGTTATACAAGCTGTACACTCACTGCTTTACATTGTAGCAAAGTGAAATTTCTTCAGTGTTGTCACATGAAAAGATATAATAAGAAATTTACAAAAATGTGAGGGGTGTACTCACTTTTTTGAGATCCTGTACAAATGTATTTCAATGTAAGGTCGTGTAGAAAATCTGAAAATACTGGATTATTTGAGACAGCGACCGAGACATCACACTGCAATTTTTTTTAATATAAATAGACCCCATGTGTCTCCAGTTTTGCAGCTACAGTAATGCTGAATTTGGCTTTGGCTCAGATCACACAGTCAGTATGCCCTCAAATCCACGCAGAGACCTTTCCATTGCAAAAAAGGCATTTTTGACTCTAGGAGGCTTAAAACTGATTGTTAGCTTCTCTGCCAAAAATCTACATATAATATCACAGAAGGCAGATACGAGCACCTACACTTACAGGTTCACAACCGAATCCTGCAGCTTGCCTGTGGTTTTCCTTATTTCTCGGATATCTGCGTTAGTAACACCCTCCATGTTCCTCTCTGAACATCTCTGCATTAGTAAGACCCTCCATGTTCCTCTCTCTACATCTCTGCATTAGTAACATGCTTTATGACATCCAGCATCATCTAGCTCTTTCCTTCACTGTCCCTGGCCTACCCCTTTTTATTCTTTTGGATTTCCAGTTTTTTAATCATAGGGGTTCAGCACATGTGGGCCTTACCTAGGGTGGCCTGCATGCAAATACTGCCTGCCTAGGATCACCCACTCCTCCAGATTGGCACCCACCCATCAAGACATTTTGATATTTGCCCAATTACTCCCAAAAGCCAACCCACTGCTTGCTTCAGGGCTGAGGGTTCCTGTGAGATGTACTGAGGCAGGGTGCACCCAGCCGAACCCCCCCTCTCATGTAGTATGTCTGTAGTCTCTGATCATCCCCTGTAGCATGTCTGCAGTCTCTGACCCTCTCATTTGGTGTGTGCGTCCCCCCCACCAACCATGATCTGTCTGCATTGCATAAAGAAGCATAAAGACCCAGTGATGATATCACATAGTCTATAATAATGCATGTAATGAAAACAAAAAAGTTTTATTAAAAAATATCATAAGCATGTTGATGGGGAAGGAACCAGGACAGATAAAAAATAAGAAGCCTAAATTTAAACTTTAAGGGTGCAAAGGGCATCCAGTGGTCCCTGAGGATATAGGAAGCTACTTTTGACTATCATGGACTTGTCCTAATTGCCCCCCTTAATCTGGAGATCTGGAGATATATATCTATATCTCCTTAGATATTGAAGAACAGTGGAACCCCAATGCAAACCCCCTTTTTTTTTTAAAACAAAGCCGTGTGATCACCGTGTCAGCACAATAACGTGGTATTGTGCAGTATGGATGGTACAAAGTTGTCCTCCTTATATGCCCCTTCTATAAAGACGACGAGTGGTTATTATGAAAGTCTAAACCTCATTTATTCCCATGGAGGTGCTCTGCATAATCTCATCATGCCTGCGAGCTCTCATTAGAAGTGTGGCGTATTTGTTTTAACAAGTTGTAATCTCTCCTGCTAATCAGATAGATCTCTCCCTCCGCCTGTAATTAGCTCAGTGTGTCCTCCTTCCCTGGATTATCCACAGTGCTGCTTCTGCCTGTCTGACAGTTGCAAGGTGCAGCAGCAAAAAAATGACAAGCAGTTTGCCAGCACCTGGTGCAGACAATGGAACTGACCACTGGAGACGTCACTGCTCTTCCACCCTGGTTCCTCCTGTTTTGGTAGGGCATTCCTCAGGCAGTAGGGTGGTCAGTATAGAATTGAAAAGGTTGAGGGTAGGCTATAAACTCAATGATGCCCCCTTCCCCAACACATTAAGACACTGCTCCCAGGGCAGCTGCCCCCACTAGTTCTGGCCTTCATCATCCCATTTTACTCTGCAGAAGCCATGACTTCAAAAACCCAACAAATTATTAACATTGCTTCCTTGCATCATGTGAGACGGGGGGGGGGGGTGTTTGCTGGTTGGGTACCCAAGACTTCTGTTTAGGTGAAGACTCTTTGCTGTCAAAGAAATGTCAGTGATGCTCCTTTTATGAGTCCAGCACTGAGACTGCTCAGGTGGCCAGGGCTGGGACAAGGGGTGGGCAGGAGGGACGGTTGCCCTGGGCGCAATGGTTTCTTGCAGGGATGGTGGGTGTACACTAACCCTAAGGGAAGGGGGGGCGCAGTTTGGCATCTTGGCCCTGGGCACTGGATGACCTTGTCCCGCCACTGCAGGTGGCGATAAGAATGCAGACCCATCCACTTAGCAGTCTGTTTGTGAAGAGACATGATAAGGCAAACGGCAGGTTTTTTTCAGACTACAAAAAGATCTGAATCTTCTGTACAGTTTGCATCTGTGCCAAGTGTTTAGATCACCTATCAAAACTTACCTAAATCATTGGATTTAAAAAAATCGACAAAATGCTATTCTTTTTACCAGAAATAATTACCATTGTAGACTATACAGTAAATTATAACAAAATTCCACCTCCCCAGCATCAGTCTATAATAATATTATTTCCTGTTGGTGTAGGAATGGCAACATTCATTAGAGCTCCGGTGCCTAACCTGTGGCCTGCGGGCCACTTGAAGCCCAATGGCACTTATTGTGTGGCCCTTGGGGCCACTGCAGACATTAGTCTGTGTTTTCCTTACCTAGGTTCCCACTTAGGTCAGTAAGGGAAAATATGCTTTAGACTGGGTTCTGGTTGTTAAATACTTTGGTTTATTTAGTTCCCAATATTGTACTCCTGTGCTTTCCATCCCTTCACCTGTCTTTTATAATAGATATAATAGATCTTGCTGAGAGAAACCTATATTTAGGGGCTGCAGACAGAAACGTGGAAGCTTTGATTTGTAAAGGAAATGTATTAGCCATAATCTCTGGCAGTCTCCTGTACTTTACAGGATATAACTGTCTCCTGAAACACATCCCCGGTCTTCAACATTACTGTAGTATATACAGTACATAGTCTCTGATCATCTCCTGTAGCATGTCTGTAGTCTCTAATCCTCTCCTGTAGCATGTCTGCAGCCTCTGATCATCTCCTGTAACATGTCTGCAGTCACTGACCCTCTCCTGTAGTATGTCTGCAGTCTCTGATCATCTCCTGTAGTATGTCTGCAGTCTCTGATCCTCTCCTGTAGTATGTCTGCAGTCTCTGATCATCTCCTGTAGTATGTCTGCAGTCTCTGATCATCTCCTGTAGTATGTCTGCAGTCTCTGACCATCTCCTGTAGTATGTCTGCAGTCTCTGACCCTCCCCTGTACTATGTCTGCAGTCTCTGACCATCTCCTGTAGCTTGGCTGCAGTCTCTGACCATCTTCTGTAGTATGTCTGCAGTCTCTGATCCTCTCCTTTAGTATATCTGCAGTCTCTGACTATCTCCTGCATTATGTCTGCAGTCTCTGACTATCTCCTGTACTATGTCTGCAGTCTCTGACCCTCACCTGTGGTGTGTCTACAGTCTCTAAATATCTCTTTTAGTATGTCTGCAGTCTCTGACCATCTCCCGTAGTATGTCTGCAGTCTCTGACCATCTCATGTGGCATGTCTGCAGTCTTTGACCCTCTCTTGTAGTGTGTCTGCAGTCTCTGACCATCTCCTGTACTATGTCTGCAGACTCTGACCTTCTCCTGTAGTAGGTCTATAGTCTCTGATCATCTCCTGTAGTATGTCTGCAGTCTCTGACCCTCTCCTGTAGTATATCTGCAGTCTCTGACCATCTCCTGTAGTAGGTCTATAGTCTCTGATCATCTCCTGTAGTATGTCTGCAGTCTCTGACCCTCTCCTGTAGTATGTCTGCAGTCTCTGACCCTCTCCTGTAGTATATCTGCAGTCTCTGACCATCTCCTGTAGTATGATTGCAGTCTCTGACCATCTATTGTAGTATGTCTGCAGTCTCTGACCATCTATTGTAGTGTGTCTGCAGTCTATGATCCTCTCCTGTAGTAAGTCTGCAGTCTTTGATCCTCTCCTGTAGTAAGTCTGCAGTCTTTGATCCTCTCTTGTAGTATGTCTGCAGTCTCTGATCCTCTCTTGTAGTATGTCTGCAGTCGGACCATCTCCTGTGGTATGTCTGCAGTCACAGACAGTTTTCTGTAACATTACAATCACTGCCCTTTAACATAACATGACCACCACTGATTCAGACATCAGTCATTAGTGATGTGTATGGCTCTGGGTTTGTATTTATATGTAATTGATTGTCGATTTGGGATGTTCAATCCTCACAGGCCGAATCCAACGTCCAGAAAGCGTCAGTGGATGCAGCCCGGACCACACAGCAGCTAGAGGAGGCCATGGACACCTTTCAACAGCAGAAAATTAAAGACATTCAGGTATTTATTGTGTGTAGATAGACCGCATGGAATACTCGATCTGATGAAAGCGGGACTCTGACCATATTAAAAAAAAAACAAAGAAACAGGTTAATGGCTAGCAGTATCTGGCAGCAAGAAAAACACAGGAGTGAGAGACACCTAGTAAGGGAGGACCTAAATACTCTCCCAGAAGCCAGCATCTGTCTGAAACTGATTAGTGAGGTCTGCTGGTTGCTGGGGGACACCCTCTGGTGGACATTGAAAATACATCCCTCCTCCCAGAGAAACCACAGTGCCACCAGCAGGTGATCCAGGTCCTGACAATGGCTGCTGTTTCAGCACATTGAAGCCAGAGAGACAAGGACCTGCACACAGACTGCTTTTACATGGAGATTCCACATGCACAAAGCTTTATTTGGAAGGACAAATTTGACAACCATGGAAGATGTGCATTAGGGACTCTTAGCAGCCTGATGTCTCTGTGGGTAGAATTAATGAGGCCTGGCAGTAAACACACTGCAGACAATTGCGGGTCAGTAAACAATTCTGTCTGACACAGGCTGACTCTCTGCAGGAGGTTTATCATTCTTCAGGGAAAGGTAAAATGTGCAGATAAAAAGCAGATTGATGCACACTGGAGGTTGGAGGGAAGAATTAAAATGCCCATCACATAACGGGAAAATGGAATGGAGATAAGTGGAGTAATAGACAGGCCTGTTGGGTAAACCACACATTCCCAGGGCCCTTAGACTATAATAAATGTCATAATGGCATGTAATATCTCAGAGATACGTCCAGTAAGAGTTGATTTTTGTCTTTTTCTGTCATTTATTGTTTAATGCGGGAATCATACTAAGAAGGTTCTGGTAAAGGGATTGCTTAAATCTGACCACCAGCCTTCACTTCAGTCTTGCACAGTTGTACCGGATCCTCTCCTGTACTGAAATCACTGACTCTGATTTCACTGCACACTGTGAGCTTCTCCCAATGTGCATTAGAAGCTGCAGCAAGTCAGATAGAGACTGCCACATTTCCTGGCTGGAGGACATCCAACATCATCTAGCCCAGGGTTTCTCAACCAGGGTTCCTCCAGAGGTAGATAGGGGTTCCCTGAGCAATGGGCATTTTCTGCCTCTCAGATAAGTTCCCACTGAAACCATTGATCTTTTTAGCTATCTGTAAGAGGGGAATTCTTCCCAATGACCACATGTGTAAGGATCATTCTTTCACTGACCATCACACTAATCGCAGGGGTGTCAAACTCAATTCATCTGCGGGCCGCATCAGTTTTATGATTTCCCTCAAAAGGGCCGGTTGTATCCGTGAGACTGGAAGTTCAGAGCATCCTCTACCTTACATAAGATGGCAAGAGCCTCCCCACCATCAGAAGTTGAGTCCCCCCACCCTCCCTTACTTCACAGTGCACCCCCTTACCTTGTGCTGCTGCTGGGGAAAAGCTAGAGGCATTTCTGGAAAGCAGAAAGTACGGGGTCTGGAGGAGGGTTGGAGCTGTTCTGCAGCTGCAGGAGAGGTGTGAGGCCCACATGAAATGGCCTGGAGGGCCGGATTCGGCCCGGGGGCCTTGTGTTTGACACGTGTGCACTAATGTATCGTGAGATGTAGATATAGTCATTTTTATCAGGGGTTCCCTGAGACTGGAAATTTATTTCAGGGGTTCCTCTATGTTTAAAAGTTTGAGAAAGGCTGATTTAGCCCTTTACTCTTCAGCCTGCTTGTTCTTGGCCTGCCCCTTTTATTCATTGTATTTCAGTTATTCACAATCATGGAAGCTCAGCATCCTGTCGGCATTACCTAGGGTAGTCTGCATGCAAATACAGCCTGCCCACTCCTCCAGACTTACAGCCACCCAGCAGGGCATTTTGCTATTCACAAAACTCTTATAAAGTGCTGGTCCACTGCTTGCACCAGGACTGAGGGCTCTTGAGAGGAGTACTGAGGCAGGGTGCTGGGATGTTTTCAGCAAGATATGTACAGCACCCTGCTGGCCCATTCCACCAGCTATGATCTGCCTACACATACTTGCCAACTGTCCCGTGTTTGCAGGGACAGTCCCGGCAAATAGGAGCCTGTCCTGGATAATTTGCATTGTCCCGGCAATGTACTTATTTGCACTTTGCACTCACTTACTTAATGAATTTATTTACACTTTGCACTTTATTTATATTCACATATTCCATTTATTGTATGGTCACACCTGAGCACATTTGACGCTTTAGAATTGCAGGGAATTGTGATGAGAATTTTAAACTTTAGACAGAAGAAGTGCAGCTGAATGGGAGAATTATTCCAACTCTGCTACTTTGGCATTAAGTTTGAAATTCCCTTTTCAATTTCCTGTAATTCTCTCTTTATTGAGTAGACCCTATAATCTGATGATAAGTAGGCGGAGATTAATTATGTGGAGTGGGCGGAGCTTCAGGGAAGTGGGTGTGGTAAGTAATTGATAGCTGTGCTGCAAAGTGTCCCTGGAAATTTTTTTCGAATGTTGGCAACTATGCCTACATTGCATAGAGATTACATCACTGGGACTAAAATAAAGTCAAGAAAATTGTCGCTGATAGGGCAAAGTCCTGCTATAACCCTTTGCAGTTGACCCCAGGGTCCAATTCACAGCCATTGGAGGGTTTAGAAGAAGCAGACATTTCAGCCCCTCCACTGACGATCTTTCTTTGTCTTTAACACCAGAAAATCTTCTCGGACTTCCTGACAGTTGAGATGATATTTCATGCTCGGGCTCTTGAAGTATACACCAGCGCCTTCCACAGCCTGCAGGACTGCGACCTGGAGAAAGACATGGAGGTGAGAGCGCTGTGTGTCATATAATGTGATTAGACAGCCTGGCACAGGGCATGAAATACAACCATTTACTGTACCCCAGGACTGGAATGGCTCCCTACTGGTTCACGTTAGCCATCTGATTCGCTACTCCAAGACAATTTAAAAGTTGACACTTGTGCCGAGTTCATTTCATTTTTTTTCAGGTGTAAATAAAATGAAAAGTAAAGGTTGTTATTTAGGTAACATTTCATTTTTATTTTTCTTGTTCAGGTTCATACTTTTCTGCAAGCGTCTGCTGTGTAAATGTACATGGGGACGGACATATGTTCCTATCAGGAACCTACAAGAGGGCATCGGGTACAGAAATGCTGTACCATACGCCCTCTAGTGGATAATCCCTAGCGATGCATTTTTTTTTTTATCTTGGAGGAACTAATTAAAAGTGCAGAAAAACAAGAAATATAAATGTAATATATTTAACATATAAACATAGAAAGGTGATGGCAGAAAAAGACCAAGTAGTCCATTGAGTCTGTCTATTTCTTTTATTTTTATTTTGGGGGGGGGAGCTGGATTATTATTTATTTTTTTTTTTTCAATAGTTTTTGGTCTCACTACCTCTGCTGGTAGTTTATTCCAAGTATCAACTACTCTTTCAGTAAAATAATACTCTCTAAGATTAGTTTTGAACTTTCCTCCAGTTAGTTTGAGGACATGTATTTAAAGATTTCAATCATGTCTCCCCCTTTCCCTTCTTTCCACTAGACTGTACATATTAAGTTCCTAAAGTCGCTCTCAATATGTTTTATCCCCCAGACCTTTCACCATATTTGTTACCCGTCTCAAGACTCGTTCTATCTTATCAATATCTTTTTGCATCTTTTTGTAAGTGAATTCTCCAGAACTGGACACAGTATTCCAAATGAGGTCTCACTAAAGATCTACAGTATCTGACAAAAGTGAGTACACCCCTCACATTTTTGTAAATATTTTATTATATATTTTCATGTGACAACACTGAAGAAATAACACTTTGCTACAATGTACAATGTAGTGAGTGTACAGCTTGTATAAGGGCTCTTTCACACGGGCGCTCCGTATGTCCGCAAATCATCCTATTTTTTTGTGGATGATTTGCGGACATAATGTAAGTCAATGGCATTGCGGATGTCAGCGGAATACCATCCGCTGACATCCGATTTTCTTCCTCTCAGTTCTGTTCCGTTTTTTGGAACGGAACAGAACCCTATTTTTCCTCCGTTCAAAAAACGGAAAGGAAGCAAAATCGGATGTCAGCGGTGTCATCCGCTGACATCCGCAGTGCCATATACTTACATTATGTCCGCATATCATCCACAAACGGATGGGATGATATGCGGACATACGGAGCGGATGACACAACTGTCATCCGCTCCATGAAAAAAAAAAAAGTCCCGCAGCGGAGCTTTCACACGGAGCGGCCTTGTGAAAGAGCCCTAACAGTGAAAATTTGCTGTCCTCTCAAAATAACTCAACACACAGCCATTAGGGCTCTTTCACACGGCCGCTCCGACTTCTTCTTCCGCTGCGGCACTTTTTTTTTTTTTTTCTCGGACACGGATGACATTTGTGTCATCCGCTCAGTATGACCACATATCATCCCATCCGTTTACGGATGATATACGGACATAATGTATGTCTATGGGGATTGCGGATGTCAGCGGATAACACCGCTGACATCCGATTTTGCATCCGTTCCGTTTTTTTAACGGAAGAAAAATTGGGTTCTGTCCCGTTCCAAAAAACGGAACAGAACTGAAAGGACGCAAATCGGATGTCAATGGATGGTCATCCGCTGACATCGGCAATCCCATTGACATGCATTATGTCCGTATATCACCTGCAAATGGATGGGGTGATATACGGACATACGGAACGCCCGTGTGAAAGAGCCCTTAATGTCTAAACCGCTGGCAACAAAAGACATTTTCACTTAGGGGTGTACTCACTTTTGTTGCCAGTGGTTTAGACATTAATGGCTGTGTGTTGAGGTATTTTGAGGAGACAGAAAATGTACACTGTTATACAAGCTGTACACTCACTACTTTACATTTTAGCAAAATGTCATTTCTTCAGTGTTGTCACATGAAAAGATAGAATAAAATATTTACAAAAATGTGAGGGGTGTACTCACTTTTGTGAGATACTGTATATTGAGGAATCAGAACCTCCCTCCTCCTGCTGGTGATCCCTCTAGAGATATAAAGATCTATATAGAGAAATCAGGACCTCCTTCATCCTGCTGGTGATCCCTTTAGTGATATAGAGTAGGGATAGACCGATATGTTTTTTTCAGGGCCGATACTGATATTTTGGTCACAACGTATCGGTATCGGCTGATATGGGCCGATATTTTGTACATTGAAAGTTTTGAAAAATAAAGACAATTTTTGACACAAATCTGGTACTGAAGATGTTAATTTTTGTTTAATGCTTAATGGCTGGCTTGCTGGCACCCTGTGGTGGGTGGCTGGCAGGCACCCTGTGGTGGGTGGCTGGTTGGCTGGCAAGTACCCTGTGGTAAGTGGGTGGCTGGCACCCTGTAGTGGGTAGCTGGCTGGCACCCTGTGGTGGGTGACTGGCTGGCTGGCACCCTGTGGTGGGTGGGTGGGTGGCTGGCACCCTGTGGTAGATGGTTGGCTGGCACAGGGGCTGTGGGGGGCTGGCTGGTACAGTGCCTGTGACTGGCTGGTACAGGGCCTGTGGGTGGCTGGCTGTCTGGCACCCTGTCTGTGGATGGCTGGCTGTCTGGCACCCTGTGTGAGGGTGGCTGGCTGTCTGGCACCCTGTGGTGGGTGGCTGGCTGTCTGGCACCCTGTGGTGGGTGGGTGTGTTACTGGCACAGGGGCTGTGGGTGGCTGGCTGGCTGGCACAGGGGCTGTGGGTGGCTGGCTGGTACAGTGCCTGTGACTGGCTAGTACAGGGCCCGTGGGTGGCTGGCTGTCTGGCACCCTGTCTGTGGATGGCTGGCTGTCTGGCACCCTGTCTGTGGGTGGCTGGCTGTCTGGCACCCTGTGGTGGGTGGCCGGCAGTCTGGCACCCTGTGGTGGGTGGGTGGCTGGCACAGGGGCTGTGGGTGGCTGGCTGGCTGGCACAGGGGCTGTGGGTGGCTGGCTGGTACAGGGCCTGTGGGTGGCTGGCTGGTACAGGGCCTGTGGGTGGCTGGCTGGTACAGGGCCTGTGGATGTGTTTGTGGCTGGCACCAGGCTGCTGTGGGTGGGTGTATGGCTGTGATACACTCCACAGGCTAGTCCCGACTCCAGACGAGGCTGTCCAAGGCGAGGGAGGCAGCCTAAGAAGGCAGAATGACGTCACAAAAATATCGGGCAGTTGCAGGGCTGATACCGATATAACGGGGAAAGTGCATATCGGCCACCGATATATTGGCCTTGCCAATAATCGGTCTATCCCTAATTAAGAGATCTATATAGGGGAATCAGGACCTTCTTTCTCTTGCAGGTGAACCCTCTAGTGATATAAAGATCTATGTAGAAGAATCAGAATCTCCTTTCTCCTGCTGGTGATCCCTTTAGTGATGCATCCTAGAATTCTATTGGCTTTTCAATTTGCAATCATCTGACATAAGTACCCCCAAATCTTTTTCTTCTGTAGTGCTGTATCCCTAATATTGTGCTCTCTCTGGGGTTTTTTTTCCCTAGGTGCATTATTTTACATTTAGAAATATTGAACTGCAGTCTCCACTGCTTTGACCAATCTTCCAGCAATGCCAAATCATGTTCCATGTTACAGACACTTCCAGGGCTATCAACCCCATTACACACCTTTGTGTCATCAGCAAAAATACATAACTTACCCAACAAACTTTTAGTTCTATCACTTACACATAGATTAACTAGAACAGGACCTAGTACAGAGCCTTGTGGTACACCCCTAATGACCGGTCTCTGTTTCGAGTGAACCCCATTTACAGCCACACTCTGGAAGTCCTAGCTTGTACAACTTTTGTATTAATTATGTGGAACTGTGTCATATACCTTGCTGAAATCAAGATATGCTATGTCCACAGCACCTCCCTGGTCCAAAAGCTTACCAGTCCTTAGATGTGGTGGCTGCATTCATTTTCTTTATCTGTTATTACATTCTTCTGTATATTTTGATATTTTATTTTAGGCCTTTTGTTTTTTCTTTACTTTCACCTAGTGATCCTGCCACTTCCTGTCCTAGGGTGACAACACTTACTCTCCATACTGTATATATGGAGGAATGTTAGCACCCTTGGACAGGACTACAGAATGCCTCCGCTCCTCACCTAATTAACATAGAGGGGAGGGGGTCTGTAATCCATAGAGGTAATGAACTGGGCAGAGCTGATAATGATTAAGATAACACTGCAGGTGCACAGGACAGTAGTGCATTTTTGGCAGGATCAACAATATTTTTTTTTTATTGAAAAAATACAGTGCCTTGAAAAAGTATTCATACCCCTTGACATTTTCCACATTTTGTCATGTTACAACCAAAAACGTAAATTGTATTTTATTGGGATGTTATGTGATAGTTCAACACAGAGTGGCACATTTTTGCCCATTCTCATGCAAAAAAGCTCAAGCTCTTTCAGATTGGATGGAGAGTGTCTGTGAACAGCAATTTTCAAGTCTTGCCACAGATTCTCAATTGGATTTTTGTCTGGACTTTTGGCCCATACACACAATCCGAAAATCGGACAGATTGTCCGTTTTTTTCTTTTTTTTTTTTTTGCATGCTAGTCGCTTATCAAAAATGGAGAGGTTACTAAAGTTACAAAAATTCTCATAAGACAGGATAAAAATTCAGAAGTGATGTAATGTGTTGTAGTGCATTTGTATTGTATTTTCGGACGACAACTGTACTGATTAAACGAAAATCGTACAATCTGGTATCATACGAGAAAAATTTTCGTGCTTGTCCGATCAGATACTATCGGATAAACTGTCATGATCGGCTCTCTTCTATAATGTGTTCGTATTAGGACTGCATTCATTGTATGTTTTAAGCCATCAATTATTTTTCTATGTTGGTTTTAACCTGGATATATTGAATAAATATTATTTTTTTTTATTATATACCCTTTATTTTTTATTTTTGCCCGTTAAAAGCCCACCTAGAGGGTTCTTTTCTTCTTTTGTACTAGATTTTAGTTAGGTGTATCAGAGTAAAGGGGGTTGAATACAAATGCACCCAACACTTTTCAGGTATTTATTTGTAAAAAAAAAACCTTTTTATCATTTTCCTTCCACTTCACAATTATGTGCCACTTTGTGTTGGTCTATCATATAAAATCCCCCAAAAATACATTTACCTTTTTGGTTGTTACATGGCAAAATGTGGCGAATTTCAAGGGGTATAAATACTATTTAAAGGCACTGTATAACAAAACACTTCAATTGTATATTTAACAGGTTAAGGCCCCGTTCACATAGGGGCGATGCTACTTCGCACCGCGACCTCCGAGTTGCTTGCTACTTCGCACCGCGACCTCGGAGCGGCCGCCACGGACTTCATAACATTGAAGTCTATGACGGTCGCCTCCTGGTCGCCCCAAAGAAGCTCCGGACCCTTTTTCTAAGTCGGAGCGACTTGTGTCGCTCCTATTATAACGGGTCCGCAGCTTCCCTATGGGAGGCGACCTACGGCGACCTGTGAGGCAACCAGGTCGCCTCACAGGTCGCCTTAGTGTGAACCGGGACTAAAAGGGATTAAATACATTAATTGTTAGGATTTACATACTCTTTAGCCCCGGTTCACATTAGGGCGATCGCGGAGATCGCATGTAATTTGGAGCTCACTGCTCCTAAATTACATACGATCTCATGTGTGGTGCGAATTTCAGCCATACACTTTGTATGGCTGAATTCGCACCGCATCCGCACTAAACCCCCACATGAGGCTTTTTTTTATCCGCAGCAGAATCGGATCGCATAGTCGTTCACACTAGTGCGATCCGATTCTGTGCGAAATTGCAGATCGCGCTGCGATATGCGATTGCAACTGGGGGTGTCGTTAACTTTTAATTGACACCCCCTGCGTATCGCATATGGCAGTGTGAACTGCCAGGGGTGCGGATGCGGGATCACGCTGCATATTCGCAGCGTTCCCGCATCGCACAAATGTGAACCGGCACTAAGTGCTGTGGATAAAAAAAAGCCTCATGTGCAAGTTTAGTGCGAATGCAAAGTGTATGGCTGAAATTTGCACCGCACACGAGATCGCATGTAATTTAGGAGCAGTCCGCTCCGAATTACATGCGATCTCCGCGATCGCACTAATGTGAACCGGGGCTTAATGTTGATATCTACAAGTTACAACATGTAGCTTGAATGGCATCACACCGCAGGTCATGCATTTCCATAAGGCTTAGGTCTGAATGGAGCCCTAATATGTAAGGGGTACACACAGGGCTGCTGTTAGAAATCACAGGGCCCAGTACAATACAAGTCGTTATTAGTGGACACAAACAAAACCAAGAACCTGTGAAAATTAGTCCTTTTTAATTGTTTTTTACATTTAAAAAAAAATAAAGTATATATACTTTTTTTTAAAAAAATGTTAAAAATTTTTTATTTTACAATTCTTTTTAATTATTTATTTCATTTTTAATTATTTATTATGTTTATTATTATTTTTTTACAATTTATTTTTTTACAGGACAGGGAAGCCTTCAGCGCTGTGGGGGGGGGGGGGGAACAGCACAGTGAAAGGGGGGCACACAGGGAGGGGATCAGAAGCAGGCAGAACAGGGAGGGGATCGGTGTTGGAGAAGCAGTTACAGTAACGATGCCCTGTGTCTGTGTCTGTGAAAGCTGGCAGGAGGGGGAGAAGCTGTCTTTCAGCTACTGCAGAGAGCCGCACAGGGCTTCCTTCTGTAATTGCCCCTCCTCTTGACCGCACCAATTCCCTGTGCTGTTGGGGACCCCCTGTGTGCCAGGGCCCCCTACAGGAAGACTGGTGGTCCCCCCTATCAGCGGCCCTGGGTACACAGTCACATTAGCTGACAGTTTAAAACTATATGATTATAATATATTTTAGGATATGTCATATTGCATTGTCTGTATTTTGCAGGATTTTCGTTCCAAGATCCATATTAACACCGGAACGCAAGACGCTCGACCGATCAATGCAACAAACCCTTCCTCCAATACCACATGGAGTACGAGCTCTCTGGTGAGTAAGCAGATCCAAAGTGTGTGTGTGTATATATACAGGTGCATCGCAATAAATTAGAATATCATTAAAACATTTTTTTTTATTTCAGAAATTCAATACAAAAAGTGAAATATATATTTTATATAGATGCGTTACACACAGAGTGATATATTTCAAGCATTTCTTTCTTTTAATTTTGATGAATTATGGCTTACAGCTAGTGACAACTAGGAATGGGCCAATCACCCCCCTGTTCAGTTCGCATCAGAACATCTCGAACATGGAAAAAGTTCTAGCGAACATGCGAACCCTATTAAAGTCTGGGGGACACGAACATGAAAAATCAAAAGTCCTCATTTTAAAGACTTATATGTACATAAAAAGTGTATGGGGACCCGGGTACTGCACTGGGGGACATAAATCAATGCAACATTTTTTAAACCGTTTTTAAAGGAGCAGTGATTATTATGATGCTTAAAATGAAACAATAAAAATGAAATATTCCTTTAAATATCGTGCCTGGGGGGTCCCCTTAATGTGCCTGTAAAATGGCACATCTGTATGATGTATGGAGCCTGCTGCAGCAATACTGACATTTCTAAAGGAAAAAATGTCATGTAAACTTGCTCGTGGCTGTAATGTATTGTCGGCTCCTGGCAATATAGATAAAAAAAATAAAACGTGTGGAGTTCCCCCCCCCCCCAGTCTATACCCTTCTCTTCGGGTCTGGTATGGATTTTAAGGGTAACCCCATGCCAAAATTAAAAACGCATAGAACCCCCCCACCCAAAAAAATACATATCAGACCCTTATCCGAGCATGCAGCCTGGCAGGTCAGGAGGGGGGAGGGATGAGCAAGCCCCCACCCCTCTTGAACCATACCAGGCCAAATGCCCTCAACATGGGGAGTGGGTGCTTTGGGGCGGGGAGGGGGGCTCTGCCATGTTGATGGGGACAAGGGCCTCTTCCCAACAACCCAACCCACCAGTCTTCCCAAGTTGTCGGAGTCTGCGGGTGGTGGGCTTTTCGGAATCTGGAAGCCCCTTTTAACAAAAGGGCCCCCAGATCCTGCCCCCCCTCCCGCATGTAAATGGGTATCGGATACATCGTACGTGAAGTCATGTGACATCAGAAGGGGTGGTGCCACCAGGTGACGTAGCCGGGTGGCCCTGCCCCTTGCCTATATGAGAGCTGTCAAAGCAGAGAGAAGGCAGATGGCCTGACGTCCGGCGGGCGTTGTGATTGACGATGGATTTACATCGAGGTACACTATTTTTTTTATGTTTTAATAAAGGACTTGTCAAAAACTGTTTCCTGTGGTTCTTACTTTTTGACACTTTTTTGGTGAATGGGAGGGGGTACTATGCACTCGATTCCCATTCATATAGAGGGGGGGGCGGGTACTGGGGGCCCCCATGTTAAAGGGGGCTTCCAGATTCCGATAAGCCCCCCACCCGCAGACCCCCCACAACCACAGCCCAGTGTTGTCGGGAAGAGGCCCTTGTTTCCATCAACATGGGGACAAGGTGCTTTGGGGCCCACCCCAAAGCACCCTCCCCATGTTGAGAGCAAGCGGCCTGATATGGCTCAGGAGGGGGGGGGTGCTCGCTCGTCCCCTGCTCAGATAAGGGTCTGGTATGGATTTTGGGGGGAACCCCACACCGGTTTTTCTTTTTTTTTTTTTTTTTTTTTTTTATTCTATCATAGGGTTTCTCTTAACCAAATAAAAAAAAGGGCACTTTCACCCATTCCTGCCCAGACCAATTTTCAGCTTTCAGTGCTCAATGGGAATATATAGTAAGCTTGACATGGCACTTCTCCCTGTCTCTAACATTGGCATCTATAGGAAATCTTGGTCAGTTTGACATGGCACTGCTCCCAAACCATAAGTGCCAGGGACATCAAACTTTGGGAGCACCGAGAGGGGACCCAGGACTACAACATATCTATATGTTTTAGTAGGGTATGCCTGTACACTACACTGACTGCACTAAACTGACTGAACACACTATCCACTAACTACCTGCCTAATCTCCATTGTCACACACTATACACGGCTACCATGTAAGCAGCAGCCTTATATAGTATAGGGCGTGGACATAGCCCCTGAGCCATGATTGGCCAAAGGCACTCTGCCTTTGGCCAATCATTGCTCTCACAGTACATTGTGCTGTGATTGGCCAAAGCATACAGGTCAGGCGCATGCTTTGGCCAATCATCAGCAATCAATGCACTGCAAGAGCGCAGTGCATTATGGGGCGCTCATTGGCGGGCGAACTTCCCACTGAGAATCCCATTTGTTTGTGTGTTCAACAAACACACGAACAGCTGATGTTGGAGTCGAATACATAGCCCATCCCTAGTGACAACCCAAAATTTAATATCTCAGAAATTTAGAATATTACATAAGACCAATAAAAAAATTATTTTTAATAAAGTAATGTTGGTTTACAGAAATGTATGTCCATGTACAGTATAGTATACACTCAATACTTGGTTGGGGCTCATTTTGCATGAATTACTGCATCAATGCGGTGTTACATGGGGGGTGATCAGCCTGTGGCACTGCTGAAGTGTTATGGAAGCCCAGGTTGCTTTGATAGCGGCTTTCAGGTTATCTACATTGTTGGGTCTGGTGTCTCTAATGTTCCTCTTGACAATACCCCACAGATTTTCTATGGGGTTTAGGTCAGGCGAGTTTGCGTGCCAATCAAGCACAGTGATACCATGATCATTCATGTGACCAGGTATTGGTACTTTTCGCATTGTGGGCAAGTGCCAAGTCCTGCTGGAAAATGAGCTTAAGGCCGCTATCAAAGAAACCTGGGCTTCCATAACACCTCAGCAGTGCCACAGGCTGATCACCTCCATGCCACGCCGCATTGATGTAGTAATTCATGCAAAAGGAGCCCCGACCAAGTGTTATGTGCATACTATACTCTACATGGCCATACTTTTCACTAAGCCAACATTTCTGTATTACAAATCCTTTTTCCCTTGGTCTTATGTATTATTCTACATTTCTGAGATACTGAGTTTTGGGTTTTCACTAGCTGTAAGCTATAATCATTAAAATTCAAAGAAATGCTTGAAATATCTTTACTCTGTAAATTAACTTTTTGATGATATTCAAATTTTATGAGATACACGTGTGTGTGTGTGTGTGTGTATCTATATATACAGTGTATATATATATAGTATTTACACAGTACATACATACATACAGTCCATATATAAAAATGTACGCAGTGCTTCAGCTTCCAGGGGTGGAAGCGGTTAACAAAAACCGCTGACATTTCCTTGCGCTGTAACTTGTCCCCAAAGGACAGTAATAATCCCCTCAGTGTGAAGAGCCTGGCATGAATCACCGATCCGGTAAGTGAGAAGGTTTCAGGAAATTAATAAACATGCTCGCAGGGATCGATTCCTCGTTATGTGATGAGCGGCTCTGAGCTGTAAGAGATGGAGGCATGGGGCTCATCTGTCTGCTCCCAGTAATTAAAAGGGAGAAAAGAGCCAGAGCTTCTATATGACAGTCTACGTGGGATTTAGGAACAACCCTATAGAAGGAGCACGGCTGGGTTCCGTTCAAAAGGCACTTAAAAAGGGGGGGTAGTAGGTTCAGACCCTCCACTAAGCATCCAGTCTGATAAGAGTGTACTGAGCCGAAAGGTCAAATGTGCAGTCAATACCCCAGAATGGCATTCAACCTTCAGGTCTGGGTTCACCCTTATATTCTATGAGGGAAAGACTCTGACATCCTGGAGCTGTAAATCCAACATTTGGCGGATGTAGGTAGTGCCAGGACAAGGTCCTATAGCACCCAAGTAGAAAAGGTGCACCCTCCCACTCCATGAGCTGTGAACTACTTGAGCAAGATAGGTTGCAGATCTGGTGAGTTAATCTTACAGAGGGAGGGAGAAATGTGTGTTTCTTACTACTGAACTCTGCACTGTACATTACATACTACTGACCTCTGCACTCTGTTTTATATACTATTGACCTCTGCACTGTGCATTACATATTACTTACCTCTGCACTCTACATTACATCCTACTGACCTCTGCACTCTGTGTTATATACTATTGACCTCTGCACTGTGCATTACATACTACTTACCTCTGCACTCTACATTACATACTACTGACCTCTGCACTTTGCCTTATATGCTTCTGACCTCTGGACTGTGCATTATATAGTAATGACCCCTGCATTGTGCATTACTTACTACTGAGTCTGACCTCTACACACTGTGTTATGCACTCTTCCCCTCTGCACTGTACATTACATACTACTGACCTCTGAACTCTGTGTTTTATACTATTGACCTCGTCACTGTGCATTACTTACTAATGACATCTGCACTTTGCCTGATATGCTTCTGACCTCTGGACTGTACATTATATAGTAGTGACCCCTGCATTGTGCATTACTTACTACTGACCTCTGCACTTTGCATTATATACTTCTGACCTCTGGACTGTGCATTATTAAGTAGTGACCCCTGCATGATGTGGTACATACTACTGAACCCTGCACTTTGCGTTATATACCATTGACCTCTGGACTGTGCATTACTTACTAATGACTCACGCACTAATATACTTACTACTGATCTCTGCACTTTGCATTATATACTTTTTACCATTGACTGTGTATTTCTTACTACTGACTTAGGCACTGTGCATTATGAATGATTGACCCCCTGCACTGTGTGTTACATACTACTGACCTCTGCCCTTTGCATTATATACACTACTGACCTCTGGAATGTGCGTTACTTACTACAGAGTCATGCATTGCGCATTATATACACAGTATGTCACATATTTCTTACCTCTGCACTACACATTACTTACTATTAACCCCTGCGCTGTGTGTTATATACCACGGACCCCTGCGCTGTGTGTTATATACCACGGACCCCTGCGCTGTGTGTTATATACCACAGACCCCTGCGCTGTGTGTTATATACCACAGACCCCTGCACTGTGTGTTATTTACCACTGGCCTCTGCGCTATGTGCCACATACTGCTGACCCCTGCACTGTGGGTTGCATATTGCTGACCTGAGCTCTTCAAACCTTCCTTGCTTTTTTTTTGGGGGGGGGGGGCTAGGTTAACTCCTCAGCAAAAAAAATAAAAAAATAGTGTGCTGCACCCTGGTGATCTTTGATCTCTCATTTCTTTTCGTTCAGTTATATCTCTAACTCTCCCTCTCTGAGGTCGCCTACCCCTGACCTAAGCCAACTCCTCTAGAACTCTGATCTTTTTTTCTTTAGATTGCCCTGATGAAGAGGGCTCCTTGGAGTCCTTGAAATGCATTGGAAAATGTCCCCCTAACTTCCTCTCGCAGTGTCCCCAGGACATGAAGTGAGGGGAATTCTCTAAAGTGGGGACACTTACATCACTGTCATTCTGCCCACTCAACACAAAATAACAAGCACTGTGAAATCGCTCAAAGTTCCACCTTGAATGTGAAGTGCTGTAGGTGTGGATGTGCCTGTGAGGAAATTTTTGAAGCTGAAAGGAAAACATACAAATGAATGCAACTCTGTATTCAGAAATACATCATTTGTTGTATTACAAGCATTGTGAGTACCTGAATCTGTCTGGTTGTTAGCCCCCCATGCAGCAGAGCTCAGTCTGGGAGAGGGAGAAGCAGGTCAAGGAGCCAATCATTGTGCTGCAGTGCAAGAAGCATGCTAATAGAAGGAGAGAGCAGAGTGACAGAATACAATCTGGGGATGTTTTTCTTTTCAGAGCCTCCCCAGCATCCTGCAGAGACAGACACAAGTAGAAGAAGAGGATAGTGATGATGAAACGGAGGATGAAGAGGATGAGGAACCCACAAGATTACATTATTCAAGAGTGAGAAAATGAACCAAATTTGAGGACTTTTATCCCCGTGACCACAGTAATCCCGCTCCTGATCCTTCTGTCCTCAGCACCATACAAGACCACAGTGATCCTGGTCCTAATCCTCATGTCCCTGGCACCATATCTGACCACAGTGATCCTGGTCCTGAGCCTTCTGTCCCCAACACCATACCAAACTACAGTGATCCTGGTCCTGATCCTCCTGTCTCTAGTATCATACCCGACCAGTTATCCTGGTCCTAATCCTCATGTCCCTGGCACCATATCTGACCACAGTGATCCTGGTCCTGAGCTTTCTGTCCCCAACACCATACCAAACCACAGTGATCCTAGTCCTGATCCTCCTGTCTCTAGTACCATACCTGACCAGTGATCCTGGCACCATATCTGACTACAGTTATCCTGGTCCTGAGCCTTCTGTCCCCAACACCATACAAAACCACAGTGATTCTAGTCCTGATCCTCCTGTCTCTAGTACCATACCTGACCAGTGATCCTGGCATCATATCTGATTACAGTTATCCTGGTCCTGAGCCTCCTGACTCCTGCATCATACCAAATCCCATTGATACTGGTCCTGATCCTCCTGTCCCTAGCACCATTCTTGACTACATTGATCCTGATCCTCCTGACCCCTACACCATACCTGACCACAGTGATCCTGGTCCTCATTCTCTGGTTCTCAACACCATACCAAACACAGTGGTCCCCAACACCATACCAGACCATGGAGATCCCGGTCCTGATCTTTCTGTCCCCTAAACTATACCAGACCACAGCGACCCTGGTCCTGATCCTCCTGTCCTTAGCACCAGACCAGACCCCAGTGATCCCGCTTCTGATTCTCCTGTCTCCAACACCATACCTGACCACAGAGATCCTGGTCCTAATCCTCCTGTCCCCAACGCTGTACCTGACCACAGAGATCCTGGTCCTCATCCTCCTGTCCCTAGCACCATACCTGACCAGTAAGCCCCATTCTGATCCTCCTGTCCCCAACACCATACCTGACCACACTGATCCCGGTCATGATCCCCTTGTCTATAGCACTATATCTGATCACCATGATCCTTGTCCTGTTCCTCCTGTCCCTAGCACTATACCTAACCACAGTGATCCCGAACACCAATACCAGACCATGGAGATCCCGGTCCTAATCCTTCTTTCCCCCAAACCATACCAGAGACCACAGTGATCCTGATCCTCCTGTCCTTAGCACCATACCAGACCACAGTGATCCTGCTCCTAATCCTCCTGTTACCAACACCATACCTGACCACAGTGATCCCGGTCCAGATCATCCTGTCACCAACACAATACATGACCACAGAGATCCTGGTCCTGATCCCTAATCCCAGCAACATACCAATACCACAGCCTTTGAATTTAGCGTTTTCATTGGTAGAATTTGTCAGAAAGAGGAAACCTGTGCCAAACGAATCATGTGGCCTCCTGTCCTGGTTTCTCCTTCCGAGAAATGCTATTAGCCTGGCTGATTTAAGATTTCTCTGGATTCAGCACTTTTAAAGTAACTGAACCAAATGAAGTACGTATATAAAGAGCCCTGACTTATCTTGCTGGATATTTGTTCCCAAGCCAGGGACAGATCTCTGTAAGCTTTCTATACAGTGCATGTGAAGCCAAAACTTTTTTTGTAGTTTAGGGTGGAGTAGGGAAAGGTTAGAACCCCTGTTAGGCTGCAGTTGATCTTTCTGGGGATATTTTACTTCCTGTCCTATGGACACACAATAGGATGAGAGGGGAAACCTCTCCAAAGTGATGAGTACCGTATTTATCGGCGTATAACACGCACCTAACTTTTAAGAGGGAAGGTTCAAGAAAATAAATTACATTTTAAAATAAAGAACTTTGAAGCAAAATAAAGGTCAGTGCCCATCAAAGCAGCATCACCATTGCCCATCAATGCAGCCTGATCAGTGGCCATCTGCAGCCTTATCATTGCCCATAATTACAGCTTGATCAGTGCCCATCTGCAGCCAGCATTGCAGCCCAATCAATGCCCATCTGCAGCCTCATGATTGCTCGTCATTGCAGCCTGATCATGGCCCATCTGCAGCCTCATCATTGCCCATCATTGCAGCCTGATTAAAGCCCATCTGCAGCCATCATTGCAGCCTGATCAGTGCCCATCTGCATCCTCACCATTGCCCATCAGTTCAGCCTGATAAGTGCCCATCAGCAGCCTTACCATTGCCCATCAATGCAGCTTGATCAGTGCCCATCTGCAGCCTTACCATTGCCCATCAATGCAGCCTGAGCAGTGCCTATCTGCAGCCTTACCATTGCCCATCAATGCAGCCTGATCAGTGCCCATCTGCAGCCTTACCATTGCCCATCAATGAAGCCTGAGCAGTGCCTATTTTCAGCCTCACCATTGCCCATCATTGCAGCCTGATCAGTGCCCATCTGCAGCCTTGCCATTGCCCATCAATGCAGCCTGAGCAGTGTCCATCTGCAGCCTCACCATTGCCGATCATTGCAGCCTGATCAGTGCCCATTTGCAGCCTCAGGAGATTAGAGCCACCGGATTAAGCAGAGCGGGGATCTCCTGCTTACTCGGCGGCCGCTGTTATACGATGTTTCGCCCCCTAGACCAAATCCTATGATAGAAGTCACATGTCCCAGCCTTGGACCAGTATGCTGTTTATCATAGGAGCCGGTCCAGGAGCCGGAACTTCATATAACAGCGGCCACTGATATTCCCCGCTCTGTGTAAGCTGGTGGCGCTCGCCCCCCCCCCTCCCCCTCTGAGGCAGCCCAATAGAAAATATTGGTGTATAACATGCGCACATTTTTTGCACTCTGTTTTCAGGGGGGAAAAGTGCATGTTATATGCTGATAAATACGGTAATCCCCACTTAGTTGTCACAGGAACAAATGCTCCCATGGAAATCCTGTTATGGTGACAACTGTGAAATCCTAGATTTCCCATCATTTTCTATATTGGGGCTGATTTAGGATGAATTTCCTGAATAGGGAAACGACAGCAGAAAAAAATACTAAAGAAAAAAGTTTTGGCTTTGCATAGGGTCCTTTCACACGATGCGCCGTCCGACGAGGTCCGTTCTCTGCTCAGCGGGGGATCGATCCGCTGATCCCCCGCTGAGCAGGCAGATGACAGCTCCATCTCTGCTCTGTGTGCAGAGATGGAGCTGTCAGATCCCCGCTGTCCTCTATGGGGAGATCGGATGAGAACGGGCCGCCTGTCCATTCTCATCCGATCTGATCCTCCAGATGGATGGAAAAATAGGGTTTCCATCTGTCCAGATTTCACAGACAGGATCGGAATCGGATAGCAGCGGGTGTCAGTGGACATATCTCCGCTGACATCCGCTGCCCCATAGGGATGCATGGAGCATCCGATTTGATCCGCTTGAAAAACTGACAGGCAGATTGGATCGCCTGTGTGAAAGGACCCATACTCTTTAAAACTGAACTTCAAGATAAGAAAATATTGTCTAAATCCATCCATCATGTGTATTCTTCTCGCTGTGTGCTTTGTGTATTTCTTCCAGGTCTGTACAGTAATCCAGTGTGAGACTTCCTGTAATAAAGACCGCTCGCTGCTGCTCTCTCCTTGTGCAGGTGACTGGTCTGGTCTCCGCCCCCTGCTGTAGTTTCCTGCAGGCAGCCTGTAGTGGGTGGGGCCTGCTGGGCCCCTCCCACAGCTTTGCAGTCTGCACAGGTTATGTACAGCACAGGGATGATGTTACTGCTACTTTTACAAGGTAACATCTGAGTTAGTAAAGGTATTTGGTGCACACAGAGTGGATTTATATCCTTTGAGCACAATAAACCCATATAAATAATGTCCTCGGTAACCACAGAGTTCAGCTTTAAATAAGTTATTTTTAACCAATCTATTTCTGTATTGTGAAAACATGACATGGGGTTTTTTGGAAAACCCGACTTGACCCTGGACCGTCACCGGGCGCTGCATTGTTTACACGCAGGTTGGAGAAATCCGTTTTCAGTGATCCATTCATATAAAACAATCCCTGTGTCCTCCAATATCCACCAGAAGTCTGCACTCGCCAGCTGGCGCTCTGACCCGCTAATTCATCCCCTCACCCTGCTGAATAAAAAATTGCCGGCTTTGCGCCGGTCCTCCCCGGTGGCGGCCCCATGTTTGGACGGGGATTTATTGGCGGCATTCTTATTTCTCTGAACTACTGCCAAGAGGCGAGCGTCTTTGAAGGGAGCGCAGCGGAAAGAAGTGTTTGTTTTAAGTGGTTTGTGTAAAAGTTAAACAGGAAAGCGAATTTGTGTATTTTTCCAGCCGAGAACCGTCTTCGGAGGTTACGAATTACAGCTGCGCACGGCGTTTACATAATTGTTACTTGCGTTGTGATGGAAAAGCGCATTTTATAGGCTATAGAGGACCATGTTACCTTTTCATTTGTAAAAATATTATATTTATAATATGAATAAATATTATGCATACCAAGAAAGAAGAGAATATTTTTGCAGGTATTAAAGCACAACGCCACCCCGAAATTTTAGTTGTCTGTGGTTGTTGGAAATTTGAATCCAATGCTGGTTATAAAGTTCCATCAGAGTTATCAGCTCCTCCCCAAAGCTATGACCATTACAAAGCATCTATGAGACACCGGACACCTTCATTAAGGGCTTATGGGAGGGGCAGTGACACAAACTAATGCAGGGAAATCTCACCATTGTGGGAGGGGCAGAGACACACTAATGCAGGGAAATCTCACCATTGTGGGAGGGGCAGAGACACACTAATGCAGGGAAATCCCACCATTGTGGGAGGGGCAGAGACACAAACTAATGCAGGGAAATCTCACCATTGTGGGAGGGGCAGTGACACACACTAATGCAGGGAAATCTCACCATTGTGGGAAGGGCAGAGACACAAACTCCTGTGGGGAAATCGCATGGTGGGAGGGGCAGAGACACAAACTAATGCAGGGAAATCTCACCATTGTGGGAGAGGGGAGAGACACAAACTACTGTGGGGAAATCTCACCGTTGTTGGAGGGGCAGAGACACAAACTAATGCAGGGAAATCTCATCATTGTGGGAGGGGCAGAGACACAAACTACTGTGGGGAAATCGCATTGTGGGAGGTGCAGAGACACAAACTACTGCAGGGAAATCACATTGTGGGAGGGGCAGAGACACAAACTACTGCAGGGAAATCACATTGTGGGAGGGGCAGAGATACAAACTAATGCAGGGAAATCTCACCATTGTTGGAGGGGCAGAGACACAAACTGACGCAGGGAAATCTCATCATTGTGGGAGGGGCAGAGACAAACTACTGTGGGGAAATCGCATTGTGGGAGGGGCAGAGACACAAACTATTGTGGGGAAACCCAACAGTAAATGTTGGTACTTGATAGTAGTGAAAAAACGAAGACTTTAGGTGATTTAACCAATTCAGACTCCTAAATATTTATTTTAGTTGGACCATACTTTTAAAAATGCAGATTCTATGTAATGATGAAACAATCACATATTTTTTGGTGTATTATAATAGCACTGTTATATATTTTGGACTTTGTGTGCCTCTGTATGTAAATAAAAGTATTTTTCAAAGGAAAACATCTCAGTAGTTTGTTGCGATAGTCCATTTATCGTGTCTGAGATGTCTTCTTCATTCATCACACAGGCAGATCTTTTGGATGAAAAGTGATAAGCTTTCTGTGCGCTAGAGAACCAGTCATTAAATACTCAGATCTTTTTATTTTTTATTAACCATGCAGAGATGTATTTTTTAAAAAATTGGTCCAGCCTTTTAATATGCTTTAAAATAGAAAATTTGGCATTTTACCATTAGATGGCGATACCCATTATAGAATTTTCCTGTGATACTTAGTGACATCTAGTGGCCAAATACAATATTTTCCATTTTAAAGCCAACCAAAAACAAAAAAAAAAAACATTTGACCACTACAGGAAAAAGTCTTACAGCATTTGTTTTTAGGGGCATATGTGTAAAGCAATAAGTTACATTCACTGTAGGTGAATCTTCCATGTCCATATGTTTTAAATAACAGTCATTGATTCACCATTGGTTACATTTATTCACAAATTCCCTCTAGCATTCTCTAGAATTGCTATGTTGTGTGTTTTGCTACAAAGACCTTATTTATTTCCAATGTGTCTCATATCCATCTAGCGGCCATAATACAGTATTTTATTCCTATGCTTCTCAGCTCCATCTAGTGGCCATAATACAGTATTTTATTCCTATGCTTCTCAGCTCCATCTAGTGGCCGTTGTGCTGTATTTTATTCCTTTGTTCCTTATCACCATCTAGTGGCCATAATACAGTATTTTATTCCTATGCTTCTCAACTCTATCTAGTGGCCATAATGTGGTATTTTATTCCTATGCGTCTCAGCTCCATGTAGTAGCCATAATGCGGTATTTTACGACTATGCTCCTCATGTTCATCTAGTGGCCATAATGCTATATTTTACTACTGCTCATAATAAAAGAACATTCCTTTAGAAGAGAAAGTAGCCTAAGGAACATTTGTTTTTACCTAGTTTGCACAGAACAAATGTACATGCAGATTCGCTGTAATTAATAACTATATATATATATATATATATATATATATATATATATATATATATATATATAAATAGACCCTTAAGTTGCTTATCACACCAGACGTAATTTTTTTTTATTTATACTTTTATTATGACAAAGCTTCTCAGATACAACATAGCAAATTCTCACTGTACATTGTCTTGTCAAAATAAAACTGCAGTGAATCGACGCTAGTTTGGGAAATAAATCTGACAGATAAACCTGAACTAAGTAGAGGATTACAAACCATCTGTATACAGCTTTGTATGAACTACAGAATGTAAGACAGTAACATCAAGGGGGCGCTAGGCCCAAGAGAGATCATACCAAAATCTCACATGGAATTTAGGATAAATAAAACTAGAATCAATACGAGATATCATGCATTTATGAATTATTCGTTTATCGATAAATATTGTCAATCTTTTTTCTATTATCTCTCTCCCCTCAGTGTTGTCTACCAGTAATCATTGTTGTTCCAGAAAAAGTGGAAGTTAATAATAAGACTAATAAAAAGGTTCCCCCTTCCTACATAAGGATTCAAATGGAGTAAGATTACGAGGAATGTAATGCGCTTTCTGAAAAGTTTGCAGAAAGTATCCAAGTTGGTTAGTGCTCAGGGACCAGGTAACCATGGGTGGATCCCAGAGCCTGGAAATGTCTGCGAGGGATGGAAAACCACCCTTTGGCCACACATCCATCAGACAGGATATCCCTTATTTGTTTAGTCCTCTAATCTTGCCACTAGTGAGCCCCGGAATGAAATCAGAGTTACCTACAATGGGCGTAATAGGGGAGGGTAATGATGATATATCCGTGGTGCGGAAGATAGACCTAACCTCTGCCGGTGTAGCGTCGATCAGGGGGTGTTTCTGCATATCCCCAGGGGGTGGGGAGGTGAGCCATGGTGCCGCCAGTAGGGGGATGGGGGCATCCTTGATCTCTATAGTCACCCACTGCTTGGAACTCATGCTACAATGCCGATTTACAACCCTTGAAAGATGCACCGCCCTATAATACTTAAGTATGTCAGGAAGGCCAATGCCTCCTTTCACCTTGGGCAGAGATAGATACTGCAGTTTTATCCTTTGAGATTTATGGGACCATATGAAGTCTCTCAAGAGGGAATGGAGCTGTTTGAAGACAGTCAAGAGGATGCGGATTGGCATGGCTTGAAAAACATACAGTAACCTGGGGAGAACCGTAATTTTCAAGGCGTTAAATCACCCAAACCATGTCAAAGTCAGGGAATGCTGGTGTTGGAGTTCGAATTTCAATACTTGAAGCAACAGCAGGTTTGCGGAGTGCAGGTTTGCAAGGTTAGGAGTAATATTTATACCCCGGTATCTTACAGATTTTTCTGCCCACTGAAACGTGAAAAAAGACCAAAGGCTTTTAACATCGGAGTCCGGGATTGCTATATTTAGCGCTGCGGACTTGGCCAGATTTATCTTAAAAGTTGATAATTCCACATAGATATGAAGGGCCTCAAGGATATTTGGAAGGGAAACATGTGGATTGAAGACAAAAAAGATCAAGTCATCTGCATCTGCAGTAAGCTGCTATTTTATGGTGTCCTGAGGGCTTCTGTATACCCATATTGGGGTTGGCTCCGATTTTGGGGTTGCCTCTGATGGAGAAAGGACCCCAGAGTCAAAATGAAAATAAGAGGAAAGCCCTGTCTCGTCCCATTTGCTATGTGCCCACTATGAGGGGTTCCCACAAAACCTAAAAGTCAGAGCGCCATTCGTTTACCCTTATCGCTCCTGAAGGGGTGGAGTAGAGTGACAAGATCCATCAGAACCTATTAGGGCCCAGGCCAATGTGAGACAGAGTGGCCCTCATAAAGTGCCAGGCCACCTTGGCAATGGCCTTTTTTGCGTCTGTGGAAAGGAAAGGGTGTCGCAAAGTTTGGGCCCCGTGGATTAGATTAAAAACCCGAGTATTATTATCTCTCACCTCCTGAGATGGCACGAAGCCTTCCTGAACTAAATGTATCAACTTCGTGATGTGCGGTAGGAGCCTGCCTGCCAGCATTTTAGAAAAGAGTTTTAGATCTACATTTAGTAAAGCGATTGGGCGGTAATTTCCACACTGGGCTGAGTCCTTTCCTTCCTTAAGTATGAGTGAAATATAAGCTCTCAATGAGTCTACTGGCATGGAACCTTCCCCTATTAAAGAATTATAAGCTGCCAGGATGCGAGGGGTCAGTTTAGTTGAGAAAGTGTGGTAGTATGCCAACGTGAATCCATCCGGCACAGGTGCCTTCCGGGGTTTTGTTTGGGCTAAGGCCAAGTTAAATTCCTCTGCCGTGATCTCAGATTCCAATGAGTTACTGATGTCATCAGATAGCGTGGGCATCCCCGAGGCTCGGATGTGTGCACTCGCTGACACTGTACGGTCCACAACGGTCTCGGGGGTCAACTCAGAATGTACGTTATACAACCCCTAATAAGAGCTACAGAATTCCTTCGCTATTTCTTTAAGCCCCTTTCACCCTTGGTGTACCGCCCGATGGAGTCTGTTCTGCTCAGCGGAGGATCGATCCGCCGATCTACGCTGAGCAGGCGGATGACAGCTCTGTTTTTGCTCTGTCTACATAGACGGAGCTGTCAGATCCCCGCTCTCCTCTATGGGGAGATTGGATGAGAACGGACCGCTTGTCCGTTCTCATCCGATCCGATCCTCCAGACGGATAGAAAATAGGGTTTCCATCCATCTGGATTTCACGAACAGGATCGGATCGGATCGGATAGCAGCGGGTGTCAGCGGAGATGTCTCCGATGTCATCCGCTGCCCCATAGGGATGCATGGAGCATCCAATCAGGTCCGCCTGAAAAACTGACAGGCGGATTGGATCTTCCATGTGAAAGAGGCCTTAGGCCTGTTTCACTTGGAGCGGACCGTATTGCGATCCGCTCCGGCACTTTTTTTTTTTTTGCAGACACGGATGACACTTGTGCCATCCGGTCTGTATGCCCGCATATCATCCCATCCGTTTGCGGATAATATACGGACATAATGTATGTCTATGGGATTGCGGATGTCAGCGGATGACATCCGATTTTGCTTCCTTTCCGTTTTTTAAACGGAAGAAAAATAGGGTTCTGTTCCGTTCCAAAAAACGGAACAGAACTGAAAGGGCGCAAATCGGATGTCAGCGGATGGTCATCCGCAATCCCATTGACATGCATTATATCCGTATATCACCCGCAAACGGTTGGGGTGATATACGGACATACGGAACGCCCGTGTGAAAGAGGCCTTAGAGGTATTTACCTTCGTTCCCTGTCCGGTGGTGATATGTGGGATAAAGGTACGTGTCCTCGGTCCACCCAGGACTCTTGCTAGCATAGATCCCGGTTTATTGGAACAGACGTAATGTTAAATCAAACAAATGCACTGCAGTAACTTAAAACTATTATTGATCAACAATTTGGAAAATTTACACATTTCCAGTTTATTAACTTCGATTACTTACAAAAATATAAATGTACAAAATTACAAATATGTAAAAAAATGTGTACATTCAGTATTTACAGGATTTAAATACATAGATACAGAAGATTTGTAAGGCCACTGTTTATTGCTTGGTCTGTTCTTTTAGGCCATGCAGGCTCTTGAATTAACCGTTGTGCCAAGTGAGGGATGCTTAGGCCTTGTATGTGTCTGGGAAGAGTGGGGGGTAGATATGGGGAGAGAAGTAACACTTTAATAACGCTTGCTAAACTATTTTAAGAATCTTGTCCTCAGATGAGGAAACTTTCTTCCACCAGAGTCTGAGCCGACAGATTTTTCTTTCCGATCAGGGAGCGAAGAATCTGCACAATCTGCAAAAACAAATAGATAATCAATTACACAATGTGAGAACAAATACCAAAAACACAAACTGCAACATTGTATTTAATAACAAAGCTCCAAATCTCTACCGATCACAACTGTATTAGCACATCCATATTAGTAAGGCTCCGTTCACATATAGGCGTTTTGGATCGCGGGCAGAATTGCCGCGATTCTGAACCATTGGAAGTCGCAGGACGCCCGCTCGATTCCCATGACTTGCAATGGTACCCCAAACACGGCGCAATTTTGCCGCAATTGAGCAATTTTCTTGCGATCCGTCAGGCGACAATCGTGCCAAAATTGTCCCGCGTTTGGGGTGCCATTGCAAGCCACGGGAATCACTTAGGCAGAATCGCGGCATTTCTGCCCACAATCTGATATGCCTATATGTGAATGGAGCCTAAAGGTTGTAGAGAAGAGTACCAGACAGCGCCAGATAAAAAACAAATATTTATTTGTGGTCATGTTTGTTAAAAAGCCGACACGTTTTGTGAGTTCCGAGGTCCTTTATCAGGGAAGGTTAATCTGCTTACATTTCACCTTCCCTGGTTCCCCCTCCACCCTCACTAGTTAATGACATTTTGAATAAAACATTTGTTTTGATTAAATACTTTGTTGATGTCATCGCTGGGTCTCTGTGTTTCTCTATGCTGGTAGGTGTGCAGAGTCAGGAACTTAGTGCAGGGGTAGTGGGAATCCCTCATAATGGGCACAGCAGGTGTGCAGACCTGGGAACTCAGCACAGAGATGGTGGGAACCTCTCATAATGGGCACAGCAGGTGTGCAGACCTGGGAACTCAGCACAGAGATGGTGGGAACCTCTCATAATGGGCACAGCAGGTGTACAGACCCGGGAACTCACCACAGGGATGGTGGGAACCTCTCATAATGGGCACAGCAGGTGTACAGATCCGGAAACTCACCACAGGGATGGTGGGAACCTCTCATAATGGGCACAGCAGGTGTACAGACATGGGAACTCAGCACAGGGATGGTGGGAACCCCTCATAATGGGCACAGCAGGTGTACAGACCCGGGAACTCAACACAGGGATGGTGGGAACCCCTCATAATGAGCAGAGCAGGTGTACAAACCCGGGAACCCAGCACAGAGATGGTGGGAACTCCTCATAATGGGCACAGCAGGTGTACAGACCCAGGAACTCAGCACAAGGATGATGGGAGCCCCCCATAGTGGGCACAGCAGGTGTACAGATCCAGGAACTCAGCACAGGGATGGTGGGAACCCCTCATAATGGGCACAGCAGGTGTACAGATCCAGGAACTCAGCACAGGGATCCAACCACCAATGGAGTTTCCAAAAGAAGAGACAATTTGGAGGTTAACCTTTCCTGCCTCCAACAGACCCTGCAATCTCAGTTCTGGGTGGATTGACCCTTCACATGCACAGATGTGAGAACGTTTAGCGCTGGTACAGTATCTTGCCAGAGGACTTAGTATATATTTAAAGGAATTCGTTCTTCTCACCATTTGAATGAGGAAGGTTAGGATTGTGGCCAGGATAAAGTTCTGTGTCCCCAGGTCAATGATGCAGAACAGAAGAGTATCGAAGAGAAGCAGCACCAGCTCATTACTGTAGAAGAGGGCGCGGCTGAAGTGATAGCGTTCATCTGAAATAGAGGCAGAGACGGATCAGTAACACAATGCATTTCATCAATGAGGAGCCAGTTTACAAATTTCCTTGCTAATATTTACTAGTAACGAGGGAAGCGATTTACACAGAATTATTTTTACTGCACAAAATGTGAAGTGAAAACTCTGAATTTCATTCATTGAGCCGCTTAAATCTGACCTCCAGTTTTCCCTTCAGTCCTGCACAGTTGTAGCGGCTCCTCTCCTTGACTGAAATCACTGACTATTATTTCACCGCACACTGTGAGCTTCTCATAATGTGCATTAGAAGCTGCAGCAAGTCATACAGAGCCCTCCTCATTTCCTGGCATGAGGACATCCAGGGGCGGACTGGCAACTTTCAGCCCAGGGGGCAAGTACAAACCAGAGGCCCATGGTGCAGTGACTCGGCCCCCCTCCCACTCTCCCTCTTCCTGGACTCCTCCTGATTCCCATTCCAGGCTGAAGCTCCGCTCCTGGTACTCTCTACTCACCGGCCGAATCCGGGTTCCTGACCTGGCCAGCAGGGAGTGGTTGGGGGGAGCTGGGACAGCTTGGTTGGGGCTGGCTGGGGGAGGAGAATCTCCAGTAGAGCATTGAACCGGCCTCTGCTCACACACAGCTTACACTAGTGATCGACCAATATAGTTTTTTTAATGCCGACACAGATACCGATATTTTGGTATTTTTTGGCCTCCTCTGCACTGAAAAGCATGCAAAACACCAAGTTTGGCTGTTTTGAATGCTGTCAGTTTTTTTAATTCGGCGCCGAGTACCCGGAAGTGATGTCATGAGGCAGAAGGGGGCGAGAGGGGAGGACGTCCCCTCCCGCTCCTTGTAATGACAGCCAAGCGGCTTCTCAGCCCCATCGGTTGTCATTACAAGACAGCCGACCGTCGGCTATGGACGCCGGTACCGGGGTGATGCCTCTAGCTGCAGGCATCACTCCGTTACAGCACTTTCCCGAAATATCGGCAATATTGGTCTCCTCCGGGGCCGATTCCGATATATCGGGGAAAGTGCATATCGGCCCCCGATACATTGGTGTTGCCGATAATCGGTGGATCCCTAGTTTACATCATTGATGCTGGGGGAGAGGTCTGCGCTCTGTCCTTGTCTTTAACCCATACTCAGTAGGTCAGTGGCAGAGACTTTTTACTTCTCTTCACCAGGAATCCTTTAGGCATGTCTGTGGCAGAAGCGGTGCAGCCTTTTTATGGGGCATCAGAGCAGCCCAGGGTGGCAATTGCCCCCCTGCCCTACTCCTCCCCTGAGGACATCCAACATCATCTAGCCCAGTGATGGCAAACCTTGGCACCCCAGATGTTTTGGAATTACATTTCCCATGATGCTCATCTACACTGCAGAGCGTATGAGCATCATGGGAAATGTAGTTCCAAAACATCTGGGGTGCCAAGGTTCGCCATCGCTGATCTAGCCCATAGCTACCCAGCCTGAATGTCTCTGGCCAGCCCCTTTCATTCAGTTCTGTCAATCATGGAGGCCAAGCATCACATGTGGGCATTACACCCTGGGAGGTCTTCATGAAAATAGAGTCTGCCCAACTCCTCCAGACTGATACACACCCATCAAGGCATTTTGATATTTGCATAACTCCTCCCACTGCTTGCATCAGGATTGAGGGCTCTTGGAAGGAGAACTGAGGCAGGGGGCTGTGATGTGTTCAGAAAGTTATGTACAGCACCCTGTTGGCCCCTCCCACCAGCCATGATCTGCCTGCATTGCATAAAGAACCAATGAGGACATCACTGGGTTCAAAATAAGGTACGTAATGAAAACAGAAAGGATTTATTTAATATTTAATTTGCATTTTAATGCGGATGGAAGGATGAACCAGGGAAGGGAAATTATTAGAGGATTAAACAGCTTAAAATATTCACTCTGTTAAAAAAAAAAAAAAAAAAAACAGCTTTAACCGCTTGCCGACCGCCGCAAGTACATATACTGCGGCGGTCAGCCCCGGCCAGGCAAAGTGACGTATATATATGTCACTAGCCTGTCACCGGCTTGTGAGCCAATAGCGGGCGAGCGCGCGCCCGCTGAGGCGCGCGCCCGCCCCGGCTCGTTCACTAAGGAGTCCGTGTGTGACCGGCGGACCCGATGTCCGCCGGTCACACTACGATCGTCGGTACAGCGGGAGAAAGGCGGGCGGCTAATGTAAACAAAGCCGCCTGTCATTCTCCCCTGTGTAAAAATGGAGATCAGACGGTTCTACTATGTAGGACCGTTGATCTCTGTTTTTACACCAGTAGCCATGTCCCATTACAGTTAGAAACACGCCCCTAGGACACACTTAACCCCTCCCTCTCCAATACAGTAAACCCCTTCCCTGCCAGTGTCATTTTTACAGTAACAGTGCATATGTATAGCACTGATTACTGCAGTAATGTCACTGGTAACCCCAAAAGTGTCAAAAATGTCAGTCAAGGGTCCGATCTGTCCGCCGCAATGTCGCAGTCCCGCAAAAAAAAAAAAAATCACAGATCGCCGCCATTACTCGTTAAAAAAAAAAACACCAAAAATGACAAAAATCTTTCCCTTTGTTAGTAAACGCGATAACTTTTGCGCAAACCAATCAAAATACGCTTTTTGCGATTTTTTTTTACCAAACATATGTAGCATAAAACAAATTGGCCGAAAATGTTAAAAAATTTAGATTTTTACATTTTTTTTGGGGAATTTCATATAAAAAAAATGTGAAAAATATTGTTTTTTTTTTTTGCAAAATTTACACTCTTTTTTTGTTTATAGCGCATGATCAACAAATCGCACAGGTGATCAAATACCACCAAAAGAAAGCTCTGTTTGTGGGAAAAAAAGGACGTAAATTTTGTTTGGGTACAGCGTCACATGACCGCGCAATTGTCAGTTAAAGTAGCACAGCGCCAAATCGCAAAAAGTGGCCTGGACGTAAGACAGCAAAATCCTCCGGTGGTAAAGTGGTTAAAATATTCACTCTGTTATCAGAGGAAATGAAAACTGGGCAGATTTCTGTGTTTAGCACGGTTTCAAACTCTGCTGTAGTGTCCCCCAATTACTTTCACTTATTTTCTGGGGTATCATGGCAGCCATACAGTATATGACCTGGTACACTGGATGGGGATGCTCACCCTTATAAAATATTGACTTGTCGATCGGTTGTTGGAACTCAAGGTCAAGAATGTTCTCCAGGAGCAGCTTGTTCTTCACCACATAATCCAAATCCTTATAGACCTGCCGGAGAAAGATCAATCAGAGGAGTGACAACCACTGAACATAGCAGGACATCTGAGGTCACTCTGCCCCCCCATATGCTACCCAATTATTCAGCATGTCTGCACCCTGGGTGAATTTGAAAGAAGCAATAACAGACTTGGGGTAAATTGTATATTTTTTTTTATAAGTGAATTACTTTTTTGATTATTTATATATATTTTTTCTTAACAAATAAACATTTAGGGGTCTATTATTAAAATATTTGTTGGACAAATGTGAAAAAAAATTTGCTCAGCGCTGATGAATTCCATATTTTATTTAAAACAGTGATTTTCTATGATCATTATTTCCATCCAGTGGCTATAATGCAGTATTTATTTCTGAAATACCTGCAAAATCTTAACCGCTTCAATACTGGGCACTTTTACCCCCTTCCTGCCCAGGCCAGTTTTCAGCTTTCAGCGCTGTCACACTTTTAATGACAATTGTGCGGTCATGTAACACTGTACCCAAATTACATTTGTATCCTTTTTTTCACACAAATAGAGCTTTCTTTGGTGGTGTTTAATCACCGCTGGTTTTTTTTTTTTCGAATTAAACTAAAAAAGACCGGAAAAAAAAAGTTTTTGTAAAAAAATATTGTAAATCAGTAATTTTTCTCTTTCACTAATGGGCACTGATAGGCAGCACTGAAGGGCACTGGTGAGGTGGCACTATTATGCAGCACTGATGAGCACCGATAGGTGGCACTTTGGGCAATGATGGGCGGCACTGATGATTAGGCACTGATGGGCACTGAAAGGCAGCACTGACTTGCATCACTGATGGGCACAAATTGGCCTCACTGCTGGGTACTGTTTGAGCTGTACTGATGATCAGTGTCCTGTAAAGATCTCTCCTGTGATGAGATGCCGCTAATCGGCTCTCCTCACGCTCTGCCAGTGTGAGGCGAGGAGAGCCGACAGCTGGCATTTCCGTGTTTATATGTGATAAGGTGTGATTGGACACAGCTGATCACATAGGTAAAGAGCCGCCTCATTGGCTCTTTACCGAAATCGTGCCGTGTCCCAGTGACACAGCACGCCTGCAATCGCCGAGCTCCACGCCCCTGCGGGCGCACAAGCGTGGGCAGACTGTGGCGATGTCATACGACATTGTCCCAGAACAACAGAGCATCCTGCCCACAGTCATTTGTCTCTACGGCTGGCGGGAGGAAGTTAAAGTAACATTAAATCTTCGTTTAAAAAAAAAAAGTATAATAACAAACATGGTATGCTTACCTGCTCTGTGCAATATTTCGGACAGAGCAACCCCTATCCTCCTTTTCTGGGGTCCCCTGCCGGTGCTCCAGGCCCCTCTTCTTCAGCGACTGCCCCCAGGGAAAACCACTTTCCTGTGGGCACCCAAGTGGGGTCGCTCCCGAGCCGTCCTGTCTGCATCTATTGACACAGATCAGTCAACCTGGCCCCACCCCTTTTTCCTCGTCACAGCATTTAATTGACAGCAGTAGGAGCCAATGGCTCTTGATGCAATTGATCTGCCTGATGAATAGGGAGACAGCGGCTGCTCTCGTGCACATCGCTGGTTTGGATCGGGCTCAGGCAAGAATAAGGAGGGGGGGGGGCTTTGGAAGATCCTGCAGCAGAGAAGGTTTTTGGAGAGAATGCATTCTTTTTAAAAAAGAACCTTGAGGTTTTAGAACCACTTTAAGGTATATCTGAAACTAAACACATTTATTTTTTTATTTTGGATAGAGTAAGGATGGTCTATGTTTCGCCATCTCTGTCCTATTGCAGAGATTTGCCTTCACTTCCTTCGCTATAGACAAAATAAAGAGAAAAAATGTGAGGGAAATCCCCTCTTAGATAACTGTCACCAAAAAAGGTTTTCTCATTGGAAGATTTCCACTCTTCTGGTGGAAACTCAACATTGGGGGTCCCCAGAAAAATTAAAAAGCGGGAATCAGCCTAAATGGAGACAGCAATAACAATAAATTGTGGCTTCACTAAATACAGGATGGACCAAAAGATTTACAAAGAAATTGTTGGCTTTCAGGGTTCCTCTGTCTAATTGAAACTCTCTGCAGCACCATCTGCACAGTCAGGCAGGTAGAGAGGGGGAGCAGACACATCCCTGACTCACCTGGGTGCTCAAATTAAACCTTGAGCTATTGATCTCTATAAAGATCTGTATAAAAAGGACCCAGTATGTGGGAGGAACTCAGATAAGACTGAACTATGCCCATGCAAACAAAGGGAGAACATACAAACTCCATGCAGTTTGCAGCACTAAAATGAAGCCACTGTGTTGCCATAATTTTTTCTACACATATCCATTTACATATCCATTCAGGCAACCTCTTATACTACATAGTTGCTGATAAATCTAAAGACAATTGTCCAGTCAGGTTGTATGGTGTGTGGTTAGCATTACGTAGAAGAACATACGTGATCCAGGAAGGCAGAAAGGAAACGGTTAATGGTGTAGTAGATTCTGATCCGTTGCTGTAACATTGGGTTCTTCTCATTCCCAGCTTTCTGGCCTCTGGGAGCCTGGACAGAGAGAGAAGAGGAGAGGAGGAGAGGAGAGTGGGGAAGGAATGTAAAGGAGAGGAGAGTAAGAAAGGAAAAGGATAAGAAGAGAGGGAAAGGAGCATAAGAGAGGAAGAGGAGAATAAAAGAGGGAGAGGAGAGTAAGAAAGGAAAAGTATAATAAGAAAGGGAGGGGAGCATAAGAGAGGAGGAGGAGAAAAAAAAGAAGAGGGAGAGGAAAATAACCGAGGGAGAGGAGAAAAAAGGGGGAGAGGAGAAAAAAGGGGGAGAGGAGAAAAAAGGGGGAGAGGAGAAAAAAGGGGGAGAGGAGAAAAAAAGGGGGAGAGGAGAAAAAAAGAGGGAGGGGAAAATAACAGAGGGAGAGGAGAAAAAGGAGAGGGGAAAATAACAGAGGGAGAGGAGAAAAAGGAGAGGGAGAGGAGAATAAAATAGGGGAGAGGAGAACAAAAGAGGGAGAGGAGAATAAAAGAGAGAGAGGAGAATAAAAGAGAGAGAGGAGAAAAAAAGAGGGAGAGGAGAATAAAAGAGGGGAGAGGAGAATAAAAGAGGGGAGAGGAGAATAAAAGAGGGGAGAGGAGAGTAAAAGAGGAAAAGTAGAGTGGGGCAGGGAAGAGTGGGAGAGCAAGGAAGGAAATTGAGTAAGAGAATGAGAGGAGAATAAAAGAGGGCACGAAGAATAAGAACGGGGTAAGATGGGGTAAGAAAAAGGAGGAGAAAGAGAGGAGTACAAGAAAGAAAAAGAAGAGTAAGAAATGAGATGAGAATAAGAGAGGGAGAGTAGAGTGGGAGAGATTAGAGGAGAGTAAGAGAGGGAGAGGAGTTTAGGAGGAAGGAGAGTTAGAGAGGACAAAAAAGTGGGAAAAGTGTAAGAAAGAAGAGAGTGGAAAGAAAGAAGAGTAAGAGAGGGAGAGGAGTGTGGGAGGAAGAGGAGAGTTAGAGAGGGAGAGGAGTGTGGGAGGAAGAGGAGAGTTAGAGAGGGAGAGGAGTGTGGGAGGAAGAGGAGAGTTAGAGAGGGAGAAGAGTGTGGGAGGGAGAGGAGAGTTAGAGAGGGAGAGGAGTGTGGGAGGGAGAGGAGAATAAGAGAGGGAGAGGAGTGTGGGAGGAAGAGGAGAGTTAGAGAGGGAGAAGAGTGTGGGAGGAAGAGGAGAGTTAGAGAGGGAGAAGAGTGTGGGAGGGAGAGGAGAATAAGAGAGAGAGAGGAGTGTGGGAGGAAGAGGAGAGTGGGAGGAAGAGGAGAGTTAGAGAGGGAGAGGAGTGTGGGAGGAAGAGGAGAGTTAGAGAGGAAGTGAAAGTGGGAGAAGAGTAAGAAAGAAGAGAGTGGAAAGAAAGAAGAGTAAGAGAGGGAGAGGAGAATAAGAGGGAGAATGGAGTTGGATAGAAAGTAAGAGAGGTAATGTAGAGTGAGATAAAGTAAGAGAGGAGGAGGAAAAAGAGAATGAGAGAGAAGAGAAGGAGAGGAGAATAGGAAGAGAGTGCAATAAAGTGAGAGGGAGAGGAGAATAAAAGAGGGAAAGGCGTAAAAGAGAGGGAGATAAGAGCAAGAGAGGCAGAGGAGAATAGAAGGCAGAGAGTGGGATCAGAGAATTGGAGAGGAGGATAAGAGAGTAAGAGGAGAGTGGGTGTGCGGAGATGATGAGTAAAGAGTAGGGGGGGGGGGTGGAGAGTAAATTAGGTAAAGCAGGAGATAGAGTGGGAGATGAGATAAGAAGAAAAGTAAAAGATAGAGAGGAAAGTGAGTGGAAGGAGGAGAGGACAGAGTAGGGTAAGCAAAAGGAGACTCAAATAGGGAGGAGAGAGGGAGAGGAAATAAAGGGGAGGTATAGAAAAGTAGAGGGAGAGGAAACAGAAATAAAGTGAGAAAGGTGTGGGAGGGGGGGGGAGGGGGGGGAAGTCACTTTTTTAACAGTCACATACAAAAGTAAAAAAATATGAATATATCTAATATGGTATAAAATAACATGCATAGCAATGAGAGAACCAGGAAGTCTCATATATGTTTGATTTACATTAATGAGCTCTCATTTCTCTCCAGTCACCCCCATTTTGATTGGGGGGGGGGGGCACTATAGCGTAACTGTAGGTTATTTTCTAACTTTATTACATTGTCACCAAATGACATTTCATTCAGCTCTATGTCTGTGTTGCGATGTGCTGCGGTGACATGCAGTTCTGTGCGTTTTCGATGCACCCTTGCATTGAGCCTAAGCTGATCTCTGCAGATCAACACAGCTTAATGGATCTGGCATGAATTAGCTCTAATTAATGGGATTACAAGACAGGAAGACAGTGGTGCACGGGAGAACGTCTTCCCCATGACCAGAATTCTAGGTCTTACATTCACTCCAGATAAACTCCTAAACTGTTACTTCCCAGGATATTCTGCAATTACAAAATTTTATTTTCTACAAAACAAAACGGTCATTTGGGCTTAGTGCCGCCCGGTGATCAATTCTTAACCCGCTAAATTCAAACATTGTGGCAGAGGAAGAGAACTCCATACCTCCTTCAGCGGCTGCATTATTTTGTCATATTGCTCCCGTGCACGATCGCTCAGCACCACCTCGAAGGTCTGGATGTCTGACCCCGGCTCCAGGCCCCTCAGTGGACACAAGTTTTCCTGCGCAAAAAGCATTTACTTTTTTTTTTTTTTATTCTCCTATTTTATATTATATATCAAAAAAACAAGTATCAAAAAGGGATTCTATTTTGGGGGATTTATCAGCCAATAAGCATCACTCACCTCCTCCTTCCTCAGATTGTCCATCATCATCTCCATGCTGACATCTGCTTGTCCGTGTACTGATCGGCCGTGTATGTAATATCCATAACACTTGTGGGTCAGAACCAGAACCGACACCTGCAAGAACATTCCTCCTCATAACACAAAATCCAAACTTCCAGAATCATCATATATGAGAATATCGCACACCCAATACAAGAAGCGAGGAAAGGATTTGAATAACTTCTTATTAAAGCTCAACTCTGTATAAATATATTTTTGCAGTTTTAAATGGGGTGGAGAAGACTTCAAATTTTTCTTAGGTTTTTAAATATTTTAAAATGATATTATTTAGGAGTGACATCACCACTCTCCATATATAATATATATTATAGAGGAGTGACATCACCGCTCTCCATATATAATATATATTATAGAGGAGTGACATCACCGCTCTCCATATATAAGATATATTATACAGGAGTGACATCACAGCTCTCCAGATATATTATACAGGAGTGACATCATGCTCTCCAGATTTAAGGATATATTATACAGGAGTGGCATCACCGCTCTCCAGATATAAGATATATTATACAGGAGTGACATCACCACTCTCCAGATATAAGATATATTATACAGGAGTGACATCACCGCTCTCCAGATATAAGATATTATACAGGAGTGACATCACCGCTCTCCAGATATAAGATATATTATACAGGAGTGACATCACCGCTCTCCAGATATAAGATATATTATACAGGAGTGACATCATCGCTCTCCAGATATAAGATATATTATACAGGAGTGACATCACCGCTCTCCAGATATAAGATATATTATACAGGAGTGACATCTCCGCTCTCCAGATATAAGATATATTATACAGGAGTGACATCACCGCTCTCCAGATATAAGATATATTATACAGGAGTGACATCACCACTCTCCAGATATAAGATATATTATACAGGAGTGACATCACTGCTCTCCAGATATAAGATATATTATACAGGAGTGACATCACTGCTCTCCAGATATAAGATATATTATACAGGAGTGACATCACCGCTCTCCAGATATAAGATATATTATACTTGAGTGACATCACCACTCTCCAGATATAAGATATATTATACAGGAGTGACATCACTGCTCTCCAGATATAAGATATATTATACAGGAGTGACATCACCGCTCTCCAGATATAAGATATATTATACAGGAGTGACATCACCGCTCTCCAGATATAAGATATATTATACAGGAGTGACATCACCGCTCTCCAGATATAAGATATATTATACAGGAGTGACATCACCGCTCTCCAGATATAAGATATTATACAGAAGTGACATCACCGCTCTCCAGATATAAGATATATAATACAGAGGTGACATTTCACTGTTATAGGACATATAAACACTCACATTGCTGAGAGAACAGAGGTCGGCAAACTGTTTAATTTTGTCTTCAACAAGCCGCTCATAGATGAAGATGAAGAAGAGAATCTGTAAAATAAAGTGAAATAAATCTGTAGCACTTACATGGTGAGATCTCCATTCCAGGAGATTCTTTATATTCCTACGGCTCCAGATAGAAACATTTCAAATATACGGGAACCTTATGTCTGCTGAATCTCCCTATAATGGGGAAGAGTTACATATTCTGAAATGTTTTTCTGTCTGTGAATCCTTTGGGTAGATTTTCTCCCATTTCCAGTCCCAGTGACAACTGTATGGGCAATGGGGAGAGCAGTTGTCACCAGGGCAGGATGGTAAGAGCAGCACAAAAAAGAAGCAGGAAAACCTCTTAGTGGTCAGAGTCCCACACCTATGGCTACCTAAGGACTATCTGCGGCTGTCCTCACACTGGCCCCAGGAGTTACAGCTATTGCGCCACTTGCTGGTCGGAGGTGGTGATAGATTCACATCTTTCCTTTTTTGCTTTATGCGTTTCCCATTGAAATCAATAGAAACCTGTCAAAATGCATCTCAATGCATACAATAAGGCCTGCCTCAATGCATGTTATAATGCGAACTGACATTCAGTACAAAGTGCATTGCAATACACATCCGGAAAAGAGCAACAACACGTGCTGCTGACATGCGTTCCCATTGATTCCGATGAAAAAAGCATCAGGGGAAAAGATTCTTTCATTGTGATAAAGCTTTATGAATTGGTCCTAATCTATCATATCCTTCTCTGTATTTACTCAGCTATTCAATAAGGCTACATTCACACCTGAGCATAGCGTTTTTTACCGCGATTTTTACCGCGATTTACAGGCGTTTTTAGATTGAATAGAAACCAATGGAAAACGCCTGTAATCTGCCCAAAAAGAAGCTCATGTACTTTTTTGAGCGTTGGGCGTTTTTCTTACAGCGTCAAAACGCTCAGATGTGAACAGGGGCCATTGAAATTAATAGGATTTGTCTTGTTGGGCGTTTTGGGAGCTGATCCTAGAGCAGAAAAACTCCCCAAAAACGCCCCAAAACGCCTACATGTGAACGGAGCCTTAGGCTGCATTCACACTTGAGCGTAGCGTTTTTTACCGCGATTTTACCGCGATTTTTACCGCGATTTTTTCAGGCGTTTTTCATTGACATCTATCAAAAACGCTGGTAATCAGCCCAAAAAGAAGCTCATGTACTTTTTTCAGCTACAGGCGTTTTGCAAAACGCTCAGATGTGAACAGGGGCCATTTAAATGAATGGGGTTTTACTTGTTGGGCGTTTTGGAAACGTTTCTTTTGAGCGTTTTTGGAGCTGAAAACGCCCAGGTGTGAATGGAGCCTTAGGGAGGAGGTTGTTTAGTTATATTTGTATATGCAGATTCCCCTTGTGTTATTATATTTGTAGACATTTGTTGTTATAGTTGAAGGAATTTGTTATTCTATTTAGATACATTTGTTATTATATTTGTAGACATTTGCTGTTTTTTATGAATAACTTTGTTTTTATATTTGAATACATTTTTTTTATTACTTTTTGGATACCTTTGTTATTATATTTGTATACACTGGTTATGATAATTATATACATTTATTATACTTGCGCACACTTATTTATTTTGTATACATTTATGAAAAAAAATATATATACAGTATATACATTTTTTTCATAACAAATGTATACAAAATAAATAAGTGTGCGCAAGTATAATAAATGTATATAATTATCATAGCCAGTGTATACAAATATAACAACAAAGGTATCCAAAAAATAATAAAAAAAATTATACAAATATAAAAACAAAGTTATTCATAAAAAAACAACAAATGTATAAAAATTAAAAATATAATAACAATAATATATACAAATACAAATGTCAACAATCTATATATATATATGGATTGTTGACATTTTTAATGAGTTTAAAAAAAGTGTTTTTTTATAGCATTTAAACACTTCACACAAACATATTTTACTTCAGTCATTCCTAGTGCACCTCTCTATAATCTCCTATATTATTAACATACACACACAAGTTAATTTTGACGTCAAATATCAATTTAGTTTTAGTCATAGTCTTTTGACTAAAATGCCATTTTAGATTTTGTTAAATTTCAGTTGCTTGGATTGTTTTTTTTTTTTGTCGTATTTTAGTCATTTGAATTGTTTTCGTTTTAGTCGTATTTTAGTCATCTGGATTTTTTTTTTGTTTTAGTCGTATTTTAGTCATTTGAATTGTTTTCGTTTTAATTGTATTTTAGTTTTCTGAATTTTTTTTTAGTTTTAGTTGTATTTTTGGGAACCGTTTCAGAGGCAAAACCATGCCGCCTTAATAAGTCTCTTCTTTCCTCAGCTGATGAAGGAGACGTAGTTTTACCCCTGAAACAGTTCCAAATTTGGCTACTAGCACCCAGAATTTTGACAGCTCCATCTGACAATTCTTCTGAGGTTTCGGCAGCGGCTCTCTGACAGCTTGTCTGGATTTTATCACCAACATTTACTGCCTCTCTATGATCCCAGCGGCTCCAATTGGGAATATTACCACTACTGAGGGCTTCACATTGAGCGAATTCTATGCATGTTTCAAGGTGGAGCTCACTAGCCTGGCACCTCTCCTCTTCCCTTACTAAAAAAATCCATGCCGAAAATTGTCATGGATTTTCGTCAGAGATTTTGTCACTGAAAACATTCTTCTGACGAAAATTATGAGGAAAATATTTTTTGTCAACGGAATTAACACTGACAGGCACACACTGCTCCCCCCCCAGTATTAACAGTATCTGCCAGCAATGAATTATGGGTATCGCCCCCAGTGCACCTTTCACTCACCTGTGCCAGGCCAACAGCCAACCACATGGAGGCCGCCATTCCGAATCTCAGGATGATGCTCCAAGGAGCCTGGTAAGATCCAACAGAAGGGTTCAAGTCCAAGTTCAGGTCCTTGGCTGTAATGTTTTTAAGACCAACAACCTGCAATGAGAAGATTTGGGCAGGACGTTAAACCGAGGTGCTATATACAAATGTATTTATTTAAATATAAATAAATAATCTATGCCCATGAAAAGGTCAGATTCTGAGCCTGCGGACACTAAGGGGTTTGGTAGGAAAATATTTGCCTTGCAGATGTCTTAAGCATTCACACAGGCAGAATGAACAATCCCCATATTGTATGTAATATGATTATCTCCTATGATCATCAGCTCCTTCTAGTGGCCATAATGTAGTATTTTTTAAATACCAGATCATGGCCACTAGATGGCGATGACGCTCAGCAGCGATAATTATATAAGAAACAATACAGGAATCAGTTGTGCCTATGCAAATGCTTAAGACATCAATATTTTTTTTTTTTTAATACATAGATTCTTAAAACTTTACATCTTATTTCAATAGTAAGTTTATATCATGTAGATGAAAGGGGGATGTCTCCTGGGAGTTCTTGAAAGTTTAAGAAGAAGCAACAAGTATTTTTTACCAACTGCTTTCTGGTTAACAGGACATTGGACACATAACAGCACAGAAACACTTAAAGAGGCATTTTTGGGGAAAAAAAGAAGTAAAGCCGTTAATACAATAATGTTGGTATAGCCAAATGATGAAACCCATTTTTTTTTTTCTAAAAGGCAGAGATATACGTTAAAATGTCACCTCTAGAAGTAGCAGCACCATGAAGAGCTGAAACATTGGGCTTAGTTTCCGGCAAGTCTGGATCTCATTCCATTCATTGGCCACCAAGACCGTCCTCCATATACTCACATTGGATTTCCCTGGAAGGTAAAACTCAGCGATTAAAAAAGGGACTATTGTTATAAATCCATACTGACCTACTCAACATAACTGAGGACAAAGCACAAGTCTCCGCATGCCAACTCTGCCAATAATTCTACCTTTAATTTCGTTGGAGTGAAAAACTTTTAAACTTTGAAGAAAAATGTAAATTCTACATTCTATCACTTTTTTATACTATATATTTATATATATATATATATATATATATATATATATATATATATGTTTTTTTTTTAAATCACATTTAGTTAGAATTACTGTATATCAAATATTCTAACTAAATGTGATAAAAGAAAAAAAAAAAAAAATATATATATATATATATCAAATATTATTATAATAAATGTAATATATATATATATATATATATATATATATATATATATATATATATATATATATCTTTTTTTTTCTTTTATCACATTTAGTTAGAATTACTTTTATTATTATTATAACAATAATATTTGTTATATAGTAATATATATATATATATATATATATATATATATATATATATATATATATATATATATATATATATATACTAATATAGTACATTTAAATTACTAAAACTGTAGTCAAATATTCAATTCTGTATACATCAGGTAAACTTATAAATTTGTAATATAATTTTCCTTCAACCTCCTCGTATGCAAACCAGCAATGACCAAAATTAATTTCTGTTCTGCTCGTTCTCCCTCTTTATGTGTCTACATACAGTAAACTATAACAGACGGGGGAAACAAACTTGAGATTATGACCCAATTTGCCATCATCCTCTTGTATTTTATTGTATTGTATATGTACTGTCTCCCTCTAATATTGTAAAGTGCTGCGTAAATTGCTGGCGCTATAGAAATCCTTATTAATAATAATAACAATGACTTCCCCATGAACAAGAATGACTCACTACAAGATTTGAAGCCTTCCAGTGTTGCGAAGGGCCACTGTATTTTTTTTGGGGGGGAAACCCGTCTTTAGGGATCAATTTTTCATCTTTTTTTTTGTACTGTACCTTGTGAATTGGAGGTTGATTTGTCCTTTGGTCTCTCCCAGTCGATGAGGAAAATGTTGGCAGTTAGCTGGGTGACCAGCAGGTGGAGCAATTCCAACACCTGCGAATAAGAGAGTATGAGGAATCCAATTCTAAACTAAGCCCAGACTCCCCAGCGAATAATAGACACTTTACCTTTAAAGCAAACGCCAGCGACATATAGATGATAAAATCAGTCTCAACTTGCCCACCAGACGGAGGAAGGGTAACCGTCACTGTCGTTGTCTGACCCTGATGGGGAACAGTGGGAGATAGTGAGAAACTGATGGTAAAACACTCTGTACTGTGTTACTGTGGGGAACATTAGAGTGTAAGCTCCTCTGGTGCAGAAACTGCTGTGGCTGGCTCAGTGTTACAGTATACACCACTGAAGTATAAGTCAGAGCTATATAAATGTATAACAATAATAGTGTGTCTGTGGGGGGACATTAGAATGTAAGCTCCTCTGGTGCAGAGACTGATGCGATTGGCTCTGTGTTCTCTGTACAGCACTGTGGTATATGTCAGAGCTATAGAAATGTATAATAATAATAGTGTGTGACTGTGGGGGGACATTAGAGTGTAAGCTCCTCTGGTGCAGAGACTGATGTGACTGGCTCTGTGTTCTCTGTACAGCACTGCAGTATATGTCAGAGCTATAAAAATGTATAATAATAATAGTGTGTGACTGTGGGGGGACATTAGAGTGTAAGCTCCTCTGGTGCACAGACTGATGTGACTGTCTCAGTGTTCTCTGTACAGCGCTGCAGTATATGTCAGAGCTATATAAATGAATAATAATATTGTGTGACTGTGGGGGGACATTGGAGTGTAAGCTCTTCTGGTTCAGAGACTGATGGGATTGGCTCAGTGTTCTCTGTACAGCACTGCGGTATATGTCAGAGCTATATAAATGTATAATGATAAAAGTGTGTAACTGTGGGGGGACATTAGAGTGTAAGCTCCTCTGGTGCAGAGACTGATGTAAGTTGGAACTAATAATAATACCTTAAATGCGATTAGCCAGTAGATTGATGTTCCGTAGACAACAAGAAAAAATGCATTTGCCATAGCTCCGCAGGAAAACGCCAAAAACTTAACTATCACCTGAAAAAGAAAGGAGTATAATTTGACCACAGGAAACTTTGGCAACATTTTATCAGAAATAAAGGTCTGTCTAGAAAAAAAAATGCTGTATGAATGTGACAAATTTCACACAGCTGAAAGATTAATCAATTTTTTGTAGAATGTGCGTTGCCTATGATTGAGATTTAAAAAAAAGTTGCAACTATATCAGTTTCCTGTGATCTGCTGTGCAGCAGAGCTCAGAATGGGAGAAGGAGCGACCACAAAACAACCTCTGCTACACTGCACACCGTACACCGCTGAGAGCCTGTTGACCGGAAGAGAGAGCAGAATGATGAGCTCATTATCCAGCTTCTCGACCAATCAACAGGCTGCAGGGTTTGGGACTTTCAGGAGACGCCATAATCATCATAGTCATGTAGAAAGTTATGAGTGCCAGAGTGATATTCATGAGATCAGTATAAGGAGATTTGTGACCTCATGGACAGGTTCGTCCACCAGCCAATCAACACAGCACTCACCATTATCCCAATATTCTGCTGGCCCGATCTCCGCAGCCAACTAGTGGTCTCCAAGATGGCTACAACTGCAGCAAGTGAGCCCAGGACTCCGAGCGCAATCTGCAGAATATGGATAGGATGCGATTACTGGAAAACGGTTCAAGTTTTTATAAATAGATCAGTGCTCTGTCTCATTCACTTGTGTGTGGAAATTGCAGCTTGAGCTACTGAGCTCCCTAAATAGAAAAGAAGCTTAACATATATAAGAATACAAAATATTAATAAACAATATCTAATACTAAAAATTAGTAAAAAAAAACCTAACCTATCTATTTTATAGTGCTTGCTAGAGTAAAAAAAAATAATGTATGCAAAACCCTTGTAGTAATCTATGGGTTGTTGCACAGGCTCTTGTGCAAAGTCTTTCAATGGTCTCCAACACAGCAAAGAAAGCAAAGCCTAACCTCCTAACCCTCATCCAGTATACCAACAATAACCCTACCAACCCTAAGCCTAACCTTGTATCCGTAACCTTCCTATAACCCTAACTCTGTATCCCTAACTCTAACCCACCCAACTCTTAGTTAGTTAATTAGTTAGTTATAGTTTATTTCGAACACGAAAAAAAAAACATACAAAATAAAAGAAGTAATCATTCAGCAATAGACAATCACAAAACAACTAGTTACAAGAGAAGACAAAAAAAAGAACTATAAATAAAAAATTTAGTTTACATACCCGAAAACTAACTCTAACCCCAACTCTGTATTACTAACAATAGCCTTACTAACCATAAGCCTCGTTCTGTATCCCTAACCCTAACCTTGTATCTCTAACCATCTGAACCTTCTAACCCCAACACTGTATCCCTAACACTAAACATCCTAACCATGTATCCGTAACCCTTCTGACTCTAACCTTGTATTCCTAACTACAACCCTCATTATTCCAACCCTAACTCTATATCCCTCACCCTAACCATACAAACCTTGTATCCCCAACCCTCACCCTGTACCCCCATCCCTAACCCACACTCTGTATCCCTAACATTAAACATCCTAACCATATATCCGTAACCCTCCTGACTCTAACCCTTTATCCCTAACTACAACCCGCATAATTCCAACCCTCACCCTACATCCCTAATTCTATACAAACCTTGTGTCCCCAACCCTCACCCTATACCCCCATCCCTAACTCTGTATCCCTACCCTTAACTATCCTAACCCTGTATTATTGACAATAACCCTAACCCTAAATCCTTAACTACGATCCTCTAAATGTTAACCCTCACCCTATATCCCTAACCCTCCAAACCTATCTATCCTAACCTTGTATCCCTTAACTCTCCCCCAGTACCCCAAACCCTGTACCCCCAATGCTAGCCCTCACTCTGTATCCCTAACTTTCCTAACCCTAACACTGTATCCCCACCCTTAAAGTAGTTGAAAAACCAAATTTCCTTTTTTTCTTTTAAATAACAAACATATCTATACTTAGAATTGCACAGAGCGACCCCTCCTCTCTTGCTGGTGCCCCCAAGATTCCCATGTGGGCAACCGTGCAGGTTCGCTCCCGAGCCCCGCTGCTGCGTCTATTGACACAGACAGCGGGATTCCTCATCACAAGAGTTAATCGATAGGAGTGGGAGCCAATGGATCCTGCTGCTATCAATCTGCCCAAAGAGGAGGTAGCCTGGATCCCTAAGCCTCACCCTGTATTCCTGACCATTATAACCTTATCTATGTATCCCTATCCCTTCTAACTCTAGCTCTGTATTCTTAAGCATCCTGGCCTCACCCTGTATCCCCCCAGTCTTCCTAACCTTCCCAACCCTCACCCTGTATCCCCCCAGTCTTCCTAACCTTCCCAACCCTCACCCTGTATCCCCCCAGTCTTCCTAACCTTTACCCTGTATCCCCCTAGTCTTCCTAACCTTCCCAACCCTCACCCTGTATCCCCCCAGTCTTCCTAACCTTTACCCAGGGGCGTAACTACAGGGGTTGCAGGGGTTGCAATCGCTACCGGGCGCCATGCTCCAGGGGGCCCGGTAGCAAACCAGTGGGTGAACTTCCAGGATCGCAAAGGTCACACTTGCAACCGGACCCTGGCATTGCACCACTGTGGGGAGGCCCCAAGATTGCAGGAAGGGGGCCCACTGCAGAACTTGTGAAAGAATCCTGCCGCGGGACCGTAATAAAAGGCCATGCAACGAGTGTAAAGAGCCCCAGGATTAGTGGGAAGAGCCCTGGGCTTGAAGGTAAGGGCCCCGGCCAGGGGTCTGGGGGGCCCTTCATGGTTTCTTGCATCAGGGCCCTGAAGGTTCTAGTTACGCCTCTGCCTTTACCCTGTATCCCCCCAGTCTTCCTAGCCTTCCCAACTATCACCCTGTATCCCCCCAGTCTTCCTAACCTTTACTCTGTATCCCCCCAATCTTCCTAGCCTTCCCAACCCTCACCCTGTATCCCCCCCAATCTTCCTAGCCTTCCCAACCCTCACCCTGCAGCCCCCCAATCTTTCTAACCTCCCCAACCCTCACCCTGTATCCCTAAACCTCCTAACCCATCTATGTTTAACAGACATTTTCTGGGAAGCTTTTTGGGATCTTTTTTTTTTTTAACTCTTTTTATTGCAAAATACACAAATAGAGTATACAGAATAGTGTTATACATTATCTGTTTTAAAGAGAATTGCAATAAAAGAGCAAGGTAATGAAAACAGTTTGTCTCATACCCATAGAGACCAAACAAACATAAAATAGGTCAAATTTATCAACAATTTAAATCAATGGGTACATACATAGCATATAGTGGTTTATAATGAAGCAATAACAATTACAAAATGTAGGCTCTAAATTTACTAGAATATAGCATACTGTTTTATACAGTCACAGTGGAAGGGCTCCAAATATCCCAACTTTTTAATATTTTTTTAGGACAACACCTATGCTCGTATAGTAATTTCCCAAAAGGCAAAATTTGGTTGACTGATTGTATCCAGTGGTGCACTGAAGGGGGGAGTAGGCTGGATCCATCTAAGTGCTATGGGTTTTCGAGACAGAAAGAGTGTTTCCCTCAGCAGTATTCTTGTATATCGGGGCCAAAACTCTTCACCAAGGATGCCTAGGAGCAGTGCCAGAACAAGGTCATCTAGAGCCCAGGGCGAATATGCCAAACTGTGCCCCCCCCAAAGACGTATCAGCATTATGTATCAGAAAAAAAAAAAATCACAAAAGCACTAATCTGCATGCTTAGCCCCTATGCATAAATTCCCCCTCCTCCCAGTACAAATCCGCCCCCCATGCTGAAATACCCTCTCTCAGCACACGTCTTTGCCCCCTGATCCTCCAACCCCCCCCCCCCCCCCTCAGCACAAATCCTCTACCCCTAAAACTGCCCCTCCTAGTACACATCTCCACCTCCCCACTCTACATCTACCCTCCCACCCCCCCCCCAAATCCCCACTCCTAGCACAAATCTTCTTCCCCCCTCCCAACACAAATCCCCCTAAATCATCACTCTTAGCATCCCCCTCCAAATTTCCCCTCCTAGAACAATACTTACTCCCTGTCTACCCCCAAATTCCCCCTTACAACACAAACCCCCTCCCCCCCTCAATCTCCTTGTGGCACCCCTCCACCTCACATGATACCACAGTGCCCAAGATAGCCTTCCCTCCTGCCCACCCCTTCTCCTGGCCCTGCCTAGGAGACACACCTCTGGGGTTAAGGACACTGGGGGGGGGGGGGGGGACAACACTGTGGACAAAACCTCTACAACCTTTCGCCAATATCTAGCAATTACCGGGCACAGCCAAATGACATGGGTGAACTTTGCTCTAGGTCAGTCACACCTTGCGCAGTTAGAGGTAGGTATGCCA